>NC_141697.1:24789142-25389142 GCF_964263255.1 Lissotriton vulgaris
TTGTCCCCCTAAAACAAACCTAGGCCCCACCCCTGTCCCCAAGCCCTTAAAAACACACCCAGGCCCTATATATATATGGTCTGTCATCCACTTCAAGGAAAAGAAATGGGATCCAGTGGACACCTTGGACGCATCTCGATGACCTGGACTTTGCAGGGTACGTGGCCCTAATCTCCCACACCCATCTGCAGATGAAAGAGAAGAAAAACAATGTGGCAGCCACGTCACTGCACCTTGGCCTTAACATCCACAGGGGAAAAACCAAGATCCTGAAGGCTAACACGTCCGGCACAAATGCAGTCACTCTTGCAGGCGATGCACTGGAGGATGGTGAGGCGTTCACCTACCTGGGCAGTGCTATAGACAAGCAGGGCGGCACAGACGCCGACGTCAACACTAGAATCGGCAAAGCGAGGGCTGCCTTCATTCAGCTAAAGGAGACCTGCAGCGCCAAGGCCCGAATGCTGCAAATTAACAACAGACTTTTTAAAACTAACGTAAGATCAGTCCTTCTGAATGGAACACCTGCTTGACGGGCTACAGTGACCACCACCAACAAAGTCCAGACCTTCATCAACACCTGTCTGAGGGCATTCCTGCAAACCCGCCTGGCCAAACACCATCCACAACAATGACCAATTGTAGTACACCTTCGAACTCCCTGCTCATGAAGAAATCATGACAAGACGCTGGGGCTGGATAGGTCACACCCTCCGCAAGCCCGCAACAAACACCACCAGGCAAACCCTGACCTGGAACTCTCCAGGGAACAGGAAAAGAGGAAGGCGAAGAAACACCTGGCGCGGAGGCCTCAAGGCTGGGTGCAAGGAGAGGGGTTAAGCCTGGAGTCAGATTGAAAGTAAAGCCCCGGACAGAGGTGGCTGGAGAGTCCTGGTTGATGGCTGATACCCCAGGAGGGGTAGTAGGCATAACTAAGGGGTCAGGAGATGTAAGAGATAGTGCACAGGCCTCCATGCAATATATGGGAGTAGGAGTAAATGGAAGGAGGAGACACTGCATGGGGTCCCCGTGCGATGTATGAGAGTAGAGGTACAGGGAGATAGTGCAGAGGGCCCCGTGTGATATATGGGAGTAGAGGTATAGGGAGATAGTGCAGAGGGCCCCGTGTGATATATGGGAGATGGGGCCCTGGGATGTCGGAGACACTGCACAGGAGCCATGCTTCTGTAAATGAGAGCGTGGGTATTTCTATGTAGATGGGTGTAAAGTGCTGTCTTCTACCTAGGGGAGTCTCACGGCGATTCAGGAAGGATACATGTAGGATGGTGAAAAGACTTGACAATCCTTATTAACACGTCAGTCAGTAGGTTGACGGGCAGGTGAATAGAGGTGAAGTACAGATCACAGAGTCGCAGGGTCACTCATGCTCGAGGCATCTATCCAGGCTTAGGTGTCTGATTGGCTGAGAGCCTGAACAGAGTCAGGAGTAGTGGAGCCTACAGCTAGCCTCCAGGTGGGACAGAGGAGGGTGACCAGAGCACTGGGTGGAGGGGCGCGTTGGCAGGTGCCCTCCCTCTCTGAGGTGGTGCCAGAGTGTTCCAGAGGGTGGAGCCAGAGTGTTCCAGAGGGTGGAGCCAGTGTGTTCCAGAGGGAGGTGCCAGAGTGTTCCAGAGGGAGGTGCCAGAGTGTTCCAGAGGGTGGAGCCAGAGTGTTCCAGAGGGAGGTGCCAGAGTGTTCCAGAGGGTGGAGCCAGAGTGTTCCAGAGGGTGGAGCCAGAGTGTTCCAGAGGGTGGAGCCAGTGTGTTCCAGAGGGAGGTGCCAGAGTGTTCCAGAGGGAGGTGCCAGAGTGTTCCAGAGGGTGGAGCTAGAGTGTTCCAGAGGGAGGTGCCAGAGTGTTCCAGAGGGTGGAGCCAGAGTGTTCCAGAGGGTGGAGCCAGAGTGTTCCAGAGGGAGGTGCCAGAGTGTTCCAGAAGGTGGACCTAGAGTGTTCCAGAGGGAGGTGCCAGAGTGTTCCAGAGGGAGGTGCCAGAGTGTTCCAGAGGGAGGTGCCAGTGTGTTCCAGAGGGTGGAGCTAGAGTGTTCCAGAGGGTGGAGCCAGAGTGTTCCAGAGGGTGGAGCCAGAGTGTTCCAGAGGGTGGAGCCAGAGTGTTCCAGAGGGAGGTGCCAGAGTGTTCCAGAAGGTGGACCTAGAGTGTTCCAGAGGGAGGTGCCAGAGTGTTCCAGAGGGTGGAGCCAGAGTGTTCCAGAGGGAGGTGCCAGAGTGTTCCAGAGGGTGGAGCTAGAGTGTTCCAGAGGGAGGTGCCAGAGTGTTCCAGAGGGTGGAGCCAGAGTGTTCCAGAGGGAGGTGCCAGAGTATTCCAGAGGGTGGAGCCAGAGTGTTTCAGAGGATGGAGCCAGAGTGTTCCATATGTAGGTGCAGAGTGTTCCAGAGGGTGGAACCAGAGTGTTCCAAAGGATGGAACCAGAGTGTTCCAGAGGGAGGTGCCAGAGTGTTCCAGAGGGTGGAGCCCGAGTGTTCCAGAGGGATGTGCCAGAGTGTTCCAGAGGGTGGAGCTCGAGTGTTCCAGAGGGATGTGCCAGAGTGTTCCAGAGGGTGGAGCTCGAGTGTTCCAGAGGGATGTGCCAGAGTGTTCCAGAGGGTGGAGCCAGAGTGTTCCAGAGGGTGGAGTGTTCCAGAGGGCGGAGCCAGAGTGTTCCAGAGGGAGGTGCCAGAGTGTTCCAGAGGGTGGAGCTCGAGTGTTCCAGAGGGATGTGCCAGAGTGTTCCAGAGGGTGGAGCTCGAGTGTTCCAGAGGGATGTGCCAGAGTGTTCCAGAGGGTGGAGCCAGAGTGTTCCAGAGGGTGGAGTGTTCCAGAGGGCGGAGCCAGAGTGTTCCAGAGGGAGGTGCCAGAGTGTACCATAGGGTGGAGCCAGAGTGTTCCAGAGGGTGGAGCCAGTGTGTTCCAGAGGGTGGAGTGTTCCAGAGGGTGGAGCCAGAGTGTTCCAGAGGGCGGAGCCAGAGTGTTCCAGAGGGAGGTGCCAGAGTGTACCATAGGGTGGAGCCAGAGTGTTCCAGAGGGTGGAGCCAGAGTGTTCCAGAGGGTGGAGCCAGTGCGTTCCAGAGGGAGGTGCCAGAGTGTTCCAGAGGGTGGAGCCAGAGTGTTCCAGAGGGTGGAGCCAGTGTGTTCCAGAGGGAGGTGCCAGAGTGTTCCAGAGGGTGGAGCCAGAGTGTTCCAGAGGGTGGAGCCAGTGTGTTCCAGAGGGATGTGCCAGAGTGTTCCAGAGGGTGGAGCTCGAGTGTTCCAGAGGGATGTGCCAGAGTGTTCCAGAGGGTGGAGCCAGAGTGTTCCAGAGGGTGGAGTGTTCCAGAGGGCGGAGCCAGAGTGTTCCAGAGGGAGGTGCCAGAGTGTACCATAGGGTGGAGCCAGAGTGTTCCAGAGGGTGGAGCCAGTGTGTTCCAGAGGGTGGAGTGTTCCAGAGGGTGGAGCCAGAGTGTTCCAGAGGGCGGAGCCAGAGTGTTCCAGAGGGAGGTGCCAGAGTGTACCATAGGGTGGAGCCAGAGTGTTCCAGAGGGTGGAGCCAGAGTGTTCCAGAGGGCGGAGCCAGAGTGTTCCAGAGGGAGGTGCCAGAGTGTTCCAGAGGGTGGAGCCAGAGTGTTTCAGAGGATGGAGCCAGAGTGTTCCAGAGGGCGGAGCTAGAGTGTTCCAGAGGGAGGTGCTAGAGTGTTCTAGAGGGTGGAGCCAGAGTGTTCCAGAGGGTGGAGCTAGAGTGTTCCAGAGGGAGGTGCCAGAGTGTTCCAGAGGATGGAGCCTGAGGGTTCCAGAGGGTGGAGCCAGAGTGTTCCAGAGGGTGGAGCTAGAGTGTTCCAGAGGGAGGTGCCAGAGTGTTCCAGAGGGTGGAGCCAGAGTGTTCCAGAGGGTGGAGCTAGAGTGTTCCAGAGGGTGGAGCCAGAGTGTTCCAGAGGGTGGAGCCAGAGTGTTCCAGAGGGTGGAGCCAGAGTGTTCCATAGGTAGGTGCAGAGTGTTCCAGAGGGTGGAGCCAGAGTGTTCCAGAGGGTGGAGCTAGAGTGTTCCAGAGGGAGGTGCCAGAGTGTTCCAGAGGGTGGAGCCAGAGTGTTCCAGAGGGTGGAGTGTTCCAGAGGGCGGAGCCAGAGTGTTCCAGAGGGAGGTGCCAGAGTGTACCATAGGGTGGAGCCAGAGTGTTCCAGAGGGTGGAGCCAGTGTGTTCCAGAGGGTGGAGTGTTCCAGAGGGTGGAGCCAGAGTGTTCCAGAGGGCGGAGCCAGAGTGTTCCAGAGGGAGGTGCCAGAGTGTACCATAGGGTGGAGCCAGAGTGTTCCAGAGGGTGGAGCCAGAATGTTCCAGAGGGCGGAGCCAGAGTGTTCCAGAGGGAGGTGCCAGAGTGTACCATAGGGTGGAGCCAGAGTGTTCCAGAGGATGGAGCCAGAGTGTTCCAGAGGGCGGAGCTAGAGTGTTCCAGAGGGCTGAGCCAGAGTGTTCCAGAGGGTGGAGCCAGAGTGTTCCAGAGGGCGGAGCCAGAGTGTTCCAGAGGGAGGTACCAGAGTGTTCCAGAGGGTGGAGCCAGAGTGTTCCAGAGGATGGAGCCAGAGTGTTCCAGAGGGCGGAGCTAGAGTGTTCCAGAGGGAGGTGCCAGAGTGTTCTAGAGGGTGGAGCCAGAGTGTTCCAGAGGGTGGAGCTAGAGTGTTCCAGAGGGAGGTGCCAGAGTGTTCCAGAGGATGGAGCCTGAGGGTTCCAGAGGGTGGAGCCAGAGTGTTCCAGAGGGTGGAGCTAGAGTGTTCCAGAGGGAGGTGCCAGAGTGTTCCAGAGGGTGGAGCCAGAGTGTTCCAGAGGGTGGAGCTAGAGTGTTCCAGAGGGTGGAGCCAGAGTGTTCCAGAGGGTGGAGCCTAGGGGGTTTTTCTCATACCTGTTTGTATTTTGCATACTGACATACTTCTGCCCATGGTCGCCTTCCACATCTTAACCCAGATCCGCCTAGACAGAGCTCTGGGAGATTGTGTGTGGCCTGTTAGACATCAAGTCCGACCCTGTGACACTGCCAAGAGACAGAACACAGCTGAACAACTGAAGCCAGAGGTCTGCCCATCAATGTCTCCTGTGTAAGACGTGGAAGCAGACAAGAGACAGCTGAACTGTGGGTAGGAACGAGACTGCCCGGACCCAGCCCTGTGTGTTTTGTTCTACAAAAGGACCCTGCCTGCTGATCCCCGGGAGGGCACAGGAAATGCAACTTTTACTTTCAAGGACTAGAACTTTGCAGTAACTGGCGCAATTTGTGTTACTTCACCTAATTGTACTCATAAAACATGTTTTAGGACCAGAGGAGGCTGTCTTAGAGATACAGCGGCTTATTTATGTGAGGCGTGCGCCGCCCAGCATCACGTTTTTTTACACTCTGGCGGCACAGGCCTCTCAATCATGTCTATGAGGCGATGGAGTGAGGCAAGTCAGTGCAAACTGCTGCGTTGCCTCACTCTGCGTCAAGGAGGCGTTCCATGGGCGTTGCGGTGGCCGTTGCCGCGCAGAACCCATGGATGTTGACGCTGCCCCAGATTTACTTAATCATGTAAACCTGGGACATGCGCCAAAACCTTACACCTCCCCAGAGCACGTGTAACGAGGAGAAATATTTTTATTTCTTCTCTTTCCAAGTGAGCTGCATTCTGCAGTACACATGTAAGAGGAAAAGCCTCTCCAGATTGTTTTTGTGCAGGAAGGAGCCTCTTCCTGCACACAAATGATCCTGCCTGCAATGGAGGCACGCTTGCACCATGATGCAAGGATTCCTGCTTTGGCTCTAGGCTGCCAAAACAGCGCTAGCAGAGGCAGAAAGGACAGGAGGGCACTGTATTGCTTAAATATGGCTTCCCTTTCGCATAAGACAGTGCAGCATAGTGCCTCGCTGTGCTGCCGTGAGCCAAAATCCACAGATGAGGCTCACAGTGTTTGCCTGTCCAGGAGCTAGTCTAGCACGGTGGGGGGGTGGGGCTCCCACTGAGCACCCAGGCTTACTACGCAAAGCTGGTTAATGCCATCAAAGGCTGTAGTTCAACTCTAAACTGCACACTTCTTCGGCACACCACTCTTCCTCTGGGGCTGTCTGGCCATGGACATCAATGCCGCTGCATTGGGCATAGTGTGCAGTCTCCTTCTGAACCCCGACGTGTCATGGCGGATCTCGGGTGCACCTTATGCATGCTGTGTGCTGGTGTGATGATGGACGGTGTGTCACAGTTTGTTGCATCTCAGAGTAAAGCCTTGCCTTACCCTTCGATGCGACACCCACTGCTCCCGGCTGGCACTTGCACCAACCTTGGAGGTATGACCCGTACACAAGCCCCTTCAGGCCTGAGCCCAGGCCATGCTGCTCTGAAGCCCCTTGACACTGCTCAAGGACCATGTGGCACCTTTACCCGCCCCCTCTTTTTTCAGTAACAGCTGTAGGGTTTCCAAAGATTACATGGAACAAAAGGTCCGAGGTTCACAAGTGTGCTTAGTGCAAGACAAGTGCTGAGGTGCTGACAATCTGTTGTGTTAAGTACCTCATTTAGCAGTCTTTTTGTAAACGTTGCTGAGTCAATAAAGTTTCCAGAGTTTTTTTTAACCTCTATTAGCCAAAACCATTCTAGTGAAAAATGTGCACACCCCACTCTAAGAGTTTTAGCAAGCCATGGTGCCCTCAAGTTGCGCATGTTGTCATCGGGTGCCACAGGTCCTACACTCAGGCGCCACTGTGTTGAGTTTGTTCAGAGTCTGTGTGTTATTATGACCTCAACACAACTTGTTTACTACCCGGCTTTCACCCCTTGTAAGATTGGGCTCGCAGAGTTACACTGGCATAATTCATATCATTTAAGGAATTTCACATTATGCTTGTTGTTAGATTTGGGGGTCTCTAGTTGGCACAGGTAGGTACTTGTGACAAATGGGACCTCTCCTCTAGTCAGAACAAGGGGGATTACACTCCTAAAATAACCCCTGCTCACCCTCTAGGTAGCGTGGCGAGAGCAGTCAAGGCTTAGTTCAGAGGCGTTGTAAGTTAAGCAGTTGTGACCACATATAGTAACCGGTTTTATATCAAAAATAAGTAGACTTTATATAGAGTTACCACAATGCCATAAATGACAAAAATACACACTATTACTTTAAGATGGTAAATTTAAGCTTAGTTCAGTTCAGTTCTTAGATGTGACACTCCACGTCAATGTACCTTAGGTTGTGTTGCGCTTCCACAACAAGCAATGTCGCAGCGATGGGAAATGCGCAAAGAAATAAAGACGTGAAGATCTTCCAGATGCGGCACGCTTCTCAGGGATGCGAGAAGTTCTCGGTCTGATGCGTGGACTACAGCGGTGACATCCAAGATGCGATGGCAGCAGCTCCAGCGGCTACGTTCTTCTCCCACGATGCATGAAGCTCCCGCTCGATGCGACAACTACAGCAGCGACATCCAAGATGCGACGGCAGCAGCTCAGATGGTGGAGCGCTTCTCGGGGATGCGAGGTACTCTTGGTCGATGCGGTGCAATGCGATAATTCCAGCGGCGACACCCTCCTTCGGAGTTGCGACGGCAGGCACAGCAACGGCAACACGCTCCGACCTCGTTGCAAGATTCTTCTCCTGATGTGGTGCAGTGCGACAGCTCCAGCGGAGACACCCTCCTTCGGAGTTGCGACAGCAGGCACAGCGACTGCGACACGCTTCTTCTCGTTGAGTTGCGCTTCCAGCTCCTTGCGACACACAGTTCCCCAGAAGGCCCAAAACAACAGCAGGCACTTCCAAAAGAACTCTGGGGAGCTGGGGGGGGAAATTCTGTTGTCCCTGAGACTTCAGCAGGAGGCAAGATCTTTTCCAAGCCCTTGGAGATCCTTCACAAGTTGAAAGCAAAGTACACAAAGTTCCTTTCTCCTTTCTTTGGCAGTAAGGCAACCACTGCAGGCCAATCCCCCAAGCAGCACTTCAGCTTGGGAATAGTCTCTCATCAGTTTCTTCAGTTTCCTCTCCTCAGTAAAGGTTTCTTCTTGTAGTCCTAAAGTGATCAAATTTCATGGATCAGGGTGCCAATATTTATACCCCAAAATCCTTTCTTCTCTGAGGGGAGAGGGGCCTATGCCTAGTCCAAACCAGTTCCTGAGCACTTTGTTTACCAGACTTCTCCTTTCCTTTCACAGTGCAGGGTAGAGACATCAGACACCCCACAGGAGGTGGAGCCAGCGTTGTGGAAGGCAAGTACAGTCCTGGAGCACTTTGTTGACAGAACTCCTTCTCTTCTCTCAGTGTGCAGGGCAGAGATATCAGCCGCTCCCTAGGAGGTAGTGCCAGCATTTATTTATTTTATGGAGTTTGTAGAGCGCGCAGCTACCCCCGAAGGGGTGTCCCGGCGCTAAAATCCAGGGGTTACCAAGTGAAAGGGGAAGTGAAAAAGAAGACAATGAAAGGGAGACTAGAGTCAGGAGAAGAGCCAGGTTTTAAGTTTGGCTCGGAAGATGGTTTCAGAGGGACAAAACCTCAGCTCAAGTGGAAGGGAGTTCCAAAGTCTGGCAGCAATGACACCGAAACCTCTGCCACCGGTTCTGGACAGTCTGAAACGGGGCGAGATCAGGAGGCGGAGGTCATTGGATCTCAAGGATCTGGTGGAGCGGGATATCGAGACCCGATTTTTCAGGTAAGTAGGACCGAAGTTGTTGACGGCTCGATAGGTAAGAGTGAGGACCTTAAACTGGATGCGGCTAGCCACAGGGAGCCAGTGGAGTTTCCTCCGATATGCAGAGACAGATTGACGGTACGGGATATTACCGATCAGTCTGGCTGCAGCATTCTGGACAATCTGCAGCCGACCAATCAGGTACTGGGGAGCCCCTGCATAGAGGCTGTTGGCATAATCCAAGTGGGACGTGATAAGGGCCTGGGTAACTGTGCGGCGGGAATCCATGGGGAGGTAAGGGAGGATCTTTCTTATCATGCGTAGTTTCATGAAGCAGGCGGAAGTAACTTTATTGATCTGAGTTTTACATGACAGGGAGTCATCAAATTGGAAACCAAGATTCCGTGCCGAGTGAACCGGGGATGGGGCAGGATCAAGAGCCGTAGGCCACCACCAAGAAGAGGGAATAGAGGTTTTCTGATTAAAAAACAGAACCTCAGTTTTATCTGCGTTCAATCTAAGGTGGTTCGTAGTCATCCAGCCACTGATGTTATTAAGGCATTGGCGAAAGTTGAGGAATGCGGAGTCCGAGTGGTCCCGAAAGGAAAACACCAGCTGTGTGTCGTCGGCGTAAGAGACCACCCTGACTCCGTAAGACTCCACAACGTCAGCCAGGGGGGCCAGATAGACGTTGAAGAACAGGGGGCTTAGGGCAGAGCCCTGCGGCACCCCACAAGATAGAGGTTTTTTCTCTGACTTAAAAGGGCGTAGCAGTACTCTTTGACTTCTGGATGAGAGGAAGGACTCGATCCAGCTGAGGGCAGTGCCACCGATGCCTATCTGCTTAAGACGATCCAGGAGGATGGAGTGAGAGACCGTGTCGAAAGCTGCGGACAGGTCGAGGAGAACCAACATGGCCTCCTCGCCCCTGTCCACGCACTCTCGAATGGTCTCAGACACCTCCAGCAGGGCCGTCTCGGTACTGAATCCCGCTCTGAAACCGGATTGGGATCCATGAAGCAGAGAGTGGTCTTCTAAATAGTCCGTAAGTTGGAGCTGTACGGCTTTTTCCAGGACCTTGGCGGGTTTAGGAAGAAGGGAAATGGGACGGTAGTTGGAAAAGACAGCGGGGTCTGCGTCTGCCTTTTTCAAAATAGGGATCACCAATGCCTCCTTCCAGGTGGTTGGGAAGAAGCCATGGTGAAGGGAGGCATTCCAGACGGTGAGGAAAGGGCAGGCCAGTGAAGGTGCCAGTTCTCCCATGATTTTAGCGGGGACCGGATCAGAGGGGGCACCATATTTACAGCCGATGAGTAGTCTGATAGCCTCGTCCTGGTTGAGTTTGTTGAATGCAAGGAAGGATGGAGACTCAGGGGGACAAGTAGGAAAAGATGGAGTGACAGACTCTGTGGGGAAGGAGACACAGAGTTTGTTGATTTTTTCTAGAAAGAAATCTGAGAGTCCCTCACAAAGAACCTGACTGGCGGTGTTCTGGGGGGCCCTAGCCGGAGGGTTAATAAAGTCTTTAACGATGCTGAAGAGCGTTTTTGATGAATTTTTGGCTTTATTAATTTGAGCGGCAAAGTGGTCTTTCATCGCGCATTTTTTAGGTTTAAGAAATTGTTTTAGGGCCGTTCTGTAAAGATGTTTGGCTTCAGGGTCGTAGTTAAGTCTCCACTTGCGTTCAAGAGCCTTACATCTGCTTTTCTCCTCCCGAAGGGAGGTGGAGAACCAGGGAGCAGAGGGTCGCGACCTGGTGGAGGAGATGGTTATCTGGGGGGCAATAGAATCAATTGCTTTAAGGAGAGTAGAGTTCAACCTGGAGACATTTTCATCAATGTCCGGGGAGAGGTGCTCCGATTGATAGTGGAATATTGGATCCAGGGTAGCGCAAGTGACCTTATGCCACTTTCTTCCCAGTTCCTTCCTAGGGGCCATTTGGGCAGATTTGCGTCCCAGAGTGATAGAGAATGGGACGAAGAAGTGATCGGTCCAGGTCAGAGGGAGAGGCTGAAGGACAGTGATGAGCGGGAAATTGGCGAATATAAGGTCCAGGGTGTGGCCTGCCACGTGGGTGGAACCTACAACCAGTTGTTTAAGATTGAGGCTCTCCAAGGTGTCCACCAGGTTGGTAGCCTTAGCGCATAGCGGGTTGTCGATGTGGAGGTTAAAATCGCCCAGGACAATGAAATTTTGATGTTTAATAGATAGATCAGCCAATAAGTGGACAGGGGCATTGAGGGAGGGGGCGGTGACGGGAGGGGGACAGTAAACTAGTGTGCCAGCTAAGATTGCTGACGCGAAGTCAGAGATTGAGAAGTACATAGCTTCGATTGTACCTATTTCAGCGAGTTTAGTGAAAGTCAACTGGAAAGAGGATTTAAATATGACGGCTAGACCACCACCAGACTTACCTCCGGCCCGATTCAGGCATTTGATGTCATAACCTGGGGGGATAGCCAGATAAATATCCGGTGAGGAAGAGTCTGTGATCCAAGACTCAGTTAGGAAGAGAATATCCCATTCATCAGACGAGATGGACATCCAGATGTCATTGGCGTGACGGGGAAGAGATCGGCAATTAATCAGACCTGCTCGCAAGGTGTACTGATTAGAGGAGGATGGCTGTGGTGGTGGGCAAGGGGAGAAACGAGGTTGGCAGAGCGGGAGTGTAAAGTTGCATTGTGGGCAGAGATAATGAGCGGTTTCCAGGTGATTAGGGATGCAGCGAGGGCAGGTCGGGCATGAACGCGTATTAAGTAAGTGTAGTTGGGCAGTAGTCCAGCAGATGCGGGTGGGGCTGGTGGAAGAGGCAGGGGGACTGGCCCTGGGCCCGGTCCAGGCCCGGACGGGCCCAGACGGGCTTGCCTTTGGCGCGCCTTTGTGGATGGCAGCATTGTGGATGGCAGGCACAGCCCTATTCAGAGTTCAAGTGCAACTCCTCCCTCCCATGTAGATGCAGATCTCTCTATTCACCACTGGGTGACTCAGCCTGTCTCTTGGAATTCCCCAGCCCGTCACTTCATGAAACCAGACATAGGAATACACAACCTAGCAGAGGCAGGTTTGAATGGTTAGACAAGCAAAGAACTACTTTCTAAAAGTGGTTTTTGCAAACACAGAATATTAAAATAAACTTCACTAAAAGATGTATTTTATTATTATGAGTTCAGGCATACTAAACTCGAATTTCTACCATGTTCTCTGAGCCTGTTAGGATTATAAAATGTAACAATTCTAACAGCCCATTCTGGCCTATGGAGAACAGGTATCCTTGCAAAAGTGAAAAACGAAAATGGCTGTAATTCACTATTAGAACATGCCACACACATCAGGGCTTGTCCTACCATATACTTACAAGGCATCCTGTGTAGTGTGGCTCAGGGGTTAGAGGCGGCAGACCCGGAAGCTGAGATCGGCCCTGGACCAGGGTTCAATTCCCCACCCCGACGGGGGTTGGGCTCAATAATATCACGGGCTCGATAATTCTCGCTCCGGTGCCTACTCGACTCACGGGTTCACACTCTGCGACTCTGGGCAATAGCTTGCTTAATCTCCACAACGGCCCCTCGCGGCGGGATGCCTGGCTTTCACCTTGTGGATACCCTGCCGGGGTATCTCACAGGGGAATACCAGGACGGGTTCCCTAAGCAAGCGCATAGATGCCTGCGATGTGGGCGATTTGCGCTATATAAATACATGTACATTTACATTTACCCTGCCCTAGGGCCTAACATAGGGGTGACTGATATGAAGAAAAGGGAAGGTTTAGGGACTGACAAGTGGGTGCACTTCCCCGGTCAGCATGACAGTACCAGACTGCACACAGGCTCTGCAATGGCAGACCTTAGACACATTTTACAAGGCTGATTCTGTGGGTGGCACACCAGCAGCATTTGGATTTACACTCCCTGGGCACACTCAGTGCACTAAACTAGGGTATGACAAGTAAACCAAATAGCCAAACATGGAACCACTGATTAATACATCAATTTACAATAGGGAGCACTTGCACTGTGGCCCTGGATAGCAGTGGCACAGTGCCCAAAGCATCTAACACCAGCAAAATACATGAGGCAACAGCAAAAAATGGAAGGGAGACCCACGCCAATGGTGCCAGGTCTAACACTTGTTATGCAAAATTCACAAATCTATGCCACTTCGCACAATTCTATGCAGTTCGTACCAGGAGTTTACCACGAGCGTTGGGAACAGTGTGAAGAGCAGAAATCAAGCAGCTGTTATTTGTGTCGCTTGTGTTTCTTGCACTATTTTCAGCACAAACAATTGACACGAGGTTGCATTTCACTCCAAAATATAGCGCCAATTGAACGATTTGCATGTCACATAATTGCCCATAGTTTTGCGTAATTTTGCCAACCTTTCAAAAAGTAAATCACACAATTTCCACCCACCCCTAACTTTCTTGCTTCTGTGTCATTAGCAAAAATTGAAGCTTTGCTGGCCTCATCCGCAGGTGGTGCAATAGCTTGCCAAGATCCCAGTTTGTCCCTTTGTGAAACCTGCACATTTTTAGGTAGAGCCTGGGCTGCGCATGCGCTGCTCTGCGAGGCATGCTGCATTGGACCATGTAAATGAAGCCCTGCCCACTCTCCACCCATATTTGTCATTGGCTTGTGTCATTGTCCTTCGTAAATGCTGACTTCTAATTCATAAATAGGCTTCTTTGTCCCTACTTAGTACCGCATTGTCTTCATTTGTAACCTCCCATGAGGACACCCCTCTTCCATGTGTTGTTGCTCAGTAGGCTTTAATTACAGTCTCCGAGCACTATTTAGTTTAATGTTTTTTGCATGCTTGTGGTTGCAGGCAGGAGTTCAGGACACAGTCTCTTACAAAGGCTTTATTATTTTTTTAGGTCTCACCTGGCGTTAGCAGCGCGCATGCGCTACCCTCGCCATGCGAGGGCCTTCTGTAATGATACGATTCCAGAAGTACACTTAAAGCACCCCTTTCTTTTCCATTGGATTGCATCATCGTTTATGTAAAACGATGGCGTGTGATTGGAAAGCGGGCTTTTGGGTTACTTGCTTGTCCACTTTTTTGGACAGCCCATATGGACTGGCCGACGCCATGTTTTTTCCTGTGAGGTAGGAGCTCCTCGCACAGCGCACGTTGGCCTCTCCTCCCATCTTTTTTTTTAGGTCTCGCGTGGACGGCTCATCTGGTCAAGCTGACGCCATTGTTTTTATGGGGGGGGGGTTTGTGGGGGAGCTACTTACGCGCATGGACGGCTCATCTGGTCAAGCCAACGCTTTTGTTTTTTGGGGTTTGTGGAGGTGCTCTTTACGCACTTTTAAGGACTACTGCTCTTGTGACGTAATCATTTTTTTGTTTTGGATTTTCCTTCACCTGTGCACTTTAAGGACTACTGCTCTTGCGACGTAACTTTTTTTTGTTCGTAAATTCTTTCACCTACTTATTTTAAAGGATTACTGAGCTTGTGCTTTAGGCATGTTGTGCCAATACTTACGCATTTTGACGGATACCTAGAGGTAGTCATTATATTGGTGTTTATTATTTGACGGACACCTAGAGGTAGTCATTATGTTTGTGTTTATTATTTTGCTGTATTTTGATGATATCTCTGTATTTCCTAAAAAACGCAGTGTTTTCTTTGAAACCGAGCAGCCCAGCACAGAGCCGAGCTTTGAAAAGGCAACATTGTCCAAAAGGGTGAAAGGGAACAGATGGCTGTGGAATATGCAGCTCTTAAGGAGACGGATAAAAAAAAGGTCTAGTTTGACAGATCGTGCTGCACTCCATTCAAGCATGAAGCTCTCTGGCCGGGGAGGGCCGCGCTCTGTTCCCAGCAGCTCGCTACGGGCAACTGCTTCGGGGTTCAGTGAATAGGAAGGCATGTGGGAAAAGCCAAGCTGCGAGCGAGGGGGCGCGCGGATATGGCCGGGCGCCCAATAAACAAGCATTGAAAATGCACTAGGTCTCGCCTTAAATTAAGGTAAAGCCATTTACTTTGCTATACAATACCATTAGCAAAGCAAATTGCTTTAACTTAATCAAAGATGAGACCTATTGTATTTTCAATACTTGTTTTCACAATGCCATGCTGATAGTGTGAATCATGCCTTTTCTTTACTGCCTGCGCAAAATGGGGCAGCATGATTTTCTTAAAACTCATATACTTTTTTTTAAATGCTCCATGCCGCACTTACACCTTAATGTCCGCATGGGGCGTGGCATTAAAAAAAAAAGCATTCGTTTGTCAACTTGACAAACAAATAGTTTTTTTTGTAAAAGCGCTCCGTACCGCGCTTTCACTTTCATGTCGGCCACACCCTTTTCTTTAGAAACTGCTCATCTAAAGAAGGGGCGTGACTAGCATTTGTAATGCAATTATGAAACTATTGTAAATGTGAGACAAATTGCAAAAGCTTGTTTCAGGTTGTCTTTGCTTTGCAGGATCTTTTTGTCTCTTAACAAACTCACCCATGGGGGGAAAATGTTTGCCGACTTTTTCAAGGCTGGCTTTTGTGATTTTCTTTTTTAATACAGAATGTTATCCGTTTTCTGGAGGTTTATCTTTCACAGAACAATTTCTTTTGGTGTTAAGGTGCTATGCAAAATTGTCACAATTGCCACAATAGTCACTGCATGGACACAAAGACGATAAAGCAAAAAACGCGCAACCGTCACAAAATTTAACAGAAAACATTGGAAAGGTAGGAAAGAAAACTTCCTAACATTCATCTTACATTTCTTTTGTTAAAAACTTGGATTTGATGGGAGACGTTCGCAGATGTCACAAAGAACGACAAATTGACGCCATTGCTCATGGCACCATGACCCTTCCTTTCTAGGGGATGTGAGTGATCATCAGTGTGATGGGGCTTTTGTGACGTAGTTCATTGCGCTCCTGTGCAATCTTCAGACAGACACTGACGTCAGCACCCAACTTCCTTTTAACTTTTTAATGAACCCTCTGAAGATTCGCTATGGGGATGCGCTGCTTCGAACCCCAGGTTATTCCAATTAATGAGCCCTCCTCACCTCCACAGAGGAAGCATAAGGTGTTGGCTGACCCTACTCTCTCTAATGTTTACTAACTCAGAAGTAAATCTTACTGGTCAGTAATGAATAGAGTCAAGTTTCCCTCCTTCTGTCCCATGTTGGTTCCTCTGTCGCCTTCTCCCAGCATTACTACAACTGGCATTGACACTCTAGGCCTTATTATTAAGCCTGGGTGGAGTTCGCAGAGTTCCGCTATGCGGAATTCCGCAAAGTGCAAAAAAAAACTATGCCGCGCTACGTGGAGCTCTGCAAGCGATGGAGGGCGTTTGAAAAATGCAGTTTTTAGTGCTGGGCGTTTGTCCGCGCTGTGAAATTATAGTGACGGCACCATGCATAGTGCAAGCGGGCACAAGCGGGCGCTCTTTCCTTTCTGCCGCTCAAGTAGATTTTCTATTCAAACGGCAGCTTTCTCAACGCGAGTGGTCGCGAGCGAACGCGCCTACCCACATTGAGAAATCCGACTGCCCGTGTTGTGGAATCTTGCTGGGAGGTTGAGTTCCCTCGATAGTACTTGCCAACTTAGCGTTGACGAATGCGATTGAGAAAAACTCTCGCTGGGAGGTGGATTTTCCTCACTTGTGCTCGCCAACTTGATTCTGATGAGCACGAGTGAGGAAAAAAACTCTGCTCCGCTGAGCGGAGTTTTTCATAACTCCCCGAGGTCCGCATAATGCAGAGTGCGGAAAACTCCACAAGCTCTTCGAGTGGAGCGGAGTTCACCGCCCAGACTTACTTATTAGGATTTGGGCGGTTAATTCTTATCTGTGCGTAAACCTCTGTTTACCACTAAGTTACAATTACGAGTTGTTAGGTACTTAACGCATTTGGTAGCTATCCAATGCGTTAAATCACCTTTGTTAAAATTTGGCAGGTGAAAGCTGTTGAAACTTATTGGGGGAGAAGCCTAGAGTGTTTACTGTATCATGTGGATTTTGGTGTGTTAAACACAGCAACCCGCATATAGCCAACAATTCATAAGGTGGTGTTTGTCACACTCGATAAATAGCGTATCTTGCACTATGGCTATTTCTCATGTGAGAAAAATAGCGTCTAATCTTGTAACCAGCGCTATGTTCGATCTTAAGCAGGGTGTGCTCAGGACCACTCCGTGTCTGCATATATCAGTGATACGCAAAGTACGGCCCGGGGGGGCACATGCGGCCGTCCTGACCTTCACACGTGGCCCCTGGTCAACCGCAGATTCCATGGCTTATATCTTCTTCGGTGGGGCACAGCACCCTGGCTTCGGGAGTCAGGACAGCCTAACTCCCTGAGTTGGCACTTTCAACTGTGAGCCTACGCACGACCTCCTGACTGAAGAAAAGAAAAGCGCTATACCCCAGCTCTAGCGCCCTCTAGCGTTGCTGTGTGAAGAAACATAAGCAAGTGACCCGTGACACCGAGCCCTGCTGTCCCACCCCATTGATTCCTCGGAAACTATTCAAAGTCAGCGGAGAGATGCCAGTGACTGCCCGCCAACTGCGCATGCGCCTCGAGGACTTACCTGGGACAGACCTAGGTAGATAGACACCGTCTCCGAGATGTACAAAAACTTCCCTTCTTGATTCAGAGCAAAAACAAATCCATCCAGGGACTGTGGGGAAAAGAAAGACCAGGGTGAGTGGAGACACACGGGAACGTGACGGCACATTGGGGGAAGTGACATCATATCAGGGGAAGTGACGTGACACCGAGGAAGTGACGTGACACCACGGAATGGAATGTTACTTCAGGCGATGTGACATTATAAACAAAAACCCAGTCAAAACAGGAGACGCACAGCAACTTGACGGTACATTGGAGGAAGTGACATCATATCAGGGAAAGGGACAATAAACCAGTGAATGTGATGTGACACCAAGGAATGTGACATTATAAAACATAATTTAGTCAGAGCAGAAGACACACAAGGGAACGTGACTCGAAATGGGGAAAAGTGACGTCATATCAAGGAAAGTGACAATAAACCAGGAAAAGTTACATTACACTAGAGAATGTCACATCTTATGATGGAATGTGACATTGCACCAGGGAACGTGACATCGCACCAGGGAACGTGACATTGCACCAGGGAACGTGACATTGCACCAGGGAACGTGACATTGCACTAGGGAACGTGACATTGCATCAGGGAATAAGACATTACATCAGACAATTTGCCATCACATCAGGGAACATGACATCACACCATGGACAGTGAGCTTCAACCAATGAATCTGACTTCGCATCAGGGGGTCTTCAACCACGGAATGTAACATAAAAAGACTGGGGCGTCATTTCAATGACGCTGCATTTATTGGAGCACTTTTGGTAATTGTGCGTTACTTTTTGAGGCCAAAAAAGCGAAAAAAGCGGAGATAAAAGTATCGCCCTATTTATAAGAGGGTGCTAACATGCATAATCGCATATTAGCACCCTTTTTCCCGACTCCTCCCTTTGCATTTCCAATGAGATGCAAAGTGGGCGTCACTGGCCGTACCCCTGATGGACTACCTTGCAAATATCGCTCATGTTTACATCACAATATATACAAGGCAGCCCACATGATTTTAGCAGACGTTAGATTTTGGCGAAAACAAACGTTTTCACCAAAATCTAACGTCTGCTACAATCCTGACTTAGCCATCCCTAAGATAGGGAGTGGACTATGCTGATACGACCCTGTGGGTCGTATCAGCAAGGTTATCGCCGTTTTGCAGAGAACATCGCTGGAAAACCAGCGATGTTCCCTGCAAAACGGTGATAACCTCACTATCTCTGGAATTTTTATCGCCCTGGAGTAACGTGTTGTTAATAAAGTGCTACCAGGGCGGTAAAATCCGAGATAGCTTGCGATAATATAATTATCGCTAAGCACAGCCAGCGATAATTATCGCTGGCCGTTGTTAATATGCCCCTAAGTTCGTAAAATAAAAAAATCAATCAATCAATCAATCAAAAGTGTAATGCCAAGAGTGTTTGCAGGGAGCAGGCGGTTCAAACACAAGGCCGTCTACTCTTGATCACACCCCTTACCTTTTCCTCCCACCGCCCTACACTCCTGGTCTCATGAATACCCAGGCTGCCTGGTCTTGACTCCACCTCATACCTCTGTCTTCCACCACCTACACTGCCTGCCTCTTTATCTCATAAATACTGAGCCTCTCTAGTCTTTTTTCCACCTCGTGCCTCTTTCTTCCACCACCCTACACTTCCTGTCACTTTATCTCATAAATTCTGAGCCTGCCTTGTCTCCATTCTACCACACACCTCTTTCGTGCACCACTCTTCGCTTCCTGTCTCTTTATCTCATAAATACTCAGCTTGTCTAATCTTGACTCCACCTCATACCTCTTCCTTCCACATCCCTACAGTCTCCCTCTCTTTATCTTATACTTTCTGAGCATGCCTAGCCTCGATTCCACGACGATCCTTTTCCTTCCACCATCCTACACTCCCCGTCTCTTTATCCTGAATACCCGGGCTGCCTGGTCTTGATTCCACCCCATGCCTCTTTCTTCCACTGCTCTACACTCCCTGTCTCTTTATCCTGAATACCCAGGCTGCCTGGTCTTGATTCCACCTCACGCCTCTTTCTTCTACTGCTCTACACTCCCTGTCTCTTTATCTCATTAATGCTGCGCCTCTCTAGTCTTGTCTCCACCTCATACCTCTTTCTTCCACTGCTCTACACTCCCTGTCTCTTTATCTCATTAATGCTGAGCCTCTCTAGTCTTGTCTCCACCTCATGCCTCTTTCTTCCACTGCTCTACACTCCCTGTCTCTTTATCTCATTAATGCTGAGCCTCTCTAGTCTTGTCTCCACCTCATGCCTCTTTCTTCCACTGCTCTACACTCCCTGTCTCTTTATCTCATTAATGCTGAGCCTCTCTAGTCTTGTCTCCACCTCATGCCTCTTTCTTCCACTGCTCTACACTCCCTGTCTCTTTATCTCATTAATGCTGCGCCTCTCTAGTCTTGTCTCCACCTCATGCCTCTTTCTTCCACTGCTCTACACTCCCTGTCTCTTTATCTCATTAATGCTGCGCCTCTCTAGTCTTGTCTCCACCTCATGCCTCTTTCTTCCACTGCTCTACACTCCCTGTCTCTTTATCTCATTAATGCTGCGCCTCTCTAGTCTTGTCTCCACCTCATGCCTCTTTCTTCCACTGCTCTACACTCCCTGTCTCTTTATCTCATTAATGCTGCGCCTCTCTAGTCTTGTCTCCACCTCATGCCTCTTTCTTCCACTGCTCTACACTCCCTGTCTCTTTATCTCATTAATGCTGCGCCTCTCTAGTCTTGTCTCCACCTCATGCCTCTTTCTTCCACTGCTCTACACTCCCTGTCTCTTTATCTCATTAATGCTGCGCCTCTCTAGTCTTGTCTCCACCTCATGCCTCTTTCTTCCACTGCTCTACACTCCCTGTCTCTTTATCTCATTAATGCTGCGCCTCTCTAGTCTTGTCTCCACCTCATGCCTCT
Source organism: Lissotriton vulgaris (assembly GCF_964263255.1). Classification (NCBI taxonomy): domain Eukaryota; kingdom Metazoa; phylum Chordata; class Amphibia; order Caudata; family Salamandridae; genus Lissotriton; species Lissotriton vulgaris. The sequence continues at coordinate 24,809,256 of NC_141697.1, forward strand.
TTCTTCCACTGCTCTACACTCCCTGTCTCTTTATCTCATTAATGCTGCGCCTCTCTAGTCTTGTCTCCACCTCATGCCTCTTTCTTCCACTGCTCTACACTCCCTGTCTCTTTATCTCATTAATGCTGCGCCTCTCTAGTCTTGTCTCCACCTCATGCCTCTTTCTTCCACTGCTCTACACTCCCTGTCTCTTTATCTCATTAATGCTGCGCCTCTCTAGTCTTGTCTCCACCTCATGCCTCTTTCTTCCACTGCTCTACACTCCCTGTCTCTTTATCTCATTAATGCTGCGCCTCTCTAGTCTTGTCTCCACCTCATGCCTCTTTCTTCCACTGCTCTACACTCCCTGTCTCTTTATCTCATTAATGCTGCGCCTCTCTAGTCTTGTCTCCACCTCATGCCTCTTTCTTCCACTGCTCTACACTCCCTGTCTCTTTATCTCATTAATGCTGCGCCTCTCTAGTCTTGTCTCCACCTCATGCCTCTTTCTTCCACTGCTCTACACTCCCTGTCTCTTTATCTCATTAATGCTGCGCCTCTCTAGACTTGTCTCCACCTCATACCTCTTTCTTCCAACACTCTGTATTTCACTCCTGCTTCCTCTGGTTGACATTGTTTTACTTTCTTTCTCTTCCTTTCTCCTTTCTGTCTCCTTGTGCCTCCTGGTCCTCAACAGCGAATGTTTAAAGTGGCGCCCCCACCAGCTGCAACCACCGACACCCCAGAAGCACCGGAGGGAGGATTCAAGCACAGCCCGGAGTGTCACCAGGCAGTGACAACGATGCCTGGAGGAACACTCGACCTATCAAGAATTTCAGGCCATAAAGGCTGGTGGTTTCTTCCCAGAAGCTCCAGAAAGATATAGGGCTTGGACCAAGAGGCTTCCAGAAGCACCCCCACAAGACCCGCAGGCGCTCCGGTGCACGGAGCGGCATCAGGTACACGGAGCGACCTCGGGTGCACGGAGCGGCCTCGGGTGCACGGAGCGACCTCAGGTGCACGGAGCGGCCTCGGGTGCACGGAGCGGCCTCGGGTGCACGGAGCGACCTCAGGTGCACGGAGCGGCCTCGGGTGCACGGAGCGGCCTCGGGTGCACGGAGCGACCTCAGGTGCACGGAGCGGCATCAGGTACACGGAGCGACCTCGGGTGCACGGAGCGGCCTCGGGTGCACGGAGTGGCCTCGGGTGCACGGAGCGGCCTCAGGTGCACGGAGCGGCCTCAGGTGCACGGAGCGGCCTCGGGTGCACGGAGCGGCCTCAGGTGCACGGAGCGGCCTCGGGTGCACGGAGCGGCCTCGGGTGCACGGAGCGGCCTCGGGTGCACGGAGCGGCCTCAGGTGCACGGAGTGGCCTCGGGTGCACGGAGCGGCCTCAGGTGCACGGAGCGGCCTCGGGTGCACGGAGCGGCCTCGGGTGCACGGAGCGACCTCAGGTGCACGGAGCGGCATCAGGTACACGGAGCGACCTCGGGTGCACGGAGCGGCCTCGGGTGCACGGAGTGGCCTCGGGTGCACGGAGCGGCCTCAGGTGCACGGAGCGGCCTCAGGTGCACGGAGCGGCCTCGGGTGCACGGAGCGGCCTCAGGTGCACGGAGCGGCCTCGGGTGCACGGAGCGGCCTCGGGTGCACGGAGCGGCCTCGGGTGCACGGAGCGGCCTCAGGTGCACGGAGCGGCCTCGGGTGCACGGAGCGGCGGCGGGTGCACGGAGCGGCCTCAGGTGCACGGAGTGGCCTCGGGTGCACGGAGCGGCCTCAGGTGCACGGAGCGGCCTCGGGTGCACGGAGTGGCCTCAGGTGCACGGAGTGGCCTCAGGTGCACGGAGCGGCCTCAGGTGCACGGAGCGGCCTCGGGTGCACGGAGCGGCCTCAGGTGCACGGAGCGGCCTCGGGTGCACGGAGCGGCCTCGGTGCATGGAGCGGCCTCAGGTGCACGGAGCGGCCTCGGGTGCACGGAGCGGCATCAGGTGCACGAAGCGGCCTCAGGTGCACGGAGCGGCCTCGGGTGCACGGAGTGGCCTCGGGTGCACGGAGCGGCCTCAGGTGCACGGAGCGGCCTCAGGTGCACGGAGTGGCCTCGGGTGCACGGAGCGGCCTCAGGTGCACGGAGCGGCCTCGGGTGCACGGAGTGGCCTCAGGTGCACGGAGTGGCCTCAGGTGCACGGAGCGGCCTCAGGTGCACGGAGTGGCCTCGGGTGCACGGAGCGGCCTCAGGTGCACGGAGCGGCCTCGGGTGCACGGAGCGGCGGCGGGTGCACGGAGTGGCCTCAGGTGCACGGAGGGGGCTCAGGTGCATGGAGAGACCTCGGGTGCACGAAGCGGCCTCAGGTGCACGGAGCGGCCTCGGGTGCATGGAGCGGCATCAGGTGCACGGAGCGGCATCAGGTGCACGGAGTGGCATCAGGTGCATGGAGCGGCATCAGGGGCACGGAGCGGCATCAGGTGCACGGAGCGGCCTCGGGTGCACGGAGCAGCCTCAGGTGCATGGAGCAGCCTCAGGAGCGGCCTCGGGTGCACGGAGCGGCCTCAGGTGCACGGAGCGGCCTCGGGTGCACGGAGCGGCATCAAGTGCACGGAGCGGCCTCTGGTGCACGGAGCGGCCTCTGGTGCACGGAGCGGCCTCAGTTGCACGGAGCGGCCTCGGGTGCACGGAGCGGCGGCGGGTGCACGGAGCGGCCTCAGGTGCACGGAGGGGGCTCAGGTGCACGGAGCGACCTTGGGTGCACGAAGCGGCCTCGGTGCATGGAGCGGCCTCAGGTGCACGGAGCGGCCTCAGGTGCACGGAGCGGCCTCGGGTGCACGGAGCGGCATCAAGTGCACAGAGCGGCCTCTGGTGCACGGAGCGGCCTCTGGTGCACGGAGCGGCCTCAGTTGCACGGAGCGGCCTCGGGTGCACGGAGCGGCGGCGGGTGCACGGAGCGGCCTCAGGTGCACGGAGGGGGCTCAGGTGCACGGAGCGACCTTGGGTGCACGAAGCGGCCTCGGTGCATGGAGCGGCCTCAGGTGCACGGAGCGGCCTCAGGTGCACGGAGCGGCATCAGGTGCACGGAGCGACCTTGGGTGCACGAAGCGGCCTCGGTGCATGGAGCGGCTTCGGGTGCATGGAGCGGCATCAGGTGCACGGAGCGGCATCAGGTGCACGGAGCGGCATCAGGTGCACGGAGCGGCCTCGGGTGCACGGAGCAGCCTCAGGTGCATGGAGCAGCCTCAGGAGCGGCCTCGGGTGCACGGAGCGGCCTCAGGTGCACGGAGCGGCCTCGGGTGCACGGAGCGGCATCAAGTGCACGGAGCGGCCTCTGGTGCACGGAGCGGCCTCAGTTGCACGGAGCGGCCTCGGGTGCACGGAGCGGCGGCGGGTGCACGGAGCGGCCTCAGGTGCACGGAGGGGGCTCAGGTGCACGGAGCGACCTTGGGTGCACGAAGCGGCCTCGGTGCATGGAGCGGCCTCAGGTGCACGGAGCGGCCTCAGGTGCACGGAGCGGCCTCGGGTGCACGGAGCGGCATCAAGTGCACGGAGCGGCCTCTGGTGCACGGAGCGGCCTCTGGTGCACGGAGCGGCCTCAGTTGCACGGAGCGGCCTCAGGTGCACGGAGCGGCGGCGGGTGCACGGAGCGGCCTCAGGTGCACGGAGGGGGCTCAGGTGCACGGAGCGACCTTGGGTGCACGAAGCAGCCTCGGTGCATGGAGCGGCCTCCGGTGCACGGAGCGGCCTCAGGTGCACGGAGCGGCACGGAGCGGCCTTGGGTGCACGGAGCGCCTGTTCATCGTAATTGATAACTTGAATTCCACAAGAAACTGAAGACCTGGCTCTTCTCTTGGACCCGGCTCTGGCTGGGCCAAGACAGCTCCTGCTTTAGCACCAGGATGCCCGCCTGGGTGAGGTGTGTGCTGTACAAATACACTTAAGATAACAGGGAGCAGGCTCCTGTCAGGCCAGGGTGCAAGCGTCTGTCGGGCCAGGGTACAGGCTCCTGACGGACCATGCTCCCAGCTCCCATGGGCCAGGGTGTGGGCTCCTGTCGAGCCAAGGTACAGGCTCCTGACCGACCATGCTGACTGCTCCTGTGGGCCAGGGTACTGACTCCTTTTGGGCCATGGTTCAGGCTCCTGGCTGGCCAGGGTGCAGGCTCCTTTTGGGCCATGGTTCTGGCTCCTGTGGTGCAGGTTCCTGTTAGGTCAGGATGCATGCATCTGTTGGCCAGGATGGAGGCATCTGTTGGGCCAGGGTATTGACCCCTGTTGGGCCAGGATGCAGGTTCCTGTTGGGTCATGGTGCAGGCTCCTGTGGAGCGAGCTCCTTTTGGGCCATGGTTTGGGCTCCTGTGGAGCAGGCTCCTGTTGGGCCAGGGTGCAGGCGTCTTTTGGGCCAAGGTCCTGGAGCCTGTCGAACCAAGATGCATGCTCCTGTCAGACAGGGTGCAGGCTTCTGTCAGGCTAGGGGCAGGCTACTTTCGGACCAGGGTGCAGGTGCCTGTCGGGCCAAGGTATTGGTTCCTGTCGGGCCAGTGTTCGAGCTCCTGTTGGGCCAAGGTGCAGGCGCATGTCAGGCCATTGTGCTGGCTCCTATCGGGCCAGGGTGCAGGCTCCTGTTGGGACAGAGTGTGAGCTCCTGTTGGGACAGAGTGTGAGCTCCTGTCAAGCCAGGGTACAGGTGTGTGTTGGGTCAGGGTACCGACTTCTGTCGGGCCAGGATGCAGGTATCTGTCAGGCCAGGGTACTGACTCTTGTTGGGCCAGGGTGCAGGTTCCTTTTGGGCCCTGGTTCTGGCTCCTGTGGTGAATGCTCCTGTTAGGTCTGGATGCATGCATCTGTCAGGCCAGGATTCAGGTGTCTGTCGGGCCAGGGTGCAGGTTCCTGTTGGCTCATGGTGTAGGGTCTTGTGGAGCGAGCTCCTTTCAGGCCATGGTGCCGGCTCCATTCGGTCCAGGGTGCCTGCTCCTGTGAGGCCAAGGTGCAGGCTCCTGGCGGGCCAAAGTGCAGGTGCCTGTCGGGCCATTCTGTAGGCTTCGGTCAGGCCAGGGTGCCGGCTTCTGACTGGCTAGGGTGCCTGCTCCTGTCAGGCCAAGGTGCCGGCTTCTGTTCATGTACAAAAGGACGGTGCACCAGAGAAGAATATCCAAAAGCTCCAATTCGTATTAAACAATTCCTTTATTCAGTTCCAATTAAAACAAACTCCTCAGCCAACGCGTTTCGTTCACAAGGAACTTCGTCAGGGCTATTTTATAAGGGGGAATTCCCTGGACCTGTATCATTTCTTAAAATCTGATAGGAAGGGTATGGAAGACCGCTTCACAGCAGGCCAATATTTTGAGTGGCCATTGGCTAAAATATGTATATATATATAGTCCTCTGAGTTTTGTACCCGCAACAATGAAGGGTCCCGCTGTATGATAGCTTTGGGAGAGGTTCGAGTCGCGGTCACCGGTTGGAATGGCTGGTAGTGCAGTAAGTAGAAAAAGTCTGTCGGGCCAATGTGCAGGTGCCTGTTGGGCCAAGGTGCAGGCTCCTGTCGGGCCAAAGTGCTGCCTCCTGTCGGCCCAACGTGTGGGCTATTGTCGGGCCAGGGTTCAGGCTCCTGTCGGACCAGGGTGCAGGCCCCCATTGGGCCAGGTTGCGAGCTCCTGTGTGACCAGGATGCAGGTGCCTGTTAGGTAAGGGGACTGGCTCCTGTCAGGCCAAGTTGCAGGCACCTGTTGGGCCACGGTGCAGGCTCGTGTCGGGCCAGAATGTGGGCTTCTGTCGGGCCACGGTGCTAGCTCCTGTCGGGCCAGGGAGAGAGCCCCTGTCGAGTCAAGGTGCAGGTGCCTGTTGGGCCAGGCTGTTGGTGCCTGTCGGGTCAGGGGGCGAGCTCCTGTCGGGACAGGGTGGTGGCTCCTGTCGGGCCAGGAGGCGAGCTCCTGTCGGGCCAGGGGGCGGGCTCCTGTCGGGCCGGGTGCTGGCTCCTGTCGGGCCAGGGGGCGGGCTCCTGTCGGGACAGGGTGCTGGCTCCTGTCGGGCCAGGAGGCGAGCTCCTGTCGGGCCAGGGGGCGGGCTCCTGTCAGGCCAAGTTGCAGGCACCTGTTGGCCCAGGGTGCTGGCTCCTGTCAGGCCAGGGGGTGAGCTCCTGTTGGGTCAAGGTGCAGGTGCCTGTCGGGCCAGGGGGCGAGCTCCTGTCAGACTTAGAGGAAGCTTCAAGTCGGAAACAAACAGTTGGTGGAGAGCGCGCGCACAGGACGCACACAGCGTTAATTTATATTTATGAATTAATAAAAATGCAAATCTAGTCGCCAACTTCCGAGGTGGAAACATTTCCAACGAGCTCACCGTCTGTGGCAGAGCATAAATCACAGTATTTCGCGGAGCGATGATTAGCTGAAGCCATTTCATTTTTAATGTGGGTCACGTGACTGTGGGACGTGTCCTTTCGAGACGCAGCTCAGGTATGACTGCTCACTCCGAGGGGGCAATCAGACAACACAGAGACCAGGGGTGAGGGGCAGAGAACCTGGGGTGAGGTGCAAAGAACCAGGGGTAAGGGGCAAAGAACCAGGGGTGAGGGGCAAAGAACCAGGGGTGAGGGACCAGGGGTGAGGGGCAAAGAACCAGGGGTAAGGGACCAGGGGCGAGGGGTGAGGGGCAAAGAACCAGGGGTGAGGAACCAGGGGAGAGGGCCAGGGGCAAAAAACCAGGGGTAAGGGACCAGGGGCGAGGGGCCAGGGGTGAGGGGCAAAGAACCAGGGGTGAGGAACCAGGGGTTAGGGGCAAAGAACCAGGGGTAAGGGACCAGGGGCGAGGGGCCAGGGGTGAGGGGCAAAGAACCAGGGGTGAGGGGCAAAGAACCAGGGGTGAGGGGCAAAGAACCTGGGGTGAGGGGCAAAGAACCAGGGGTGAGGGGCAAAGAACCAGGAGTGATGGACCAGGGGCGAGGGCCAGGGGCAAAAAAACAGGGGTAAGGGACCAGGGGCGAGGGGCCAGGGGTGAGGGGCAAAGAACCAGGGGTGAGGGGCAAAGATAATGATAATTACGTGTTTGTATAGCGCACGACTACCCGGAGGCATCTCGGCACTTGTACGAATACCGCTGTGGAACCCTTCCTGGTCTTTCCCTGTGAGATGCCCCTCCTGGGCACCCTCAAGGTGAAGCCAGGCATCCCAGTGTTGTAGGGGCCGATTGTGGAGATTAAGCAAGCTATTGCCCAGAGTTGCATCCGAGGCGAGAATTATCAGGTCCGTGGAATTTGTGTCCAAGACCCGCCGAGGCGGGGAATTGAACCCTGGTCCCGGGTCAGACCTCTGCATCAGGGTATGCCGCTCTAACCATTGAGCCACACTTCTCCACTAAGAACCAGGGGTGAGGAACCAGGGGTGAGGGGCAAAGAAGCAGGGGTGAGGGGCAAAGAAGCAGGGGTGAGGGGCGAAATACCAGGGGTGAGGGGCCAGCCAGGGGTGAGGGGCCAGCCAGAGGTGAGGGGCCAGCCAGAGGTGAAGAACAAAGAACCAGGGGTGACGGGCAAAGTACCAGGAGTGAGTGACCAGCCAGGGGGGAAGATCAAAGAATCAGGGGTGAGAGACCAGGGGTGAGGGGCCAGCCAGGAGTAAAGAACAAAGAACCAGGGGTGAGGCACCAGCCAAGGGTGATGGACAACAACCAGGGGCAAAGGACTAGCCAGGGGTGAAGGGCAAATATCCAGGGGTGAGGGAACAGGGGCGAGGGATTAGCCAGGGGTGAGAGGCAAAGAACCAGGAGAGAGGGACCAGCCAGGGGCAAAGGGAAAAGAAACTAGGGTGAGGGACCAGGGGCGAGGTAACAGCCAGGGGTGAAGAACAATGCACCAGTGGTGAGGCACTAGCCAAGGGTGATGGGTAAAGAACCAGGTGTGAAGGGCAAGGGACTAGCTTGGGGTCAAGGGTAAAGAATCAGGGGTGAGGGACCTGCCAGGGGTGAAGAACAAAGAACCAGGGGTGAGGGGGGCTTGGGGCAAGGGGCGCCAGGGTAGAGGGGCTAGCCAGAGGTGAAGAACAAAGAACCAGGGGTGAGGGACCTGCCAGGGGCGAGAGACAAATAACCAGGGGCAAGGCACCAGCCAAGGGTGAGACGCTATGAACCAAGGGTAAGAGACCAGGGGTGAGGGACCAGCCAGGAGTGAAGGACAAAGAACCAGGGGCAAGGCACCAGCCTGGGGTAATGGGCAAAGAACCAGGGGCAAGGCACCAGCCTGGGGTATTGGGCAAAGAACCAGGGGCAAGGCACCAGCCTGGGGTAATGGGAAAAGAACCAGGGGTGAGGGTCCTGAGGCGCGGGACTAGCCAGGGGTGAAGGGCAAAGAACCAGGGGTGAGGGTCGGGAGGCGAGGGACTAGCCAGGGGTGAAGGGCAAAGAACCATGGGTGAGGGTCTGGAGGCCAGGGACTAGCCAGGCCCCTCCTGGGTCTCTCGCCGGTGACTTCCCAGTGCGGCCGTCCTGCCACTCCTGGTGCATCCTTGCGCCTCACCTCACTGGCCGGTCATTGTAAGACTCAGTTCGAGCCCCGTCAGGCCTGAAAGCCACAAAGCGGTGTATCTACCCTCAGTTGAGCCGGAAGTGGCAGGACACGGAGCAGACTCTCCGTCGGCTCCGCTGGCTTCTTCTCTGGGGAACGCGATCCCGCTCAGCCCTGCCTAATTCCAGCTCAGCAATACGCGGGGCTCTCCCTTTCCTCATGGGAGCCCCACCCACAGCCAGGCACAGTCCGGACAAAGCGCTCCTCATGCTCCAGGGAAGAATGTAAAGCAGAGTGCTCACCAGGCGCTGCTGCGGGACGAGCCCACACCAGGGGCTCAACACATAAGAACCCTGCAGCGGTCCAAGCCCTGGTCGAGCGCAATCACAATAGAGCACTCTGCCCGGCGCTAAGTCTCAAAATTCCCGTAGGGCAGCGCTGGGCACAGGCAGGTCAGCACGCAGGGCCTGCCAGAAGAAGACAGCAGCTGGGTCCCACGGTGGTACCTCCAGGCAGTATCTTCTGTTCCAAGTACGATCAGTTCAGCAGACATGGGGTCACAGTCCCAATATTTATACCACCAAGTGGCTTTGTTTTTTCCCCTGGCACAGGGCTCTGTGCCCAATTCAAACCAGTTCTGGGGGCACTTACACCCATCTTTTCAAATGCATAACACTCCCCATTGTTTGTGTAGGCCCTGGCCCCAGACACACCACAGGGGGGCGGAGCCATCATTGTGGAAGGTAGGCACAGCCCTATTCAGGTTCAGGTACTACTCCTCCCACTACTCCAAATGCAGTTCAGGCCTATTATTTATTTATTTATTTATTTAATTTATATGGCGCGTTATAACCACAGGGGTCTCTAAGCGCTGTCTGTCCAGATTTACGTGATAAGATGTTGCATTCACTTGAAACCAACTGTGCACCTAAGATCTGCTCCATGCTTGTTTAAACAATACAGTTTTTAGTTTTTTTCTGAAGGAAAGTAAATTACTTTCCTTCCTGAGCTCTGGATCCAATTTGTTCCATAAAGCTGGGAGCGTGTTGGAAAACGCACGGCCCCCCACCGTGGTCAATTTGAAGCGGGATTGGGACAGAAGAGTGGCGTCCGACGAACGCAAAGTCCTACCAGGTGTGTAGGGGGAAAGTCGAGATTTCAGGTATTTTGGTGCTTTGCCATACAGAGACTTGTGAGCGATACACAGTCCTTTGAAGACAATTCTCTGACGAATTGGGAGCCAGTGCAGCTCCTGCATCAGGGGAGAGGCATGGGCAGTCCTGGGTTTTTTAAATATCAGCCTAGCTGCATCATTCATAACTCCCTGTAGTTTGTCCAGCAGCCGCTGTGGCAAACCTTAATCTAGGGAGTTCCCGTAGTCCAGCCTAGCCAAAATTGTGGCTGAGACCACGTGTCTCAAAGTAGGGAATGAGAGTAGGGCAGAGATCTTCCTTAGTTGTCTTAGGAGGCCTATACAAGTACCCACTACGGTGGTAACTTGTTTTTCCATGGATAATTTATTATCCACATATAGGCCTAAGCTTTTGACTGCGGCTGCCGGTTTTGGTGGTGCGCCCAGCTCCCTAGGCCAAAATTTCTCGCTCCAAGGGTTACCCGAGATGGAGATGGGCAACACTTCCGTCTTATCCGGATTGACTTTCAGAGAATTCTCGGACATCCAATTGACTGTGGTTTTCAGTATGTCCTGTAACCTAGTGGATGCTCCCGGACCGTCATCCATCCTGTTCAGGAGAGCAATTAGTGGCTGCAGGTAGATGTTGAAGAGTAGGGGTGACAAGGCAGAGCCCTGTGGGACCCCACAGGTGATCGGAGCAGGGGTGGAAAGCAGGTCACCCAGCTGCACTCGTTGTGTCCTACCCTGCAAAAATGATGTGAGCCATGCATGTGCTGTACCCATGACGCCAAAGGATCTCAACCGCGACAGAAGCTGTTTGTGACACACGGTATCAAACGCCGCGGAGAGATCCAGTAGTATCAGGGCGCTCTGCGTTTTTACATCAGCCCACGTTCTTAACTCATCTAGAATGGATAACATAACTAGTTCCGTGCTATGATTAGCACGGAACCCTGCCTGATTGGTCTCCAGCAGGTTGTTACTCTCTAGATGGCCCGATAGTAGAGCTAACACATGCTGCTCGACCACTTTAGCCAAAAAAGGCAACTGAGAGATGGGCCGGAAATTTTTCAGACATTTTGTGTCTGCACCAGGTTTCTTCAGTAAGGGGATCAGACGAGCCTCTTTAAAAGCTAGAGGGATCTGTCCTGTGCGTAGAGAAGTGTTCAATAGATGCAGAACCTCTTCCTCTATTCCTGGCATTGCCACCTTGAATATGTCAGGAGGGCAAGGGTCCACCAAGGAACCCGATTTAACTCGGCCTATGATTTTAAGTAATTCCTGTTTGGAGATAGGGGAGAACTCAGCTAAAGGTGGGATGTTTAACGGGACGATAAGGTCCGGTAGGCGAGGACATTCGAGGGGTGCAGTTTCCGCAATTTCGTCCAAGATATCGGATATCTTCTTCACGAAGCCTATTAAGCCTAGAGCTGACTCATCCAGATTCCTGGAGCCACTGCACCTCCTCAGCCCCTGTCACTCCAAGGCCAGACAGTCAATAAACAACAGGCAGGCACAAAGACACATAGCACACAGAAATGCCTACTTTTAAAAGTAGGCATTTCTAAAAAAAGTAATAATAAATCTGTGAACACCAGTATGCAGCATTCATCACCACTACTTCAAACATGCCAAACTTGATTACACTACTCCTCTCATATCAGGAATTACCACTGAAACACATATCAGGGAATCCCCGATATATTCCTATGAGAGGGCAGTCTCACAACAGTGAGAAACCAAATATGCTGGTTGTCACTACCAGGACATGCCACACATTTAAGACACATGTCCTACCTTTTGCCTAGACAGTACCCTGCCCATTGGCCAAACAGGTGTAGACCAATCTTACCAAGTTTACCATAGAGAGCACATGCACTTTAGCACTGAACAGCAGTGATAAAGTGCTCAGGGTCCTAAAACCACCAACACCAGGTCAGAAAAAATACCGGAGGAAGGCAAAATGTTCTGGGATGACCTGGCAAAAAGGGCCAAGTCCTACATGCTCCACTAAAACAATTTGCTACTAAGGGCCCTTTACTTCTGCCAAGAAATGTAACCACAGTGTAAAGATTCACAAACTCTTCATTGTTGTAGTTCAAGTGAAGTTTATTAATCAACAGCCTCGAATCACAGCATCCCCAGCTGAGCAGTGCTCACCAGCTGCTGTTCTTCAAAATCTCAAGACTCTGTCCTGTGTCATCAATGACCTCATCACGTTCTATGCTCAGCATCAAGTCCTTAACACTGGGTAATTAAAAGGCTTGCTTGCTTCATTTTCAGTTGCAAACTGCTAATGAGAACCAGGTCTGAATTATTTCAAATCAAGAACACAAGAGCATTCAAATGTCATGAATAAAAAACGCATGTTTTTGGAAAAGAATGCACCTGGTAAATTTATTGCAAACTTCAGGACTGTGGTGGGCCTAAAGTTCCCTGTTCCCTCCATATATGCCAAGCACCATTTTTAATTACTCTATTTCAATTAATTAAATAATTTGTGAACATTGACGAATTTTTACTAAGTCCTAACAAAAGTAGTTGGTTAAATGAACCGTAGGAATAGTTCAACAGTAGTGAGTACTCACAGCTCAGTCTCGCAGGGTTAGCGAGCTGTAAGTGGTGAGATTGTGCACGACATCTGTACCAAAGAGGCCAGGAGAGTAGAGTCGGCATGCAGAGTGCACCACCTTGTAAACTACATGTAATCAATTGAAAGAGGCCAAGGAGTGGATGGGCACATAAAGTGATTTTAATTCAAGGGCTTAATAAGCTTTGTCACCCCCTCTGTCCTTCCACTTAAACGTGATTTCTCTGCAGTGGGACAGAATGTTCAGTGGGCACGTGGCGGGCATGACCTCTGCATGATCCCAGCACTGAGCATGACATACAGTATCCATCGGTTCATCCCTCTGTGTCTGTCTGTCCCTCTGTCTTTCATCTCTTCGGGAATTTGTTGCCTATGACTAAATGTACGTCCGGATGCGCCTATTTCTTCTGTGTATGGCGGGGACACGGGTGTCTGTACGTTGATGTGCATGCAATCTGCATGTCTGTTTTTCTTTGTGTATGGGTCTGCACGCATGAGTGCATGTGTCTGTTTGTCTGAATGGGCCTGTTGTCCTGTGTGTCTGAGTGCATGTGTCTGTATGTCTGTTGGTCTGTCTGCAGGAGCATGTTAATGTGTGCATGAGTGCATGTGTCTGTATGTCTGTTGGTCTGTCTGCAGGAGCCTGTTAACGTGTGCATGAGTCCATATGTCTGTGTCTCCATTTGTCTTTGTGTACGGGCGAGGTAGGCATGTTTGCCTGAACACATGAGTGGATATGTCTGTGTGTCTATTTGTCTTTGTGTATGGGCGAGGTAGGTATGTTGGCCTGTATGCATGAGTGCAAATGTCTGTGTGTCTAATTGTCTTTGTGTATGGGCGAGGTAGGCATGTTTGCCTGTACGCATTAGTGCATATGTTTGTGTGTCTTAATGTATTTGTGTATGGGCGAGGTAGGCATGTTGACCTGTACGCATGAGTGCATATGTCTGTGTCTCCATTTGTCTCTGTGTATGGGCGAGGTAGGTATGTTGACCTGTACGCATGAGTGCATATGTCTGTGTGTCTATTTGTCTTTGTGTATGGGCGAGGTAGGTATGTTGGCCTGTACGCATGAGCGCATATGTCTGTGTGTCTATTTGTCTTTGCATATGGGCGAGGTAGGTATGTTGGCCTGTATGCATGAGTGCATATGTCTGTGTGTCTAATTGTCTTTGTGTATGGGCGAGGTAGGCATATTTGCCTGTACGCATTAGTGCATATGTTTGTGTGTCTTAATGTATTTGTGTATGGGCGAGGTAGGCATGTTGACCTGTACGCATGAGTGCATATGTCTGTGTCTCCATTTGTCTTTGTGTATGGGCGAGGTAGGTATGTTGGCCTGTACGCATGAGTGCATATGTCTGTGTGTCTATTTGTCTTTGTGTATGGGCGAGGTAGGTATGTTGGCCTGTACGCATGAGGGCATATGTCTGTGTCTCCATTTGTCTTTGTGTAAGGGCGAGGTAGGTATGTTGGCCTGTACGCATGAGTGGATATGTCTGTGTGTCTAATTGTCTTTGTGTATGGGCGAGGTAGGCATGTTTGTCTGTACGCATTAGTGCATATGTTTGTGTGTCTTAATGTATTTGTGTATGGGCGAGGTAGGCATGTTGACCTGTACGCATGAGTGCATATGTCTGTGTCTCCATTTGTCTTTGTGTATGGGCGAGGTAGGTATGTTGGCCTGTACGCATGAGTGCATATGTCTGTGTGTCTATTTGTCTTTGTGTATGGGCGAGGTAGGTATGTTGGCCTGTACGCATGAGTGTATATGTCTGTGTCTCCATTTGTCTTTGTGTATGGGCGAGGTAGGTATGTTGGCCTGTACGCATGAGTGCATATGTCTGCGTGTCTATTTGTCTTTGTGTATGGGCGAGGTAGGTATGTTGGCCTGTACGCATGAGTGGATATGTCTGTGTGTCTGTTTGTCTTTGTGTATGGGAGAGGTAGGCATGTTGGCCTTTACGCATGAGTGGATATGTCTGTGTGTCTATTTGTCTTTGTGTATGGGCGAGGTAGGTATGTTTGCCTGTACGCATGAGTGGATATGTCTGTGTGTCTATTTGTCTTTGTGTATGGGCGAGGTAGGTATGTTGGCCTGTACGCATGAGTGGATATGTCTGTCTGTGTGTCTATTTGTCTTTGTGTTTGGGCGAGGTAGGCATGTTGGCCTTTACGCATGAGTGCATATGTCTGTGTGTCTATTTGTCTTTGTGTATGGGCGATGTAGGTATGTTGGCCTGTATGCATGAGTGCATATGTCTGTGTGTCTATTTGTCTTTGTTTATCATATCTCTGTGTGTCTATTTGTTTTTGTGTATGGGCGAGGTTGGATTGTTGGCCTGTGCGCAGAAGTGATGTGTCTGTGTGTCTTTCAGGTTGTCCGTTGGACCTGCAGGTGTTTGCGCATGGTTCCTGGAGCTTACACATGTGCATGTATCTGTGCTTTGCATGTGGACGTGTGCCTGTGCAGCCTGCATGTCCATGCGCTTGCACGCGCATTGCCTTTCTCTTCCTCTTGCCCTGCGTAGCCTCCTGGCTCAGCCAATGAAACCCTCTCCAGGCAGCTGACGGCTTCGGTGCGCTGCGCAGTCCCTGAGGCCCTACCTAAGGCCAGTGGCCTTTTCCTGCCCAATCAGCGTCGGCTGAGGGCCTGGCCAGTGGCCCCAGCTTCCGTCGGACACAGAGGCCTTGAGCCGAGGCTTAGCCCGTCCTGAGAGCGCGGGCCCGGATCAGTGGCCCGAGGGGCTCAGAGGCGCGCGCAATTACTGCGGAGCGAGCCTTCTCGGCCAAAGCTGCTAATCCAGGGGTTCAGACCGGTCTTTGGGGTGTTTGTGGCTCCGCGAGTGTCCTCGTCCTCCTGATTCCGAGATGAATGCGCCCCTCGTACCACTGCGCCCCCCACCCCTGCACCCCTCGTCCCTGCTCCCAGTGGCCTGAGACACAAGATGGTGAAAGCAGGAGCGGGCCAGGCGGAGAGCTGGCTAGAAGTGGCGGCTCCTCAGCTATGGCAGAGGAGCGTCGCCCCACTGCTCACACAGCAGTGATAATGGGAAATAGACAGGGATGATAAGAAGGTTATTATCGGTATATTTTTGGATGCTGGGGCGGAGTTAGGGTGGGGCGGGGCTGGGGGCTCAGGGTGGGGGGATGAGAGGCCGGTGCACGCTAAGTGCGCATGACCGCTTGGCTGGCTGCTTTCGGCTGGCGAAGCAGTCAGGCACCACTTGCATGTTCCCCACCAGACTGTTATGGGCAGCCTGGAGGGGAACATGCCCAGGCTCCCAGTCGCGATCTGAGCCCCGATTCACAGCGCTCAGACCAATCACAATGCAGCGTTGGGATTGGCTCAGGAGAGCCTGTGTGCCGGGTGCTTCCTGCAGCTTCTTCCGGACGAGCGGAGAAGTGGAGGAGAGATGGGGCCGTAGGAAAAGGTAACTGTCTTTTTGTTTTTATATTACCCTCCACCTCCACCCCCATTCCCTACCAGCCACCACTGGGTCTGGGGTGGGCCAGTGTGGAAAGGCAGAAAGCTGCAGGCAGGCTGGGGGTGGCCGAGGAGCTGGGGGTGGTCCAGGGTGGAAAGGCAGAAAGCCGCAGGCAGGCCGCAGGCTGGGATTGGCCGAGTAGCTGGGGTGGGCCAGTGTAGAAAGGCAGAACGCTGCAGGCAGGCTGGGAGTGGCTGAGGAACTGGGGGTGGGCCAGGGTGGAAAGTGTGTGTCCTGAGTCCCAACATGGCTGAGATAATTCACCCCAAACAGTTGCATTTGTATAACAAGCATTGCACACGACCACCCATGGTGCTTAAGTCAGGCCTCCTTCCATGGACACGTTAGTGGTACGAGGAAGGCCCCTGCTGGGCATCCACCCTTCCTTTTTTGTCACTTTCATCATATTGTTTTTTTTCGTCCTGTCTCTAACTGTGCTCGCCCAATCAGGAGCCACCTCTCCCAGTAAAGGTTACATGATTATTTCATAGAATGGCTGTGTCTGTAATGGGAACAAAAGTCCCTAGAAAGGTCCCCTAGCAACTCATGTACTGGCAAAACAAAAGATTGTTCAAATGACAAAAGTAAAAGATACATTTATTCATAGATACAATTAAAAGACTTGGAGTGGGTAGAACCCACCCTGGGCACACAACAACAAGGGAAGAAAGTGACTCAGGCAGTAATATTTGACGGACATTATAAAGATATTAAGTCACAAAAATGCACAAACAAGGTATTTTTGCTCCTACAATACATTTTACAGAGTAAATAGGGTCAGTGTGTAAAAGTGGATGACGTTTCGATCCATTTTAGATTAATAGGTCATCATCAGGACATTCAAACTCATGCCTGAGATATGAGGGAAATAAAGAAGAGGGAGCGGGGAGGAAGGAAGTCAAAAGAAGAAAATAAATGACAATCCTTGTGTACCATAGATGACACGGTCATGCAGAAGGTGAGCAGCAACCTCATGCCTCTACAGTGCTGGAGCTAGTGAGAGGTGCCTAGTGTCTAAACATTATTCCTCAGTGAGCAGACAGCTAGTGGATTGCTCACCTAGATAAGATTGCCAATTGGACGTAGACTCATGATTGGCCACCAGCCAGGATCCCCCCCTGGCCTTGGTTGATGTTTATTACTAGGGTGTAGAGCAAAAGCTCAAGCCTGGGAAATGCTTTTAAATGCATATGATGAGTTTCCTGGGGTTATGGTTTCAATGACCCAGTAAAATTGCAGTTTTTTTCTAGCGTTGCTGAGGGAGCTGTAGCACTCCCTGCAGCCCCCCCAGCATAAGAAAAGGATTATGTTCCTGCCCCATCTAGGGACCACGCCACCACCAAATCTATGTAAACAAGCCTCCCAGTGCATTATGGGGCGCTCCTTGAAGGACAATAAATACTAAACGAGAGGCTGTGGCACTCATTTATTATTCACGTTATGTCAGTCAGTCAGTCAAAAATTAACTTTATTTTGTTTGTCACAACCATAAAGTATACATATACATTTTGCAGTTTTAGATGAAAAAAGATAAAATTCTTTTTCTTAATATATATTTCTATTTTTTCGATTCTTTAAAAGTAAAACATTATTTTACGGTTCCCACTATTAAATTAATTTGGTTTTTAAAAGCAAAGTCTCTACTTTATTCATAAATTTCACCCCGCGGCATATTAAGATGTTTGAACCCGCTCCCATCCAGCTGGTGACAGCCTGCCTGCAAGTACGGATCTGAAGGGCATTTAGGACTGATTTCAGCTAAGTTCTTCTCTCATCTTTTATTGCCTCGCACGTACACAATAGGTGGCATAAGGTTTCCGTATGGTACCCGCATAGTCTACAACTTGGCTTTTGGTGTGTATTTTTCCATGATGGGATCAGATCTTTACAAGAATGGTTGCCCAATCGAAAAGCCATGAATTTCGTTTTTAAAGATAGCCGAAAGTGTGCCACGAGGTAAGGTTGCGGTTTTAATTGTTTGTATGAATTTAATACAGTCCATGCATGTCGACGTTTGGCCAAAGTCTTTTTATCTTCTATTAGAGACAGAGCTTTTGCGTTTAGTTTGCAAATATTTTTAAAGGATGCCTCTTCCAGTTGGCTTTATGACATTGTAAACTTTTTTTTCCCGAGTGTCCTGGTCCCACCAAGGACACCGACTGTTTTTTTTGTATAGGGCACTGCGGGAGCACTAGGGCCTCTGCAGCCTGCCTGCTCCCTACAAGCTGTCCTCTGGGGTAGCACAGGAGTCTGCAGTATTTTACATATACGGGGTGTCGCAGTGCCCATCTGCGGCACCCCAGGCATTCTTTTTTGGGGGAGGCGGGCCACCAGCTCCTTCCTCCTGAAGAAGTCGTCATTGTCAACTTAAAAAAATTAAAAAAAGTTTAAGTGGCATACCCTGGCGCCCACCCAGAGCATGGCACAGCTGGTCCCACATTGGGGGCCGCAGGGGAGGCCCAGGACCTCTGCAGCCCCACCGGCCTGCCTGCTTACACGCATCGTGGGTGCAGCAGGAGCCCTTATTGCTTCAACCCCACAGGAGCAGTTTTCTTTTCTTCCCATTAGAGCAATTCAGTGCATTTCCCTGCCCAGGAGCACAGGCTGGGAAATGTTCTGTTCTTCCACCAGGTACGACCAGCTTTTTGCTCCACCCGGGTGATAATAGTGCACAGCAGAGAAAAAGACAATGTCCTAGGGTTGGGGACCCTAGGATACCCTCACTGAGCCGCCTCCGGAGATGGGGTCCCTAGGACCTGTCCTGGCTCCCACCCCTCTTTATTTAAAACATGGCCTCAGGGGATGGGGTCCCCGGGGCCTCTCCTGGCTCAGGGAGGGGGCTGCGTGCCCCTTCAAGTAGTTAGTTTTTTACATACCCAAGATGGGGTCACTGTTATGTTATGTTATGTTATCCGGGGTTTTGTAGAGCGCTCAGCTACTCAATCAGAGTGTCCCGGCGCTGATCAGAGTGTCCCGGTGCTGATCAGAGTGTCCCGGCGCTGATCAGAGTGTCCCGGCGCTGATCAGAGTGTCCTGGCACTGATCAGAGTGTCCTGGCGCTGATCCGAGTGTCCCGGCGCTGATCCGAGTGTCCCGGCGCTGATCCGAGTGTCCTGGCGCTGATCAGAGTGTCCCGGCGCTGATCAGAGTGTCCCGGCGCTGATCAGAGTGTCCCGGCGCTGATCAGCGTGTCCCAGCACTGATCCGAGTGTCCCGGCACTGATCCAAGTGTCTCGGCCCTGATCAGAGTGTCCCGGTGCTGATCCGAGTGTCCCGGCGCTGATCAGAGTGTCCCGGCGCTGATCAGAGTGTCCCTGCACTGATCCGAGTGTCCCTGCGCTGATCCAAGTGTCCCGGCGCTGATCCGAGTGTCCCGGCGCTGATCAGAGTGTCCCGGCACTGATCAGAGTGTCCCGGCGCTGATCCGAGTGTCCCTGCGCTGATCCAAGTGTCCCGGCGCTGATCCGAGTGTCCCGGCGCTGATCAGAGTGTCTCGGCGCTGATCCGAGTGTCCCGGCGCTGATCCGAGTGTCCTGGCGCTGATCAGAGTGTCCCGGCGCTGATCAGAGTGTCCCGGCGCTGATCCGAGGGTCCCGGCACTAATCAGAGTGTCCGGCGCTGATCAGAGTGTCCCGGCGCAGATCCGAGTGTCCCGGCGCTGATCCGAGTGTCCCGGCGCTGATCAGAGTGTCCCGGCGCTGATCAGAGTGTCCTGGCGCTGATCAGAGTGTCCCGGCGCTGATCCGAGTGTTCCGGCGCTGATCCGAGTGTCCGGCGCTGATCAGAGTGTCCCGGCACTGTGGCTTTTTAGTATCAGGGAGGGGGGGAGGCGCATAGCCGACCTCCCTTTCAATGAGGTGATGACCCTGGGGATTTAGGGTCCCAGGGGCCTCTTGCCGGCCTGTGAAAGGGGACCACGTTACCCCCTCCCCCTAACATATACACCCCTTGCCCCCACCCCTCAAGCCATGGGTCACCACATCTCAGTTTGAGATCTGGCAGGTCGGTGGATTCTCTGCAGCCTGAGATATACAATTTATTTTAACCTTAATTTCTCAAAAAGTACTCAACAGATTTACACCAAAATACAACAACTCTTTCTCTGGACCTAGATCCAGCTTTCTGCCAAATGTGGTGTAAATCCGTTCAGCGGTTTGGGCTGTAGCTGTGTCTAAAGCTCCTATGGAAAAATGAAGGGGAGGGGAACATGTTTTGGGACCCCCTCTTTTCTCAGATCACCCTGAAACTGTCCATGTTCAAACTAGTCAAAAAGTAGCACTTTTTCTAAAAAGTTTTATGGAGGTTTGTCAAACAGCACCAAAGTTATTAGAATTAACTCCTACGGGTACAAAATCCTAACTATAACTACCCAATGGGGACCGCCCTTCAGTACTATCTACACATCTGCTTATGCCATTAAAAAAATACATATTAAAAACTTATCTGAGTGGTAAATTCCTGCTTTGTAAAATGCCTAAAAAGGGCCAGTGTGGCACTTCCCTGCGAGACAAATTCTGCGTGAAAAAGGAAACAAACCTTCTCACCGCAGTCAAGAAACCACGCAGGGTGGTATCCGACCCTCAGTAATGGAAAAGCCTCTGTTCAGGGCCGAAGCCCCTAAGCCAGGTGGGCTCCGCTGTCATCATGTAATGGGGTCTCTGGGATTAATGGATGAGTCCGCCCGGTCCAATTCCGGAGATTAATGCGCCCATCTGACCCAGAAGCTCTCACCCTGGAAAAGGCGGCCATGCTCCCTGCCAGGTGAGACAGAAGAACTAATGAGGTGAAAGGTGTGGGGTGGGGGGGCTTAAAATGACAGTGAAGATGAAGGGAACCAGGCAAGTAAGAAACAAACACTGGCAAATGCCAAAGCTATGGCAATTTTGTGCAATGTTTAAATTATTATTTTTTATTGCCATCATTTGCCATAAGAAAGAAGATATGCTATCTATCTATCTATCTATCTATCTATCTATCTATCTATCTATCTATCTATCTATCTATCTATCTATCTATCTATCCATCCATCCATCCATCCATCCATCCATCCATCCATCCATCCATCCATCCATCCATCCATCCATCCATCCATCCATCCATCCATCCATCCATCCATCCATCCATCCATCCATCCATCCATCCAATATATATATATATAAATATATATATTTATATATATACAGACACACACACACACACACACACACACACACACACACACACACATACATACTGACTGGCTGAACAACTACAAGCACCAGCATGCACCAGCACCTCACCCCACTGCAGTGTCCACCAGGGGGCCAAAATACATCATAAACGTGCAAGAGACTGTGTGCACATCACCCGATTTTGCTGCTTGCCGAGGCTTACCTTCGATAAAGGTCAAAGGTTGACCGAAATGCACTAGGACTGCCAGTGCTGCCAATAAATTATCCATGCCTGCAACGAAGCGTGTGCGGCTTTATCTTTCCACGGAGGGGAGAAAGTGTTGATATATATATATATATATATACACACACAGATGTATTAAAGTACACTGGTGGCAAAAGCACCAGTGTAAATATAGCTAGGACTGAACTTCCATACAAAAGTCATTTTTTGTTCCTTTGATAACATTTGTGCCATTTGATGAATCTGCCTGAAGATTTCCCAAAACAAAGTTCTCTCACTTCTGCTCATTTTTGCAAAGTTGCGTGCCGATTCATCCAGTGAGGGCCATTGTAAAATTAATGATTTAAATGTAAGACCAACAAAGGTTATGGAAACTAAGGGCCTGAGTTGGATCTCAGTGGACGGGTTACTCCGCCGCAACGGTGACAGATATCCCGTCCGACGAAATATAAATTCCATTGGATATACGGGTTACTCCGTCACAACGGTGACAGATATCCCGTCTGCTGAAATATAAATCCCATTGGATATACAGGATACTCCGTCGCAACGGTGACAGATATCCCGTCCGACGAAATATAATTCTCATTGGATATACGGGTTACTCTGTCGCAACGGTGACAGATATCCCGTCTTCTGAATTATAAATCCCATTGAATATACGGGATACTCCGTCGCAACGGTGACAGATATCCCGTCTGACGAAATATAAATCCCATTGGATATACGGGTAACTCCTTCGCAACGGTGACAGATATCCCATCTGCCAAAATATAAATCCCATTGGATATTCGGGTTACTCCTTCGCAACAATGACAGATATCCCGTCTGACGAAATATAAATCCCATTGGATATACGGATTACTCCGTCGCAACGGTGACAGATATCCTGTCTGCTGAAATATAAATCCCATTGGATATACGGGATACTCCGTCACAACGGTGACAGATATCCCGTCTGTCGAAATATAAATACCATTGGATATACGGGTTACTCCGTCGCAACGGTGACAGATATCATGTCTGCCGAAATATAAATCCCATTGGATATACGGATTACTCCGTCGCAACGGTGACAGATATCCTGTCTGCTGAAATATAAATACCATTGGATATACGGGATACTCCGTCACAACGGTGACAGATATCCCGTCTGCTGAAATATAAATCCCATTGGATATTCGGGTTACTCCATCGCAACGGTGACAGATATCTTGTCTGCCGAAATATAAATCCCATTGGATATACGGGTTACTACGTCGCAACGGTGACAGATATCTTGTCTGCCGAAATATAAATACCATTGGATATACGGGTTACTCCGTCGCAACGGTGACAGATATCATGTCTGCCGAAATATAAATCCCATTGGATATACGGATTACTCCGTCGCAACGGTGACAGATATCCTGTCTGCTGAAATATAAATCCCATTGGATATACGGGTTACTCCATCGCAACGGTGACAGATATCCCATCTGCTGAAATATAAATCCCATTGGATATACGGGTTACTCCATCGCAACGGTGACAGATATCCCGTCTGCTGAAATATAAATCCCATTGGATATAAGGGTTACTCCGTCGCAACGGTGACAGATATCCTATCCGCTGAAATATAAATCCCATTATGTCCTAGTTGAGTAAAAAGCTCTATTGAACAGTAGATTGTCTGCGAATAGGGAAGGATTGTGTATGTGACAAGAACATGTTGCTTAAAATCCAACCAGAGTGATATATTAGCAGAGCAGGCGATTATGTCCGAAGGAAGCTGCGGATACGGGAAGGACATGTTGCTCACACTCTAAGTACCATATCAGCAGGGCAGGAGGTTGTGGAAGAAGAAGCCTACGGATGTGACAAGGACACGTTCATTTTTAAACGGTAACTAAGGAGCCAGGGATATGTGATAAAGGGCTCATTAGACTATAAAAGGCAGTTGTAGGAGAAGGTGGGGAGCTCTTGTGACTTGATCAAAGGAATCCTCCCGGGTGGAGTTGTGCAGACAAAGCTTTCCTGCTAATACGGGATGATGATATTTTTGTAGTCGTTTGTTGGTGTGTGTTTGTCTCCGGTAAAACGAAGATAAGTAAAACATCTTTTTTGAACATTCATGATGTTATGCATATCTTTTCTTAATCAAGGGGTGGGCCAAAATGTAATTTACTTTGATTTAATGTAATTACCATGAAAAAGGGAAGAGTGATACTCGAAATATAGATTACTAATTTTAATTCCCATAGTAAAGTTTGCTCTCCGACACAGAAAAAGTGGTTGAATGATATGACTCCAAATTTGGCAGAAAGTTAGAACTTTACACAGATAGCTTTTTTATTATTTGGTGTACATCTGCTCAGTGTTTTTTATGAAATGTAAATTTTTAAAAGGTGCTCAGGTGGTCATGAAGGGGTTCATGTCCAAGAAAGGTTGTGATATCTAGACAGTTGTGTACTTCAGGACTGACAAGGAGTTTTAGAGTAACAGATATTTTAAAACTACTCAAATACCACTGGTCCTGGAAGCATTTTTTTCCACCAGCCATTGGGCTGCCGTGGTTCCCATGAGAGTACGGTGGTACCTTGCGATCTGATTGGCCAGCCATAACCTCTCAGCCATAGTTTGGAACAGCCATTACAGGACACAGGGATTGAGTCACTGTGTCTTGTGAAAGTTTACAACAATGCATTTGGGGGAAGGGTAGGGACATCCTGGCCATGAGGCAGTTATTGGGGGACCCAGAGATTATAATTTTTGTTTTGTTTTGGTCCATGGGTTCAGCAGTTCTCTTGGGGGAGCCAGGGCAGACCTCCCATGAGGTCCTGCACTACTTTTGCAAGACCCACTGTTGAAACATCCGCCCCATGGTACTGAGGTACTGTGCAAGCTTCCCGGGGAAATAAAAAAAAAAGAAGAGATTGCAGGTTGGGAATGCAGTGCCGTAGGGCACTCATAGCAAAGGTTGGACACACTTGGTGTTGGAAACAAGGCTTGCGACCAACCCCGACTGCACATTGCAGAACGGTGTGAACAGTGGACGTGGGCACTTGTGAGGGGTTGGGGGCAGGTCCTGTGGCCACCCTCCGCTGTGGGTGTTAGCCGGAGGCAATGGGTTGGTCTTTGGTCGAATTTAAAATATGATTTAAAAATGTTTACAAAAACAGAAATTCACTTCAAAAGTTTAAATAATGAATAAAGTGCTATTATTATTAGGTTAAGATCTAAAATATTAACATACACAAAAATAGAAATATTCACTGAGGAAAACAAAGGTTTATGCGACATTGTAATTAGGAGTTAGAATGAGAAAAAAACATTTAAGAAAACTAAACGCACTGAAGTTTACTAGTTATTTTAGCTAATTAGCTAAAACATTGCCCCCCATCATGCACTGCTTATGACCTCACATATTACATGACCTATGACAAGTTAAAATAAAAAAAGAGGCAAGCGTGGGTTGGGCATCGGTGGAGCGATGGGTACAGACACACGCATGGGCTGGGCACAGTGCTTGCTCAAGGGCCAGGCCCAGCAGCCAACCCAGGCTATGCACCGCTGCACAGCAGGGCTCGGGTGTACACACTGGGCGGTGGGTAGGCCATTCAAGGTGGGTTGGGCAAAAGGTCTAGATATAGGGTGTGCCCAGCTGGTGTTGCTGTACGCAAGAATGCCAGGCCCTGCAGCCAACCCTGGCTGTGCACAGCTGCACAGCAGGGCTTGGGTGTACACACTGGGCGGTGGGTTGGCCATTCAAGGTGGGTTGGGCACAGGGTCTAGATATAGGGTGTGCCCAGCTGGTGTTGCTGTACGCAAGAATGCCGGGCCCTGCAGCCAACCCTGGCTGTGCACACCTGCACAGCTGCACAGCAGGGCTTGGGTGTACACACCGGGTTGGGGGTCGGTCATTCATGGTAGGTTTGGCACAGGGCCTAGTTTTAGTGTGTGCCAAGCTGGTGCCCAACACTGGGGCCAACCCCTACTGTGCACAGCCAAAGGCCGTAGACCGCGCACAGCAGGGGTGGCGTTCTCGTACAGCTTGGGTGCACGGCCTGTTGTGTTACCTCGGCCTTTTGAAAGCCTAGAACACACGGTGAGAAATATTGAAGGATCTAATTAGCAATGCTATCAATGTTATTTAAATATAATCAGTGATGTGAACAATGACATGGGTGATGTAATATTGGGGCGCAGGTCATAGGGCGGAATGTTTCATTTCCCCCGCCGAACTTGGCCACTTCGCATTACTCTAGTAACATGGAGTTACAGCCAAATTCCGCCTTACGCTGCGTTGCAGATTTCTTTTCCTGTTAGGCTCCAGAAATGCGAGCGAGTTTTGGTGTCACCTATCGACATTTTCTAAAGTTGGGGGTCACCACGATCATGAGGGGTTGTGGTCAGAGGGCTACTTATCAAGGTAGATTTGCTGCCACTCGAGTGGATTTTCTAATTGAGCGGCAGCAAAATCAACTCGAATGGCCGCGCGCTCTTGGTCCCCGCATGGTGTCGTTCGTGCTGACTTTTCAGCACCGCTCACGCTTCTGCTGCTACATTGCAGTGTGAGCGGTGCAAAATGCATATGTATGCCTATCGGCAGAGCTCTGTGGAATCTCGCGGAGTTTTTATGTAACTCTGCAGACTTCACAGAGTGAAACTCCACGAGTTCCGCCCACCCCTAGTTATAAATAGTTGAATGAACTAAGCCTGGTGAATTTTAGTAGTTTTTTTTTAACAATAGCTCATGTCTCATTCCAACGCCTAACTAAAATGTTACACATACTCTCACACCTATATTCATAGCGAGAGAGAGAGAGAGAGAGAGAGAGAGAGAAAGAGAGAAGGGACTGAGGAGAGGGAAACAAAGAGTGTTTAAGAGGATAAAGCAGTGGATGCAATGAAGGATGGAAGAAGAGAGAGACTAAAGCTTAGAGGGAGGACGGACAGATGTGGACAGGCTAATCTGGGGACTAAGGGATGGACGAAGTGTTGAAAAACAAAGACAGGAGATTGAGAGGGTAGAAGGGGAGGGGATGTGTGAGGTGTGTTTGAGGGATGGTAAAGGGAAGGTGGAGATGACGAAAGCTTGAAGAAGAGAGGGATACGGGTGACTGGAACAAAGGTAAAGGCAGGCAGAAGTGTTGGGCTGGGGATCAGTGTTAGTAGGGCTCTTCTGACGAAGAAGGTTGTAGAGGGAGAAAAAAAGGAGAGGGCAGTAAAGGGAGACTCCTGTGAGGGAGAAAGTTAAAAAGGATGAGAACAAGAGGGCACATGGGAAAGGTTGGATGAAAGGGAGGTGGAGGAGAGGAAGTGATTGACGGAGGTTGGAGCAGGGGTGGGTGACAAATTCCGCTCCATAAGTTGACTTCTCAGAGTTGTGCCCGCTTTGCGCTCTGCATAGAGCGGGGAGGTCCAAAAAGCTTAGAGAAGTGGCGTGAAGAGGAGTTTTTCCTCTCGCATGGCTCACCAACGTTAAGTTGGCAAACAGGAGAGAGAAAAAACAAATCCTAGTCAACACCCCGGCGATACTTCTTAATGTGGGCAGTCGTGGCAGGTCACTACCACTCACGTTGAGAAACCTGCCGCTCGTGTTCAGGAAGCTGGCGCTCGGGTAGAACAGCTGCTCGAGTTGCAGAAAGAAGCAGCGCCCTCTTGCTCTGCACATGCTGCAGTTTGCACTGATTTATACAGCGCAGGACAAATGCCAGGGTCTCAAAATCAGCAAGTTTTTTCGGTATTTTGCGGAGGTCCGCGCACCAGAACTCTGTGACCTCTGCCCATGACTAGAGTGGAGAGCGCTCCTGTGAGAGAGAAGGGTTGAATGGTGGTGGACAAATAAGATGTAATGGGAGAGGGGAGAATCCCAGGTTTGGAGGGGAGAGGTGGAGGAATGATTGAGGGTGGGGGTGTTGTGAGGAATAAAGGTGGAAGTTGTGACTAAAGAGAGGGTGAACAGTGAAGGATGTGGAAGGAGTGTTGAAGGGATTGAGATTTGGGGAAAGGGTTGAGACGGGCTCCCGTCTGAGTGAAAGTAGGTCTGGGTGTTCGCTGACAGCCAATGAATTGCGTATTGCGGGGGACACTTTTGCGAGATTGCTTAAAGTTTGCCCGGTTTAACTGTACCACCTGCTTCATAGCCATTGTGGGCTGCAACCCTGTAAAGACAAGGCGTGGATGATTTTATGTTATACGTTTTATGTTGTAAAAACAATAAAAAAAATTGAAAAATATATTGAAATAAAAAAAAAACACTAGTATATTGGATCTGTCTCTGGGCAACGCCCGAGCGTGAGTAGTTTAAGGGCTCTCTCAGGGAACTAGCGAGCATGCAACGCCCTGCAGCCGCTCTGGCTCAAATTTGTATTCAATTGGTTCAAGAAATTAGGACTCCAGAGCCCCTGGAAAGATCCCAATAGCGTCCGTAAGACTGACGCTATTGTTCTGAAGTCTCACTTCTGGACTTATGTATCCGAAGAACTTGCTCTGGCCGCAACTAAGGGGTGTTTGACTGACCAGCTCCTTGCAGTCAACCTTAATCCACCCTTTGAGCTGTTTTTAGATTTTATCACTCCACTGTTAGCCAAAAGCCCATATTTGCGTCTTTGGCCTGGTAGCCTACGACTGAAATCCTTCACAAGTCACGGGAAACAGGACTGAGCTTAGCCTGTGGATGGACTCCTGAGACTGATGTGCTCCAGCCTGAGCTTAGCCTGTGGATCGACTCCTGAGACTGATGGGCTCCAGACTGAGCTTAGCCTGTGGATCGACTCCTGAGACGGATGGGCTTCAGCCTGAGCTTAGCCTGTGGATGGACTCCTGAGACTGATGTGCTCCAGCCTGAGCTTAGCCTGTGGATTGACTCCTGAGACGGATGGGCTCCAGCCTGAGCTTAGCCTGTGGATGGGCTCCTGAGACGGATGGGCTCCAGCCTGAACTTAGCCTGTGGATCGACTCCTGAGACGGATGGGCTCCAGACTGAGCTTAGCCTGTGGATGGACTCCTGAGACGGATGGGCTCCAGCCTGAGCTTAGCCTGTGGATGGACTCCTGAGACGGATGGGCTCCAGCCTGAGCTTAGCCTGTGGATGGATTCCTGAGACGGATGGGCTCCAGCCTGAGCTTAGCCTGTGGATCGACTCCTGAGACGGATGGGCGCCAGCCTGAGCTTAGCCTGTGGATGGACTCCTGAGACGGATGGGCTCCAGCCTGAGCTTAGCCTGTGGATCGACTCCTGAGACGGATGGTTCCAGCCTGAGCTTAGGCTGTGGATCGACTCCTGAGACGGATGGGCTCCAGCCTGAGCTTAGCCTGTGGATCGACTCCAGAGACGGATGGGCGCCAGCCTGAGCTTAGCCTGTGGATCGACTCCTGAGACGGATGTACACATCCTGTTCTTTTGCCTGAATATTCCGGCTCTCGACACAAGTAATGAAATGAAATACCAGTATTTGTAAAGCGCACAGCTACCTCCGGAGAGGTGTCTCGGCGCTGGGGGCCCTCGGGAAGATTAAGCAAGCTATTGGCCAGAGTCGCATGGTGCAGGGCTGACCTGCAGCGGGAGCCGGGGCTCGAACCGTGAACTCCGTGGTCCAGAGCCAGGCACTCTGGCCACGGCACCTCACCTCTTCCGCAGTGGACAGGCCTATTGCGCATAGGATCCTGAAATATGACACTTCAATCAAGTTGTGTTTGTTGTTTATTTGACAGATGTTTGGTCTAGACACAAATCTATCCTTTCTGCCACACTCAATTGATAAGAGGGGAGACTTATACGTTATTCATGTATTCCCAGGTTGGGAAATTATATTTGTGCTTCTGTTCAGCATTTTATATATGAGATGTTTTTTCCTTGCTCTATAGAACTGGTTCATGTGCTTTATATGCTTTTTTTTCAGTGACTTTGATTATTTGGGAAGCATTTGGCAGATGTGACGTTTCAAAGACATTGCTCAAGTTTGTTTGACCTTTCGAGTTGTATTGTTGTTAAAAGCCTAGCTTGTATTATGAGCTTTGCAATGTTTGCACTCTTTAAAGTACAAATATGAACTCTCAGCCATAAGTATGTTTGTGGTCAGCACTGGTCGCCGGATGGACCTGCTGCCATATTTGTTTGATTATTGAAGTGAATGCTTTTAAATAATGATTCACTTGTTGGCTTTGATTGGAATCCAATAAAGTCTCGTTGATGATGATGAGAGGGGATGAAGGCGACGGGAGTGTCATAGGAAGGTGAGAGGAGGGTGGAGAGGAGGGCGGAGAGGAGGGTGGAGAGGAGGGAGGAGAGGAGTGGGGGGTTGCTGGAGGAGCAGGAGGGAGGGTTGAGCGCTGTGCTGTGAGCTAGAATAGGGCGGGGTGGGGGGAGAGGAGGAGGGTGGAGAGTAGAAAGGAGAGCGGCGGAGGGTGGAGAGTGGCCAGGGGGAGAGAGGAGGGTTGTGGGCAGGGAGTGGAAAGAGGGGAGAAAGGTGGAGGGTGGAGAGTGGAAAGGGAGAGAGAGGAGGAGGGTGGAGGGTGGAGAGTGAAAAGGGGGGAGAGTGGAAAGGGGAAGAGAGGAGGAGGGTGGAGGGTGGAGAATGAAAAGGGGGCGAGAGTGGAAAGGGGGAGAGAGGAGGAGGGTGGAGAGTGGAACATGGGGGAGAGAGGAGGGTGGAGGGCAGGGAGTATAAAGGGGGGAGTGTGGGAAGAGCATACAGGCAGCTCCTGGGGGTGATGAAGGAACAATGTTGTTTTCCCGCGTGCCAGGATTTAATTAAGAGATAGCAGTCACCTTGGGGTGGCCGCACAAGGCCTGAGAGTCTGGGCTGGGGGGTGGGGGGGGGGGCGCAGAGGGGGAGGGGGCCACGGGGGTATCTCCTTCAGACAACACCAGGCTCAATTTATCTTCTGAGAAGGCAATTTAGGGAGAAAGCCGAGGTATTTGGTTGATTGTTTTGCAATCGTCACGAGCCAGATAATAATCACAGAAGTAAAAGGACGGTCGAAGCCCGTGTCTGGGGGGAGGTGGAGCACAGGCTGGGAGGGCTGGGGCAGGGAGGAGGTATCACGCAGGGCTGAGGAACACAGGTTGGGAGGGCTGGGGCTGGGTCAGGTGTCACACAGGGCAGAAGGAGCACAGGCTGGGGCTGGGGAGATGTTACACACGGCAGGAGGAGCACAGGCTGGGAGGGCTGGGGGGTGTCACACAGGGCAGGAGGAGCACAGGCTGGAAGGGCTGGGGGGTGTCACACAGGGCAGGAGGAGCACAGGCTGGAAGGGCTGGGGGGTGTCACACAGGGCAGAAGGAGCACAGGCTGGGGCTGGGGGGTGTCACACAGGGCAGGAGGAGCACAGGCTGGGAGGGCTGGGGGGTGTCACACAGGGCAGGAGGAGCACAGGCTGGAAGGGCTGGGGGGTGTCACACAGGGCAGGAGGAGCACAGGCTGGAAGGGCTGGGGGGTGTCACACAGGGCAGTAGGAGCACAGGCTGTCAGGGCTGGGGGGTGTCACACAGGGCAGTAGGAGCACAGGCTGTCAGGGCTGGGGGGTGTCACACAGGGCAGGAGGAGCACAGGCTGTCAGGGCTGGGGGGTGTCACACAGGGCAGGAGGAGCACAGGCTGTCAGGGCTGGGGGGTGTCACACAGGGCAGGAGGAGCACAGGCTGGAAGGGCTGGGGGGTGTCACACAGGGCAGGAGGAGCACAGGCTGGAAGGGCTGGGGGTGTCACACAGGGCAGAAGGAGCACAGGCTGGGGCTGGGGGGTGTCACACAGGGCAGGAGGAGCACAGGCTGGGAGGGCTGGGGGGTGTCACACAGGGCAGGAGGAGCACAGGCTGGAAGGGCTGGGGGGTGTCACACAGGGCAGAAGGAGCACAGGCTGGGACTGGGTCAGGTGTCACACAGGGCAGAAGGAGCACAGGCTGGGGCTGGGGGGTGTCACACAGGGCAGGAGGAGCACAGGCTGTCAGGGCTGGGGGGTGTCACACAGGGCAGGAGGAGCACAGGCTGTCAGGGCTGGGGGGTGTCACACAGGGCAGGAGGAGCACAGCCTGGAAGGGCTGGGGGGTGTCACACAGGGCAGGAGGAGCACAGGCTGTCAGGGCTGGGGGTGTCACACAGGGCAGGAGGAGCACAGGCTGTCAGGGCTGGGGGGTGTCACACAGGGCAGGAGGAGCACAGCCTGGAAGGGCTGGGGGGTGTCACACAGGGCAGGAGGAGCACAGGCTGTCAGGGCTGGGGGGTGTCACACAGGGCAGGAGGAGCACAGGCTGTCAGGGCTGGGGGTGTCACACAGGGCAGGAGGAGCACAGGCTGTCAGGGCTGGGGGGTGTCACACAGGGCAGGAGGAGCACAGGCTGTCAGGGCTGGGGGGTGTCACACAGGGCAGGAGGAGCACAGGCTGTCAGGGCTGGGGGGTGTCACACAGGGCAGGAGGAGCACAGGCTGTCAGGGCTGGGGGGTGTCACACAGGGCAGGAGGAGCACAGCCTGGAAGGGCTGGGGGGTGTCACACAGGGCAGGAGGAGCACAGGCTGGAAGGGCTGGGGGGTGTCACACAGGGCAGGAGGAAGGAGGAGCACAGGCTGGGAGGGCTGGGGCAGGGGGAGGTGTCACACAGGGCAGGAGGAGCACAGGCTGGAAGGGCTGGGGGGGTCACACAGGGCAGGAGGAGCACAGGCTGTCAGGGCTGGGGGTGTCACACAGGGCAGGAGGAGCACAGGCTGTCAGGGCTGGGGGGTGTCACACAGGGCAGGAGGAGCACAGGCTGGAAGGGCTGGGGGGTGTCACACAGGGCAGGAGGAGCACAGGCTGGAAGGGCTGGGGGGTGTCACACAGGGCAGAAGGAGCACAGGCTGGGGCTGGGGGGTGTCACACAGGGCAGGAGGAGCACAGGCTGGGAGGGCTGGGGGGTGTCACACAGGGCAGGAGGAGCACAGGCTGGAAGGGCTGGGGGGTGTCACACAGGGCAGAAGGAGCACAGGCTGGGACTGGGTCAGGTGTCACACAGGGCAGAAGGAGCACAGGCTGGGGCTGGGGGGTGTCACACAGGGCAGGAGGAGCACAGGCTGGGAGGGCTGGGGGGTGTCACACAGGGCAGGAGGAGCACAGGCTGGAAGGGCTGGGGGGTGTCACACAGGGCAGAAGGAGCACAGGCTGGGACTGGGTCAGGTGTCACACAGGGCAGGAGGAGCACAGGCTGGGGCTGGGGGGTGTCACACAGGGCAGGAGGAGCACAGGCTGGGAGGGCTGGGGGGTGTCACACAGGGCAGGAGGAGCACAGGCTGGAAGGGCTGGGGGGTGTCACACAGGGCAGAAGGAGCACAGGCTGGGACTGGGTCAGGTGTCACACAGGGCAGGAGGAGCACAGGCTGGGGCTGGGGGGTGTCACACAGGGCAGGAGGAGCACAGGCTGTCAGGGCTGGGGGGTGTCACACAGGGCAGGAGGAGCACAGGCTGGAAGGGCTGGGGGGTGTCACACAGGGCAGGAGGAGCACAGGCTGGGGCTGGGGGGTGTCACACAGGGCAGGAGGAGCACAGGCTGTCAGGGCTGGGGGGTGTCACACAGGGCAGGAGGAGCACAGGCTGGAAGGGCTGGGGGGTGTCACACAGGGCAGAAGGAGCACAGGCTGGGGCTGGGGGGTGTCACACAGGGCAGGAGGAGCACAGGCTGGGAGGGCTGGGGGGGTCACACAGGGCAGGAGGAGCACAGGCTGTCAGGGCTGGGGGGTGTCACACAGGGCAGGAGGAGCACAGGCTGGAAGGGCTGGGGGGTGTCACACAGGGCAGGAGGAAGGAGGAACACAGGCTGGGAGGGCTGGGGCAGGGGGAGGTGTCACACAGGGCAGGAGGAGCACAGGCTGGGGCTGGGGGGTGTCACACAGGGCAGGAGGAGCACAGGCTGGAAGGGCTGGGGTAGGTGTCAAACAGGGCAGGAGGAGCACAGGCTGTCAGGGCTGGGGGGTGTCACACAGGGCAGGAGGAGCACAGGCTGGGAGGGCTGGGGAGGCTCCGCTGTGGGCACAGTTGCAGTATTTCTACCACCTTTAAAGTCGGCGTTGGCTTGGTTTAAGCACCCACAGGCTCGGCAAGAAAGAGAAACGAGTGAAGCGGATGGATTACACTCTTCCTTTCACCTCACACCTCTTTACTCTTCCAGAAACACTCAGGCACAGTGCTTGTGAAGAGCCCGGGCTCCCGGAACAAGTGCCAAGAAGCAGGTCTTCTGGGCACAGAGTAGTGAGCGAGTTAGGAGACTGCATCACCTCCATGACCAGGGTGAAGAGAGAAGGACCCCCTTGTAATAGGTCTGGGTTCGAGGGCAGGGACCAAGTTCACACCATAATTAAGAACCCCTTGGCAACCACATAGGTTTTCATGTAATTTCATAATGAAGGCCTTGTATGAACATGACAATTGTAATATTTATTATATTTTTTATTTATCAATTATTAATATTTCATTTAGTATGTAAATAGATTACAAATGTAATCCTTTAGAGACTATATAATCATTGGATATTCCTGACAACATAAATGATAAAATAGAAATAATCCACAACACATCTAATGATATAAATACAGTCACAAAACACAATGAACATCAACAATCATTAATACAAACGTGAGACAGTTGCAAACTACGTCATACATCAACACAAAAGGGCAAACATGTAACATCACATAACATACATACACAATTCATGACATATGTACAGGTAAAATCCCAATTCTGAAAAAATGAATTAATCTCCAGTAGTTACTAGTCACCGTTATTTGATACAACTAGCGTTGTGAACACTCTTCTACGCACGTTTCGGCGTGAAACCACACCTTCATCAGGAGTAGCCTTAATCAATAAATAAAAAGATAATAAATACTACAAATTTCATGTTCATACATGGCCTTTCATTATGTCATTACATGGAAACCTATGTGGTTGCCAAGGGGTTCTTTATTATGAGGACCACCTCCATTACCAACACATGTACGCTTCATTTAGACGTGAAGAATCCACCTCACAACAAGATGGGCTCTGTGGCCGGGGTTAAAAGCCGAAGACACCTGGAATTGTTGTCACTGAGGTAAAAGCTAATGGGTCACTAGAGTCAGACAGAGAGACAGAGGCAGACAGAAAGACCTAACGAGGGACAGAGATGGGGAGGAAGGGCAGGGCCAGGACAACAGATAAACTGGTCAAGAACCAGAATCAGGGCAGGGCGAGTCAGGCGGAGGTCTGCAAGGGTGGACAAGACAGGCTGAGAGACACACAGAGAGGCAGGCCGATCCGGACAAAGCCTGAGCAGACAGTCTTAATACATAGATGGCTGAATAGAGATGGGTGAGAGTCACAAAGAGTGGCAGACAGACGATGACACTGCCTTACCAGGCAGACAGTTGCTGCACTCGGTTGGCGCTTTGTGCTTTTTGGCACTATTTTTATATGCAACTTTAAAAAATCATATCTCTGGATCCCTTGGTGGATTTCTACTGTTTTGGTGTCATTTTTAGACCTGGTCGGTAAATTCTGTTCCGCTCCCAGAATTTGCGAAATTTGGGTAATTTTTCCGTTCCTCAGAGAACGCCGAATTGCCAAAAATTCCATCTGCTTCTTCGCAGAATTTTTTTCTTGTTTGCACTTTCAAAATGCGTGTTCGCAAGATATTTCTCCCCGAGCACGCAAACACCGTTCGTGAACAGGAAAAAAGCATTGCGAATGGGGGGAACAAGCAATTTTGCGTGCTTGCTAAACTTTTGCTTGCTTGCAGAGAATTTTTACTGTTTCCCGGAGCTTTGTATAGTGCGACTACGCAAATTCCACCCACCCCTAGTAATTTTGTTCATTAAAATATTCTCTATTTTTATAAATTGGAGTGAGATTTTTTTGTTTTTTTCAATTTCTTAACTGGTTTGATTCTTCTAAATGTTTTATGATTTTCTTAAGTTAAGCCTGTCTGCTCTGTGCCATATCTGCCCGAGGTTGAGTTCAGGTTTAAATGACTGAAACCTATACTCAACCTAACAGGAAAAGTGTCAATATTACTTGTAGTGGACTACAAAAATATCCAACTAATAATCCACTTTCTCACAGTGGGTACATGGATTAGTAGGTGAATGGGCACATGGGTGGGTAGATGAAGAGGTGTATGGAAAGATAAGAATGGAGGTACACATGGTTATAGGGGTGGATGGATGATTGGGTAAAATGATGGATGGAAGTTTGAGTAAGCTGGTGAGTGGATGAATGATTAGAAGGACAGATGGATGAGTGGCTTTAGTGATGGGTTAATGAATGGATGAATAAATGGCTGTAGGGATGGGTGGCTGAGTGGATGTAGTGGTATAGGTATGCGTGGATGAGTGGGTATAGGAGCAGATAGACGAGGGTCTTTAGAAGGAAGTTGGTTACAAACTGTAGGAAATTTGTTTTTCTGCATGGTCACCTTGGATTATTCACCTTTTTCTGGACCATATAGATTTACTGGCTGTAGAAATCTGTGTACTTTACACCTGCTAACTAGTGTTAAAAGTGCCTATGCTCCCCCTTTAGAACATAATGAAATATGAAACATACCCCTGATTGGCATATTTAACTTACCTCTAAATCCCTAGTAGATAATACAAAGGGTACCCACAGCTTGTAAGTTAAATGCCCTTAACAGTGGGCAGCACCCATTGTGCCATCCACTGCAGTGGAAGTGCAAACATAACTACAGGTCTACTGTTTATAGCCTGGATGGTCCAACTTTAAACTGAAATGGCAGGTGAAAACCTTCCTTTTAAATCTTTAGAAGTCACCATTATGTAGACCTTATTGTTCATCAGCAGGCAAGGTGAGTGGTATTTAAAACAAGTACATGTCGGCATTTAATGTGAAAGATTTCCTTACAGTGAAAAAGACCCAAAAGCTATTTTACTGTAGCAAGTCTGGCTATTCCATAGGAAAACACTAGGTTACATTATTACATTTAACAATGCTAATTTTGTTTAGGAAACAGCTAGAAAAACCACTAAACAACTGTAGCTATTAACATTCCAATTCAATGGTGAAGTAAGTTTTAAAAATAAATATTCAGGAATAAGTATACTTTAGAGAGCTATATTTTCCATACCTAAAGCTTCCGGAGGCCTATTTGCATTTTCTCTCTCACTTCTTCCAGCCATTAAATATCATTTGATTAGGCATGAATTGGCGTGCAATGCCACCCACGAACAAATAATAGGCTGACTTGAATGGGTAAAATGACCTCTCTGACCCTGACAGAACAGGCAGGGTGTGGTTGTGAGCATCCGTTTGACATTAAAGTGTCAAATCCTGCATGAATGTCAAATCATATCTGACAGATCTGTTGAGGTTTAACATATATCACACTGATCACACCTCAAAGAGGCTTCCACTGTCAGAGGCAAATGTCAGTTGGCACCTGAACAGGGCCCTTCCTTTGTATCCTCAGCCAGGCAGGCTCCAATGTCATATCCTGTTTGGATATCAATCCTGCTTGATAGGCCTTCTGGGATTTTACGTGTGACTCATGTAACTCTTGGGCAACACTTCAATGGACAAAACCAGAATAAAAAACAATTCTTGTGTATCCACTGCCTGGTTACTGAAAACCACTGCTTTGTTCTACTAAACTTCTTTTTCAAGGTTTATTGGGGGTACACAGAGAGTATTTTAGAGCTAGATGTCTCTAGGCTCACCAAAATACACTCCCCACATACAAGCCCAAGCTTAGTGTGGCAGGAGACTTCTGCCTTCTGGAAAATGCCCACAGTGGTTAAGGTTGGCCACTGAACCTTTGACCCCATCTTAGGGCAAGGCCAGAAGTTCTTCCCACCCGCTAGTCTGTGTCAGGCATAAACGTGGCATCTCCAGCATTTCCTTCGGAGCAATCCTGGACCTGAGGAGAATCAGAAGAGAACGAAACCTGCTGTGTGACCTGAGAAGAGCCCTGAAAGACTGGACCTGCCATTTCTCGTACCCAAGACAAAGGATCTGTCTCCAAGGGCCCAAGGATGATTACGCTGACCTCCATACCAAGCTATAGGGCCACAACAAGCTAAAAGAAGTCTTTCCGTTAACCTGCCCAGCTGCCCAGTGGCATCTTTGACTTGGAGCAAACCCTGAAGTTTGGCCCTTGAGTCTTTAAGTTGCCCCCCTGAAGTCCTGGGGGCTTTAGAAGTGACCTCCTGTGGTGGATGGGGCTTAAAGGACCAAAGTCTGTAGGTAAAATCTTTGACTAGGATTGGAGTATCCGACCTGGGCTCCTTCGCAGGCAGTGTCGGATTGAGCCTCGGTCCCAGACTACATCAACCAGTGACTATCCTCGGCACTTTATGCTTGTTAGCATTATTCCTACTTAAAACGTAAAAAAAATCATATCTCCAGTTCCCCTTTTTGGATTTTTGCAATTTTGGTGTCACTTATTTTATTAATTAAAGTTTGCTTTTTTTTAAATTCTGTTTGGATTTGTATTGTTTTGCATACTGACTTTATTACAGTGTTGGTCCTACATAAGTACTTTACACAATGCCTTAATTTAAGTCTCTCTGCTCTGTGCCATAGCAACCGGGAGGTTGAGCTCAGGTTAAGCTACTGATGTTTAGGGTTCACCCTGACAAGGGTTGTGAATATTCCGTGGGTTGCACAGTCACCCCTAAAGAATAATTCAGTTTTTACAAAGACAAACTGATGGACATCATCGGGAGGAGACATAAAGTGTTCTACGGAAGGACAAAGAGGGCCGTAAGTAGTAAAATAGATGGAGAGTGTCCGACCTGCACCACCTTCTAAACCAGCGGCATCATGTACGATGCCATCATCAACACCCACGGGTATCTAACACAAAAGTCCACAATCTATGGTGTTTCTCCGCAACCATCACCACCAGGACACCATGAGACTGCAGACTAAGATATTAAAAGGAAGGGAGCAGGCGTTCCCCATCACCTCACCAAGATCTGAAACAGCCCCCTGGTATCCACAAGGGCGCCCCAAAGATGCTTCAATTTAGGAAGGAGTTGGAGACGCACCTCTTGAAAGAATACAACATCTCAACGTGTTACCCACTTCCAACCCAGCCTCCTCTCTTAGCCACATGGGCTTAAGCTTGTCTCTGACCCTGTATGCATTTAAGCTTGTCTCTGACCCTGCATGCACTTCCTGCCTTTGGATAGGTTCAGTCTATGCAAACGTCACACGCACACACACATACAAAAGGAAAGGAGTGCTTCTGTGCTTTGCTTCTGTGTTTGAAGCTCTCTGCCATCATGTTTGAGCCCCTGCAGATACTTGCATTCAGGGCACTGGAAGGTAAAGCTGCACTTGATGGTGGTGGAGGGGGGGCGGGGGGTGCACTTAAATGCTGCGCTCAATATGTGGGTCTGTCTAGAATCGTTTCAGAGAATGAATAAGTGCACGGACGGCTGACATTATGCATCCGAAACATATAGCAGAAGATGATTTAATGTGGGTGGTTTGCACTTAATAATTCTTGATCAAATGAAATGATACTGGAACAAGACCCATCAGTCAATGATGGCGGAGGCGCTTTGAGGGCACTCTGCTCTGGTTACTTCAATCAAAGGCGCTTTGAGGGCACTCTGCTGTGGTTACTTCAATCAAAGGCGCTTTGAGGGCACTCTGCTGTGGTTACTTCAATCAAAGGCGCTTTGAGGGCACTCTGCTGTGGTTACTTCAATCAAAGGCGCTTTGAGGGCACTCTGCTGTGGTTACTTCAATCAAAGGCGCTTTGAGGGCACTCTGCTGTGGTTACTTCAATCAAAGGCGCTTTGAGGGCACTCTGCTCTGGTTACTTCAATCAAAGGCGCTTTGAGGGCACTCTGCTCTGGTTACTTCAATCAAAGGCGCTTTGAGGGCACTCTGCTGTGGTTACTTCAATCAAAGGCGCTTTGAGGGCACTCTGCTGTGGTTACTTCAATCAAAGGCGCTTTGAGGGCACTCTGCTGTGGTTACTTCAATCAAAGGCGCTTTGAGGGCACTCTGCTCTGGTTACTTCAATCAAAGGCGCTTTGAGGGCACTCTGCTCTGGTTACTTCAATCAAAGGCGCTTTGAGGGCACTCTGCTCTGGTTACTTCAATCAAAGGCGCTTTGAGGGCACTCTGCTCTGGTTACTTCAATCAAAGGCGCTTTGAGGGCACTCTGCTGTGGTTACTTCAATCAAAGGCGCTTTGAGGGCACTCTGCTGTGGTTACTTCAATCAAAGGCGCTTTGAGGGCACTCTGCTGTGGTTACTTCAATCAAAGGCGCTTTGAGGGCACTCTGCTCTGGTTACTTCAATCAAAGGGCTGCCTTAAATGCCAAAGAAATGAAAACACAGAATCTCATTGTTTAGTGGTGCATTAGAGGTGAGATTTACAGTGTGAGCAGCAGAGACGACCCAGAGTTGTGCCAGTAGGTGTTGAGACTGAGGTGTGGATGAGGAAGGGGTGCCTCTCTTGGAGGAGATGCTGTACCTCTCTCCAATGGCCCTCGCAGGCAGGTTGTGCCTTCGCTCCTCTGCGTTTGCGGACTGCGACACGCCTGCTTCGCTTCAGGCTGAGGGCCTTTCGGGTGGGCAAGGTGTCAGATGGTGGCATACGCTTTGCAGGAATGAGGTGTTTGCAGGGTGATGATTAAAGTTTGTTGATGGCTGGATGGGGAATGAAGTTTGGTGGCTGGGGTGATGAGTGGCACCGAAGTAAGATTTGGTGGCTGAGAAGTTTTTAAGATACAGACCAAACTTTGGTAGAAGAGGTGACTTCGATGAGGAATTAGATCTGTGTGTTTGAGGTGTTGTGAAGATATGGAGTTATGTTTGGGTGATGAAGTGACGTATGGCTCTCAAGGAGGCGTTACTTGGTTGAGCTCTCCTGGTGGTTTGCTGTAGGGTTCGGTTGAAGGATACGTTCTGGCAAGGCAGAGCAGGCTTAGTTTGCGTAAAGTAGGAATGTAGAGTAAGTTATTGCTGTATGAAGGGTTCTGGTTGTAGAGTTTATTTTCTTTAGAGGTTTTTGGGGGGAGATAGAGGAGAATGTGGGTCCTGTATGTTTACTGGGGGTCTAGTCAAGACTTACTTTGGACAAGGTGTTCTGGTGGTTTCGGGTACATTTTGGCGGGACTACATGCTCTGATGACTGCAGCAAGAGTTGTCTGTATGAACACAGAGTGTTACTCAATAGAGTTTTATGTGGTTTCTGGGTTATTTTGTGGTTTCTCAGGATATTTTTGGTCGAAGGCAGAGGACTCTTGATAGTCACCTGGTCTGCGATGGGGAGACCTGTGAGCGACTTCTCATTGGAAGACGCAGCGACAGCGCTCCTCGCTGGTTACCATTGTTGCTGAGGTGTTCAGGATGTGTTGAACTTTATATGCCAAGGTCACATGAGTTTGTGTTGCTAAGCTGGGATCTAATGGCACTTCCCACTACTACTGGTCGATGCTGAGGTGAGGTTAATGAGTTAAGGCCCCCTGGTCTCCAAAGTGGGTGGTGGGTTGTGAGACCATGCATCCGAAGCTTCTTTTTTGAGCTAAGATGCCTGCTAAACTTTGACCTTGATGTTGGGGGGTCATTGGGGTGGGATTGGGGGCAGTTGGCTGGTGTTGGAGTTAGTGGTGATCTTTGCACTGAGGATGAAACTTTGGTGAGAGGCCATGACGTGTCTGCTCATGCAACTGCTAAATCTG
The DNA here is from genome assembly GCF_964263255.1 of Lissotriton vulgaris. Taxonomy (NCBI): domain Eukaryota; kingdom Metazoa; phylum Chordata; class Amphibia; order Caudata; family Salamandridae; genus Lissotriton; species Lissotriton vulgaris. Next base: position 24,849,965 of record NC_141697.1, read on the forward strand.
CCTCCAAACTTCGCAGGGTTAATCTCAGCCAATCGCAGTGGACCTGAGGATTGAAGTGGGATATTAAATGCTACTAATCTTATGCATTAAATATGTGATGCTAGGTCTTAAAACGTGGGAGCTCTTGTCCTTCAAGAGGAATGCAGGCAGGTGCCCAAACTGAACAGAGAGTAGAACCTTCTGGAGTGACTGGCTCCGCCCATATTTTTCATTGGTCGTTGAGCCACGGCGGGCACTGCCGGGATATCTGCTTCTGTTCCATATAGGTACAGGTTGAGAAACTAAACCACCATAGACTATGTTATGCCACCTTTCAGGCAGCGCTGTGGACACTATGATGCAGCAACATGCTGGGCCCCGCTAACGTTGGGGCCCCAGGAACCACTAGCACCCTGCAGCTGGGCGGCTTGTGAACGACTGTAGTCATAGAATGTCCTGTACATCCCCAGTGCCGGCTGTTCTTGGCTCAAAAGATCCTCGACAAAGAAGGTGGAGACCGCCATGGTCTCCACCAGGCACTTCACGCAGCACTCACGTCACTTCCATCGCAGGCTGGGACTCCTCTGTGCAATTCCATCATCCAACAACCCCAGGATAGGACTCTGAATCCTAATCGCACCTTGAAGTACAATCTACAGTTTACGGCCCACTGATATGGAACACCACAACCGCCACCACTCGACCTCTATACGCAGGTTAGATATGAAGGGCTGTCCTATGGCTAGCCTTGTTACTATATAGTACTGTCAATTCCTATATCACCCTTCTGGCCCACGCTAATACTAATACCACAGCAACTGTAGTTCATACAATCTGCATTACAGCTCACTCATATGTGGGAGTGGGTGGAACTCTCGGAGCTTCACTCCGTGGATTTCCATGGGGTTAAATGGAAACTGTGTGAGATTCCGCGGAGTTCCGTGAATAGGCAGAATTAGACCTGCTGCGCTGCTCGAGTGGATTTTTGATGCTGGGAGTCCATTCTGCACTGAAAAAGCTGCGTGAAGGCACCACACGGCGCACCAGAGGAGGGCGCTGCTTCTCGAGTGGATTTGCTGCTTCTCTAGTGGATTTGCTGCTTCTTGAGTAGATTTGCTGCTTCTCGAGTGGATTTTGCTGCTTCTCGAGTGGATTTTGCTGCCACTTGAGTAGATTTTCTACTCCAGTGGCAAGTTTCTGACCGCGAGTGTTTGCGACCGCCCGCGCTGGGGAAATCTTGCCGGATGCCCTCCTAGCTACCGAAAATCCTGCTAGGGGGACACCAAATCTCGCTTGCGTTTGCCAACTTACTGTTGGCGAGCCGCCGGCATTCCAAACTCTGCCGCACGGCGGTTTTCGGAATTTGGACAGAACTTCGCATGGCATATGGCAGCGTGGTCCAAACTCCGCCAACTCCACCAGTGGAGCGGGTTTCATCACCCACCCATGCTCATGTGGCGTAATCCTCTTACACTCTCCGAGGACATATATCCAATGAGTCTTGTCCATCAGCCAGTGCCATATCAGAACTGGGAACAAAACCCAGCCGACGCCAACGGAACAGGCAGGGAATAACTAAAGAGACCGGACACATATTGATGGCCAATCAGAGGGCTCTAATCTAGTCCACCACTGCAGGACCCAACTCGCTACATACTATGACCGCTACCTGACATGTCACCATGACAACCAGGCATGGGGTGGCAGTAACAAACTCCACCCAGCTCCTCTCCGCTCCATTTCTGCCTCCAAACTCTGTCTGCTCAGGATCCTAATCCTTTCAATAACATACCTCGGAGTGGACAGCCCGGGGCAGTGTCCGGCTCAGGAGACTCTGGTCATAAGAAATACCATGAAGAGACCTACAGGGTTCAAAGCTGCATCGACCGTGTGCCCGTCTCTCACACTTCCTTCCCATCCCACCTGCTACCGAGTGCTGCGTCCCGGAGCTCGATAACCAGGAGTTTAAGTGAGCCGGGTCCCTCTGGGTCTCAGACCGTAGTAATTAAAAACAAACATTGAAACGGGTCCCTTTTGGGCCTAAATTCATTCTTTTAACTTTACTGGCAATTAACACTGATCGCTTTCTGAACAATTATTGTACAAAATGTTGCTATAATCCATGCAAGCAAATTAGTTGCTGCTGATATTTCACATGTTTTGTTAGTCTTGCATTCCTCGGAGTGTTCGCTATTTTCAGGTTGTTGGGTTTCTGCATTTTTGTGTAGCTCACTCCTCCTGTCGAGGGCATACTTTCACCCGAGTCCCCTGCAGGTGTTTATAAAGAGCCACAGGCTCTAGGCGGGGCGAGTTTCTCACTGTGTCTGTGACTAAGTAGTGAAAAAGGGGCTCAGAATGCATGTTCATTCACTCCTTGGCCTCTCTGCAGAGCGCACAGAGCATTTGTTGTCACATATTCCAGTTGAAATTGTGATTTTTGGAAATGTGTGTGAAGGAGGTTCACTGCTGTCTTAATATTGAAAGAGAAGGCGGTGCGTACAGGTGAGGGGTGCGTTGTGTGTTTTGGGAGGTGGTGAGGCGTGAAGGAGATGTGAGGAAGTGCGTTCAGGAGAGACACGTGCTGTGAGTTACATAGCGGTACAAAAGGGGGTGGTGATGGACGGAGTATCTGAATCAATCAAACACTCACACCCAGTCAAAAGACATGGCTTGGTAGTTCGGACTGGACTGTTCCCATGAGGCACAGGGTCAGAGCTGATTTGCATATAGCCAGTGTCTAACCCAGGGTGGTGTGGAGTGCAAAAAAACGATGGATTTAGGCCCAGATCCTTGTACTGGGGTGAATGTATGACATTGTTCTACATTCTGTCCATCAACTGTGTTTTTTTGCAATTTTCACCCCGAGTGTGCTGGGTATACTCAGACGTGAGTCCCAGGCTCTCCACACCACTGGAGTCAAGCTATCCAGGCTGAACAAGGCTGGAATGCCAGAAACCGGTCCTTGGATGCTTGGTTCCGGTCTGGGAAAGACATGGCTTGGTAGTTCGGACTGGACTGTTCCCATGAGGCACAGGGTCAGAGCTGATTTGCATATAGCCAGTGTCTAACCCAGGGTGGTGTGGAGTGCAAAAAAACGATGGATTTAGGCCCAGATCCTTGTACTGGGGTGAATGTATGACATTGTTCTACATTCTGTCCATCAACTGTGTTTTTTTGTGAGTTACATAGGGCACGGCAGCCCTTCGGGATCATAACCGCACCTCAGTGATACACGACATGAAAACACTCCTCACACAGGATCTAAACAAAGAGAGCACACATCCAACCACACCCTACAAGGCACTGCACGCTGTCCGTGCACGCTAGCGCTTCAGAGCCCCACATAAGGGCAGCAAGTGCTATAGGAATGTTGTAATACAATCAAGTACCATATGAGTCTGCGGAAGGAGTCAGAAAGATTATCCCCCACTACCCACAAAGCACGCCCCCTCCCCTTATCGAAGGCCGTGGCTGCACCGCCTCAAACAACAGTTTTTAGGAGTCCAGGTCGGGCCAGACAGAGAGTTTATGATGGAGGATAGACCTACAGAGGTCTCAGGAGGACACACCACGCCCCCCCCCTCCGCCACCAAGGCTCCAGGTAGTGATGCGGGCCCGGCGCCTCCTGATGTTCTCCGGGGGCGCGCTCGCGCGCACGCGCCTCAGGCCCTGTCCCTCCCAACAAACACTGCACACACCAAACTCCCCCCAAATGCCCTCAGCGATCACTTTCAAGGCTGGGGGAAAGTCTTTGGGGGGTGAACAAGAGAACAAAAAGCGTCTGCAAAGCAAGCTCGCGCCGAGCCACGGCGGGCTCGCGCGCGGCTCTAATTATGGTAATTGCTCCGGTGCCCTTGCGTTATTTATGCTGAAGAGCTAAGATAAATAAAGGGAAATTGTGCTGCTCTGACGGTATTCATAGCGCATGCAAACGAGCCCATGTTTGTTGTGTGATTGCTGATGTGTTTACAATAAATTCAGCAGGTAATTGGCGCTGTGATTGGGAGAGATGCGCCGGTCCCAGGCCCCAGCCCGGCGCCGCTTCTAATTAAAGCGTTTTGCGCGCTCTAAACCCGCTAAAGAGCAAATGATGTTTTGCAGATTTGCATACCGTGTGCATTACAGAGCCCACGACGAGCCGGCCCCCCTGCTGCACTGTGGACTTAAAGTGGGGGAGGGGGGACTGTACCCCACACAGCGCTTGTACCACCTGTGGCTGACTCTCAGCGCTGCCTGGACACTGTAGACATAAAGGAAGGCGCGTCTTTTGGGGGGACCCAGGGCTGACACTGTACCCTATGGAGCGCTGAACCACCTGTGCCTGACTCTATGCGCTGCCTGGACACTGTAGACATAAAGGAAGGCACGTCCTTTGGGGGTACACAAGGCTGACACTGTTCCCTATGGAGCGCTTGTACCACCTGTGGCTGACTCTATGCGCTGTCTGGGCCAATATAGACATAAAGGAAGGCACGTCCTTTGGGGGTACCCACGGCTGACACTGTACCCTATGAAGCGCTGAACCACCTGTGGCTGACTCTAAGCGCTGCCTGGACACTGTAGACATAAAGGAAGGCGCGTCTTTTGGGGGGACCCAGGGCTGACACTGTACCCTATGGAGCACTGAACCACCTGTGCCTGACTCTATGCGCTGCCTGGACACTGTAGACATAAAGGAAGGCACGGCCTTTGGGGGTACACAAGGCTGACACTGTACCCTATGGAGCGCTTGTACCACCTGTGGCTGACTCTAAGCGCTGTCTGAGCCACTGTAGACATAAGTTCAAGTTCAAGTTCATGGATTTATATAGCGCACTACTCACCCAGAGGGTCTCAAGGTGCTTGGGGAAGGAGGGTTCAGGAAGGCGCGTCCTTTGGGGGGACCCAGGGCTGACACTGTACCCCATGTAGTGCTTGTACCACCTGTGGCTGACTCTATGCACTGCCTGGACACTGTAGACATAAGGAAGCCGCCACTTCTGGACTTTGGGATTTTCGGAATGGTCGCCAGGCGTTTGTTTCCAGATCGTAGAACTCTCTTGGGAGGATAAGGGACTGCAATTGACTTCAGTATTTCCGGTCATTTCGCGGTCATGATCTTGTGGGTGACACAGAGGGCTTTGAACGGTATCCTCTCTGCCACGGGCAACCAGTGAAGTGAGGCTGCAGTTCCTCTGGCTGATTCTCTGCAGGGGGTACCCATGAGCAGTCTAGCTGCACAGGTCTGCCCTACCTGGAGTTTTAGGATTGTGGATTTTGGTGCTCCAATGTAGAGAGCATTGGCGTAGTCCACGCGGGAGAGAATCAATGCTTGGACCACTAGTTTTTTTGTCTCCCATGGTAGAATTGGAACAACTGTCCTCATCCGTATTACCAGTCCAAAGCAGCAGCCAGCCACTTTCTGCGCTTGGACTTTCATACTTAGTTTGTTGTCCAGCCAGACTCCCAAACTTTTTATTTGCTCTTTGGGGGCGGGAGCATTTTCTAGACACTTGGGCCACAGGGGAGTGGATCCTTCTGGAAATGGTTTGCCCAGAAACATTAGTTCAGTTTTTGCTCCATTCAGTTGGAGGAAGGACCCCTCCATCCAGGCGGAGATGCTTTTCAGACAGTTGGGTAGAGTGTCGGGGTTGTTGGTTGAGGGATACTATCAATTGAGTGTCGTCCGCGTAGGTTACAATTTGGATTCCAAATGTTTCAACTAATTTGGCCAGGGGGCTCACATAAACGTTAAAAAGGGTGGGGCTCGGGGATGAGCCCTGTGGAATCCCACAATTCAAAGGCATGCTCTTGGAGGTACAATTTTCCTCGAATACTTGTAATGACCGGCCTTCCAAGAAGGACTCCAGCCATCACAGTGCCACCCCTGATACCCCTGCCTCTCTGATCCTGGAGATAAGCAGATGATGGTTCACGGTATCGAAGGCTGCACTCAGATCCAGGAGGAGAATGGCGGCCGATCCTCCGGAGTCCATGATTTCCCTGGCTTCCTCGGTGACAGCAATCAAGGCTGTCTCCGTGCCTTGCTGGGGTCTAAAGCCTGTCTGTGTAGGGTCGAGGCAGCCGTTTTCCTCGAGATGTGAAGAGAGTATGGCATTCACATATTTCTCTGTGATTTTGGCAACTATGATGTATCAACGAAATGTAAATTAACAAGTAAATGATCAAATCATCATGAACGTAAATTTCTTTAATTTTACTCATCAAAGTCTTTTATTTATGTTGATCACGGCGCGCTGCGTTGTGCTAATCACTGTGGGGCTATTTACCACCCCCTTGCCGCGCTGCTGCGTCACTTTTTCCCAATTTAAAAGTGACGCACCGATGGCGCAAGGGACTTGTAAATAAGCCCCTGTATCTTTAAACACATGAGAAACTGGCAAATGATCATGTGACCAAGATCTCACCAGAGGTCGAAACGCTTCTTGTGTGCCAAATAAACCCTAGATATTTTCACCTACACACCGGAGGGGCTCACTTTTTCTTGCTGGAAACGCAGGGATTCTCATCTATATATATATATCCACAAATGCGTTATCTCTCTTTGAAAACAACAACGCCGCTGCCCACACTTCTTTCTAGCGTGCAATTTTATTTGGCAATACCACTTTTTTCCTTTTGGAGCGTCGTCAGTAGCCATACTGTGATGTATCACATGTTTGATTTAAAAAACACTGTGGTAGGGCATGCCCTTCAGTCATGAGCAAAGAGCGGACGCTCCGAACCGAGTAGAGTGGTATTGCCAAATAAAATTGCACAATAAAAAGAAGTGTGGGCTGGGGCGTTGTTGTTTTCGAAGTGAGACAACGCTTTTGTGGATAATTAGGGGAAAGCACCCCACTGCGGCCCGCATCGCCGAAGAGGCTTGGGTGTTTCGCGACTGACTTTTGCTGGATACACACACACACACATATATATACTCACTGAAAAAACCATAGGTTTCACACCAGTTATAGTTAGGTGGACATTTTACTCGCATAAAACCATTGAAATTCCCACGTTATAGTTAGTTGGACTCACTATAACTTACGCGTGCAATGCACTGCTGATGACGTCACATATTACATCACTCATGACATGGTCAGTGACATCACTCATCACATCACTGAAGACATCTCAAATGACATCACTGATGACAACATCCTTGTGACAAAGTGGCAGACCTCCTATCAGCATGAAATAACCTTTGACACACACATTCAAAAATAGAAACTAACATTTTCTTAAAAAAGGAGAAACCAATACCAATTACAACAACTTATTAGGTAATTCCAACATCTACATACACATCCACTCATTCACCAACAGTTCTATATAGTCACTCATGCATGTACTTACTCATCATATGTACTCATACACCTACACATCCTGTTACACACTAATACTCATCCACATAGTTACTCACACACAAATTCACACATGCAAATAAACTATCAAAAATCAAAAAACCATTTACTTGATTATACTGCTATATACACACCACTACACATACTTCTACAGAAACGGAAACATATTTACTCTCTTAAACAATCAATTATAAAAACACAAACTCACTAACCCACCCATACACACAATCATCCACCCATACAGTCTTTCACACATGCTGTCTTCAAAATACATACAAATAGTGAGTCACTCATTCATGCATCTGTGCTCTAAGTAATATCCCCCACCGAATCATACAGACACTGATACTGATACTCCAAAAAACAACTAATAACCCATATACACACTCATGTAGCTACTCACCAACCCATGCAGCCACTTATACACAAAGTGAGACACAGATACAGATATTTAAATATTTAAACATTACTCGCTAATATATGTATTCACTAAGATACATTTAATAAGTCAGTTAACCAATCAATTTTACACAAAAAAAATCCATTTAGACATGTATTTACCCATTTATTCTTCCATCAACCTTTAGATATACATATATAAAAAATATTTATTTTTCAGAAAGATACACATTCACTGGATGATGTCATCAGTGATGTCATTTGAGATGTCATCAGTGATGTCATGAGTGATGTCACTGACCATGTCATGAGTGATGTAATATGTGACGTCATCAGCAGTGCATTGCACGAGCAAGTTATAGTGAGTCCAACTAACTATAACGTGGGAATTTCAATGGTTTTATGCGAGTAAAATTTCCACCTAACTATAACTGGTGTGAAACATATGGTTTTTTCAGTGAATATAATAGGTTTTTTAAATGCTAATTCCTAACTATAACTGGTGTGAAACCTATGTGTTTTTCAGTGAATATATATATATATATATATATATATATATATATATATATATTCACTGAAAAAACCATAGGTTATAGACCATATATAGTTAGGAATTCGCATTTACAAAACCTTATTTTACTCACACAAAACCATTGAAATTCCATATATAGTTAGTTGCACTAACTATATATCGCGCACCCGCAATCCACTGCTGATGATGTCACATATTACATCATTCATGACATGGTCAGTGACATCACTGATGACATCCCTGATGACATCTCAAATGACATCACTGATGACATCTCAAATGACATCACTGATGACATCACTGATGACATCTCATTTGACTTTACTGATCACATCACTGATGATATCATTCATGTGATAATACGATGAACCTCTTCAGACTCTAATATAACCTTAGATACAATCAGTGTAAACAGACACTCACAGACTGTCACTCATCCATGGAGTTACTCACACACCTAGTCAGTCATGCAAAGAATCAATCACACCTCAATTTCCTCAACTATACAGTTATACAAACTTTACTTATTCAAACATATACTAACACATATTTACTCTCTTATACAATCCCTGATACAAGTTCACAATGATCCATACAGCCACTCACACATTCACTGGCTCTTATGCACAGTTATTTATATATGTCAACTCTCACATGTACTGTGTTTTACATATGTACTTACTTTGACATGTAGCACTGAGATATCCATTCACTCACCAATACACTTATGCACACAGTCAACCGCCCATACAGCTGTTTCCACATGCACTTTTGAAACCATACATCTAGTGAATCAACTGCTCACACATCTATGCACAGAGTCATACACCTCCCAGCCACCCACACACACACTCAGTCTCCCATACAAATACTTGGGCAACCAATCAATAACCCATATAGTTACTCATATAGCTACTTATCAACACATGCAACAGTTTACAGAACAACAGACATAATGATGCACAAATTAAGACAGTTTAGTCACTAACCCATGCACTCAGTGAGACACATTTAATCACTCACTCATACAGTCAGTCATGCACCTACTAAATCCTTCATCCAGACACTTATACATCCACTCATTCTTCAATAGGTAAGACATATTTTAACTTTACAGAAACATACAGTCACTGGATGTTGTCATCAGTGATGTCATCAGTGATGTCATTTGAGATGTCATCAGTGATGTCACTGACCATGTCATGAATGATGTAATATGTGACATCATCAGCAGTGGATTGCGGGTGCGCGATATATAGTTAGTGCAACTAACTATATATGGAATTTCAATGGTTTTGTGTGAGTAAAATAAGGTTTTGTAAATGCGAATTCCTAACTATATATGGTCTATAACCTATGGTTTTTTCAGTGAATTTTCAAGGTTTTGTAAATGCTAATTCCTAAATATATATTCTATAACCTATGGTTTTTTCAGTGAATTTTCAAGGTTTTGTAAATGCTAATTCCTAACTATATATGGTCTATAGCCTATGGTTTTTTCAGTGAATATATATATATATATATATATATATATATACATACATATATAAACATATATCATCTGTATATCTATATAAATACAAACATAAATGCATGCATACATATACTTATATGCATACAGATGCATGTTATTTACATGAAAGTTGAAAAAACACTAATAAAAGCAAAGCTAAAAAGCCACCTCATTACAAACAGAATGGCTTTAACTTAAACGATCTATTGCATTTTCAATGCTTGTTTACTTTGGTTCCATCAAGAAGGCATTCAGATGTGTCACACATTTGCCATAAATTCTGAATGTTAGCACTCTAGATGCACATTAGATCACTGTAGTAAAGCTACTGCTCACCAGGGACGTCTGCTGCTGGTATTCAAAGTGCATGTTTCAGTCTGCATGTCAGAATTTTTTTAATGAAATAGAAGAGGATTTGAGAAGTCACTCAAAATGATCCCTAATTTTTCTTTCTGAAGCACTAATCATACTTTCTATGGCAAAATTAACCCCCTCATGTTGTTCCTTTTTAAATTGAGTGTTTTCAGACTTACCACTTCATTCCAATCAAGATGGCTTCTGGTGTGCCATACTTTTGTCATAAGTAAGACTGTTAGCGCTCTAGTTGTTCTTTAGAACACTCTGGGACATTCTGTCATTGGGCTATACTTGGGGTACATCTGGGTGATATTTGTGCTACATTTAGGCTCTTTTGTCTCTGGTGGCCATCTTGGGAGACTGTATGTCAGAATTTTTTTATGAAATAGAAGAGGATTTGAAAAGTCACTCAAAATGTGCCCTAATTTTTCTTTCTGCAGCACTAATAATACCTTCTATTGCATAATATACCCCCTCATTTTGTTCCTTTTTAAATTAAATGTTTTAAGAGTTACCACTTTATTCCCATCACGATGGCTCCAGGTGTGCTATACCTTTGTAATAAGTAGGACTGTTAGCGCTCTAGTTGTTCTTTAGAACACTCTGGGACATTCTGTCATTGGGCTATACTTGGGCTACATCTGGATGATATTTGGGCTACATTTGGGCTCTTTTGTCTCTGGTGGCCATTTTGGGAGACTGCATGTCAGAATGTTTTAAAGAAATAGAAAAGGATTTGAGAAGTCACTCAAAATGTGCCCTAATTTTTCATTCTGCAGCACTAATCATACTTTCTATGGCAAAATATACCCCCTCATGTTGTTTCTTTTTAAATTAAATGTTTTAAGAGTTACCACTTTATTCCAATCAAGATGGCTTCAGGTGTGCCATACCTTTGTAATAAGTAGGACTGTTAGCGCTCTAGTTGTTCTTTAGAACACTCTGGGACATTCTGTCATTGGGCTATACTTGGGCTACATCTGGGTGATATTTGGGCTACATTTGGGCTCTTTTGTCTCTGGTGGCCATTTTGGGAGACTGCATGTCAGAATGTTTTAATGAAATAGAAAAGGATTTGAGAAGTCACTCAAAATGTGCCCTAATTTTTCATTCTGCAGCACTAATCATACTTTCTATGGCAAAATATACCACCTCATGTTGTTTCTTTTTAAATTAAATGTTTTAAGAGTTACCACTTTATTCCAATCAAGATGGCTTCAGGTGTGCCATACCTTTGTAATAAGTGGGACTGTTAGCGCTCTAGTTGTTCTTTAGAACACTCTAGGAGGCTGCAGTAGAACACAAAGGAATCAACTGACAGTCTCTGTCCTTGTTGGATGTACATGTTTTACTGAGAATGTCAGACTTCATTTTCACATGACTGAGAAAGATAATATGAATTTACAGAAAATATGCTTTCAGTTTAGCTTATAGATCCCCTTCCAAACCACTGTGGGAAAATCATGAGATATTAGTTTTCTTTCAAACAATATTCATGATATCACAGCAGAAGGTTTTTTCACATGGTAAAATCACCTTAGAACCCACCACAATTCCTAAAACGAGTATGGTACCATCAACAAATGATTTATAATGTAACTAAAGTCCTAAAACCCTCTATTAACTACAATGCTTTTTAATGAGGTGCTATCATGTATATTGGTCCCAAGATGGCTGCCAACACTTCTTGGATGAAGTGCTGACAGCCAATCAGATCAGATGTGTGGTTAGGCTCCGCCCAGATATATATCTTTTTTTGAACCTAAATTACTCAAAATCCACTGGAGCACATATATTGAGACCTAGCAAAGGCACATCGGGCTAACAGTCCCTACAATTTTGCCAAGTTTCGTGCAAATCCATTCAGCCGTTCGAGCTAAAAGTGAGGCCAACCGCCCTATGGAAATTAACATAGAAAAACGCGTTTTGGGACCCCCCTTTTTTCTCGGCCCCCCCTTGATGAAACCCCCCCAAATTGTCAGGGGCTGCTCAGAAACAAAATGTTCCATTTTCCTGAAAATTTCAGCCGATTCCGTCCACAAACGCCAAAGTTATTAGACATAGAATTTTCAAAAATCCCATAGAGAAAAAATCCTAACTATATATACCTACTGGCGACCGCCAGTAGGTAATATATAAATTTTCTATGGCAAAATGAAACCCCTCATTTTGTTCCTTTTCAAATTAAATGTATTAAGTGTTACCACTTTATTCCAATCAAGATGACTTCAGGTGTGCCATACTTTTGTCATAAGTAAGACTGTTAGCGCTCTAGTTGTTCTTTAGAACACTCTGGGACATTCTGTCATTGGGCTATAGTTGGGCTACATCTGGCTGATATTTGGGCTACATTTGGGCTCTTTTGTCTCTGGTGGCCATCTTGGGAGACTGCATATCAGAATTTTTTTAATGAAATATAAGAGGATTTGAGAAGTCACTCAAAATGTGCCCTAATTTTTCTTTCTTCAGCACTAATCATAATTTCTATGGCAAAATGAACCCCCTCATTTTGTTCCTTTGCAAATTAAATGTTTTAAGTGTTAACACTTTATTCCAATCAAGATGACTTCAGGTGTGCCATACTTTTGTCATAAGTAAGACTGTTAGCGCTCTAGTTGTTCTTTAGAACACTCTGGGACATTCTGTCATTGGGCTATAGTTGGGCTACATCTGGCTGATATTTGGACTACATTTGTTTTTTTTGTCTCTGGTGGCCATCTTTGGGCTACATTGGCTACATTGGGCTACATTTGGGCTCTAACATATATATAGCCCAATGTAGCCCAATATATATTTTTTCAAAGTTAATTTTCGTAAAAACCACTGGAGCACATATCTTGAGACATAGCAAAGGCACATCGGGCTACCAGTCCCTACAATTTTGCCAAGTTTGGTGGAAATCCATTCAGCCATTCGGGCTAAAAGTGAGGTCGACCGCCCTATGGAAATTAACACGGGGAAAACACGTTTTGGGACCCCCTTTTATCTCGGCCCCTGCTTGACGAATCCCCCCGAAACTTTCAGGGAAGGACCGGAGCTCCGCGAGGCAAATGTGAGGAAATTTTCAGGCAGATTCGTCAACCGGCGCCAAAGTTATTCACAATAGAATTTTGAGATTTTGCATTGAAAAAAATCCCTAACTATAACTACCTACTGGGACCGCCAGTAGGTAATATATATGTATATATATATATCTATACTACTATTATAAAGAGAGAGCTGAAACCTTTGAGGCGGGTAAACTCAAGAAGTACAGCACCAATCACAACACCCAATACAGCATTGGAAAGGGGAGATGCAGCAGATGGACATAGGCTATACAGCTGACCACCATATACATTACAAAGGTCAAACAACCTTAGGGGTAAAGTAGTCCCTTGTGGACATTGGTGTGGGCGTGTCAAAGTACACTTGGGCGTTGGCGTGGGCGTGTCAAACTACACTACATTATTCTTTTGTGGGCGTGCAGCGTTGTCAGAGGGGCGTGGCACAACAGCCTTGTCAGCGGGGCGTGGCACAACAGCCTTGTCAGCGGGGCGTGCCACAAATAAAACAAAAAATGGCCGCGTACTTCAGTAGCGCGCCTTTCAGAACCAATGTGCGCGCCCATTCATGCTCCACCTTCGCGTCTCACACGTCTGCCTACAAACACCAAGCTGCGCTGCATTCACGCCCATTGCCATTCAGGCGCCATTAATCATATATAGTGCGGCACAACCTTAGTGGGCGTCAGCGTTGTCAGAGGGGGCTGCACCAAAATTAAAATAAAAAGGGGCGCCCCTTTCGCCAGCAATGTGCGTGCGCATTCACGCTCCACCTTGGCGTTCTGATGACGCGACATTAATGATATATAGTGCGGCGCAAACTTTGTGGGCGTCAGCGTTGTCAGAGGGGGCTGCACTAAAATTAACAAAAAAAAGGGGCGCGGCTATTGCCACCAATGTGCGTGCACATTCACGCTCCGCCTTGGCGTTCTGATCACTTCTCACACGGAAGTCTCAAAACACCAACGGGCACAGCATCGACGGACCTTTTCATACTGCCTACAAAATTTCACTAACAAAACAAAACTTTACTCCTTTATGCACGTAAGATTTGTCAGAAGTGGCTGCAGGAAAAAAAAGGGGGCGCACAAGCGCGCCATTCACTCACCGCGACATTCACGCTCCAACGGCTCCAGCGGACACTGAAGGCAGGCAGCGTACCATACGATCAAAGCCACTTCACAATTAAAATTTAGTCCGGGTTCAGGCGGGGCCTCAAACCAGCCCTCGCAAGCACGGGATCACGCCGGGCACTGTCAGCGTACACACATTAACGTCAAAGACAAACCGCTTGGGAATTATATAACCAACACACTCCACAACACACAAAAGCTGCAAAACTTAAAGCTGAGGACGCACACATAACGAAGGACATGCAAATACGGGACAGCTAAGGAGGCACATATGAAGAGCGCTGTTACTAACAGTGCATGCACAACCGGGCAAAGACGTTCCAAAACATTACACACATAACATTTCATACCCGGACAACGTCAGGACGGGCTGCTAGTATATATATATATATATATCCCCGCTCCCAATAATATTGTTTAGAATATCGTGCAAGATTATATACATATATATTTTATTCAATAGGCAGTTTTCATGTATTTTACTGCACTTTACAGTGATTTGTTTCCTGGACGTTACTGCAAATTGCAATGTTATACGCAGATTTTTTTGCATGATTTTAGCATTTATGCTGTAACTGATGTGAAATTTTAAAATGTGTAGTATGTTTTCCATTTCTATTGCTGCTGCACTTTGCACTTTATATGGAGGTAATGCCGCCCATGCGCTGTCATGTGATCAAGGCCGTCTCTATCGGCCGAAACGTGTCATGGCAACATGGTGATTGCAAAATAAAAATCACTTGGAGGAACCTGGGTCTACTCTTGACTTTCTCAAGCAGAAACAGAGAAAAACAGGCAAGCTAAGGTTCTGCCAAAGTGGGCGTGTTCTCAAGTGCATTCTGGTTGTTGTGCCCACACCAGGGACTGAAAGGTTGTCAGGACCCTTGTAATGCAGCTCTGAGAATAGTGGTTTTGATCCCACCTCCTGACCTCATGGGGGGTCCCAGCCCCTGTATTAGACTCCAGGGACGCGGGGAGCAGCAGTGTTCAAACAGGGGGCGAGCGGCCGAAGGGTTAGAGAGAGTGATGCTTGTTTCCATTAGCATGGTTGGTGGAAGGCCTGGACTGGACTCTCTGACCTACTGGATGGGACAATACAGCTTGATCTCAAGAGAAGAGAAAGAAGACAGAGTAACCAGTAACAGGAGACGGGGTCTTATAATAGGTCCATGTCATGTGTCTCACCTGGCGTGGGAGCAGGGGTCTCCATAATTTGCTCTGAGGCAAGCCTGAATATTTGCCAGAGAACCAAAAACAAACAGACCCTCTCTATTGAAAGGCAGGATCATAGTCACCAAACCCAACCACAAAAGGGGAAATCCGAGCCAGGGGTTTAGTTTCCAAAGCCCAGCCAGGCTTCAGCCTCCACTAATCCTTTCTAGTGCTCTGTAGGCTACCAGCCCTCTGGTGACGCGGGCAACGTGCGCCAGACACGACCCTGGAAGCTATTGTCCTCCATGACCGGTGTCTGCCCTGCCCCAGCCCCGTCTCCTCTATGTGGTGTTTCCTGACTCACCTCTGTGGTGACTCACCCCATAACCTGACCAATGGTAACTGAGAAGGAGGGGCTAGAGTCCACCGGCAGGCGCTTTCCACTGTCGACAATGTCCTCCTGACCACAGATGATGACCCCCAGCTGCCGCCGGTGCAGGTCAGAGCGGTGCGGTGCTGTGCGGTGTGGTGCGGCGTGGTGCGGTGGGAGGGGGGAGCCGACAAACGATGATGAAGGAAATAACATAAAAAAATACTTACCTTGCACTCGCCTTGTTGCCAAGTTGGCGATGTGATGAGCGCAAGGTAAGTGGGTTTCTTCTTTTTTTTCGCCTCGTTGTCATCTGTTGACTCCCCCCACCCCAGCCCTCCGCTCTTACCTGCACTGGCCGCGGCTGGATGGCTCCTATCTCCTGATATTGCTGAACGTCTCAGGTGCCTTCGACAGTCAACCCTCCCTCCCTCATCCACACCAGGGAGTTTCAAATGGGATTCACCATCGGTGCCCCCACTGGCTCTCCCCCCACCACTCCAATCAATGTCAGCCTGTTCACATGGGGTCTCCGGATCCTAAAAGATTCCTGTCACCTGCGGAGTCCCCCAGGGTCCCCTGCTCTCATCTTCAACCTCTACAAGGAGGCCCTCGGGCCTCCATTGACAGATAACAGCATCACGCATCACCAACATCCCAGTATCTTGAGGGTAAGCCCCACACACTGGCAGCCAGGCCATCAGACTGGACACTAAGAAGGGTACAAAAAGAAAAGCAACAAGACAGCATGACTTTTCCATCTGTTCACCCGGCATCAGGCACACCATCCCCCCCGCATCCACAATGACCGCCCTAACGCTGCTCCAGTTTAGGAAAGAGTCGAAGACGCACCTCTTTAAAGAACACAACATCACAGTGCATTAACCATCCACAACCAGCTACCGCTCCCATCACTCGATGACTTTAAGACTGCCTTCGACCCTGTACAGCGCCCCCTGCCTTTATGGCAAGGTTTAGGATATAGAAATGCCTCACACATACACACTGGCCGAGGCAGGCGTGGAAGTGCCAGAAGACACGGTCTGCCATGGAAACCCCAGCCAGAGACGCCCCACAGTCTGGTGCTGGGAGTCGTGCTGCGACACTGGAGTAGAAAGAGGACTCCAGTGGCCGCTTGTGAGCACTGCGCAGGCGTGTCACTGACTGTCCATGTGGAATGGAGAAGCCACCAGGAGGGAACTGTTGCCTTAAACCTCTGTCTGTCACCTTGCAGAGACCGATCCAGTGTTTGTTGAGTTGGGCTTCCAGTATTAATCCAAAAATCTTGCTTTGGTTTCACTAAATTGGTCTGAGAGCTCTACTGAGTGACTCATGGTGCTAGTGGAGTGCGGGTGGGGCTAACCCCTCACACACATTCCCTGAAGCAGCCCCTCTCTCAGCCCTGCACCCCCAAGGGGCAGAGGAGGCGGTCTGAGTGAAACAGAGCTTGCCTCACCAGGAGCTCCTTTGCACATCGGTGGCTGAATTTGCACTACAGGGCGTGCCGGTTTCCTACAACAACATAAGATAAGCTAAGACTGCGGCAACTTGAAATAATGCCATAACTGTGCCCCTATGACTGCTGCTGTTTTTATTAATGCTTTAAATATGCCCCTATGACTGCTGCGGTTTTTATTAATGCTTTAAATATGCCCCTGTGACTGCTGGACTTTTATTAAGGCATCATGTGTGCCCCTATATCTGTATTTTTTTAGGGGTGGGCGGAATTTGCGGAATCACGTTACACAAATCTCTGCGAAATGGTAAAAAATCTCCACGAACACGCAGAAATTCCGCGAATACACGGAATTGCTTGTTAGCGATGCTTTTTTACTGTTGGCAATCGCTGTTTACGTGCGTGGGGGGAAATATCTTGCGAACACGCATTTTGAGAACACGAACATGCAAAAAATTTCCCGTAGTCGCGGGACACAGAATTTTGGGCAATTTCGCGTTCTCCGTGGAACGCAAAATTACCCAAATTCCACGAGCGGAACGGAATTTACAGCCCAGGCCTAATTTTTTTTATACATGCATTAAGTGTGCCCCCATTACGGCTCCTGTTTTAATTAATGCATAATATGAACCCCTATGGCTGCTACTGTTTTTATCAATGTATTAAGTGTCCCTCTATATCTGCTGCTATTTTTATCAAAACAACAACACTTAAAAAGGGGGTCTAAGGGCAAGTTTAACGACTAAGCAGGCATGCGCCCCAAACCATACAGCAAGACACCGAATTACACCTGGGAGTCAAAAGAAATAGTTTTTCACCATGGATCAAGAAACTAATACCATACACATAACACCCGTGGGAGCACACCATACGCACATTTAGGTGATATTGGCCAAGTTAGGGCTCAAGGGCAGCTGGAAAAAATTCCCATCAGAAGCCACACTGTACCGCCCTCTTTAACATCACTTGGGTTCTCCTTGCCCAGGAGACAAAACAAAGTGGCCGGTCAGATCTTACCGTGCCCGATGTTGGATGTGAAAGCATGTGAGAGGGAAGTAATAATGTTCTGAGTGTTGGCAAATGAAAAAAGCAGTGCAAAGTGAGGAGTGAAGTAGTGAAGGGTAATAACATTAGGTAAACTGGGTAGAAATGAACAATTTATTAGTGTCTCCCAGTCCCTAACGCTAAAAGACAAGTGCAAGTGCGGGTTTGAAATAATATCCGCACTCAGTAGTGGTCAACATGTTTCTGCATATCAAGAAAAGGTTTTCATGCATTCTTCAGGACCTGTTATTTCAAAACTACTGCTTTTCGAGAAAAAAATATATTTAAAAGATATCACCTGTAGATTCAGGTCATGTGCTCAACCACATACCAAAGTTGGTGGTTGAGGCGCTTCACCCTACCTGGCTGCGGCTCAGGTATGAGGAGCACCGCTCTGTCCGTCGATGTCTCCCGACAGTTGTCTGTGCTGTCTGGGGGGGCCCTTGAGCCCTAACTTGGCCAATATCACCTAAATGTGCGTATGGTGTGCTCCCACGGGTGTTATGTGTATGGTATTAGTTTCTTGATCCATGGTGAAAAACTATTTCTTTTGACTCCCAGGTGTAATTCGGTGTTTTGCTATTTTTATCAATCCATCAAGTGTGTTCCTTTGACTGCTGTTTTATTAAATTAATGCATCACGTGTGCTTCTATGAATCCTGTATTTTTAATAATGCATCAAGTGTGCCCCTGTGACTGCTGCTGTTTTTATCAATGCATTAAACGTCCCGATGACTGATGTTTATATTTGTGCATTAAGTGTGCCCCTAAGACTGCGGCTTTTTTTTAATAAATTGATTAGATGTACTTCTATGACTGCAGGTTTTTATTAATGCATTAATGTTGCCCCTAAGACTGCGACTGTTTTAATTAATGCATTCAATGTACCCCTGCATTATTGCATTAAGTGCCCCTATATGTCTGTTGCTGTTTTTTTATTAATGCGTCAAGTGTGCCCCTGTGACTGCTGCTGTTTTAATAAATGCATTAAATGTCCCGATGACTGATGTTTTGTGTTTGTGCATTAAGTGTGCCACTGGGACTGCTGCAGCTCTTGTATCTCTGCCACTGGGACTGTTGCACTGTCTGTCTCTGTGCTTTCTACCAGGATGGCCACTCACCACCCACAAAGCACCTCCCACCAGCACGCTAATGTTTAAAAGCAATGACGCTCGTGTGGAGTAACTCACTCACCTCTGACCCCTCTCACCATCGAATCCCGGATCCAACACACCCCCCTGCCATCAACATTAGACACCTTCTATGACCCACATCCAACAAAAATCAGACACCCTGTCTGCGGGCTTTCAGTGGGCGTTCACCAGCCCTCTGTGCCCGAGCTTCTGCCTGAGTATGAATCTGATGCATTGGCGCTTAACCCTTGAGCTGCGGCATAATCCGAAGATTCAACAATAAATAACAATTTTAAAAAAAACATTGCAGCTCAAATGGATCAAAGGTTATTAAAATGCCCCAACACATGATGCCGCGCAATGGAAGCCCCCCCCACCCCCCCGGATTGACTGGTCACCCTCCTCCTGCTCCTGTCTGTATGTGGGGGTCAAACTGGTACAAGTGAGGTAAAACCTCTGCCCAGATAGTGTTAACGTCTAAAAATGCCAAAATAATGAGGAAATACTACTAAAAAGTGTGCTGCATTACACTGCATAAGTAGCCTTTCTTGCCGCATAATTTGGTCTGCCCCTGCTGCATAATCCCGGCGGCCTTGGACACTTGACCCAATAATCCCCCTGCACGCCATTGTTCAATCTCACCTACACACAGTGACACCTGTACCGCACACACTAGACACCCACATTATTACACACACAACACAGCTCCAAAGCCATATCGTTTTCAAGGCGCTGCATCTATAGCACTGATAAGCACCACGTCACCATACCCCTTAGAAACACAGAGATGCAACACGCAAAACGTAAGTCACCCTCAAGCGCCTTATATTGTGTCCCAAGACTTCAACCTGCGTTGAGATGATTGTTCAAGAAGCACTATTCTTTTGCAGGGCAGTGCACCAGTGCCCCCCCCCCCCCCCCCGAACCCCCTCCAGCCCCCTTTCTCCATCGAGAGAAAAACAAGAAAGTCCTTCTGCCCTCGCGCCCAGAGACACACCCCCTGGAGAGATCTTCAAAGGTTAAACTCTTTTCCTTTCAAACTAACTCGTGCAACAAGCGACTTCAAAACTCAGCACTGAACACACTTTCTACTGTTCACACACAGCCAACCGCCGACGGAGCAACTGAGAGGTTCAGGGGATGGTTTCTAGCGCCTGAAGGGCAGCCTTCCAGGAGCCCTGGAAATAACCCAGACACAAGAAGGAGCAGCACAAATGTGAACAGCAGCGCAGAAGACCCTTCAATTCACATTATTCATGGCACGGTGTGGAGTCCTTGCCGCAATCTGGATTGTCGACATCTGAAGTTTAATCTTGGCTCGCCCACTGCACTGTGTGACCCTGAGCAATCATTTGTTGTTCTCCCTGCCTCTCAGCTCTCTTATTTACCCCAAACTGCGCGCGCCTCAGAACAGGCTAACGCCAGCATTAGGCACTCTTTCAAACACCCCGTATTTGCATATTTGGAATACAGCAGAAAAGTATCAAGGCAAACAAAAAACAGCGAACACAGCAGCATTCGCTGAATATTAGAGCAGCGGCGGCCCCAGAGCTTCATAATGAAGCTCCAGCCCTCTGCTGTGGTCGGGCTTTGAGGAGCAGGTTCTGGCAGCGTGAGGGGGGTTCTGTGCTAAAAACACAGAAAACTAGTGAGAGGCTCGGGAGTATCACAAGTAAGGGGCTGACGAGTATCACAGATGAAAGGAGTATCACTGGTGAGAGGCTACGGAGTATCACTGGTGAAAGGAGTATCACTGGTGAGAGGCTGAGGAGTATCACAGATGAAAGGAGTATCACTGGTGAGAGGCTGAGGAGTATCACAGGTGAAAGGAGTATCACTGGTGAGAGGCTGAGGAGTATCACAGGTGAAAGGAGTATCACTGGTGAGAGGCTGAAGAGTATCACAGGTGAGAGACTGAGGAGTATCACAGATGAAAGGAGTATCACTGGTGAGAGGCTGAGGAGTATCACAGATGAAAGGAGTATCACTGTTGAGAGGCTCAGGAGTATCGCTGGTGAGAGACTCAGGAGTATCACTGGTGAGAGGCTCAGGAGTATCACTGGTGAGAGGCTGAGGAGTATCACAGGTGAAAGGAGTATCACTGGTGAGAGGCTGAAGAGTATCACAGATGAAAGGAGTATCACTGGTGAGAGGCTGAGGAGTGTCACAGATAAAAGGAGTATCACTGGTGAGAGGCTGAGGAGTGTCACAGATGAAAGGAGTATCACTGGTGAGAGGCTGAAGAGTATCACTGATGAGAGGCTCAGAAGTATCACTGGTGAGAGGCTCAGGACTATCACTGGTGAAAGGCTCAGGACTAGCACTGGTGAGAGGCTCAGAAGTATCACAAGTACGAGGCTGAAGAGTATCACAGATGAAAGGAGTATCACTGGTGAGAGGCTGAAGAGTATCACAGATGAAAGGAGTATCACTGGTGAGAGGCTGAAGAGTATCACAGATGAAAGGAGTATCACTGGTGAGAGGCTGAGGAGTGTCACAAGTAAATGTAAATGTATTGGCATTTTATATAGCGCACTACTTACCCGTAGGGTCCCAAGGCGCTTCGACCGCTGCGAAACCCTTCCTGGCTTCCCTGAGAGATGGTCCCTTAATGGGTATCTCCAGGGTGAGACCAGGCATCCCCGGCGGTCTGGTGGGGCCGTTAGTGAAGATGAGGCAAGCTAATGCCCAGAGTTGCCGAGTGTGATCGCTGATCAGAGTGGGCACCGAGGCGAGAGAATTATCGAGTCCGCTGACCCTGGTCCAGAAACCTGCCGCGCCGGGAATCGAACCCTGGTCCCGGGCCGTCCTCTGCTCTCGGGTCTGCCGCCTCTAACCAGTGAGCCACACAGTAAGGGGCTGACGAGTATCACAGATGAAAGGAGTATCACTGGTGAGAGACTGAGGAGTATCACTGGTGAAAGGAGTATCACTGGTGAGAGGCTGAAGAGTATCACTGGTGAAAGGAGTATCACTGATGGGAGGCTGTGGAGTATCACAGGTGAAAGGATTATCACAAGTAAGAGGCTGAGGAGTATCACAGATGAAAGGAGTATCACTGGTGAGAGGCTGAGGAGTGTCACAAGTAAGGGGCTGACGAGTATCACAGATGAAAGGAGTATCACTGGTGAGAGGCTGAAGAGTATCACTGGTGGGAGGCTGTGGAGTATCACAGGTGAAAGGAGTATCACAAGTAAGAGGCTGAAGAGTATCACAGATGAAAGGAGTATCACTGGTGAGAGGCTCAGGAGTATCACAAGTAAGAGGCTGAGGAGTGTCATTGAGAGAGGCTCAGAAAGTATCGCTGGTGAGAGTCTCAGGAGTATCACAGGTGAGAGACTGAGGAGTATCACTGGTGAGAGGCTCAGAAGTATCACTGGTGAGAGGCTCAAAAGTATCACTGGTGAGAGGCTGATGAGTATCATTGAGAGAGGCTCAGGAGTATCACTGGTGAGAGGCTGATGAGTATCATTGAGAGAGGCTCAGGAGTATCACTGGTGAGAGACTGAGGAGTATCACTGGTGAAAGGCTCAGAAGTATCACTGGTGAGAGGCTCAAAAGTATCACTGGTGAGAGGCTGATGAGTGTCATTGAGAGAGGCTCAGGAGTATCGCTGGTGAGAGGCTGATGAGTATCATTGAGAGAGGCTCAGGAGTATCACTGGTGAGAGACTGAGGAGTATCACTGGTGAAAGGCTCAGAAAGTATTGCTGGTGAGAGACTGAGGGGTATCATTGAGAGAGGCTCAGAGTGTCACTGGTGAGAGACTCAGAAGTATCACAAGTAAGAGGCTGAAGAGTATCACTGGTGGGAGGCTCAGGAGTATCACTGGTGAGAGGCTCAGAAGTATCACTGGTGAAAGGAGTATCACTGGTAAGAGGCTCAGAAGTATCACTGGTGAAAGGAGTATCACTGGTGAGAGGCTGAGGAGTATCACTGGTGAGAGGCTCAGGAGTATCACTGGTGAGAGGCTCAGAAGTATCACTGGTGAGAGGCTCAGAAGTATCACTGGTGAAAGGAGTATCACTGGTAAGAGGCTCAGAAGTATCACTGGTGAAAGGAGTATCACTGGTGAGAGGCTGAGGAGTATCACTGGTGAGAGGCTCAGGAGTATCACTGGTGAGAGGCTCAGAAGTATCGCTGGTGAGAGGCTCAGGAGTATCATTGAGAGAGGCTCAGAAAGTATCGCTGGTGAGAGACTGAGGAGTATCACTGGTGAGAGGCTGAGGAGTATTACTGGTGAGAGACTGAGGGGTATCACTGGTGAGAGGCTCAGAGTGTCACTGGTGAGAGGCTCAGAAAGTATAGATGGTGAGAGACTCAGGAGTATCACTGGTGAAACGAGTATCACTGGTGAGAGGCTGAGGAGTATCACTGGTGAGAGGCTCAGAAGTATCGCTGGTGAGAGGCTCAGAAGTATCACTGGTGAAAGGAGTATCACTGGTGAGAGGCTGAGGAGTATCACTGGTGAGAGGCTCAGGAGTATCATTGAGAGAGGCTCAGAAAGTATTGCTGGTGAAAGGAGTATCACTGGTGAGAGGCTGAGGAGTATCACTGGTGAGAGGCTCAGGAGTATCACTGGTGAGAGGCTCAGAAAGTATCGCTGGTGAGAGACTGAGGGATATCACTGGTGAGAGACTGAGGGGTAGCACTGGTGAGAGGCTCAGAGTGTCACTGGTGAGAGGCTCAGAAAGTATAGCTGGTGAGAGACTCAGGAGTATCACAAGTAAGAGGCTGAAGAGTATCACTGGTGAAAGGCTCAAGACTATCACTGGTGAGAGACTGAGGAGTATCATTGACAGAGGCTCAGAAAGTATAGCTGGTGAGAGGCTCAGAAGTATCACTGGTGAAAGTAGTATCACTGGTGAGAGGCTGAGGAGTATCACAGGTGAAAGGAGTATCACTGGTGAGAGGCTGAGGAGTATCATTGAGAGAGGCTCAGAAAGTATCGCTGGTGAGAGGCTCAGAAGTATCACTGGTGAAAGGAGTATCACTGGTGAGAGGCTGAGGAGTATCACAGGTGAAAGGAGTATCACTGGTGAGAGGCTGAGGAGTGTCATTGAGAGAGGCTCAGAAAGTATCGCTAGTGAGAGGCTCAGAAGTATCACTGGTGAAAGGAGTATCACTGGTGAGAGGCTGAGGAGTATCACAGGTGAAAGGAGTATCACTGGTGAGAGTCTGAGGAGTATCATTGAGAGAGGCTCAGAAGGTATAGCTGGTGAGAGGCTCAGAAGTATCACTGGTGAAAGCAGTATCACTGGTGAGAGGCTGAGGAGTATCTCAGGTGAAAGGAGTATCACTGGTGAGAGGCTGAGGAGTATCATTGAGAGAGGCACAGAAAGTATCGCAGGTGAGAGGCTCAGAAGTATCACTGGTGAAAGGAGTATCACTGGTGAGAGGCTGAGGAGTATCTCAGGTGAAAGGAGTATCACTGGTGAGAGGCTGAGGAGTATCATTGAGAGAGGCTCAGAAAGTATCGCTGGTGAGAGGCTCAGAAGTATCACTGGTGAAAGGAGTATCACTGGTGAGAGGCTGATGAGTATCTCAGGTGAAAGGAGTATCACTAGTGAGAGGCTGAGGAGTATCATTGAGAGAGGCTCAGAAAGTATCACTGGTGAGAGGCTCAGAAGTATCACTGGTGAAAAGAGTATCACTGGTGAGAGGCTGAGGAGTATCTCAGGTGAAAGGAGTATCACTGGTGAGAGGCTGAGGAGTATCATTGAGAGAGGCTCAGACAGTATTGCTGGTGAGAGACTGAGGAGTATCACAGGTAAAGATTTAAGGTGGTATCGCTGGTGAGAGGCTCAAAACTATGACTGGTAAGAGGCTGAGGAGCATCACTGGTGAGAAGCTCAGGAATATCACTGGTGAGAGGCTCAGAAGTATCGCTGGTGAGAGACTGAGGAGTGTCACTGGTGAGAGGCTCAGGAGTATCGCTGGTGAGAGACTGAGGAGTGTCACTGGTGAAAGGCTCAGAAGTATCGCTGGTGAGAGACTGAGGAGTGTCACTGGTCTGAGGCTCAGGAGTATCGCTGGTGAGAGACTGAGGAGTGTCACTGGTGAGAGGCTCAGAAGTATCGCTGGTGAGAGACTGAGGAGTGTCACTGGTGAGAGGCTCAGGAGTATCGCTGGTGAGAGACTGAGGACTGTCACTGGTGAGAGGCTCAGAAGTATCGCTGGTGAGAGACTGAGGACTGTCACTGGTGAGAGGCTCAGAAGCATCGCTGGTGAGAGGCTGAGGAGTGTCACTGGTGAGAGGCTCAGGAGTATCACTGGTGATAGACTGAGGAGTATCAATGAGACTGAGAGGTTAAGAAGTATCGCTGGTGAGAGACTCACAAGTATCACTGGTGAGAGACTGAGGACTGTCACTGGTGAGAGGCTCAGAAGTATCGCTGGTGAGAGACTGAGGAGTGTCACTGGTGAGAGGCTCAGGAGTATCGCTGGTGAGTGACTGAGGAGTATCAATGAGACTGAGAGGTTAAGAAGTATCGCTGGTGAGAGACTCACAAGTATCACTGGTGAGAGGCTCAGGAGTATCATTGAGAGAGGCTCAGGAGTATCGCTGGTGAGAGACTGAGGAGTGTCACTGGTGAGAGGCTCAGGAGTATCGCTGGTAAGAGACTGAGGAGTGTCACTGGTGAGAGGCTCAGAAGTATCGCTGGTGAGAGACTGAGGAGTGTCACTGGTGAGAGGCTCAGGAGTATCGCTGGTGAGAGACTGAGGAGTATCGCTGGTAAGAGACTGAGGAGTGTCACTGGTGAGAGGCTGAGGAGTATCACTGGTGAGAGACTGAGGAGTATCACTGGTGAGAAGCTCAGGAATATCACTGGTGAGAGGCTCAGGAGTATCGCTGGTAAGAGACTGAGGAGTGTCACTGGTGAGAGGCTCAGGAGTATCGCTGGTGAGAGACTGAGGAGTGTCACTGGTGAGAGGCTCAGGAGTATCGCTGGTGAGAGACTGAGGACTGTCACTGGTGAGAGGCTCAGAAGTATCGCTGGTGAGAGACTGAGGAGTGTCACTGGTGAGAGGCTCAGAAGTATCGCTGGTGAGAGACTCACAAGTATCACTGGTGAGAGGCTCAGGAGTATCACTGGTGAGAGGCTCAGGAGTATCACTGGTGAGAGGCTGAGGACTGTCACTGGTGAGAGGCTCAGAAGTATCACTGGTGAGAGGCTGAGGACTGTCACTGGTGAGAGGCTCAGAAGTATCGCTGGTGAGAAACTGAGGAGTGTCACTGGTGAGAGGCTCAGAAGTATCGCTGGTGAGAGACTCACAAGTATCACTGGTGAGAGGCTCAGGAGTATCACTGGTGAGAGGCTCAGGAGTATCACTGTTGAGAGGCTGAGGACTGTCACTGGTGAGAGGCTCAGAAGTATCACTGGTGAGAGGCTGAGGACTGTCACTGGTGAGAGGCTCAGAAGTATCGCTGGTGAGAGACTGAGGAGTGTCACTGGTGAGAGGCTCAGAAGTATCGCTGGTGAGAGACTCACAAGTATCACTGGTGAGAGGCTCAGGAGTATCACTGGTGAGAGGCTCAGGAGTATCACTGGTGAGAGGCTCAGGAGTATCACTGGTGAGAGGCTCAGGAGTATCACTGGTGAGAGGCTCAGGAGTATCACTGGTGAGAGGCTCAGGAGTATCACTGGTGAGAGGCTCAGGAGTATCACTGGTGAGAGGCTCAGGAGTATTACTGGTGAGAGGCTCAGGAGTATCTTGCTGTGGTAAAACAGGATCTGATTTGTTAGGAGCAGGGCTCCTACATTTATAGTCAGTTTCTTTTGTCTTTTCAGGTCAGGGGGGCTTTCATAGTCCTTTTCAGCACTGGAGCACTTTTTTGTGCAGACTCTGCCTTCTCTTTTCAGTGTGTGGGGCAGGGACAGCAGACCTCCGCAGGAGGTGGAGCCAGCATTGAGATGACAAGTACAGCCAGGAGCACTCTGTTGACAGTCTTCCCTCTTCCTGGGCCAGGTGTTGGGCAGATTCATCAGTCGCTCCCCAGGAGGTGGAGCCAGCATTGTGGTGGCAGAGCACAGCCCTATTCAGAGTCAAGGGGCACTCCCACCACCCATCCTTGTGTAATCCCTCTATTCACCATCTGTCATCCCCAGCTCTGCACTCACCGAACCCAGACAGCAGGTACACATCAGAGCAGAGGCGGCTGAAATGGTTAGGCAAGCAAAGGCTAACTTTCTAAAAGTAGCATTTGCAAACACAGGATATTAAAATAAACTTTACTAAAAGAAGTATTTTATTATTCTGAGTTCAGGCATACTAAACTTGACTTTCTACCATGCTCTTTGAGTCTGTTAGGATTATAGAGTGTAATAATTCCAGCAGTCCATTCTGGCCTATGAGAACAGGTAGCCTTACAATAGTGAAAAGCGAAAATGGCTGTAATTCACTATTAGGACATGCCACATACATCAGGGCATGTCCTACCTTATGCTTACAATGCACCCTGCCCTTGGGCCTACCATAGGGGTGACTAATATAAAGCAAAGGGAAGGTTTTGAGGCTGGCAAGTGTGTGCACTTGCCCAGCCCGCATGACAGTACCACACCGCATGCAGGTTCTGCAAAGGCAGACCTTAGACATATTTTAAAAGGCTGCTCCTGTGGGTGGCACAACCAGTGCTGCAGGCCCACTCGCAGTATTGGCATTTACAAGCCCTGGCACTCCTGGTGCACTTTACAGGGGACTGATAGTAAATCAAATTAGCCAATCATGGAATCCAATCACATATACACTTTACAGTAGGGAGAGCATATGCACTTTAGGACTAGTCAGCAGTGGTAAAGTGCCCAGAGTCATTAAACCAACAAAAACAGGTCAGAGAGAATATTGGAGGAAGGCAAAAAGTTCAGGGCTGACCCTGCAGAGAGGGCCAAGTCCAACAGTATACAGACCATACACGGCATGAAAGCGTTTTTTTCCGCATGCAGTGAAAGCGGTGTACTTGTCGTTTTGGGATTACCTGTGAGAAAGAAATTACAGCTTGTATAGAAAGTGTCTAAAGCAAGGGTCAATTCAGAGGCGCACTTATGACCTTCTCCTCTACAAGTGCTAATAAAACTGCCATACTGAGGAAGGCTGGGGGTTAGTCTTCTTCGCCCGGCAGCTGCAAGACTCACATGCCACAAACATCCTACAAGAATGCCCAGAGCTATTGACTGGGCTAGGGCACCTGAAAGGTAATCACATCGATGAGACGGTGAGACCTGTGCACTCTGGCACAGAAGAGTGCCCATCCAGCTGTGCCCACTAATGGAGAAGGAGTTAAAAGAACTTGAACAGCAGGGAGTAATCTAGAAAGTCACCAGTCCCACTCCATGCTTCCAAACCTAAGCAACTCGGAGTCATAAGACTATGCATGGACATGCCACTCCCGGACAACGCCATATGCAGCGAGTGGCATATCAACCCCACAGTTGACGACATAGTGGCAGACCTCAATAACGCCAGGGGGTTTTCAAACCTAGACCTCAATGTGGGCTACCACCATCTCGAGCCCGGTGAGGCTAGCCGGTATATAACTACCTTCTCAAGACAGGTGGGTCTTTGCAGATACAGATGCTTAAACTTTGGAATATCGTCAGCAGCAGAGGTGGTCCTGAACGTCATCCAACAATTCTCTCCGGGCTGGTTGGAGTGGTTAATAATATTAGCAATGACATTTTGATATATTTCAACATGCTTGAAGACCACCACGTGTGGAAAAGGATGACCCATAAGTGGTTAGCAGACTGTGAGCTAACCCTCCACAAACAAAAGTACTTATTCTCAACACCAACTCAATAGAATTCTTTGGATACAGCTTCTCAAGTAAAGGGCGACAGGTGGACCCGAAGAGAGTGGAAGCCATGCAGAATGCCCCATCCTACGGAATGCATCGGAATTGAGAAGCTTCCTTGGCACAGCCAACTACTGTGGGCCTTCATCCCAGGTTAAGCTCTCTGCCAGAGCTGCTACGGACCTTAATAAAACACGACAGTCCATGGGCCTGGGACACCCGAGCTAACCTGTCATTCCAAGAGGTGAAGGAAGCACTGCTGGTCGATGCAGCGCTGGCATACTTTAACCACAGGCCCCGGACTGAGCTGATGGTGGATGCGAATCCTGTTGGCCTTCGTTCAGTTCTTCCGCAAGAGAAATGCAAACGGTTGTGGATACCTGTGACCTATGCAAGCAGGGCACTCACGGAGACCAGGTATGCCCAGGTAGAGTATGAGGTGAAAGAAATATGGTGGGCATACCTCCACTTCCACCTGTACCTTTGTGGGGAGAGGTTCCGGGTTGTAACTGACCACAAACCACTGGTCTCAGTCTTTGCTGGCATGGCCAGAAATGGACCACCGTGCATTCAGTGGTGGGTTGTGCAGCTTCACCCACACACATTCGAGGTTGTGTATCCCCTGGTGCAACAATCTGGTGGACAAGCAATCCAGACACCCACCAGCACAAGCCGGTACAAGTGATGCCGAGGAAGTCAAAGGGGCAGAGGAGTTTGTGAGGATGGGGGTCCATGACGCCTGCCTGAGAGGGATGTACGTTGTTACAACGCGATGTATTACATCGCGGTACTTTACAATGCGTCTTTTACAACGCAAGTCGTTACCACGACTTGCGCTGTAGGGGTGCTGGACTTAGGAATAGTTAAATGTACTATTCCAACACCAGCCTACGTACAGTAGGGAAGGTGTTGGAATAGTAAATCTACTATTCCTTAGCCTAGAGCATCCTCCAGTTGGGAGGGTGTAGAGCGCCACCCGGACTCTACAATACGACGTATCGCGCCTCACAGCCCAAGGGTCGGGTGTGGCCCGAGGGTATCAATAATAGACGGGGTGATCGCTCGCGGTCACTGCCTGATACCCTTTGAAATACTACGGGTGTCTCCCCTTGTTTGTGACCCCCCATACTGCGATGATTCCTCGACAGGTCCCGCCCATCATTCTACAGTAGCCTCTCGCCAGTGGTACTGCTGAGCTTCTGACCAGTGAATGAACAGCAGCATTTATGTAGCGCTTACTACCCCTCTGTGCCTGTGCTGCTCTACCTCACTTCCATCACTCTCCTACCTCCTTGTACCTCTCTACCTCACTTCCATCACTCCCCTGCCTCCTTGTATCTCTGTACCGCATGTCTATCACTTTCTTGCCTCCTTTCAACTCTGTACCTCACTTCCATCACTCCCCTGCCTCCTTGTACCTCTGTACCTCACGTCTATTACTCCCCTGCCTCCTTGTACCTGTCTACCTCGCTGCCTCCTTGTACCTCTCTACCTCACGTCCATCACTCCCCTGCCTCCTTTTACCTCTCTACCTGGTGTCCATCACTCCCCTGCCTCCTTGTGCCTCTCTGCCTGGTGTCCATGACTCCCCTGCCTCCTTGTACCTCTGTACCTCGCGTCTATCACTCCTCTGCCTCCTTCTACCTCTCTAACTCACGTCCATCACTCCCCTGCCTCCTTGTACCTCTCTACCTGGTGTCCATCACTCCCCTGCCTCCTTGTACCTCTGTGCCTCACGTCTATCACTCCCCTGCCTCCTTGTACCTGTCTACCTCGCTGCCTCCTTGTTCCTCTCTACCTCATGTCCATCACTCCCCTGCCTCCTTCTACCTCTCTAACTCACGTCCATCACTCCCCTGCATCCTTGTACCTCTCTACCTGGTGTCCATCACTCCCCTGCCTCCTTGTACCTCAGTACCTCGCGTCTATCACTCCTCTGCCTCCTTATACCTCTCTAACTCACGTCCATCACTCCCCTGCCTCCTTGTACCTCTCTACCTGGTGTCCATCACTCCCCTGCCTCCTTGTACCTCTCTACCTGGTGTCCATCACTCCCCTGCCTCATTGTACCTCTGTACCTCGCGTCTATCACTCCTCTGCCTCCTTATACCTCTCTAACTCACGTCCATCATTCCCCTGCCTCCTTCTACCTCTCTAACTGGTGTCCATCACTCCCCTGCCTCCTTATGCCTCCTTATACCTCTCTAACTCACATCCATCACTCCCCTGCCTCCTTGTACCTCTCTACCTGGTGTCCATCACTCCCCTGCCTCCTTGTACCTCTGTACCTCGCGTCTATCACTCCTCTGCCTCCTTATACCTCTCTAACTCACGTCCATCACTCCCCTGCCTCCTTGTACCTCTCTACCTCATGTCCATCACGCCCCTGCCTCCTTTTACCTCTCTACCTGGTGTCCATCACTCCCCTGCCTCCTTATACCTGTCTACCTCACTGCCTCCTTGTACCTCTCTACCTCAGGTATGTCCCTTCGATTTGTACTAGATTTCTGTTTGATGTTATAATGAGAGCAGGATTCTTGCAACCTTGTACAAGGCGCTGAGACTGAAATAAGTCTTCGGTTTTTACAGCGGCAGCGTTTCCAGTCTCTACCAACGCTACTTACCCTTCAAGCTTAAAAATGCTTAATGTACCTCAAATACCTCCCAAAATGAGCCTCTTGGTGCCAAACAAGCAATGTTTTGTGAAAGGTTGCGCTCCTTAAATGTGGACCACATTTTTGGGACTGACAGGGCCTATTTTTGGACCCTATCTGTCTCACCCTGCTATCGCTCCCCCTTCAGCCTTGTACCTCATGCCTACCTCCCCCGCCGCCTTCCATATCTCTCTGCCTCACCTCTATCACCCCCTTCATCCTTGTCCCCCACGCCTACCTCTCCCTCTGCCTTCCATACCTCTCTGCCTCACCTCTATAGATCCCCCTTCATACTTGTACACCACGCCGACCTCTCCCTCTGCCTTCCATACCTCTCTGCCTCACCGCAATTGCTCCCCCTTCATTCTTGTACCTCGCGCCTACCTCTCCCCCTTCCTTTCATACCTCTCTCCCTCACCTCAATTGCTCCCCATTCATTCTTGTACCTCGCGCCTACCTCTCCTCCCTGCCTTTAATACCTCTCTGCCTCACCGCTATCGCTTCCCCTTCATCCTTGTACCTCTGCTCCCTGACGTCCATACCTCTCTGCCTTACCTGTATTGCTCCCCTTCCTTCCATACCTCTCTGCCTCACCTCTATTGCTCCCCTTCCTTCCATACCTCTCTGCCTCACCTCTATTGCTCCCCTTCCTTCCATGCCTCTCTGCCTCACCTCTATTGCTCCCCCTTCCTTCCATACCTCTCTGCCTCACCTCTATTGCTCCCCTTCCTTCCATACCTCTCTGCCTCACCTCTATTGCTCCCCTTCCTTCCATACCTCTCTGCCTCACCTGTATTGCTCCCCCTTCCTTCCATACCTCTCTGCCTCACCTGTATTGCTCCCCCTTCCTTCCATACCTCTCTGCCTCACCTCTATTGCTCCCCCTTCCTTCCATACCTCTCTGCCTCTCCTGTATTGCTCCCCCTTCCTTCCATACCTCTCTGCCTCACCTGTATTGCTCCCCCTTCCTTCCATACCTCTCTGCCTCACCTCTATTGTCCCCCTTCCTTCCATACCTCTCTGCCTCACCTCTATTGCTCCCCTTCCTTCCATACCTCTCTGCCTCATCCCTATCGCTTCCCCTTCATCCTTGTACCTCTCCTCCCTGACTTCTATACCTCTCTGCCTCACCTCTATTGCTCCCCTTCCTTCCATACCTCTCTGCCTCACCTCTATTGCTCCCCTTCCTTCCATACCTCTCTGCCTCACCTCTATTGCTCCCCCTTCCTTCCATACCTCTCTGCCTCACCTCTATTGCTCCCACTCCTTCCATACCTCTCTGCCTCACCTGTATTGCTCCCCTTCCTTCCATACCTCTCTGCCTCACCTGTATTGCTTCCCCTTCCTTCCATACCTCTCTACCTCACCTCTGTTGCTCCCCCTTCCTTCCATACCTCTCTGCCTCACCTCTATTGCTTCCCCTTCCTTCCATACCTCTCTGCCTCACCTCTATTGCTCCCCTTCCTTCCATACCTCTCTGCCTCACCTCTATTGCTCCCATTCCTTCCATACCTCTCTGCCTCACCTCTATTGCTCCCCTTCCTTCCATACCTCTCTGCCTCACCTGTATTGCTCCCCTTCCTTCCATACCTCTCTGCCTCACCTGTATTGCTCCCCTTCCTTCCATACCTCTCTGCCTCACCTCTATTGCTCTCCCTTCCTTCCATACCTCTCTGCCTCACCTCTATTGCTCTCCCTTCCTTCCATACCTCTCTGCCTCACCTCTATTGCTCCCCTTCCTTCCATACCTATCTGCCTCACCTGTATTGCTCCCCCTTCCTTCCATGCCTCTCTGCCTCACCTGTATTGCTCCCCTTCCTTCCATACCTCTCTGCCTCACCTCTATTGCTCCCCCTTCCTTCCATGCCTCTCTGCCTCACCTCTATTGCTCCCCCTTCCTTCCATACCTCTCTGCCTCACCTCTATTGCTCCCCTTCCTTCCATACCTCTCTGCCTTACCTGTATTGCTCCCCTTCCTTCCATACCTCTCTGCCTCACCTCTATTGCTCCCCTTCCTTCCATACCTCTCTGCCTCACCTCTATTGCTCCCCCTTCCTTCCATACCTCTCTGCCTCACCTGTATTGCTCTCCCTTCCTTCCATACCTCTCTGCCTCACCTGTATTGCTCCCCCTTCCTTCCATGCCTCTCTGCCTCACCTGTATTGCTCCCCTTCCTTCCATACCTCTCTGCCTCACCTGTATTGCTCCCCTTCCTTCCATACCTCTCTGCCTCACCTCTATTGCTCCCCCTTCCTTCCATACCTCTCTGCCTCACCTCTATTGCTCCCCTTCCTTCCATACCTCTCTGCCTCACCTCTATTGCTCCCCTTCCTTCCATACCTCTCTGCCTCACCTCTATTGCTCCCCTTCCTTCCATACCTCTCTGCCTCACTTCTATTGCTCCCCTTCCTTCCATACCTCTCTGCCTCACCTGTATTGCTCCCCCTTCCTTCCATAACGCTCTGCCTCACCTCTATTGCTCCCCTTCCTTCCATACCTCTCTGCCTCACCTGTATTGCTTCCCCTTCCTTCCATACCTCTCTGCCTCACCTCTATTGCTCCCACTCCTTCCATACCTCTCTGCCTCTCCTGTATTGCTCCCCCTTCCTTCCATACCTCTCTGCCTCACCTGTATTGCTCCCCCTTCCTTCCATACCTCTCTGCCTCACCTCTATTGCTCCCCTTCCTTCCATACCTCTCTGCCTCACCTATATTGCTCCCCTTCCTTCCATACCTCTCTGCCTCACCTGTATTGCTCCCCCTTCCTTCCATGCCTCTCTGCCTCACCTGTATTGCTCCCCTTCCTTCCATACCTCTCTGCCTCTCCTGTATTGCTCCCCTTCCTTCCATACCTCTCTGCCTCTCCTGTATTGCTCCCCTTCCTTCCATACCTCTCTGCCTCACCTCTATTGCTCCCCCTTCCTTCCATACCTCTCCGCCTCACCTATATTGCTCCCCTTCCTTCCATACCTCTCTGCCTCACCTGTATTGCTCCCCCTTCCTTCCATGCCTCTCTGCCTCACCTGTATTGCTCCCCCTTCCTTCCATGCCTCTCTGCCTCACCTGTATTGCTCCCCTTCCTTCCATACCTCTCTGCCTCTCCTGTATTGCTCCCCTTCCTTCCATACCTCTCTGCCTCACCTCTATTGCTCCCCCTTCCTTCCATACCTCTCTGCCTCACCTGTATTGCTCCCCCTTCCTTCCATACCTCTCTGCCTCACCTCTATTGTCCCCCTTCCTTCCATACCTCTCTGCCTCACCTCTATTGCTCCCCTTCCTTCCATACCTCTCTGCCTCATCGCTATCGCTTCCCCTTCATCCTTGTACCTCTCCTCCCTGACTTCTATACCTCTCTGCCTCACCTCTATTGCTCCCCTTCCTTCCATACCTCTCTGCCTCACCTCTATTGCTCCCCTTCCTTCCATACCCCTCTGCCTCACCTCTATTGCTCCCCCTTCCTTCCATACCTCTCTGCCTCACCTCTATTGCTCCCACTCCTTCCATACCTCTCTGCCTCACCTGTATTGCTCCCCTTCCTTCCATACCTCTCTGCCTCACCTCTATTGCTTCCCCTTCCTTCCATACCTCTCTGCCTCACCTCTGTTGCTCCCCCTTCCTTCCATACCTCTCTGCCTCACTGCTATTGCTCCCCTTCCTTCCATACCTCTCTGCCTCACCTCTATTGCTCCCCTTCCTTCCATACCTCTCTGCCTCACCTCTATTGCTCCCCCTTCCTTCCATACCTCTCTGCCTCACCTGTATTGCTCCCCCTTCCTTCCATACCTCTCTGCCTCACCTCTATTGCTCCCCTTCCTTCCATACCTCTCTGCCTCACCTCTATTGCTCCCCCTTCCTTCCATACCTCTCTGCCTCACCTCTATTGCTCCCCCTTCCTTCCATACCTCTCTGCCTCACCTCTATTGCTCCCCCTTCCTTCCATACCTCTCTGACTCACCTCTATTGCTCCCCCTTCCTTCCATACCTCTCTGCCTCACCTCTATTGCTCCCCTTCCTTCCATGCCTCTCTGCCTCACCTCTATTGCTCCCCTTCCTTCCATACCTCTCTGCCTCACCTCTATTGCTCCCCTTCCTTCCATACCTCTCTGCCTCTCCTGTATTGCTCCCCTTCCTTCCATACCTCTCTGCCTCACCTCTATTGCTCCCCTTTCCTTCCATACCTCTCTGCCTCACCTGTATTGCTCCCCCTTCCTTCCATACCTCTCTGCCTCACCTCTATTGTCCCCCTTCCTTCCATACCTCTCTGCCTCACCTCTATTGCTCCCCTTCCTTCCATACCTCTCTGCCTCATCGCTATCGCTTCCCCTTCATCCTTGTACCTCTCCTCCCTGACTTCTATACCTCTCTGCCTCACCTCTATTGCTCCCCTTCCTTCCATACCTCTCTGCCTCACCTCTATTGCTCCCCTTCCTTCCATACCTCTCTGCCTCACCTCTATTGCTCCCCCTTCCTTCCATACCTCTCTGCCTCACCTCTATTGCTCCCACTCCTTCCATACCTCTCTGCCTCACCTGTATTGCTCCCCTTCCTTCCATACCTCTCTGCCTCACCTGTATTGCTTCCCCTTCCTTCCATACCTCTCTGCCTCACCTCTGTTGCTCCCCCTTCCTTCCATACCTCTCTGCCTCACTGCTATTGCTCCCCTTCCTTCCATACCTCTCTGCCTCACCTCTATTGCTCCCCTTCCTTCCATACCTCTCTGCCTCATCTCTATTGCTCCCCCTTCCTTCCATACCTCTCTGCCTCACCTGTATTGCTCCCCCTTCCTTCCATACCTCTCTGCCTCACCTCTATTGCTCCCCTTCCTTCCATACCTCTCTGCCTCACCTCTATTGCTCCCCCTCACTTCCATACCTCTCTGCCTCACCTCTATTGCTCCCCCTTCCTTCCATACCTCTCTGCCTCACCTGTATTGCTCCCCTTCCTTCCATACCTCTCTGCCTCACCTCTATTGCTCCCCCTTCCTTCCATACCTCTCTGCCTCACCTCTATTGCTCCCCTTCCTTCCATACCTCTCTGCCTCACCTCTATTGCTCCCCTTCCTTCCATACCTCTCTGCCTCACCTCTATTGCTCCCCCTTCCTTCCATACCTCTCTGCCTCACCTGTATTGCTCCCCCTTCCTTCCATACATCTCTGCCTCACCTGTATTGCTCCCCCTTCCTTCCATGCCTCTCTGCCTCACCTGTATGGCTTCCCCTTCCATCCATACCTCTCTGCCTCACCTGTATTGCTCCCCCTTCCTTCCATACCTCTCTGCCTCACCTCTATTGCTCCCCCTTCCTTCCATACCTCTCTGCCTCACTGCTATTGCTCCCCTTCCTTCCATACCTCTCTGCCTCACCTCTATTGCTCCCCTTCCTTCCATACCTCTCTGCCTCACCTCTATTGCTCCCCCTTCCTTCCATACCTCTCTGCCTCACCGCTATCGCTTCCCCTTCATCCTTGTACCTCTCCTCCCTGACTTCCATACCTCTCTGCCTCACCTCTATTGCTCCCCTTCCTTCCATACCTCTCTGCCTCTCCTGTATTGCTCCCCTTCCTTCCATACCTCTCTGTCTCACCTCTATTGCTCCCCTTCCTTCCATACCTCTCTGCCTCACCTCTATTGCTCCCACTCCTTCCATACCTCTCTGCCTCACCTCTATTGCTCCCACTCCTTCCATACCTCTCTGCCTCACCTCTATTGCTCCCCGTCCTTCCATACCTCTCTGCCTCACCTGTATTGCTCCTCCTTCCTTCCATACCTCTCTGCCTCACCTGTATTGCTCCCCCTTCCTTCCATACCTCTCTGCCTCACCTCTATTGCTCCCCTTCCTTCCATACCTCTCTGCCTCACCTCTATTGCTCCCCTTCCTTCCATACCTCTCTGCCTCACCTGTATTGCTCCCCTTCCTTCCATACCTCTCTGCCTCACCTCTATTGCTCCCCTTCCTTCCATACCTCTCTGCCTCACCTGTATTGCTCCCCCTTCCTTCCATACCTCTCTGCCTCACCTCTATTGCTCCCCCTTCCTTCCATACCTCTCTGCCTCACCTGTATTGCTCCCCCTTCCTTCCATACCTCTCTGCCTCACCTCTATTGCTCTCCCTTCCTTCCATACCTCTCTGCCTCACCTCTATTGCTCCCCCTTCCTTCCATACCTCTCTGCCTCACCTGTATTGCTCCCCCTTCCTTCCATACCTCTCTGCCTCACCTCTATTGCTCCCCTTCCTTCCATACCTCTCTGCCTCACCTCTATTGCTCCCCCTTCCTTCCATACCTCTCTGCCTCACCTCTATCGCTTCCCCTTCATCCTTGTACCTCTGCTCCCTGACGTCCATACCTCTCTGCCTTACCTGTATTGCTCCCCTTCCTTCCATACCTCTCTGCCTCACCTCTATTGCTCCCCTTCCTTCCATACCTCTCTGCCTCACCTCTATCGCTTCCCCTTCATCCTTGTACCTCTGCTCCCTGACGTCCATACCTCTCTGCCTTACCTGTATTGCTCCCCTTCCTTCCATACCTCTCTGCCTCACCTCTATTGCTCCCCTTCCTTCCATACCTCTCTGCCTCACCTGTATTGCTCCCCCTTCCTTCCATACCTCTCTGCCTCACCTCTATTGCTCCCCCTTCCTTCCATACCTCTCTGCCTCGCCTCTATTGCTCTCCCTTCCTTCCATACCTCTCTGCCTCACCTCTATTGCTCCCCTTCCTTCCATACCTCTCTGCCTCACCTCTATTGCTCCCCTTCCTTCCATGCCTCTCTGCCTCACCTCTATTGCTCCCCTTCCTTCCATACCTCTCTGCCTCACCTCTATTGCTCCCCTTCCTTCCATACCTCTCTGCCTCACCTCTATTGCTCCCCTTCCTTCCATACCTCTCTGCCTCACCTCTATTGCTCCCCTTCCTTCCATACCTCTCTGCCTCACCTCTATTGCTCCCCTTCCTTCCATACCTCTCTGCCTCACCTGTATTGCTCCCCCTTCCTTCCATACCTCTCTGCCTCACCTGTATTGCTCCCCCTTCCTTCCATACCTCTCTGCCTCACCTCTATTGCTCCCCTTCCTTCCATACCTCTCTGCCTCACCTCTATTGCTCCCCCTTCCTTCCATACCTCTCTGCCTCACCTCTATTGCTCCCCCTTCCTTCCATACCTCTCTGCCTCACCTCTATCTCTTCCCCTTCATCCTTGTACCTCTGCTCCCTGACGTCCATACCTCTCTGCCTTACCTGTATTGCTCCCCTTCCTTCCATACCTCTCTGCCTCACCTCTATTGCTCCCCTTCCTTCCATACCTCTCTGCCTCACCTCTATTGCTCCCCCTTCCTTCCATACCTCTCTGCCTCGCCTCTATTGCTCTCCCTTCCTTCCATACCTCTCTGCCTCACCTCTATTGCTCCCCTTCCTTCCATACCTCTCTGCCTCACCTCTATTGCTCCCCTTCCTTCCATGCCTCTCTGCCTCACCTCTATTGCTCCCCTTCCTTCCATACCTCTCTGCCTCACCTCTATTGCTCCCCTTCCTTCCATACCTCTCTGCCTCACCTCTATTGCTCCCCTTCCTTCCATACCTCTCTGCCTCACTTCTATTGCTCCCCCTTCCTTCCATACCTCTCTGCCTCACCTCTATTGCTCCCCTTCCTTCCATACCTCTCTGCCTCACCTCTATTGCTCCCCTTCCTTCCATACCTCTCTGCCTCACTTCTATTGCTCCCCCTTCCTTCCATACCTCTCTGCCTCACCTGTATTGCTTCCCCTTCCTTCCATACCTCTCTGCCTCACCTCTAATGCTCCCCTTCCTTCCATACCTCTCTGCCTCACCTCTATTGCTTCCCCTTCCTTCCATACCTCTCTGCCTCACCTCTATTGCTCCCCTTCCTTCCATACCTCTCTGCCTCACCTCTATTGCTCCCCTTCCTTCCATACCTCTCTGCCTCACCTCTATTGCTCCCCTTCCTTCCATACCTCTCTGCCTCACCTCTATTGCTCCCCTTCCTTCCATACCTCTCTGCCTCACCTGTATTGATCCTCTTCCTTCCATGCCTCTCTGCCTCACCCCTATTGCTCCCCGCACCTCTCTCAGCCTCACCTCTATTGCCCCCCGTACCTCTCTGCCTCCGCTCTATTGCCCCCCGTACCTCTCTGCCTCACCTCTATTGCTCCCCGCACCCCTCTGCCTCCCCTCTATCGCCCCCAGTACCCGCTCATCACCGGAGCGGGGTCCGCGGCCGCCCCCGGGGCACTGCCTTCTCGTCCCCTGCTCGCACACCGCACATTCATTCCGCACGAGGATGCGCGGGCTGTGGACGCCGGGTCTGCAGAGAGGCCCCGGATGGGAGGGGGCAGTGTGTCTGTCTCTGCCCTTGACACACGCTCGAGCGCATCTCCGGCTGAAGCACCCTCTCTGCCCGGGTCTAATGCAGGTTAAGTGGCCCATACATCTCTCCAGGACCGCGCGCACCTCTCAAACCTCCGGGGGCCGCTAATCACCGTCAGCTGCCGCCCTCCCCCCTTCCGGAGAGAGGCTGGCTCCTGGGCACTGACAAGGCATCTCAATGCCCGTGGCCACACGTCACCCCCTGCCCCCTCCAGAGAGACAGGGGCACTGACAGGGCATCTCACTGCTAATGACACCCCCCCCCCCCTTCA
Source organism: Lissotriton vulgaris (assembly GCF_964263255.1). Classification (NCBI taxonomy): domain Eukaryota; kingdom Metazoa; phylum Chordata; class Amphibia; order Caudata; family Salamandridae; genus Lissotriton; species Lissotriton vulgaris. The sequence continues at coordinate 24,890,516 of NC_141697.1, forward strand.
ATCCCCCTGGGAGAGGCAGGGAGGCAGGCTCCCTGGGCACTGACAGGGCATCTCACTGCCCATGACCCCCTCCCCCCTTCAAACCCCCTGGGAGAGGCAGGGGGGCTGGCCTCTGGGCACTGACAGGTAATCTCACTGCCCATGACCCCCCCCCCCTCCCCTTCAAAGCCCCTGGGAGAGGCAGGGAGGCTGGCTCCTGGGCACTGACAGGGCATCTCACTGCCCATGACCCCCTCCCCCCCTTCAAACCCCTGGGAGAGGCAGGGAGGCAGGCACCCTGGGCACTGACAGGGCATCTCACTGCCCGTGACCCCCTCCCCCCCTTCAACCCCCCTGGGAGAGGCAGGGAGGCTGGCTCCTGGGCACTGACAGGGCATCTCACTGCCCATGACCCCCTCCCCCTTCAAACCCCCTGGGAGAGGCAGGGAGGCTGGTTCCTGGGCACTGACAGGGCATCTCACTGCCCATGACTCCCTCCCCCCCTCAAACCCCCTGGGAGAGGCAGGGAGGCTGGCTCCTGGGCACTGACAAGGGCATCTCACTGCCCATGACCCCCTGCCCCCTTCAAACCCCCTGGGAGAGGCAGGGAGGCAGGCACCCTGGGCACTGACAGGGCATCTCACTGCCCATGACCCCCTCCCCCTTCAAACCCCCTGGGAGAGGCAGGGAGGCTGGCTCCTGGGCACTGACAGGGCATCTCACTGCCCATGACCCCCTCCCCCCCTTAAAACCCCCTGGGAGAGGCAGGGAGGCTGGCTCCTGGCCACTGACAGGGCATCTCAATGCCCATGACCCCCTGCCCCCCTTCAAACCCCCTGGGAGAGGCAGGGAGGCAGGCACCCTGGGCACTGACAGGGCATCTCACTGCCCATGACCCCCTCCCCCTTCAAACCCCCTGGGAGAGGCAGGGAGGCAGGCAGGCTCCTGGGCACTGACAGGGCATCTCCCTGCCCATGACCCCCTCCCCCCTTCAAACCCCCTGGGAAAGGCAGGGAGGCAGGCACCCTGGGCACTGACAGGGCATCTTACTGCCCATGACCCCCTCCCCCCTTCAACCCCCATGGGAGAGGCAGGGAGGCTGGCTCCTGGGCACTGACAGGGCATCTCACTGCCCATGACCCCCTCCCCCCCTTCAAACTCCCTGGGAGAGGCAGGGAGGCTGGCTCCTGGGCACTGACAGGGCATCTCACTGCCCATGACCCCCTCCCCCCCTTCAAACCCCCTGGGAGAGGCAGGGAGGCAGGCTCCCTGGGCACTGACAGGGCATCTCACTGCCCATGACCCCCTCCCCCCTTCAAACCCCCTGGGAGAGGCAGGGAGGCAGGCACCCTGGGCACCGACAGGGCATCTCACTGCCCATGACCCCCTCCCCCCCTTCAAACTCCCTGGGAGAGGCAGGGAGGCTGGCTCCTGGGCACTGACAGGGCATCTCACTGCCCATGACCCCCTCCCCCCTTCAAACCCCCTGGGAGAGGCAGGGAGGCAGGCACCCTGGGCACTGACAGGGCATCTCACTGCCCATGACCCCCTCCCCCTTCAAACCCCCTGGGAGAGGCAGGGAGGCTGGCTCCTGGGCACTGACAGGGCATCTCACTGCTCATGACCCCCTCCCCCCCTTCAAACCCCCTGGGAGAGGCAGGGAGGCTGGCTCCTGGGCACTGACAGGGCATCTCACTGCCCATGACCCCCTGCCCCCCCTTCAAACCCCCTGGGAGAGGCAGGGAGGCAGGCACCATGGGCACTGACAGGGCACCTCACTGCCCATGACCCCCTCCCCCCCTTCAAACCCCCTGGGAGAGGCAGGGAGGCTGGCTCCTGGGCACTGACAGAGCATCTCACTGCCCATGACCCCCTCCCCCCCCTTCAAACCCCCTGGGAGAGTCAGGGAGGCAGGCACCCTGGGCACTGACAGGGCATCTCACTGCCCATGACCCCCCCCTTCAAAGCCCCTGGGAGAGGCAGGGAGGCTGGCTCCTGGGCACTGACAGGGCATCTCACTGCCCATGACCCCCTCCCCCCCTTCAAACCCCCTGGGTGAGGCAGGGAGGCTGGCTCCTGGGCACTGACAGGGCATCTCAATGCCCATGACCCCCTGCCCCCCTTCAAACCCCCTGGGAGAGGCAGGGAGGCAGGCACCCTGGCCACTGACAGGGCATCTCACTGCCCATGACCCCCTCCCCCTTCAAACCCTCTGGGAGAGGCAGGGAGGCAGGCAGGCTCCTGGGCACTGACAGGGCATCTCACTGCCCATGACCCCCTCCCCCCCTTCAAACCCCCTGGGTGAGGCAGGGAGGCTGGCTCCTGGGCACTGACAGGGCATCTCAATGCCCATGACCCCCTCCCCCCCTTCAAACTCCCTGGGAGAGGCAGGGAGGCTGGCTCCTGGGCACTGACAGGGCATCTCACTGCCCATGACCCCCTCCCCCCTTCAAACCCCCTGGGTGAGGCAGGGAGGCTGGCTCCTGGGCACTGACAGGGCATCTCACTGCCCATGACCCCCTCCCCCCTTCAAACCCCCTGGGTGAGGCAGGGAGGCTGGCTCCTGGGCACTGACAGGGCATCTCACTGCCCATGACCCCCTCCCCCCCTTCAAACCCCCTGGGTGAGGCAGGGAGGCTGGCTCCTGGGCACTGACAGGGCATCTCACTGCCCATGACCCCCTCCCCCCTTCAAACCCCCTGGGTGAGGCAGGGAGGCTGGCTCCTGGGCACTGACAGGGCATCTCACTGCCCATGACCCCCTCCCCCCCTTCAAAGCCCCTGGGTGAGGCAGGGAGGCTGGCTCCTGGCACTGACAGGGCATCTCACTGCCCATGACCCCCTCCCCCCTTCAAACCCCCTGGGTGAGGCAGGGAGGCTGGCTCCTGGGCACTGACAGGGCATCTCACTGCCCGTGGACAGAGCCGTGGACATCAGGCCAGGTACGTCTGCCTGACTGCGCATGCGCACGCACTGTCTCCAGCTCTGTCAGTCATATCCAGTACCACGGGAACTATGCCGCAGGAGAGGACCAAATTATGCCACAGAGCTGACTAAACTGTGTGGCACAACAAGGCAAAGTATGCGGCATGATGCAGCAACATTTTTGGATAGTATGACTTGAATATTTACACTTGTTAACACAATCTGGGCAGATGTTGCAGCCCATTAGTAGCGGTTTAACCCTCACATTTAGCAATAAACAACAGAAAGGCGACCAGGCTGCCCTTCAAAGGACCTTCTAATGTGTGACCACACGTGTTGCTGATGGATTATGTGGCAAATGTGGCAAATCCATAATTATACAAAAAAATGCCAACACTGCACAATCTCATGATTCCAGTGGCCCTGGACATATGACGCCATGATCACCCCAATGTCTGTTCAGGCTGGTCCTGATCTGTTACTTATACACCCCCCCAGACCCCACAACCCCTTCCCCTCTACCCCCCCTCCCCCATGCCCCTTGCTGGGGGCTTGGATTGTAAGCTTCTGAGAGGCCATGTGGACCAGAGCAGAGTCAGCCAGCAGGAATTTTCCAAAAGACCTCTGTGTGAGAAATGCTGGTAGGGCTGGGGCAGGTTCAGTTACGTGAAGATATCGTGACAGACAATGACTCCGGAAATCCGGAAGGGCTGGCAAACGGCCTCACATGAAAAGTGAAACTCTGCCTTACCTTGGAAAGATGGGGTTAGGACAGCTGGGGCAGGGCCAGGGCCAGGCACATACGTCATGCAACCAGGAAACACTCACCAGCGTTTGGTGACGAGAGACATCAAGCACTGGTGGCGAGCACCTGTATGCTAACGCATTGTTGACGTCACCTTTCACAAGTATCACACAAACAAACCCTGAATGTTGCACAGAGTAGCCAAACACACCCCTCATGGAACCACAATACCCCACCAATGCACACCCCATCTCCAAACACAGCTCCTTTGTACACATCTTTCTGCAGCAACAACTGCTCCAGTGCACCAGCACTCTCCTTCACTCACTCCAGCCTTCCTTTGCACGGGCCACTTGTCCTGTGCACCCCCACTTGTCCTATGAACTCACCCCTCGTCTCCCACTGCTATTCCTCTGCAGCCACCTCTTGTCCTTGGCACCCCCACTTATCGTTGTCACCCCCACTTGTCCTCTGCACTAACCCTGGGCGAAGTACTACGCTACGCTCGCGTAGTTTGCGAAGTTTGTGCTACTTCACACTAGGCAAATTGCACGTAGCACAGTGCAAACACACGTAGCGTAGCAGTCATTCTTTGCTTACTCGCGGTCCTCAACGTCAAGTTGGCGACCGCGAGCGAGCAAAATGACATCCCGGCGAGACTTTTTCCTCGTTCGCAATCAGCAACATCAAGTTGCCGATCGCGAGCGTGGAAAATAAACCTCCCGGCGAGATTCTCCGCACGGGAAGGTCAGGTTTCTCATTGCGAGTGGTCGCATATGCTCACGACCACTCGCAATGAGAAACTACCAGTCCACATTGAGAAAGCTGCCGCTGGAGTAGAAATCTATTTGAGCCGCAGAAAACGACCGCTTGCACTGTGCAAGATGCGGTTTGCACTGATTGCACAGTGCGGACAAGCATCCGGCACTGTGCAATCAGTGCAAACAGCATTTTCCACAGTGCACTACACAGTTTGCATAGCTATGCATAGCTCGAAAGTGCACTTCACGTAGCTACACGTAGAGCTACTATGCGTACTACGTCCAGGGTTATTCTGCACCCACACCCATCCAGTGACTGTACTGCACAGCCTCTGCACTCACCCCTCGTCTCCCACTGCACTTCCTCTGCACCGACTTCTTGTCCTATGTACCCTCACTTGTCCTCTGCACCCCCACTTATCCTTTGTACCCCCACTTGTCCTATGCACTCACCCCTCATCTCCCACTGCTTTCCTCTGCAGCCACCTAAGTGATTGCCTTGAACCCTCTGGTGCCTCCTCATAAATAAAAGACACACATGGGCCCTGATTCCAAGGTGTCGGTTTTACCTCCTGTGCCTGGCTGAGCAGGCTTCGGAATTCTAAGTTGAGTGGCATGCACCTTGCCCTGTACTTAGCGGTGGTTAAATTTCAGTGAGTCCAAACTGATTAGAATGAACAGCTCTTTCGATATATAGTGATGGCCCAATTCTTATCAAAGAGTCTGATCGTGTTTGTGTACCCCTTGAGGCAGCAGATCAGGGCTTCGTGTTTTACGTTTTAGACTCTCTTCTCTCGTCCAGGATTCAGGGGAGCCCAGAGAGGGGTTGGTAGATTCAGGAAACCGAGGTCTTTAGCTGAGATTGGTAGAGACACAATTTAGGCTTCTCCAAATACTTTTGCCCACCACTGCGGACACTGGCAGTGACAAAAGGAACATCTGTGTGGCTTTGGTAAGTGTTATTCTGTCTGAGTTACTTGAAAGTTCTTTAAAGTCACTCAGTTACTTGAAAGTCACTGGGTGTTACAGAGTAACGTTGGCATATCGAGAGAGAGAGAGAGAGAGGACTAGAAAGCTAGTCCGTATACCCAGGGATTTATATGTTTATCAACAAGGACTAGCTAGGTGTGACCATTTATAGGACTCTGAACTGTATTATCAGCAGGCACCTATTAGGTATTTTCATGAAGCCCTCACCCACCAACCTAGTTGGTGGCATGCTTCATCATCGGGCCCACCCAGTGACACCTTGTCCCGGGTGTGCTTTGACGCCTGATTACAGCGGAGAATTAATTTTACTGAGAGTGCAGTGTGGTGAATTGTGAAGTGAAGTTAAAACGGCTAAACGGTGGTCCCAGTACCCAAGGGTAAATTACATTTTAATAACTGGGCCTCTGTCAGCGGTTAAAAACAAAGGCAAGTGGATGATGTGGTGGCAAGATTAAGACCTCCTACATCCAGTGTTGGTCGACATGTTTCAGCCAGTGCCTTATAGTCATGCTGGCCTTCCTCAGGACTGTAAATAGTGCAGGTGCAGGTTAAAAACGATTAAGTGAGTGTGTTCAGACTGTGTCGCACTCACTAGGGTACACAGAGTAACGTAGAACAGACATGTTGTTCTTTATGATATCCTGACATCCAGTTTTGCTTGTGTAATCTGCCGAAGTAAGTAGGTTGTTGGAGGAGATGGGGTGGGTGGTTTGAATACATTGATCCATGTGTCCTTTACAGGCCTGGGCCTCCGCAAAGTTGCAAAAAAAAAAGTTCTGGGAGTGGCGGATTTAAGTGCTAACGGCAGTTTGTGCTGGTATTCCTGCCGCTTGGGTAGAAATTCTACCCGAGCAGCATCTTGCGCTCACAAACTTACTGTTCGCAATCTTACCATTTGCGATCTTACCGTTCGCGAGCAAGGAAAAAACTCAGCTGCACATAGTGAAGCGGAGTTTTCTGCACTCCGCAAACTCCGCAGAGCGCAAAGTGCAAAAAACTTTTCAAACTCCGCGAACGGAGCAAAGTTCATCGCCCAGGCCTAGTCCTCTGAGACTTTGCACCAGCTGCAGTACACGGCATAGGGCAGACTGGGAACTGAGGTCCTTAAACTCGTATATTTGAAGTGGATAATAGAGTGGTCAGTCCAAGTGAGTTCCGTGGTATGGCTGTACCTGGTGCAGTCGCTGTAGGTGAAGATGGGGTCTAACATGTGGCCTGCGATGTGTGTGGGGTTGTGGACAACTTGGGTGAGTCCGAAGTTGTTCATGCTGAATAGGAGGTTGGCAGTGTTGATGTCATTGTGGTGGTTGAGATGGAAGTTGAGGTCAGAAAGGAGAATTGTTGGAGTCTATGGTGAGGGGGATGATGAAGTTAGCCATGAAGTTGTAGAATGCTGGACGGGGTCTTGGAAGACAGTATGCAAGGCTGCCCCTGACAGAGGTTTCGGTGTCTGTTTGGAGTTGGAAGTGGAGGAGTTTCATGGCTGGGGTGAGGTCATCATCTGTGGCGGGGCATTGGATGGATTCCTTGTTTATGATGGCAATCCCTTCATCAGGCTTGTTAATGCGGGCATAGTGAGTGATCTTGTACCGTTCAGATATTCCGGTGGTGATGTCAGACATGGGAGTGGGGATGAGCCAAGTCTCAGTGATGACGAGTAAGCATGGGCGGAAAATTCGTTCCGCTCACGGAATTTGCGGAATTTCCGTGATTTTGTGATTCGCGAATCTCGCAAAATCGCGGTAAAATCCACGAATCAGCGGGGACGAATTTTCAGCCAAGCACTTATAGGGTTACAGCAGCAGGAGCAAAAGTTGAAGCTAATTTTTTGTAACCTTTTACAAAAGGGTTACAAAGAAATTAACTTCAACTTGGGCACCTGCTGCTGTAAGCCTGTAAGTGCTTCCTAGCGCCTCGTTGCCTACTTGCAACTATTATCTGACCCGTGAAGCAGAGTCAGAGAATAGTTACAAGTAGGCAATGAGGTGCCTGTCACGAAAATTAAACCTCAACAGGAAGCACTGACAGATATAAAAACAAGCCTTTGCAATGCAATAGGTCTCGCATTAGGAAAGTTTGAGCTATTGGTCTTGTAAATGACAATTTTTTTTATTTATGTGTTGGTTTTGAAAATAGCTAAATTAATAGCTTTGTCATTTACAATGCCAATAGTTATAACTTTCGCAAATGTGACACCTATAGCATTTGTAATGCAACATGTTTTGTATTTACGTGACTTAGATGTATTGATATTACAAATTACAATGGCTTTTAATTTTTTTAAATAATTAATACTTAAATAAAAGTGATTTTAATTTATAATGGCAATAGCTTTAACTTCTATAAATAACTTTTGTGAAGATTATGTTCAGTGTATTTTATTGTGATGAAAATCCAAGAACAGAAGTGAAATATTAACATCTTTTTATGACATTTGTAATAAAGTTGTAAACATTGAGAGTACATATTTGAACCAGTTGTTGAATGGTTGCGCAGATTGATTCTCGGGTGGCGCTGAGTCGTGCTGTGGTGGTGCTGAGTGGTGCTGTGGTGATGCTGAGTGGTGCTGTGGTGGTGCTGAGTGATGCTGTGGTGGTGCTGAGTGATGCTGTGGTGGTGCTGAGTGGTGCTGTGGTGGTGCTGGGTGATAATGTGGTGGTGCTGAGTGATGCTGTGGTGGCGCTGAGTGGTGCTGTGATGGTGCTGAGTGGTGCTGTGGTGGTGCTGAGTGATAATGTGGTGATGCTGAGTGATGCTGTGTGGCGCTGAGTGATGCGGTGGTGGCGCTGAGTGGTGCTGTGGTCGTGCTGAGTGGTGCTGTGGTGCTGCTAAGTGATGCTGTGGGGGTGCTGAGTGGTGCTGTGGTGGTGCTGAGTGATGCTGTGGTGGTGCTGAGTGATGCTGTGGTGGTGCTGTGGTGGTGCTGCCAGATAATGTTGTGGTGCTGAGTGATGCTGTGGTGGCACTGAGTGGTGCTGTGGGGGTGCTGAGTGATGCTGTGGTGGTGCTGAGTGGTGCTGTGGTGGTGCTGAGTGATAATGTGGTCATGCTGAGTGATAATGTGGTGGTGCTGAGTGATGCTGGGGTAGCGCTGAGTGATGATGTGGTGATGCAAAGGGCAGAAAGGCACAAAAAGCCGTCTAACAAAGGGCAGAAGGGCTGAAAAACAAGGGAAAAACAAGTCTAACAGAGGGCAGAAGGGCACAAAAAAACAGTCTAACAGAGGACAGAAGGGCAGAAAAACAAGAAAAAACGAGTCTAACAGAGGGCAGAAGGGCACAAGAAACGAGTCTAACAGGGAGCAGAAAGGCACAAAAACGAGTCTAACAGAGGGCAGAAGGGCACAAAAAACGAGTCTAATAGAGGGCTGAAGGGCACAAAAACGAGGGAATAACAGAGGGCAGAAGGGCAGAAAAACGAGTCTAACAGAGGGCAGAAGGGCAGAAAAACAAGGGAAAAATGAGTCTAACAGAGGGCAGAAGGGCACAAAAACAAGGGAAAACTAGTCTAACAGAGGGCAGAAGGGCACAAAAAACGAGTCTAACAGGGGGCAGAATGCATCCCGCCCTGCGTGTTTGTCCACGAAGATGGGACCTTTTTGTGCAATACCTCTACTCAACTGGAGTACTTTCTACTGTCTAATCAATAAGTAATCCCTCGTTGCCTAAATGTATAGGAGCAGATTTACAATAACTGGCGCATCCCCAGGGATGCGCCAGTTATTGTGCGCCGCAGCTTCGCCACCCATGGTGCGCCGCATTTACAATGCGGCGCACCATGTGGCAAAAATGGTATCTGTGCCGTAAAAGCAGCGCATTGCTGCAAGCGCAACAATATTCTGGGGGGCCCTATCTCCCCAATGCTGCGTCAAGCCTTGCGCCTGCTTCAAGCAGGTGCAGGGTTTTGACGCAGCATTGGCCTAAAAGTGCCTGAGTGAAATCTTGTAGATTTCGATCAGCCACATTTAGGAGGCGTTCCTACGCAGGAACGCCTTCCCTTGCGCCGGAACGCCTCCTGATGGCGCAGGGCTTTACAACGTGACGCATATCTCAGATGCGTCACGTTGTTAATACCCAGCACCATGACGCATCTTTTGTGCTGCTGCTGCGTCACAAAAGTGATGCAACTGCGGCGCAAAAGAGGCGCAAGCGGCTTGTAAATCTGCCCCATAGTGCTTTTACTACACTGTAGCTGCGTAAAGGGCCAGAAGTTGTCTCTCCAGTGACCATGTGTGCCTGTGCCTGTGTTACAGGCACACATAGTCACTGGAGACACATCTTCTGGCCCTTTACGCAGCTGCAGTGTAGTAAAAGCACTATACATTTACCCAATGAGGGAGCACTTACTGGATTAGCCAGTAGAAAGTACTCCAGGGCAAATCGCAAAAAAATCCACGATTTCACAGGAATATTCATGAATTCGCTGATTTGTTTTGCGATTTCGTGGGGAAATCCGCGAATTCGCGGAACGCAAATTCGCAAATTTCCCCCATGCTTAATGATGAGGACGTCGGGTGTGGTGGTGCAGATGAGGTTCAAATCTTAGTGGTGTGTTTGCATATTGAGCTGTTTTGAGGGAGCATGCAAGTTGGTATTTTTGTTCAAGTGGTGTCTGCGGTGTGTTCGGGGTGAGGCTGGTCGGTCAACTGGTCTGTGTGCTGTGGGAGGTGAAATGGCAGTCGATGCAGGTGAAAGGTCCTTCCGTGGAGCGTGGGTCTGTGTGGAGGCAGTGTTTGTAGTGGCATCTGGGGTCAAGGGTGTAGAGCTCGGTGATGGTGTATCCATGAGGGGTCATGGCACTGGGCACAGTCCAAGTGTGCAAGTATGCTCGTCAGCATTGTGGTCCATGCTGTGACTTGCATTAAGTAGGTCTTGGACTGGGTAAGGCTTCAGTTGGGGGGAGAATGGTGAGCGGGAAAACCCAGACAACGGTGGAGCCACTTGGTCAAACAATGACAACTGAATCAGGCAGAAACACGCAGGAAACGGAGGCAACAGGCAAGTGGCCGGCTAGGTGTCCAGATGCCTACAGGCAGTGATGGATGAGGTTTGGTGCTGCCTATAGGGGATAGGTCCGTGGGCAGGCCCCGGTGTGGTATGATGGTGTTTGGGTGGGGAGGGGGGGGGTATAGGGCGTGCTGTACAGGGATGGGGTCAGTCGTTGAGCAGCTGTTGATGTCATAGGTCATGTCCAGAGGGGAATGGATGGTGGGTTCAGTATGATTGTGTCTTTGACAAGGGTACATAGGTCAGTGGACAGTGGCCTGGATGTGTATTGCTGGTTTCCATGGGAAGGGTGGGGGTAGTAAGTTGATGGACTGGGGCAGTATGTGAGAGGTGGTGCTCAAGGGTGATGTGGTAAGTCTGTGGGCTGGGGGTGTGGTGGATGGGGACCTTTATGTCATATACTGGTGTCCAGGGCTTTAAGTGGACCAGGTCTCACCGGTGCTCAGTTTTTTTAAGTGGGCCTTGAAAAGGGTCTCTATTGGGCTAGCACAGACCGCAGTGACAGCAGGCACATGGATGTACCACTTTTCACTAGTGGAGAAGTTATGGCATGCCGTCATGCCAGGTAGGGGAAAGGAAATCCTTCAAATAGAGTACTTTTCTCTCTGGATTTCCCTTCTCGTTTTGAAACTCAGGAGCAGCAACATCGTTGTGGTGTCACCAGGGCTTGAAGTGGAAGGTTTTTCAATATTATATTCAAGCCACAGTTGCTGCTTATTTAACTTATGCAACTAGCAACCATTGGTAAAGCCAAAAGTCTGACTTCTTGTAGGTATGTGTTGTATCGTATATCCGGATGCAATGACAGAAACAGCAAAATACTAGTCGCGTGAACACTATGCTAAGCAAAGATTTTGAGCTTTCGTGTTTTTAAGACACGCCCTTCACTGCATTGGCCACGCCCCTTTGAGAGACCCCCCAGTCTTTTCATCTCACTTAAAGCCTTGCTGGTGTAGATGAGAGTGTGGTAAGTCGATGGTCAGAGGCCCGGATGTGGTATGCTGGTGTCCATGAGGGGGTGGTTTGTGGGTGGTCAGTGGCCCGGATGTGGTATGATGGTGTCCATGAGGGGTGGTTTGAGGGTGGGCAGGGGCCCGGATGTGGTATGCTGGTGTCCATGAGGGGTGGTTTGAGGGTGGGCAGGGGCCCAGATGTGGTATGATGGTGTCAATGGTTGGGTGGCTTGTGGGTCGGCAGGGGCCCAGATGTGGTATGCTGGTGTCCATGAGGGTGTTGTAAGTGGGTGGTCAAGGGCCAAATTGTAATATGCTGGTGTCCATGGTGGCGTGACTAGAGGGTGGTCAGGGGCCTGGGTGTGGTATGCTGGTGTCCATGAGGGGGTGGTTTGTGGGTGGTCAGTGGCCCGTATGTGGTATGATGGTGTCCATGAGGGGTGGTTTGAGGGTGGGCAGGGGCCCAGATGTGGTATGATGGTGTCAATGGTTGGGTGGCTTGTGGGTGGGCAGGGGCCCAGATGTGGTATGCTGGTGTCCATGAGGGTGTTGTAAGTGGGTGGTCAAGGGCCAAATTGTAATATGCTGGTGTCCATGGTGGCGTGACTAGAGGGTGGTCAGGGGCCAGGGTGTGGTATGCTGGTGTCCATGAGGGGGTGGTTTGTGGGTGGGCAGGGGCCCGGATGTGGTATGATGGTGTCAATGGTTGGGTGGCTTGTGGGTGGGCAGGGGCCCGGATGTGGTATGCTGGTGTCCATGAGGGGTGGTTTGAGGGTGGGCAGGGGCCCGGATGTGGTAGGCTGGTGTCAATGGTTGGGTGGCTTGTGGGTGGGCAGGGGCCCAGATGTGGTATGCTGGTGTCCATGAGGGGTGGTTTGTGGGTGGGCAGGGGCCCGGAGGTGGTGTGCTGGTGTCCATGGTGGCGTGACTAGAGGGTGGTCAGGGGCCTGGGTGTGGTATGCTGGTGTCCATGAGGGGGTGGTTTGTGGGTGGTCAGTGGCCCGGATGTGGTGTGCTGGTGTCCATGAGGGGGTGGTTTGTGGGTGGTCAGTGGCCCGGATGTGGTATGATGGTGTCCATGAGGGGTGGTTTAAGGGTGGGCAGGGGCCCGGATGTGGTATGATGGTGTCAATGGTTGGGTGGCTTGTGGGTGGGCAGGGGCCCGGATGTGGTATGCTGGTGTCCATGAGGGGTGGTTTGAGGGTGGGCAGGGGCCCGGATGTGGTAGGCTGGTGTCAATGGTTGGGTGGCTTGTGGGTGGGCAGGGGCCCAGATGTGGTATGCTGGTGTCCATGAGGGGTGGTTTGTGGGTGGGCAGGGGCCCGGATGTGGTGTGCTGGTGTCCATGGTGGCGTGACTAGAGGGTGGTCAGGGGCCTGGGTGTGGTATGCTGGTGTCCATGAGGGGGTGGTTTGTGGGTGGTCAGGGGCCCGGATGTGGTATGCTGGTGTCCATGAGGGGTGGTTTGTGGGTGGGCAGGGGCCGGATGTGGTGTGCTGGTGTCCATGGTGGCGTGACTAGAGGGTGGTCAGGGGCCTGGGTGTGGTATGCTGGTGTCCATGAGGGGGTGGTTTGTGGGTGGTCAGTGGCCCGGATGTGGTATGCTGGTGTCAATGGGGGGAGGTCTGTGGGTGGTCAGTGGCCCGGATGTGGTGTGCTGGTGTCCATGAGGGGGTGGTTTGTGGTTGGGCAGGGGCCCGGATGTGGTATGCTGGTGTCCATGAGGGGTGGTTTGTGGGTGGTCAGTGGCCCGGATGTGGTGTGCTGGTGTCCATGAGGGGGTGGTTTGTGGGTGGTCAGGGGCCCGGATGTGGTATGCTGGTATCCATAAGGGTGTTGTAAGTGGGTGGTCAAGGGCCAAATTGTAATATGCTGGTGTCCATGGTGGATGTGGTATGCTGATGTCCATGAGGGGGTGGTTTGTGGGTGGTCAGTGGCCTGGAAGTGGTATGATGGTGTCAATGGGGGGTGGCTTGTGGGTGGGCAGGGACCCGGACATGGTATGCTGGTGTCCATGAGGGGTGGTTTGAGGGTGGTCAGGGGCACGGATGTGGTATGCTGGTGTCAATAGGGGGGGGGGTTTGTGGGTGGGCAGGGGCCCGGATGTGGTATTCTGGTGTCAATGGGAGGGGGTCTGTGGGTGGTCAGGGGCCCGGATGTGGTATGCTGGTGTCCCTGAGGGGGTGGTTTGTGGGTGGTCAGAGGCCCGGATTTGGTATGCTTGTGTCAATGGGGAGTGGTTTAAGGGTGGTCAGGGGCCAGGATGTGGTATGCTGGTTTCCATGAGGGGGTGGTTTGTGGTTGGGCAGGGGCCCGGATGTGGTATGCTGGTGTCCATGAGGGGGTGGTTTGAGGGTGGGCAGGGGCCCGGATGTGGTATGATGGTGTCAATGGTTGGGTGGCTTGTGGGTGGGCAGGGGCCCGGATGTGGTATGCTGGTGTCCATGAGGGGTGGTTTGAGGGTGGGCAGGGGCCCGGATGTGGTAGGCTGGTGTCAATGGTTGGGTGGCTTGTGGGTGGGCAGGGGCCCAGATGTGGTATGCTGGTGTCCATGAGGGGTGGTTTGTGGGTGGGCAGGGGCCCGGATGTGGTGTGCTGGTGTCCATGGTGGCGTGACTAGAGGGTGGTCAGGGGCCTGGGTGTGGTATGCTGGTGTCCATGAGGGGGTGGTTTGTGGGTGGTCAGGGGCCCGGATGTGGTATGCTGGTGTCCATGAGGGGTGGTTTGTGGGTGGGCAGGGGCCCGGATGTGGTGTGCTGGTGTCCATGGTGGCGTGACTAGAGGGTGGTCAGGGGCCTGGGTGTGGTATGCTGGTGTCCATGAGGGGGTGGTTTGTGGGTGGTCAGTGGCCCAGATGTGGTATGCTGGTGTCAATGGGGGGAGGTCTGTGGGTGGTCAGTGGCCCGGATGTGGTGTGCTGGTGTCCATGAGGGGGTGGTTTGTGGTTGGGCAGGGGCCCGGATGTGGTATGCTGGTGTCCATGAGGGGTGGTTTGTGGGTGGTCAGTGGCCCGGATGTGGTGTGCTGGTGTCCATGAGGGGGTGGTTTGTGGGTGGTCAGGGGCCCGGATGTGGTATGCTGGTATCCATAAGGGTGTTGTAAGTGGGTGGTCAAGGGCCAAATTGTAATATGCTGGTGTCCATGGTGGATGTGGTATGCTGATGTCCATGAGGGGGTGGTTTGTGGGTGGTCAGTGGCCTGGAAGTGGTATGATGGTGTCAATGGGGGGTGGCTTGTGGGTGGGCAGGGACCCGGATGTGGTATGCTGGTGTCCATGAGGGGTGGTTTGTGGGTGGTCAGGGGCACGGATTTGGTATGCTGGTGTCAATAGGGGGGGGGGGGTTTGTGGGTGGGCAGGGGCCCGGATGTGGTATTCTGGTGTCAATGGGAGGGGGTCTGTGGGTGGTCAGGGGCCCGGATGTGGTATGCTGGTGTCCCTGAGGGGGTGGTTTGTGGGTGGTCAGAGGCCCGGATTTGGTATGCTTGTGTCAATGGGGAGTGGTTTAAGGGTGGTCAGGGGCCAGGATGTGGTATGCTGGTTTCCATGAGGGGGTGGTTTGTGGTTGGGCAGGGGCCCGGATGTGGTATGCTGGTGTCCATGAGGGGGTGGTTTGTGGGTGGGCAGGGGCCCGGATGTGGTATGATGGTGTCAATGGTTGGGTGGCTTGTGGGTGGGCAGGGGCCCGGATGTGGTATGCTGGTGTCCATGAGGGGGTGGTTTGTGGGTGGTCAGGGGCACGGATGTGGTATGCTGGTGTCAATAGGGGGGTTTGTGGGTGGGCAGGGGCCCGGATGTGGTATTCTGGTGTCAATGGGAGGGGGTCTGTGGGTGGTCAGGGGCCCGGATGTGGTATGCTGGTGTCCATGAGGGGGTGGCTTGTGGGTGGTCAGGGGCCCGGATGTGGTATGCTGGTTACCATGAGGGGGTAGTTTGTGGGTGGGCAGGGGCCCGGATGTGGTATGCGGGTGTCCATGAGTGGGTGGCTTGAGGGTGGTCAGGGGCCCAGATGTGATATGCGGGTGTCCATGAGGGGTGGTCAGGGGCCTGGATGTGGTATGCTGGTGTCCATGAGCGGTGGTTTGTGGGTGGTCAGGGGCCTGGATGTGGTATGCTGGTGCCCATGAGGGGGTAGTTTGTGGGTAGTCAGGGGCACGGATGTGGTATGCTGGTGTCAATAGGGGGGGGGTTTGTGGGTGGGCAGGGGCCCGGATGTGGTATTCTGGTGTCAATGGGAGGGGGTCTGTGGGTGGTCAGGGGCCCGGATGTGGTATGCTGGTGTCCATGAGGGGGTGGTTTGTGGGTGGTCAGAGGCCCGGATTTGGTATGATGGTGTCAATGGTTGGGTGGCTTGTGGGTGGGCAGGGGCCCGGATGTGGTATGCTGGTGTCCATGAGGGGGTGGCTTGAGGGTGGTCACGGGCCCGGATGTGTTATGCGGGTGTCAATGAGGGGTGGTTTGTGGGTGGTCAGGGGCCCGGATGTGGTGTGCCGGTGTCCATGAGGGGGTGGTTTGTGGGTGGTCAGGGGCACGGATGTGGTATGCTGGTGTCAATAGGGGGGGTTTGTGGGTGGGCAGGGGCCCGGATGTGGTATTCTGGTGTCAATGGGAGGGGGTCTGTGGGTGGTCAGGGGCCCGGATGTGGTATGCTGGTGTCCATGAGGGGGTGGCTTGTGGGTGGTCAGGGGCCCGGATGTGGTATGCTGGTGTCCATGAGGGGTAGTTTGTGGGTGGGCAGGGGCCCGGATGTGGTATGCGGGTGTCCATGAGGGGGTGGCTTGAGGGTGGTCAGGGGCCCAGATGTGATATGCGGGTGTCCATGAGGGGTGGTCAGGGGCCTGGATGTGGTATGCTGGTGTCCATGAGCGGTGGTTTGTGGGTGGTCAGGGGCCTGGATGTGGTATGCTGGTGCCCATGAGGGGGTAGTTTGTGGGTAGTCAGGGGCCTGGGTGTGGTATGATGGTGTCCATGAGGGGTGGTTTGAGGGTTGTCAGGGGCCCAGATGTGGTATGATGGTGTCAATGGGGGGTGGTTTGAGGGTGGTCAGGGGCCCGGATGTGGTATGCTGGTGCGGATGAGGGGGGGGGTTGTGGGTGGGCAGGGGCCCGGATGTGGTATGCTGGTGTCCATGAAGGGGTAGTTTGTGGGTGGGCAGGGGCCCGAATGTGGTATAATGGTGTCAATGGGGGGTGGCTTGTGGGTGGGCAGGGGCCCGGATGTGGTATGCTGGTGTCCATGAGGGGGTGGCTTGAGGGTGGTCAGGGGCCCGGATGTGATATGCGGGTGTCCATGAGGGGTGGTTTGTGGGGGGTCAGGGGCCCGGATGTGGTATGTTGGTGTCCATGAGGGGGTGGTTTGTGGGTGGTCAGGGGCCCAGAAGTGGTATGCTGGTGTATATGTGGGGGGGGGGGGTTTGTGGGTGGTCAGGGACCCGGATGAGGTATGTTGGTGTCAATGGGGGGGGGTTTGTGGGTGGGCAGGCGCCCGGATGTGGTATGCTGGTGTCCATGAGGGGGGTGGCTTGTGGGTGGTCAGTGGCCCGGATGTGGTATGCTGGTGTCCATGAGGGGTGGTTTGTGGGTGGTCAGAGGTCCGGATGTGGTATGCCGGTGTCCATGAGGGGGTGGCATTTGGGTGGTCAGGGGCCCGGTTGTGGTATGCTGGTGTCCATGAGGGGTGGTTTGTGGGTGGTCTGGGGCCCGGATGTGGTATGCTGGTGTCCATGAGGGGGTAGTTTGTGGGTGGGCAGGGTCCCGGATGTGGTATGCTGGTTTCCATGAGGGGTGGCTTGAGGGTGGTCAGGGGCCCGGATGTGATATTTGGGTGTCCATGAGGGGTGGTTTGTGGGTGGGCAGGGGCCCGGATGTGGTATGCTGGTGTCCATGAGGGGTGGTTTGTGGGTGGTCAGGGACCCGGATGTGGTATGCTGGTGTCCATGAGGGGTGGTTTGTGGGTGGTCAGGGGCCCGGATGTGGTATGCTGGTGTCCATGATGGGGTGGTTTGTGGGTGGTGTAGGGCCCTGGTGTGGTATGCTGGTGTCCATGAGGGGTGGTTTATGGGTGGTCCGGGGGGATCCGGATGTGGTATGATGGTGTCAATGGGTTGTTGGCTTGTGTGTGGTCAGGGGCCCAGATGTGGAATGCTGGTGTCCATGAGGGGTGGTTTGAGGGTGGTCAGGGGCCCGGATATGGTATGATGTTGTCAAGGGGGGGTGGTTTGAGGTTGGTCAGGGGCCCGGATGTGGTGTGCTGGTGTCCATGAAGGAGTGGTTTGTGGGTGGGCAGTGGCCCGGATGTGGTATACTGAAGTCCATGAGGGGGTGGTTTGCGGGTGGGCAGGGGCCCGGGATGTGGTATGATGGTGTCAATGGGGGGTGGCTTGTGGGTGGGCAGGGGCCAGGTTGTGGTATGCTGTTGTCCATGAGGGGGTGGCTTGAGGGTGGTCAGGGGCCCAGATGTGATATGCGGGTGTCCATTAGGGGTGGTTTGTGGGTGGTCAGGTCCAGGACGCGGTATGCTGGTGTCCATGAGGGGGTGGTTTGTGGGTGGTCAGGGGCCCAGATGTGGTAGGCTGCTGTCCATGAGGGGTGGTTTGTGGGTGGTCAGGGTCCCGGATGTGGTATGCTGGTTTAAATGGGGGGGGGGGGTTTGTGGGTGCGCAGGGGCCCGGATGTGGTATGATGGTGTCAATGGGGGGTGGCTTGTGGGTGGGCAGAGGCCCGGATGTGGTATGCTGGTGTCCATGAGGGGGTGGCTTGTGGGTGGGCAGGGACACGGATGTGGTATGCTGGTGTCCATGAGGGGGTGGCTTCAGGGTGGTCAGGGGCCCGGATGTGATATGCGGGTGTCCATGAGTGGTGGTTTGTGGGTGGTCAGGGGCCGGGATGTGGTATGCTAGTGTTCATGAGGGGTGGTTTGTGGGTAGTCAGGGGCCCGGATGTTGCCTGCTGGTGTCAATGGGGGGGGGGGGGGGGTTTGTGGGTGGGCAGGGATGTGTTATGCTGGTGTCAATGGGGGGGGTTGTGGGTGGGCAGGGACGTGTTATGCTGGTGTCAACGAGGGGGGGTTGTGGGTGGCTTGGGCCCGGATGTGGTATGCTGGTGTCCATCAGGGGGTGGCTTGTGGGTGGTCAGGGGCCTGGATGTGGTATTCTGGTGTCCATGAGGGCTGGTTTTGGGTTGTCAGAGGCCCGGATGTGGTATGCTGGTGTCCATGAGGGGTGGTTTGTGGTTGGTCAGGGGCCCGGATGTGGTATGCGGATGTCCATGAGGGGGTGGTTTGTGGGTGGTCAGGGGCCCGGGTGTGATATGCTGGTGTCCATGAGGGTCGGGTAACTCAGTGGTCAGGGACCCGGATGTGGTATGCGGGTGTCCATGAGGATTGGTTTGTGGGTGGTCAGGAGCCCGGATGTGGTATGCTGGTGACCATGATGGGGTGGTTTTTGGGTGGTTAGGGGCCAAGATGTGGTATGCTGGTGACAATGAGGGGGTGGTTTGTGGGTGGTCAGGGGCCCGGATGTGGAATGCTGGTGTCCATGAGGGTGTGGTAAGTCGATGGTCAGGGGACCAGATGTGGTATGCTGGTGTCCACGGGGGGTGGTTTGTGGCTGGTCAGGGGCCAGATGTGATCTGCTGGTGTCCATGGGGAGTGGTTTGTGTGTGGTTAGGACCCGGATGTGGTATGCTGGTGTCCATGGGGGGGAGGGTTTGCGGGTGGTCAGGGGCCTAGATGTGGTATGCTGGTTTCCATGGGGGGTGGTTTAAGGGTGGTCAGGGCCAGAATATGGTATGCTGGTGTCCATAGGGGGTTTGTGGGTGGTCAGGGGCCTGGATGTGGTATGATGGTGTCCATGGGAGGGGGTTGTTGGGTGGTCAGGGGCCCGGATGTGGTATGCTGGTGTCCATAGGGGGTTTGTGGGTGGTCAGGGGCCTGGATGTGATATGATGGTGTCCATGGGAGGGGGTTGTTGGGTGGTCAGGGGCCCGGATGTGGTATGCTGGTGTCAATGGGGGATGATTTATGGGTGGTCAGGGGCCCTGATGTGGTATGCTGGTGTCAATGGAGGGTGTGTGGGTGGTCAAGGGCCCGGATGTGGTATGCTGGTGTCCGTGAGGGGTGGCTTGAGGGTGGTCAGCGGCCGGGATGTTATATTTGGGTGTCCATGAGGGGTGGTTTGTGGGTGGGCAGGGGGCCGGATGTGGTATGCTGGTGTCCATGCGGGGTGGTTTGTGGGTGGGCAGGGGCCCAGATGTGGTATGATGGTGTCAATGGTTGGGTGGCTTGTGGGTGGGCAGGGGCCCGGATGTGGTATGCTGGTGTCCATGAGGGGGTGGCTTGAGGGTGGTCACGGGCCCGGATGTGTTATGCGGGTGTCAATGAGTAGTGGTTTGTGGGTGGTCAGGGGCCCGGATGTGGTGTGCCGGTGTCCATGAGGGGGTGGTTTGTGGGTGGTCAGGGGCACGGATGTGGTATGCTGGTGTCAATAGGGGGGGTTTGTGGGTGGGCAGGGGCCCGGATGTGGTATTCTGGTGTCAATGGGAGGGGGTCTGTGGGTGGTCAGGGGCCCGGATGTGGTATGCTGGTGTCCATGAGGGGGTGGCTTGTGGGTGGTCAGGGGCCCGGATGTGGTATGCTGGTGTCCATGAGGGGTAGTTTGTGGGTGGGCAGGGGCCCGGATGTGGTATGCGGGTGTCCATGAGGGGGTGGCTTGAGGGTGGTCAGGGGCCCAGATGTGATATGCGGGTGTCCATGAGGGGTGGTCAGGGGCCTGGATGTGGTATGCTGGTGTCCATGAGCGGTGGTTTGTGGGTGGTCAGGGGCCTGGATGTGGTATGCTGGTGCCCATGAGGGGGTAGTTTGTGGGTAGTCAGGGGCCTGGGTGTGGTATGATGGTGTCCATGAGGGGTGGTTTGAGGGTTGTCAGGGGCCCAGATGTGGTATGATGGTGTCAATGGGGGGTGGTTTGAGGGTGGTCAGGGGCCCGGATGTGGTATGCTGGTGCGGATGAGGGGGGGGGGTTGTGGGTGGGCAGGGGCCCGGATGTGGTATGCTGGTGTCCATGAAGGGGTAGTTTGTGGGTGGGCAGGGGCCCGAATGTGGTATAATGGTGTCAATGGGGGGTGGCTTGTGGGTGGGCAGGGGCCCGGATGTGGTATGCTGGTGTCCATGAGGGGGTGGCTTGAGGGTGGTCAGGGGCCCGGATGTGATATGCGGGTGTCCATGAGGGGTGGTTTGTGGGGGGTCAGGGGCCCGGATGTGGTATGCTGGTGTCCATGAGGGGGTGGTTTGTGGGTGGTCAGGGGCCCAGAAGTGGTATGCTGGTGTATATGTGGGGGGGGGGGGGGTTTGTGGGTGGTCAGGGGCCCGGATGAGGTATGTTGGTGTCAATGGGGGGGGGGTTGTGGGTGGGCAGGCGCCCGGATGTGGTATGCTGGTGTCCATGAGGGGGGTGGCTTGTGGGTGGTCAGTGGCCCGGATGTGGTATGCTGGTGTCCATGAGGGGTGGTTTGTGGGTGGTCAGAGGTCCGGATGTGGTATGCCGGTGTCCATGAGGGGGTGGCATTTGGGTGGTCAGGGGCCCGGTTGTGGTATGCTGGTGTCCATGAGGGGTGGTTTGTGGGTGGTCTGGGGCCCGGATGTGGTATGCTGGTGTCCATGAGGGGGTAGTTTGTGGGTGGGCAGGGTCCCGGATGTGGTATGCTGGTTTCCATGAGGGGTGGCTTGAGGGTGGTCAGGGGCCCGGATGTGATATTTGGGTGTCCATGAGGGGTGGTTTGTGGGTGGGCAGGGGCCCGGATGTGGTATGCTGGTGTCCATGAGGGGTGGTTTGTGGGTGGTCAGGGACCCGGATGTGGTATGCTGGTGTCCATGAGGGGTGGTTTGTGGGTGGTCAGGGGCCCGGATGTGGTATGCTGGTGTCCATGATGGGGTGGTTTGTGGGTGGTGTAGGGCCCTGGTGTGGTATGCTGGTGTCCATGAGGGGTGGTTTATGGGTGGTCCGGGGGGATCCGGATGTGGTATGATGGTGTCAATGGGTTGTTGGCTTGTGTGTGGTCAGGGGCCCAGATGTGGAATGCTGGTGTCCATGAGGGGTGGTTTGAGGGTGGTCAGGGGCCCGGATATGGTATGATGTTGTCAAGGGGGGGTGGTTTGAGGTTGGTCAGGGGCCCGGATGTGGTGTGCTGGTGTCCATGAAGGAGTGGTTTGTGGGTGGGCAGTGGCCCGGATGTGGTATACTGAAGTCCATGAGGGGGTGGTTTGCGGGTGGGCAGGGGCCCGGGATGTGGTATGATGGTGTCAATGGGGGGTGGCTTGTGGGTGGGCAGGGGCCAGGTTGTGGTATGCTGTTGTCCATGAGGGGGTGGCTTGAGGGTGGTCAGGGGCCCGGATGTGATATGCGGGTGTCCATTAGGGGTGGTTTGTGGGTGGTCAGGTCCAGGACGCGGTATGCTGGTGTCCATGAGGGGGTGGTTTGTGGGTGGTCAGGGGCCCAGATGTGGTAGGCTGCTGTCCATGAGGGGTGGTTTGTGGGTGGTCAGGGTCCCGGATGTGGTATGCTGGTTTAAATGGGGGGGGGGGGGGTTTGTGGGTGCGCAGGGGCCCGGATGTGGTATGATGGTGTCAATGGGGGGTGGCTTGTGGGTGGGCAGAGGCCCGGATGTGGTATGCTGGTGTCCATGAGGGGGTGGCTTGTGGGTGGGCAGGGACACGGATGTGGTATGCTGGTGTCCATGAGGGGGTGGCTTCAGGGTGGTCAGGGGCCCGGATGTGATATGCGGGTGTCCATGAGTGGTGGTTTGTGGGTGGTCAGGGGCCGGGATGTGGTATGCTAGTGTTCATGAGGGGTGGTTTGTGGGTAGTCAGGGGCCCGGATGTTGCCTGCTGGTGTCAATGGGGGGGGGGGTTTGTGGGTGGGCAGGGATGTGTTATGCTGGTGTCAATGGGGGGGGTTGTGGGTGGGCAGGGACGTGTTATGCTGGTGTCAATGAGGGGGGGTTGTGGGTGGCTTGGGCCCGGATGTGGTATGCTGGTGTCCATCAGGGGGTGGCTTGTGGGTGGTCAGGGGCCTGGATGTGGTATTCTGGTGTCCATGAGGGCTGGTTTTGGGTTGTCAGAGGCCCGGATGTGGTATGCTGGTGTCCATGAGGGGTGGTTTGTGGTTGGTCAGGGGCCCGGATGTGGTATGCGGATGTCCATGAGGGGGTGGTTTGTGGGTGGTCAGGGGCCCGGGTGTGATATGCTGGTGTCCATGAGGGTCGGGTAACTCAGTGGTCAGGGACCCGGATGTGGTATGCGGGTGTCCATGAGGATTGGTTTGTGGGTGGTCAGGAGCCCGGATGTGGTATGCTGGTGACCATGATGGGGTGGTTTTTGGGTGGTTAGGGGCCAAGATGTGGTATGCTGGTGACAATGAGGGGGTGGATTGTGGGTGGTCAGGGGCCCGGATGTGGAATGCTGCAGTCCATGAGGGTGTGGTAAGTCGATGGTCAGGGGACCAGATGTGGTATGCTGGTGTCCACGGGGGGTGGTTTGTGGCTGGTCAGGGGCCAGATGTGATCTGCTGGTGTCCATGGGGAGTGGTTTGTGTGTGGTTAGGACCCGGATGTGGTATGCTGGTGTCCATGGGGGGGAGGGTTTGAGGGTGGTCAGGGGCCTAGATGTGGTATGCTGGTTTCCATGGGGGGTGGTTTAAGGGTGGTCAGGGCCAGAATATGGTATGCTGGTGTCCATAGGGGGTTTGTGGGTGGTCAGGGGCCTGGATGTGGTATGATGGTGTCCATGGGAGGGGGTTGTTGGGTGGTCAGGGGCCCGGATGTGGTATGCTGGTGTCCATAGGGGGTTTGTGGGTGGTCAGGGGCCTGGATGTGGTATGATGGTGTCCATGGGAGGGGGTTGTTGGGTGGTCAGGGGCCCGGATGTGGTATGCTGGTGTCAATGGGGGATGATTTATGGGTGGTCAGGGGCCCTGATGTGGTATGCTGGTGTCAATGGAGGGTGTGTGGGTGGTCAAGGGCCCGGATGTGGTATGCTGGTGTCCGTGAGGGGTGGCTTGAGGGTGGTCAGCGGCCGGGATGTTATATTTGGGTGTCCATGAGGGGTGGTTTGTGGGTGGGCAGGGGGCCGGATGTGGTATGCTGGTGTCCATGCGGGGTGGTTTGTGGGTGGTCAGGGACCCGGATGTGGTATGCTGGTGTCTATGAGGGGTGGTTTGTGGCTGGTCAGGGGCCCGGATGTGGTATGCTGGTGTCCATGGGGGGGAGGGTTTGAGGGTGGTCAGGGGCCTAGATGTGGTATGCTGGTTTCCATGGGGGGTGGTTTAAGGGTGGTCAGGGCCAGAATATGGTATGCTGGTGTCCATAGGGGGTTTGTGGGTGGTCAGGGGCCTGGATGTGGTATGATGGTGTCCATGGGAGGGGGTTGTTGGGTGGTCAGGGGCCCGGATGTGGTATGCTGGTGTCCATAGGGGGTTTGTGGGTGGTCAGGGGCCTGGATGTGGTATGATGGTGTCCATGGGAGGGGGTTGTTGGGTGGTCAGGGGCCCGGATGTGGTATGCTGGTGTCAATGGGGGATGATTTATGGGTGGTCAGGGGCCCTGATGTGGTATGCTGGTGTCAATGGAGGGTGTGTGGGTGGTCAAGGGCCCGGATGTGGTATGCTGGTGTCCGTGAGGGGTGGCTTGAGGGTGGTCAGCGGCCGGGATGTTATATTTGGGTGTCCATGAGGGGTGGTTTGTGGGTGGGCAGGGGGCCGGATGTGGTATGCTGGTGTCCATGCGGGGTGGTTTGTGGGTGGTCAGGGACCCGGATGTGGTATGCTGGTGTCTATGAGGGGTGGTTTGTGGCTGGTCAGGGGCCCGGATGTGGTATGCTGGTGTCCATGATGGGGTGGTTTGTGGGTGGTGTGGGGCCCAGATGTGGTATGCTGGTGTCCATGAGGGGTGGTTTGAGGGTGGTCAGGGGCCCGGATATGGTATGATGTTATCAATGGGGGGTGGTTTGAGGTTGGTCAGAGGCCCGGATGTGGTATGCTGGTGTCCATGAGGGGGTGGTTTGTGGGTGGGCAGTGGCCCGGATGTGGTATGCTGGTGTCCATGAGGGGGTGGTTTGTGGGTGGGCAGGGGCCCGTATGTGGTATGATGGTGTCAATGGGGGGTGGCTTGTGGGTGGGCAGGGGCCCGGATGTGATATGCGGATGTCCATGAGGTGTGGTTTGTGGGTGGTCAGGGGCCAGGACGTGGTATGCTGGTGTCAATGGGGGGTGGCTTGTGGGTGGTCAGGGTCCCAGATGTGGTAGGCTGGTGTCCATGAGGGGTGGTTTGTGGGTGGTCAGGGGCCCCGATGTGGTATGCTGGTGTCAATGGGGGGGGGGTGGGTGCGCAGGGGCCCGGATGCTGTATGATGGAGTCAATGGGGGGTGGCTTGTGGGTGGGTAGAGGCCCGGATGTGGTATGCTGGTGTCCATGAGGGGGTGGCTTGTGGGTGGTCAGGGGCCCGGATGTGGTATGCTGGTGTCCATGGGGGTCTGGTAAGCCTGTATGCTGTGCCCATGGGGGTGGGGGCAGTGGCCTTGGCACTCCGATCAGAAAGGTCACCGCTCCACCGCAGCGCAGGAAAGAAGCCGCTTCCCAGCAGAGCCGAAAGGTCGCCAGCGGGAGCCCAGGGGACGGAGCAAGAGCTGGGATCGATGTGTGAGGGATGGAAGCGAGGGGGGAGGGGGGCACGGAGCAGTTTCATCGATAACACTTCACCCAAAGGGGAAAGGCCTCTCCAGCTCTACCAGAGACCGCTCTCAAGGCGAGAGAGAGAGAGAGAGGGGAATCTCATGCCTTCATCTTGCACTACCAGTCCAGTACCCATCACCACTACACCGTTCACTACCCATCACTACGGCACCAGGCACTACCCACTTCCTGGACCCATCACCATTGCACCATTCACTACCCGTACCCATCATCACTATACTGTCCAGTGCCAAAACCCATCACCACTGCACCGGCACCCAGGCACGCAACACCCATTGGGCTCACCGGGCTTCAGCCCCCCACCGGTCGTGTGTGTCAGCCCAGGCTGAGACTAGGGGTGGGTAGAATTTTCTGTAGTCTGTGAGCACGCAAAAGTTCCGCAAACACGCAGAATTGCTTGTTTTGCCGGTCCGCAATGCTTTTTTCCTGTTCACGAACGCTGTTTGCATGCTCGGGGATAAATATCTTCTGAACACGCATTTTGAAAGTGCAAACAAGCAAAAATTCTACGAAGCTGCAGATCGCAGAATTTTTGGCAATTCCACGTTCTACAAGGAACGAAAAATTACACAAATTCCGTAAATTCCGTGAGCGGAGCGTAATTTACCGCCCAGGCCTAGCTGAGACAGCTTTGTGGACTGGTGACCATCTAATTGCAGCTGCACGCGAGTACTTCACAGGTCTTTAAAGACCATATACTTGTTAATGAGGCTTTTGTTGTGTTTTCACCCCTTCTTAGAGCCACTCAGCCTATGGCTGGAAGAATAAGCCCCCCCCCCCCTGAAATTTGGCTCTAGTTGCCCGCCTGCTGTCCACTACTTGCACCCATCACCACTGCACTGTACTGTCACCTACCCTCACCCATCACTACTGCACTGCACTGTCACCTACCCATACCTATCATTATTGCACTGCCCACTACCCGTACCCATCACCATTGCACCGTCTGGTACCCGTACCCATCACCATTGCACTGTCCGGTACCCGTACACGTCACCATTGCACCGTCCAGTACCCGTACACGTCACCATTGCACCGTCCGGTACCCGTACACGTCACCATTGCTACACGTCACCATTGCACCGTCCGGTACCCGTACACGTCACCATTGCACCGTCCGGTACCCGTACACGTCACCATTGCACCGTCCGGTACCCGTACACGTCACCATTGCACCGTCCGGTACCTGTACACGTCACTATTGCACCGTCCGGTACCCGTACACGTCACCATTGCACCGTCCGGTACCGGTACACATCACCATTGCACCGTCCGGTACCGTCCACATCACCATTACACATCACCATTGCACCGTCCGGTACCCGTACACATCACCATTGCACCGTCCGGTACCCGTACACATCACCATTGCACCATCCGGTACCCGTACACATCACCATTACACATTACCATTGCACCGTCCGGTACCCGTACACATCACCATTGCACTGTCCGGTACCCGTACACATCACCATTACACATCACCATTGCACCGTCCGGTACCCGTACACATCACCATTGCACTGTCCGGTACCCGTACACATAACCATTGCACCGTCCGGTACCCGTACACATCACCATTGCACCGTCCGGTACCCGTACACATCACCATTGCACTGTCCGGTACCCGTACACATCACCATTACACATCACTATTGCACCGTCCGGTACCCGTACACATCACCATTGCACTGTCCGGTACCCGTACACATCACCCTTACACATCACCATTGCACCGTCCGGTACCCGTACACATCACCATTGCACTGTCCGGTACCCGTACCCATCACCATTACACATCACCATTGCACCGTCCGGTACCCGTACACATCACCATTGCACCGTCCGGTACCCGTACACATCACCATTGCACTGTCCGGTACCCGTACACATCACCATTACACATCACCATTGCACCGTCCGGTACCCGTACACATCACCATTGCACTGTCCGGTACCCGTACCCATCACCATTGCACTGTCCGGTACCCGTACACATCACCATTGCACCGTCCGGTGCCCGTACCCATCACCATTGCACCGTCCGGTACCCGTACACATCACCATTACACATCACCATTGCACTGTCCGGTACCCGTACCCATCACCATTGCACTGTCCGGTACCCGTACACATCACCATTGCACCGTCCGGTGCCCGTACCCATCACCATTGCACCGTCCGGTGCCCGTACCCATCAGTATCTCACCGTTTTTGTGTTTACTGATGCTTTCTGATTAAGTTGTTGTGCAAGAAGTGTGTGAGTCCTAGCCAATCTCTGGTAGCCTACGGTGTCGAACAATGCATAAGGTTTGAGTTGCTACTCTCGGGTGTTGGAGAGAAGCCGGGCAGTGAGGGGTTCCCAATGGCTGCTCCGTTGGAGCTGGTGGAGCAGAAACAGTTCTTTAGGGCCAGTCTAACGGCCCGGAAGTGCGGTGTGTTGGGGAAGCAGTGGGAGGCGCTGGGGTCTTGGAACACTGGTTGAGGGAGGTGTTATGGAATATGGGAGTTTTCGGCGATTACAGGACATTTTCGAACTTAATTTGTCATGGAGCAAATAAGTGTTGAGTAGGCCTGCATGAAATTTTAACTACATCGGAGTATATTTTATGTTACTTTTGTGATGCAAAATTACTGAAAATTAATACATTTACACCAGTTCACGTGATTTTGAATAATTATTTGAGGCACAAATGCCTACCCAGGAGCACAGAAACTTCACGGGTGTCTGATGCTGCTGCATTCAGCGCTATTTCCAGGCAAAGTGCATCCCAGGTCCATTTTTAGTGGGAGGGTGCATTTTGTCCTAAGAAAATAAAGTTAAAAGCAGAGCTGTGCGCCTCGTGTAATTCTACATACTCACATGCAATTTTGCTGTAATTTTGAGTAACTACGCCATGGCAAATTACGCATGCTAAAACGCCCCCTAGAGCTCAGTTATTTCCTGAAAGTCAGTAACTTTGCCCATTGGGTCAGCATCTGTTTCTTTAGTTGACTCCAGTAGATTGGGGCGCTGGCAACGGAGGCGTCTTATTATATTTTCTCAAGGGTGGTAAGGTAGGTTGGCATGCCGAGGAAGCAGTTGGGCTTTAAAGCAATAAAACAGATGGACATGAAGTTAATTTTTTGAAAGGTGGGAGGTTGTGGTGTTTGGGGCGGGGGGGGGAGGGGGTGGGGGGCACAGCTGGTTACTGATCAAGGCCACTAGATTAGGGTGTTGGAGAAGAAGTGGGTCATATGTTCATTTTTAAAGGCTGAGAGCGGTGGGTGAGTTGGGAACACCGGTGTGCTTTTTATGTCAGTAGGTAGGGGTGTCGTGGAATAGGTAGCGCTGAGTCGCTTTCTAAAGTAGTTTCATCTTCTTTGAAGTGACCCACGATGCCAGCAAGCTGCTGGAGGGGAGGGATAGGCTGGCTGCTGGAGGGGAGGGATAGGCTGGCTGCTGGAGGGGAGGGATAGGCTGGCTGCTGGAGGGGGGGGGATAGGCTGGCCAAGAGCAGACAGAACACAAATATGCAAATAAGGGGGGCCCAGAAGGAGGAAACCAGGGTACCAGTACAACTAAAGGGGGCTGAACACTACTTTTCTCTGAAGCATCCTTTATTGATTTACATTTACCATCTGACTACACTAAATTGTATTTTAGGATGCAAGGGCACCTTTTTCTCTCTTTGGAATATTTTATGTACCTAGGCTGGTGTTTTGTAATATGCAACAAGCAACGCGCTTAAAATACATTCTGGGACAGAGATAATGGAAAAGGAGAACATTGTATTCTCGTAACGTGCTTTGTCATTTTTCTAGGGTGGTCAGAGCTGAGACCCTCTCTTTCTATTCAACTCTTTAGCAGCAGAGAATCGAGGGCGGATTCAGAGTTTGGTGCGTCGGGTACTCCCTCGCAAACATCATGGAGTACCCTCTACCCCATACTCTCGGTTCACCCGCCTCACTTTGAGATTGGGTCAGACAACGGAAAGCTTCCTATGATGGCCCAATGGGGTAGGACTCATCAGAGGAAGGGCATTACACCCCACCCTATTTAGGGTAGAGAGTGTCATGCCCTTTTATTTCTATCTGTCACCACCAGGTAAAACCTGGCGGCGAGAACAGAAAACAAAGAAAGAATGACCCCATAAACCCCCCCCCCCCCCCCCCCACCCTGGGAGAAAAAAGTCTTCAAGTTTTGTGAACAGGATATCAAAACTGATAGCGGCCATCCATCAAACATTTTGTACCCTGAAAGGAACTGCTGTGACTAAAGTTATTTTCAAGGTACAGAGATGACTATGGGCCACTGGCACCTATACATTCGGCACACAATATCTGTATGGGTGGCAGAGGTAATATCCTATGCCACCCTAACAGACGGAGAACCATCCGCCAAAGTCTCCACTTCCACTGGAGATTATTAAACATTCACAGGCATGACACACAAGGCAAAAGGGGACAGGTTCATCAAAAGTACATGTTTCTCTTGAGACTGATAATGGCTTGATTTAAGAAGCTCACATGAGCTACAATTGAACTCCTTAGAGACAACGAGAAGCGTGTTCAGAAATGTCAGGATATTAACACAACAATTCACAAAGAATCAATGGAGTCCTGAGGAAGACTTGTCCAGGAAATACAGCTTGCCGAAACAATGATTTATATATGCAATTTTCCCTTCTTAATATTTGTAACTACCTTTATATGTACAAAATAATTTAAAGTTGAAGTGTCCGTGGTTAACATCAGTGATGCGGCTGGTGCCGTAGTGTGGTCGGCCATTGTGGCATTGTCACCACGGACACTTCGACTTTAAATACTATCCTCTAAACATATAGAACGCGCAGCTCTACATTAGTGAACGGGACAGCCTGAGACTACTGCTGCTGCATACTCACCCAATTTTACTATACTAATATATATACCAATCGTTTGACAGCGGAAATTAGTCCTGATGAAGTCTGCTGTGACTGTAACAGCTTTAGACGAAACACGTGTTGGCAAAAGGGCAAAAGTTGGACCAATGTCGTAATAAAGAACTATTGAAACCACGATCTAATCCTTTGGAGTTCTCTGTGCCCAGAACACTCCCGACATATACAAATGAAAAAATGATGTTTTTGCATTATTTCTGAATATATATTAGATCAGTGTTGCTTGTTCTCCCACCTCGCAGCCAAGACATGGAACACCCTCCCACTGAGCCTACGGCAGACCCAAGACCTGCTGACCTTCAGGAGGATACTCAAGACCTGGCTGTTCGATCTGTAGCCCCCCCCCCCCAGTGCCTTGTGACCCTTGCGTGTATGTAGTGCGCTTTACAAATGATTGATTGATTGTTGCATTTTTGAAAACATAATTGTTTATATCAAATAAAAACAGAAAAAAGGGTGCCCCTGAGCCCGACAGCAGTATTGATAGCAGTCGTATGGTCATGTGTTGATGCCCAGTGTGGACTGGCAGATTGGTGTTCCGGACATACATTCGCTCTCGACAGACAGGGCATCAAACGTCCTCTCTCCCACGCCTAGTTCCTGCCTGTGAGCAGGTCTTGTAACAATCATCACACAGCGAACACGAGGAAACTGGATTCATGTCAACCAACGCATCAGTGGCAAGTAAAAAAGTTCCTTGCAAAAGAGCAGAACTGCCCCTGAAAAGGCAACTCGTGCAAAGAGGCTTCGGGTGGAACCTGCAGCTCTGGAGGGAGGGACAAAATACAGAATAGGACACTTTGAAAGTAGATTTTTATCTAGAATGACCCTCCCTGCTCCTTTGTCAGGCACAAAGCATGTGAGGCTGTCATTCCGATTGCTACCGGCAGATGGCACTGCGTCAATGAGAAAAATACCTTGAAATCAGAGATGCCTCGAGTCAAAACTATCGATTAGCCAGTTAATCAGCAGGCACCGAGAAGCCGTTAGAGAGAAAAATCGAAACCCCATACATTTTGGGGTGAAAACAAAGTAGGATTATACCACGAAGAGCTCAGCACACAAGAGATGACACGAGGAGAGCTGGCCTGGAAAACAGCCCTTGGCCTCCCTTCCCTGGTGGCCAAGAGAGCTCAGGTGGCCGAGGGGCCCCAGAGGGCCAGCAAACCCGTCAGAGCAGCAAATATACACTTGGAACACCCCGAAGAGGTGTGGACATGCGAGGCCGCGAGGCCCCAGAGGGCCAGCAAACCCGTCAGAGCAGCAAATATACACTTGAAGCACCTCAAAGAGGTGTGGACATGCGAGGCCGCGGGGCTGGCTGTTAAGGTGTCCATGGATGGGGGTACAGGGCGGTGAACCCCCGTTCCGTGGGCATGAGCGCGCACAAAGACATGTTCAGGCAAAAGTTGCAAGAGGTGGGGGTGGCACAGACAGAGGGGCGAGGCAGGTCTTTGACCTTTAAAAGGTGTTAGTCAAGGGCCAGGAGGCCTGTGCAGCTTGGGTCTCCCATGAACGTCTCTTCTGGACGCTCCACCCCTCCTTCAAATGGGCTGGAGGTAGCAAGACACACAATTTTCCATTCCAGGGAGGACCTGGCCTGGCAGTTCAGTCTGGACTGTTCCCATAAGGCACAGGGTCAAGACTGATTTGCATATGGCTAGGTCTGAACTGGGGTGGCATGGTGAGCAAAATAATTATGGATTTAACCAAGATCTCTTGACTGGGGGTGAATGTTTCGATTGTTCTGCATTCTGTCCATCATTTGTGTGTCTTTTGCTTTCTCGCCCTAAGTGCGCCAGGTATGCCCAGACGTGGGTCCCTTGCTCACTTTGCCACTGGAGTCAAGCTATCCAGGCTGAAGAGGGGTGAAACCCCGAAACCGGTCCCAGGATGCTTGTTTCCAGTCCAGGGAAGGCATGGCTTGGCAGTTCGGACTGGACTGTTCCCATGAGGCACAGGGTCAGACTGATTTGCATATAGCTGTGTCTGAACAGGGGTGGCATGGTGAGCAAAGGAAAGATGGATGCAAATGAACAACACAATGACTTGAAATGAACAACACAATGACTTGCTGTAGGGGGCGCTGGATGTTGGAATAGAATAATTTACTCTTCCAACTCCAGTCTGTGCAACAGTGGGGAAGGTGGTGGATTATAAATCCAACACCATCTGCCCCCTAAAACAAGTCATTGTAACAGCTTGAGCTGTAATTGTTTGTGATGTAACAACGCAGTTGTTTTTAATGACCGTGTTGTAATGGCATGCGATGCATTCCGTACGATGTAAAGGCCGTTTCTCCAAGCAAACATCTGCGACATGTTTTTTCAAATGGTTTTATGTTTTTTCCTGAATGGAGTATTTTTATTCTTCTGAAATGTTTTTTAATAAATACATGATGACATGTTATCACAAAATGTTGATCGGGTAAACTGCCAACAAGGGAATCATTCAAAAGTACATAAACTGCAAAGTTAGTCTGTTATAGAAGTGCTTTAGTGGCATCATACTTTAATTAGGAATATTTGCATGAGCAATCGACACAGAGGAAATCCCACAGACAGGTGTATATACGGTTAGAATGCATCAAATTATATATTAAAGCACAACAAATACTGGGGTTCAATTAAGCCTGGGTGGAGTTCACGGAGTATGCAGAACTCCGCAAAGTGCAAAAAAACCTCCCCCACGCTACGCGGAGCTCCGCAAGTGGCAGAGTTTCTTCAGATTAATGCAGTTTTTGGTGATTTTCAGTGACAGTTGCTTGTCCGCACAGTGCAATCATCACCAAAGGCACCATGCACAGCGTAAGCGGGCGCTGCTTCTTTTCTGCTTCTTGAGTAGACTTTTACTTGAGCGACAGCTTTCTCAATGTGAGCGGGCGGTTGGTCATGAGCATACCCAACCACTCACAATGAGAAATCTGACAGCTTGCGCTGGCAAATCTCGCTGGGAGGTTGATTTTCCATGCTCGCATTCGCAAACTTGATGTTGATGATCGCGAATGAG
This sequence comes from Lissotriton vulgaris, assembly GCF_964263255.1. Lineage (NCBI taxonomy): Eukaryota > Metazoa > Chordata > Amphibia > Caudata > Salamandridae > Lissotriton > Lissotriton vulgaris. The sequence goes on from NC_141697.1 coordinate 24,923,545, forward strand.
GAAAAATATCGCCGGGAGGTGGATTTTCCTCGCTTGTGCTCGCCAACTTGACGTTGATGAACGTGAGCAATGGAAAAATCTCTGCAAGCTCTGTGTAACACGGAATGCAGAAAACTCTGCAAACTCCGTGAGCAGAGTTCACCCCCCAGACTTAGGTTCAATGAAAAATGTAGTAGCTTTATACATTGACAATGTGTTATTCGATAAAGGCTGCACCGTTCCACATTTACATTAGTCAATGTATCAGAAACCCATTCTCAAGTGAGAACAAGTGAATGTCCATCTTGGCATTAAGACAAACCGTGCACAAGCAGATATCAGTTACACGTCAGCTCGGACTCGAGCAGTCTGAAAATTGAATGTGCCACCCGAGTTCTATGTCATTGGACTAATTAATTGATTGGAGTTTCCTGGCCAGCTTCGGGTTCAGTCTCCCTCTTTGGGTTATGTTCACGCTAGTCAAGCACGTTTTTTAATAGCCTTATGTTCAGTTTCTCACGTGCACCATTGGTTTGAACCACATGATGTACTGATCCTTACGAAGAGTGGGGTTCTTCATGTATCCCCATTAATTACTATGGTCCTGCAGAAGGCCTCGTGGAATGACATTGTTTCAGACCGAAACGTCGACGGGTAGCCTATCTCTCTGTTGGAAAATATTTCAACCTGCACAAGTTGGTTGTGTCTTTGTTCCAAGATGGGCATTCCCATGTCTCCACCTTACCTATTTAAATATCAGAGTGCATGAATAAATACATGAGTGAATGTGAAATCCATGGGACTGACTAACAACCCAAAAGCGTTAGACAATGTTGACTGCTCACATCATGTCCTCAGGAATACATGTGGTGCTTCTCTCACACTCCAGGGGGTGCTAGACATCCGAATTCCTGGGTGTGGGTGAGCTCAGGGGAGTAGTACCAGAGTGCAAAGCTTCTCCCCTCCTTGGCCTGGATGGGCTATTGACCAGGGCACAGGAACCGGCAGCCCCAGGAGATTGGCATGGGGTACCGAGCCACGCAGCCCAAGGAGATTGGCATGGGGGTACAGAGCCTCTCAGCCCAGGGAGATTGGCATGGGGTACAGAGCCTCTCAGCACCAGGAGATTGGCATGGGGTACAGAGCCTCTCAGCCCCAGGAGATTGACATGGGGGTACCGAGCCTCCCAGCCCCTGGAGATTGGCATGGGGGTACAGAGCCTCTCAGCCCCAGGAGATTGGCATGGGGTACAGAGCCTCTCAGCCCCAGGAGTTTGTCATGGGGGTACAGAGCCTCTCAGCCCCAGGACATTTGGCATGGGGATACAGAGCCTCTCAGCCCCAGGAGATTGGCATGGGGTACAGAGCCTCTCAGCCCCAGGAGATTGGCATGGGGTACAGAGCCTCTCAGCCTCAGGAGATTGGCATGGGGTACAGAGCCTCCCAGCCCCAGGAGATTGGCATGGGGGTACAGAGCCTCTCAGCCCCAGGAGATTGGCATGGGGGTACAGAGCCTCTCAGCCCCAGGAGATTGGCATGGGGTACAGAGCCTCTCAGCCCCAGGAGATTGGCATGAGGGTACAGAGCCTCTCAGCCCCAGGACATTTGGCATGGGGGTACAGAGCCTCTCAGCCCCAGGAGATTGGCATGGGGTACAGAGCCTCTCAGCCCCAGGAGATTGGCATGGGGTACAGAGCCTCTCAGCCCCAGGAGATTGGCATGGGGGTACCGAGCCTCCCAGCCCCAGGAGATTGGCATGGGGGTACAGAGCCTCTCAGCCCCAAGAGATTGGCATGGGGGTACAGAGCCTCTCAGCCCCAGGAGATTGGCATGGGGTACAGAGCCTCTCAGCCCCAGGAGATTGGCATGGGGTACAGAGCCTCTCAGCCCCAGGAGATTGGCATGGGGGTACAGAACCTCCCAGCACCAGGAGATTGGCATGGGGGTACAGAGCCTCTCAGCCGAAGGAGATTGGCATGGGGTACAGAGCCTCTCAGCCCCAGGAGATTGGCATGGGGTACAGAGCCTCTCAGCCCAAGGAGATTGGCATGGGGTACAGAGCCTCTCAGCCCCAGGAGATTGGCATGGGGTACAGAGCCTCTCAGCCCAAGGAGATTGGCAAGGGGGTACAGAGCTTGGCATGGGGGTACAGAGCCTCTCAGCCCCAGGACATTTGGCATAGGGGTACAGAGCCTCTCAGCCCAAGGAGATTGGCATGGGGTACAGAGCCTCTCAGCCCCAGGAGATTGGCATGGGGTACAGAGCCTCTCAGCCCCAGGAGATTGGCATGGGGGTACCGAGCCTCCCAGCCCCAGGAGATTGGCATGGGGGTACAGAGCCTCTCAGCCCCAGGAGATTGGCATGGGGGTACAGAGCCTCTCAGCCCCAGGAGATTGGCATGGGGTACAGAGCCTCTCAGCCCCAGGAGATTGGCATGGGGTACAGAGCCTCTCAGCCCCAGGAGATTGGCATGGGGGTACAGAACCTCCCAGCACAAGGAGATTGGCATGGGGGTACAGAGCCTCTCAGCCCAAGGAGATTGGCATAGGGTACAGAGCCTCTCAGCCAAAGGAGATTGGCATGGGGTACAGAGCCTCTCAGCCCCAGGAGATTGGCATGGGGGTACAGAGCCTCTCAGCCCCAGGAGATTGGCATGGGGTACAGAGCCTCTCAGCCCCAGGAGATTGGCATGGGGTACAGAGCCTCTCAGCCCCAGGAGATTGGCATGGGGTACAGAACCTCTCAGCCCCAGGAGATTGGCATGGGGGTACAGAGCCTCTCAGCCCCAGGAGATTGGCATGGGGTACAGAGCCTCTCAGCCCCAGGAGATTGGCATGGGGGTACAGAGCCTCTCAGCCCCAGGAGATTGGCATGGGGTACAGAGCCTCTCAGCCCCAGGAGATTGGCATGGGGTACAGAGCCTCTCAGCCCCAGGAGATTGGCATGGGGTTGCAGAGCCTCTCAGCCCCAGGAGATTGGCATGGGGTACAGAGCCTCTCAGCCCCAGGAGATTGGCATGGGGGTGCAGAGCCTCTCAGCCCCAGGAGATTGGCATGGGGGTGCAGAGCCTCTCAGCCCCAGGAGATTGGCATGGGGTACAGAGCCTCTCAGCCCCAGGAGATTGGCATGGGGTACAGAGCCTCTCAGCCCCAGGAGATTGGCATGGGGTACAGAGCCTCTCAGCCCCAGGAGATTGGCATGGTGTACAGAGCCTCTCAGCCCCAGGAGATTGGCATGGGTACAGAGCCTCCCAGCACCAGGAGATTGGCATGGGGGTACAGAGCCTCCCAGCACCAGGAGATTGGCATGGGGTACAGAGCCTCCCAGCCCCAGGAGATTGGCATGGGGGTACAGAGCCTCTCAGCCCCAGGAGATTGGCATGGGGTACAGAGCCTCTCAGCCCCAGAAGATTGGCATGGGGGTACAGAGCCTCTCAGCCCCAGGAGATTGGCATGGTGTACAGAGCCTCTCAGCCCCAGGAGATTGGCATGGGGTACAGAGCCTCCCAGCACCAGGAGATTGGCATGGGGGTACAGAGCCTCCCAGCACCAGGAGATTGGCATGGGGGTACAGAGCCTCTCAACCCCAGGAGATTGGCATGGGGGTACAGAGCTTGGCATGGGGGTACAGAGCCTCTCAGCCCCAGGAGATTGGCATGGAGTAGAGAGCCTTCCAGCACCAGGAGATTGGCATGAGGTACAGAGCCTCTCAGCACCAGGAGATTGGCATGGGGGTACAGAGCCTCCCAGCACCAGGAGATTGGCATGGGGGTACAGAGCCTCTCAGCCCAAGGAGATTGGCATGGGGGTACAGAGCCTCCCAGCACCAGGAGATTGGCATGGGGGTACAGAGCCTCTCAGCCCCAGGACTGGATGGACTTCACCTGTTCAAAAGGCAGGACAGGGTCGTGGAGAAGCAAGGCGGTTACAGACAGACACGGATTGAAAAGAGACTCTTGGGGAACCCCAAATACAAGGAGAGGGTGGGGGGGGGGGGGGGGCAGATCGTAAGAAGGCCTTCCCTCCTGCTGGGGGAGCGCTCCCGTGCCCGGGGAGCAGCGGAGCCTGTTAACACCTGATGAAACCCGCAGAATCCTGATTAAAAACTCGAGACAGCAGCTTCCCGCGCCGGGATTTCTAATATAAAAAGAAACTGCGCGGCGAGGGCTGGGTCTGAACAGATGAAACATCGATAAACAGAGGGAGAGGGGGGGCTGCTGCAAGGGTGTTGGGAGCCCCGTCGCAATACAAGTGCCGACATCTCAGAGAGACTCAGAGGCGCCCTTTAGAATTAACTGCATGGGGTGCTGGGTCTGGGAACCGGAACCAACCCCAGCCAGCCCAGACCTGCAGTCTGCAGCCTCCCTGCATGTGCTGCTGGGCCAGGGAACAAACCCCAGCCCAGACCTGCAGTCTGCGCCCTGCGTGGGGTGCTGGGCCAGGGAACCGGAACCAACCCCAGCCCAGACCTGCAGTCTGCGCCCTGCGTGGGGTGCTGGGCCAGGGAACCGGAACCAACCCCAGCCCAGACCTGCAGTCTGCGCCTTGCATGTGCTGCTGGGCCAAGGAACCAAAACCAACCGCAGCCCAGACCTGCAGTCTGCGCCCTGCGTGGGGTGCTGGGCCAGGGAACCGGAACCAACCCCAGCCCAGACCTGCAGTCTGCACCCTGCGTGTGGGGCTGGACCAGGGAACCGGAACCAACCCCAGCCCAGACCTGCAGTCTGCACCCTGCGTGTGGTGCTGGACCAGGGAACCGGAACCAACCCCAGCCCAGACCTGCAGTCTGCGCCTTGCATGTGGGACTGGATCAGGGAACCGGAACCAACCCCAGCCCGGACCTGCAGTCTGCACCCTGCGTGTGGTGCTGGACCAGGGAACCGGAACCAACCCCAGCCCAGACCTGCAGTCTGCGCCTTGCATGTGGGACTGGATCAGGGAACCGGAACCAACCCCAGCCCGGACCTGCAGTCTGCGCCTTGCATGTGCTGCTGGACCAGGGAACCGGAACCAACCCCAGCCCAGACCTGCAGTCTGCGCCCTGCGTGTGGGGCTGGACCAGGGAACCGGAACCAACCCCAGCCCAGACCTGCAGTCTGCACCCTGCGTGTGGTGCTGGACCAGGGAACCAGAGCCAACCCCAGCCTGGACCTGCAGTCTGCGCCCTGCGTGTGGGGCTGGACCAGGGAACCGGAACCAACCCCAGCCCAGACCTGCAGTCTGCGCCTTGCATGGGGTGCTGGACCAGGGAACCGGAACCAACCCCAGCCCAGACCTGCAGTCTGCGCCTTGCATGTGGGGCTGGACCAGGGAACCGGAACCAACCCCAGCCCAGACCTGCAGTCTGCGCCTTGCATGTGGGGCTGGACCAGGGAACCGGAACCAACCCCAGCCCGGACCTGCAGTCTGCGCCTTGCATGGGGTGCTGGACCAGGGAACCGGAACCAACCCCAGCCCAGACCTGCAGTCTGCGCCTTGCATGTGGGGCTGGATCAGGGAAACGGAACCAACCCCAGCCCAGACCTGCAGTCTGCGCCTTGCATGTGGGGCTGGATCAGGGAACCAGAACCAACCCCAGCCCAGACCTGCAGTCTGCACCCTGCGTGTGGTGCTGGACCAGGGAACCGGAACCAACCCCAGCCCAGACCTGCAGTCTGCGCCTTGCATGTGGGACTGGATCAGGGAACCGGAACCAACCCCAGCCCAGACCTGCAGTCTGCGCCTTGCATGTGGGGCTGGATCAGGGAACCAGAACCAACCCCAGCCCAGACCTGCAGTCTGCACCCTGCGTGTGGTGCTGGACCAGGGAACCGGAACCAACCCCAGCCCAGACCTGCAGTCTGCACCCTGCGTGTGGTGCTGGACCAGGGAACCGGAACCAACCCCAGCCCGGACGTGCAGTCTGCGCCCTGCGTGTGGGGCTGGACCAGGGAACCGGAACCAACCCCAGCCCAGACCTGCAGTCTGCGCCTTGCATGTGGGGCTGGATCAGGGAACCGGAACCAACCCCAGCCTGGACCTGCAGTCTGCGCCCTGCGTGTGGGGCTGGATCAGGGAACTGGAACCAACCCAGACCTGCAGTCTGCGCCCTGCATGTGGGGCTGGATCAGGGAACCGGAACCAACCCCAGCCCAGACCTGCAGTCTGCGCCTTGCATGTGCTGCTGGGCCAGGGAACCGGAACCAACCCCAGCCCGGACCTGCAGTCTGCACCCTGCGTGTGGGGCTGGACCAGGGAACCGGAACCAACCCCAGCCCAGACCTGCAGTCTGCGCCCTGCGTGTGGTGCTGGACCAGGGAACCGGAACCAACCCCAGCCCAGACCTGCAGTCTGCGCCCTGCGTGTTGGGCTGGATCAGGGAACCGGAACCAACCCCAGCCCAGACCTGCAGTCTGCGCCTTGCATGTGCTGCTGGGCCAGGGAACCGGAACCAACCCCAGCCCGGACCTGCAGTCTGCACCCTGCGTGTGGGGCTGGACCAGGGAACCGGAACCAACCCCAGCCCAGACCTGCAGTCTGCGCCCTGCGTGTGGTGCTGGACCAGGGAACCGGAACCAACTCCAGCCCAGACCTGCAGTCTGCACCCTGCGTGTGGGGCTGGACCAGGGAACCGGAACCAACCCCAGCCCAGACCTGCAGTCTGCGCCCTGCGTGTGGGGCTGGATCAGGGAACCGGAACCAACCCCAGTCCAGACCTGCAGTCTGCGCCCTGCGTGTGGGGCTGGATCAGGGAACCGGAACCAACCCCAGCCCAGACCTGCAGTCTGCGCCTTGCATGTGGGGCTGGATCAGGGAACCAGAGCCAACCCCAGCCTGGACCTGCAGTCTGCGCCCTGCGTGTGGGGCTGGATCAGGGAACCGGAACCAACCCCAGCCCGGACCTGCAGTCTGCGCCCTGCGTGTGGGGCTGGACCAGGGAACCGGAACCAACCCCAGCCCGGACCTGCAGTCTGCGCCCTGCATGTGCTGCTGGATCAGGGAACCGGAACCAACCCCAGTCCAGACCTGCAGTCTGCGCCTTGCATGTGCTGCTGGACCAGGGAACCGGAGCCAGGACCGCGAGATGCAAACACCATATAAAATAATCCCAAAACTGGGCTGGGAGAGCAACAAAATATTCCCACATCTGGGCTGGTGGAACAGAGTCCTGGAAAAATTCCAAAAGTTCCCTCGTAACCTGAATATTCCTAAAACTTGGCTTGTGTATGCAAACAGCGGGTTATTCCCCGAACTGCCCTGGTGGGCCCAAGCACCAGAATATCCCAAAACTGGTTCGGGCGACCCAAACTCCGACATTCCTAGAACTATGCTAAAATACGCAAACACCGCTATATCGTCATGATCGGCGGGCTAAACCCAAACTTAGGGATATTCCTAGAATACTGGAGGCAGACCCAAAAGATTATTATTCTCAAATCTGGATTGGTGTACCCAAGTTCCAGAATATTCCCAAAGCCGGGCTGAGTCTTAAACCCAAGCAAGTGAACCACAATTTCACCACTTCCTAGGAGGGAATGCCAGCCTGAACCCGTAACACTGGCGAAGGAGCCCTAACGAAGGCCCAAGTACAGAAAAAATCCCCAAAACTGAGTTTATGGGCTGGAACAGCGGAATATTACCAGAGCCAGGCTGGGAGGCCAAAACCCCCCAAGAGTCTAGAGTTGGGCTTGTATTCCCAAGTGCAGAATGTTCTCGAAACTGGGAGGTAGACCCCAAAAATTGGAATGTTCTCAGAATTGGGATGGGAGACCTACATACTGGAATGGGATCAGAAATGGACCTGCAGACCCAAATACTGCAATGCTTTCAGAAGTGAGACGGCAGACCCTAATATCGGAATGTTTTCAGAAGTGGGATTGTAGACCCTAATATCAGAATGTTTAAGGATTATCGCTAAACTGAAATTCTGGAATGCTTACAGGATAGTAGACCCAAATATAGCAATATTTAAGAATTATGGGGCATATTACCAAGCAATAGCGATAATTATCGCTATTGCTTGGTTAGAGACAAAAATTTACCGCTGAGCTGCGGTGATTTTTATCGCAGATAAACCTTGATATTACCAAGGTTTATTGCGAATGCGATAAAAATCTGCCGCAATGCATGAATATCGCTGAAAAGTCAGCGATATTCATGCATTACCGAGCTAATGCTCTTAGCCATGTTATCCACCTCTCATTGGATAACATGGCTAAGAACTGCTCAGGGCAGGTGTTAGCTTTTGGAGATATTCGCGCTTAGCGCGAATATCTCCAAAAGTTGGTAATAGGAGATAGCGATGTTAGCGACTGTTTCCATTCGCTAACATCTTGGCACGCCCACTTTGCATGTCATTAGTGATAAATATCACTGACATGCAAAGCGGGGCCCAAGATGGTCGCTATCTCCTACTAGCTATCGCTAACTGGTGTTAGCGACAGCTAGGTAATAGGGAGATAATTTTATCTCCGCTTTCTTGGCTTTTAAAGCCAAAAAAGCGGAGGTAAACCCCCTTGATAATATGCCCCTTAATTGGTAGACTCAAATATTGGAATGTTTCCAGTATTGAGATGGTTGATCCTAATATCAGAATGTTTAAGGGTCGGATTTCTAGACCCAAATACTGGAAGGCTCTCAGAATTGTGTCGGTCGACGCAAATCGTCTAATATTGTCAGAGTTGGTTGGTGAACCTAAGTACTGGAATGCTCTCAGAACTGAACTGGAAGACCCAAACCCTACCTAGACTTGACCTGGTGCACCCAAACACTAGAACTTTCTTAGAATTGGGATGGAATGCGCAAATATCCGAATAGAGGGGGCATATTATCAAGACAGGCGACACAATTATCGCCGTTTTAGCGGCAGAAAACTGCCGCTAAAACGGTGATAATGGGCTTGATAATATGCTCTATGGAATTCCAATTGAAGCCCCTGTTCGATGTCCTTCACACTTAACATGGGCTTCAATTGGAATTCCATAGAGCATATTATCAAGCCCATTATCACCGTTTTAGCTGCAGTTTTCTGCCGCTAAAACGGCGATAATTGTATCGCCTGTCTTGATAACATGCCCCAGAGTGTTGATAATCTGAGTTGGGCCCAACTACGCAATTTCATAGACCCTTTTAGTGTAAAACTATCAAATACGTCACGGCCCGGGTGAAATGTAAACTATGGCAGCGAAATCGACAAATTATCCGGAATTCCCTGTTATGAAAAATTCCCGATATGACACCATTCTCCACATTGCATCATTATTTTGCCCTATGCAGCAAAATTGTAGCGCGCGGGAAGACAACCAACAAGACAGCCACAACGCCAGCGATCACTGTGTTTTTGTGCTTTTTCAGTGTAATATGTACCCTCATGTCAAAAATTGATATGATGATGCACTTCATGCTAAAATATGGAGCTAAATTACAGATTTGCATTTCACGTAATGACACAACTTTTGGACAATTTCCCCCAAATTTGCACGGTTATGCGATGGCAAATTATGTGCATTTCGTGCAGCCCTAAGGCCCTCCCCCCCACCCCACCCCCCCCACAATAGTAGACAACGAGCAGGAGCACTTGTCAGGCACTCGTGGTTGGATAAAAGGCTGTCCTTACACCAAGTCCTCCCGGCGCAGCCTCTGACGCACGGGTCGCGCCTCTGAACGGCCCCCGGCGGTGCCACTTCTGTGATCTATCCATGTTTAAGCCGTTTGATCCTCCTGGAGTTTGATGGGTGATAAAATATTCATTTACTTGTTCACGGCGATGCCTCCTGTTATGTTATTTTGTTTGTGTTGAAGGACAGTGATACAGGGCTGGCCGCAGAAGGCGGTCGAGTGCCGGACCCTTGGCAGGAGGCAATGTCGAAAGTGCATCCTGACCTGTGCAGAAGTCCTGGTACCGGACCCCTGTCAGGGCTCGGTCAGTACTGCTTCCGGACCAGGGCAGTCATTTTGACAGATTGGTGCAGGGGATATTCATAAGGTGAGGAACCCACAGGCAGATGTATCCATCAGAATTTGACAGATTGCATGGTAATGAACCTTTGCCATGGAGTCGTACGAACTGCACCCGGCCCAGTGCTATCGTGACGTCAGATTGACTAGTACGACCTTTCATCATATGAACCCATCCCCAGAGAGCCTAGGTTCTAGACGCCATGTTCTGGTTAAAAGCCCAGCTCTGGGTGCCAGGTTCGTGGTCACAGCCCAGCTCTGGGTGCCAGGTTCCCGGTTCTAGACTCTAGACTGTTTTTGATTGTTCAGTTCTAGAGCCACGTTCTTGTTTGAAGCTCAGCTCTGGAGACCAGGCTGCTGTTTAGAACCTGGTGCCATGCGGCAGGTTCATCCTGCTCAGAGCCCAGTTCTAAAGGTCAGTTCTAGACATCAAGTTTGCATTCAGAGTCCGGTTCTGGATGCCAGAGGCATGTTTGAAGCCCGGCTCTGCAGGCCTCGTTCCTGGTCACAGCTCAGTTCTAGACACCAGATTCCTGTTTGAAGCCCTGTTCTAGACTCCAGGCCCTGATGAGAGCTGTTTCTAGGTGCCAGATTTATGTTTGTAGCTGGTTCTAGGCTTCAGTTTCTTGTTGAGAATCCAGTTCTAGATGCTGCTTTCTGTTCAAAGCCGGCTGTAGACGCTGGGTTCCTCTTCAAACCCAGCTCTGTGGGAGGGTTCCTGTTCAGAGTTGAGTTCTACTCTTCAGGGTCTTCTTTGAAGCCGAGTTCTAGATGCCAGGTTCACATTCAAAGACGGGTTCTAGACTCCAGGTTCACATTCAAAGACGGGTTCTAGACTCCAGGTTCACATTCAAAGATGGGTTCTAGACTCCAGGTTCCTATTCGAAGCCCAGCTCTCCGGGGCAGATTCTTGCTCCAAGCCTAGTTCTAGTCATGAGTTAGCTGCTCGAAGCCCGGTCCTAGACTCCAGGTTCCGGTTCTAGACTCCAGGGGCCTCATTTATGAGCCCTTGCGTCACTTTTACGCCGCCAGTGCGTCACTTTGTGATGCACCAGTGGCGTAAAAAATGCACCTTGTTGCGCCATATTTACAAAGTGGCGCATCTATGTAGAGGTGTCACTTTGTAAACCCCTTGCATACATTATATCTGCGCCAGGTATAATGTATGCAACGGGGCGTATTGACGCAAGGAAGGGTCATAGAAGTGACGCAATGTAGTCTATGAGATTTCACTGCGTCACTTTTAGGACGCCGTTGCGTCAAAATCTTGCGCCTGCCTCACAGCAGGTGTAAGACTGATGCAGGCCCTTTTACATGGGGCTTGCCCATTTGAAAGGACGCATTGCTGGAGTTACGTCACTTTTGTGACGCACTCCAGCAGTGCGTCACTTTTGCGCTTACAGATACGTCAGAAATACTGACGTACCTGTAACTCCTTGCGCAATGATGCATCATACTGTAAATATGACGCATCTTTGGTGTCGCTAGGAGGGCGCAGTGAAAAGTGACGCATCGCTGTTTTCACGCGCCGATGCGTCGCTTTTCATAAATGAGGCCCCAGGTTCCGCGTCTAGTCACCATGTTCCGCTTCTAGACCCTAGTTACCTGTTTGAAGCCCGGTTCTAGACTCTATGCACCGTTGAAAGCTGTTCCCTGTGACCCTTGACCCCATCGTATGACCTTGCTATGATAGGAGGGCTCTGCAGACCCCAGCGCCCCCTGTTCTGAGACGACCATCATGGACACGGCAGTGACAGGACCTGTCTGGGGGGGAGGGGGGGCATGGCGGGTGAGGAGCCAGACAGGGAGGGTTAGAGGGGCAGCGGCAGCGATAGGATCGTCCATCTTCCAGCTCCAAGAAGCAGCGCCGAGAAGCCTCATGGGAGGGCGAGGGGAGGAGGCCGGATGCTCCAGTGATCTGACTGAGAGGGTAAAACCTTTTTACTGCCTGGCTTATCATGGGAGCCTCGGATCATGTGCGTGTGTGTGTGTGGGGGGGGGCAGCATCCACCGGGCGGGGGCCGTGCAAGAAGGTGTGAGAGTTGCCTCCCGCCCTCCACTCCCCCCTGAAGGGGAGAGGAGGGAATATACTGCAGGGTCAGATCCACCCTCCTCCGATTCCTCCTTGGATATTACAAGCAGGGGTAAGACCTGGGGGTCCCTCCATGACAGGCATAAGACCCAGGGTCCATCCATAACAGGCAGATGTAAGACCTGGGGGTCCCTCCTTGACAGGCAGGTGTAAGACCTGGGGGTCCCTCCATGACAGGCATAAGACCCAGGGTCCATCCATAACAGGCAGATGTAAGACCTGGGGGTCCCTCCTTGACAGGCAGGTGTAAGACCTGGGGGTCCCTCCATGACAGGCAGGGAGAAGACCCAGGGTCCATCCATAACAGGCAGATGTAAGACCTGGGGTTCCCTCCTTGACAGGCAGGTGGAAGACCCAGAGTCCATCCGTAACAGGCAGTGTGGGCAGGTGTGAGACCTGGAGCCCGTCCATTAGTCAGTCAAAGTAGGTGTAAGACCCCGGGGGTTTTTCCATTACAGACAGTCCAGGCAGGTTTAATACTTGGGGAGGGGTCTCTCCTGAAGGGACGGGTGCTGGAACAATACCTGGGTGTTGGGATGTCTCTTGGTGGGGGGGGGGGGGGGGGGGCTAATACATGGGGTGGCTTCTCTCCTGAAAGTGTGTGTGTATGGGGGGGGGGGGGGTGCAGGTGTAATACTTGGGGCTGGTACCACTCCCCTCTTCACTGCAGGGAGCTTTTACCCACTCCCTCAGACTCGCCTTCCTGGGGGCTCCCTGACACCACCTACACGGGGTCTACGTGTCACACATTACACTCTGCTCTGCACTGCTCGAGTTACAAGGGGCTTTGTGCGCCCGTGGAAGATACGAGGAAACCGGAAACTCGCCCTCCCCCCCCCGAACTGCAGTTTGAAGTGTGCAATGAAAAGAGAAAGCCAGGCGCGCCTGCTAAAGTAATGCATCGAAACAGAGTCAAGCGCCTAATGCGAATACAGCTAGACAAGCGCCCCCCTGCAGGTCACAAGCACAGAAAGAGGTGTTCCTTCCCCTTTTAGGGAGCACCGCTAATGAGGACCCCCTGCGCGCGGGTCTCTTGCACGTGTACACGAGTTGGCAACAGTTGTAAACAACGCGCAAGCGAAAGACGCGTTACCCCCACCGTAAATACCTGAATGTCACCGGCCGTTGTGACACAGTAGAAGAACTTGACCAGCTCGGGCAGTTCGCACCTTTCGGAAGCTCCGAATTTCAGCCTCTCGGATATCAGGCTTGTTGCAAGAATGATCGCGAATACAGAATTTCAGCACCGGACAGTGTCAGCCGCCAGCAATAACCCCGAACTCAGAATTTCAGCACCTCGGACAGGTGCCAGCAATAACCTCGAACTCAGAATTTCAGCACCTCGGAGAGTCGCCAACAATAACCTCGAACGTAACCTTTCAGCACCTCGGACAGCGTCAACAATAACCTCTAACTCAGAATTTCAGCACCTCGGACAGCGTCAACCTCCATCAATAACCTCGAACTCAGAATTTCAGCACCTCGGAGAGTCGCCAACAATAACCTCGAACTCAGAATTTCAGCACCTCGAAGAGTCGCCAACAATAACCTCGAACTCAGAATTTCAGCACCTCAGAGAGTCGCCATCAATAACCTCGAACTCAGAATTTCAGCACCTCGGACAGCGTCATCAATAACCTCGAACTCAACATTTCAGCACCTCAGAGAGTCGCCATCAATAACCTCGAACTCAGAATTTCAGCACCTCGGACAGCGTCATCAATAACCTCAAACTCAACATTTCAGCACCTCGGACAGCGTCAGCCGCCAGCAATAACCCCAAACTCACAGTTACTGCACCAAAGACAGCCGTCCCATGCAGTACTCCCAGAGCCCGAATTTCATTTTCTCGGACACCCTCCTGATCTCAGTAATACTGAATCCTGAATTTACAGCACTTCTCCTGATCTCGGTAACACTGAATCCTGAATTTACAGCACTTCTCCTGATCTCAGTAACACTGAATCCTGAATTTACAGCACTTCTCCTGATCTCAGTAACACTGAATCCTGGATTTACAGCACTTCTCCTGATCTCAGTAACACTGAATTTCAGCCCCTTGGCCTCTCAAGATGTCAACACCTCCGTCTGCCTTGATTAATACTGCGGACAGCCGCCTGCGCTCTACATCCGTGAACTCCACATTTCAGCAGCTCGGACAGCCACCTACCCTCACTGAAGTGCCTTTTCCCGCTCCTACAGCAGCACGGGGTGGGACTTTCCGACTCTCATCTCTCTGCAGCCGAAAACACTTTCAGCGCCTCGCTTTTCATCTCACTCGCATCAGCACACGACTCAGCGAAGTGCAAGAGAGACACAGGCGAGTGTGTGGAGGACAGAAACGGGCACAGGTGAGTTCAGGACAGACACGGGGGGTGAGTGCAGGAGAGACACAGCTGGGTGAGTGAGGACAGACACGGGCGCAGGTGAGTTCAGGACAGACACAGGTGGGTGTGTGGAGGACAGACACGGGCACAGGTGAGTTCAGGACAGACACAGGCGGGTGTGCGGAGGACAGACACGGGCACAGGTGAGTTCAGGACAGACACAGGCGGGTGTGTGGAGGACAAACACGGGCACAGGTGAGTTCAGGACAGACACACGAGGGTGAGTGCAGGAAAGACACAGCTGAGTGAGTGAGGACAGACACGGGTATAGGTGAGTGCAGACCAGACACAAGTGAGTGAATGCAGGATAGACACAGAAGTGTGAGTGCAGGACAGACACAGGTGGGTGAAAGCACAGGACAGACACTGGTGGGTGAATGCACAAGACAGACACAGGTGGGGGAATGCACAAGACAGACACAGGTGGGTGAATGTACAGGACAGACACAGGTGGGTGAATGCACAAGACAGACACAGGTGGGTGAATGTACAGGACAGACACAGGTGGGTGAATGCACAAGACGGACACAGGTGGGTGAATGCACAGGACAGACACAGGTGGGTGAATGCACAAGACAGACACAGGTGGGTGAATGCACAGGACAGACACAGGTGGGTGAATGCACAGGACAGACACAGGTGGGTGAATGCACAGGACAGATACAGATGGGTGAGTGCAGGATAGACACAGAAGTGTGAGTGCCTGACTGTCACAGGTGGATGAATGCACAGGACAGACACAGGTGGGTGAATGCACAGGACAGACACAGGTGGGTGAATGCACAAGACAGACACAGGTGGGTGAATGCACAGGACAGACACAGGTGGGTGAATGCACAGGACAGATACAGATGGGTGAGTGCAGGATAGACACAGAAGTGTGAGTGCCTGACTGTCACAGGTGGATGAATGCACAGGACAGACACAGGTGGGTGAATGCACAGGACAGACACAGGTGGGTGAATGCACAAGACAGACACAGGTGGGTGAGTGCAGGATAAACACAGAAGTGTGAGTGCCTGACTGTCACAGGTGGGTGATTAGGGCTCACACGCAAGTGCAGGTGAGCGCACGCAGGAGTGAGGTTGCTGTCCTAGGTCCAGGCCGGCCACCGGTGATACCGAGCACAGATTCAGCCCTCGCCGGGGTCTGGGGCCCCTCTCCCGGGCCCACACCTCAGCAGGCCTAGTATGACCCGTCATTAGGACCCATGCGGGAGGTGTTCCTCGCATCGCGTCCTGCTGGCCCGGGCAGGGGGGGGCTCACCCCCCTCCGCCGGCCATAACTTTCAGCCTAAGTGGCCAGATAATGTATGAAGCCCGCGGCTGATTGGAGCATTGACAAGCAGTCACGGGGGACCGGATATTACGGGTCAGGCGTTGATGGATCACCGCGCCCATGACGCGTTCATCAGCCCCGGGAGAGGGAGGGACATGCATGCCAAAGAGGGCTCGAGAGGGAGGAGGGCGGACGGGCAGCCGGGCACAGCTGGCACCACCGGCGCCCTCGATGCAGGCACCATAAGGTGCCTTCAGATTTGACAGGTGTGCACCGCAGCGCCCTTCCATGTGGCACCAGCCCAACCCTTTAAAATCCCCAGGGTGGCCGCACCTGGACACTGCAGGCTAGCTACAACCTGGGCACTGTCGAGTCTCCTCAACCTGGCACTGTCCTCAACCTGGCACAGTAGACATTTTCTTCAACATGGCACTGTAGAGTGTCCTCAACTTGGCACTGTAGAGTGTCCTCAACTTGGCACTGTAGAGTGTCCTCAACTTGGCACTGTAGAGTGTCCTCAACCGGGGCACTGTCGAGTGTCCTCAACATTGCCCTCTAAAGTGTCTTCAACCTGGGCACTGTCGAGTGTCCTCAACTTGGCGCTCTCCTCAACCTGGCACTGTAGAGTGTCCTCAACATTGCCCTGTAAAGTGTCTTCAACCGGGGCACTGTAGAGTGTCCTCAACATTGCCCTGTAAAGTGTCTTCAACCTGGGCACTGTCGAGTGTCCTCAACATTGCCCTCTAAAGTGTCTTCAACCTGGGCACTGTCGAGTGTCTTCACTTGGCGCTCTCCTCAACCTGGCACTGTAGAGTGTCCTCAACATGGCACTGTAGAGTGTCTTCAACCTGGGCACTGTAGAGTGTCCTCAACTTGGCACTGTAGAGTGTCCTCAACTTGGCACTGTATAGTGTCTTCAACCTGGGCACTGTAGAGTGTCCTCAACATTGCCCTGTAAAGTGTCTTCAACCTGGGCACTGTAGAGTGTCCTCAACATTGCCCTGTAAAGTGTCTTCAACCTGGGCACTGTAGAGTGTCCTCAACATGGCACTGTAGAGTGTCTTCAACCTGGGCACTGTAGAGTGTCCTCAACTTGGCACTGTAGAGTGTCCTCAACTTGGCACTGTATAGTGTCTTCAACCTGGGCACTGTAGAGTGTCCTCAACATTGCCCTCTAAAGTGTCTTCAACCTTGGCACTGTAGAGTGTCCTCAACATGGCACTGTAGAGTGTCCTCAACATGGCACTGTAGAGTGTCCTCAACATGGCACTGTAGAGTGTCTTCAACCTGGGCACTGTAGAGTGTCCTCAACTTGGCACTGTAGAGTGTCCTCAACTTGGCACTGTATAGTGTCTTCAACCGGGGCACTGTAGAGTGTCCTCAACATTGCCCTGTAAAGTGTCTTCAACCTGGGCACTGTAGAGTGTCCTCAACATTGCCCTGTAAAGTGTCTTCAACCTGGGCACTGTAGAGTGTCCTCAACTTGGCGCTCTCCTCAACCTGGCACTGTAGAGTGTCCTCAACATGGCACTGTAGAGTGTCTTCAACCTGGGCACTGTAGAGTGTCCTCAACTTGGCAGTGTAGAGTGTCCTCAACTTGGCACTGTAGAGTGTCTTCAACCTGGGCACTGTAGAGTGTCCTCAACATTGCCCTGTAAAGTGTCTTCAACCTGGGACCTGGAGACCATCTTCAACCTGGGCACTGTAGAGTGTCCTCAACTTGGCACTGTAGAGTGTCCTCAACTTGGCACTGTAGAGTGTCTTCAACCTGGGCACTGTAGAGTGTCATCAACATTGCCCTCTAAAGTGTCTTCAACCGGGGCACTGTAGAGTGTCCTCAACATGGCACTGTAGAGTGTCCTCAACATGGCACTGTAGAGTGTCCTCAACATTGCCCTCTAAAGTGTCTTCAACCTTGGCACTGTAGAGTGTCCTCAACATGGCACTGTAGAGTGTCCTCAACATGGCACTGTAGAGTGTCCTCAACATTGCCCTGTAAAGTGTCTTCAACCGGGGCACTGTAGAGTGTCCTCAACATTGCCCTGTAAAGTGTCTTCAACCTGGGCACTGTCGAGTGTCCTCAACATTTCCCTCTAAAGTGTCTTCAACCTGGGCACTGTCGAGTGTCCTCAACTTGGCGCTCTCCTCAACCTGGCACTGTAGAGTGTCCTCAACATGGCACTGTAGAGTGTCTTCAACCTGGGCACTGTAGAGTGTCCTCAACTTGGCACTGTAGAGTGTCCTCAACTTGGCACTGTATAGTGTCTTCAACCTGGGCACTGTAGAGTGTCCTCAACATTGCCCTCTAAAGTGTCTTCAACCTTGGCACTGTAGAGTGTCCTCAACATGGCACTGTAGAGTGTCCTCAACATGGCACTGTAGAGTGTCCTCAACATGGCACTGTAGAGTGTCTTCAACCTGGGCACTGTAGAGTGTCCTCAACTTGGCACTGTAGAGTGTCCTCAACTTGGCACTGTATAGTGTCTTCAACCGGGGCACTGTAGAGTGTCCTCAACATTGCCCTGTAAAGTGTCTTCAACCTGGGCACTGTAGAGTGTCCTCAACATTGCCCTGTAAAGTGTCTTCAACCTTGGCACTGTAGAGTGTCCTCAACATGGCACTGTAGAGTGTCCTCAACATGGCACTGTAGAGTGTCCTCAACATGGCACTGTAGAGTGTCTTCAACCTGGGCACTGTAGAGTGTCCTCAACTTGGCACTGTAGAGTGTCCTCAACTTGGCACTGTATAGTGTCTTCAACCGGGGCACTGTAGAGTGTCCTCAACATTGCCCTGTAAAGTGTCTTCAACCTGGGCACTGTAGAGTGTCCTCAACATTGCCCTCTAAAGTGTCTTCAACCTTGGCACTGTAGAGTGTCCTCAACATGGCACTGTAGAGTGTCCTCAACATGGCACTGTAGAGTGTCTTCAACCTGGGCACTGTAGAGTGTCCTCAACTTGGCACTGTAGAGTGTCCTCAACTTGGCACTGTATAGTGTCTTCAACCGGGGCACTGTAGAGTGTCCTCAACATTGCCCTCTAAAGTGTCTTCAACCTTGGCACTGTAGAGTGTCCTCAACATGGCACTGTAGAGTGTCTTCAACCTTGGCACTGTAGAGTGTCCTCAACATGGCACTGTAGAGTGTCCTCAACATGGCACTGTAGAGTGTCCTCAACATGGCACTGTAGAGTGTCCTCAACATGGCACTGTTGAGTGTCTTCAACCTGGGCACTGTAGAGTGTCCTCAACTTGGCACTGTAGAGTGTCCTCAACTTGGCACTGTATAGTGTCTTCAACCTGGGCACTGTAGAGTGTCCTCAACTTGGCACTGTAGAGTGTCCTCAACTTGGCACTGTATAGTGTCTTCAACTGGGGCACTGTAGAGTGTCCTCAACATTGCCCTGTAAAGTGTCTTCAACCTGGGCACTGTAGAGTGTCCTCAATATTGCCCTGTAAAGTGTCTTCAACCTGGGCACTGTAGAGTGTCCTCAACTTGGCGCTCTCCTCAACCTGGCACTGTAGAGTCTCCTTAACATGGCACTGTAGAGTGTATTCAACCTGGGCACTGTAGAGTGTCCTCAACTTGGCACTGTAGAGTGTCCTCAACTTGGCACTGTAGAGTGTCTTCAACCTGGGCACTGTAGAGTGTCCTCAACATTGCCCTGTAAAGTGTCTTCAACCTGGGACCTGGAGACCATCTTCAACCTGGCACTGTAGAGGGCCATCAAACTGGGCACTGCAGACCAACTTCCACATTGGCACTGTAGAGTGTCCTCAACTTGGCAATGTAGAGTGTACTGAACCTGACACTACAGACCATCTTCAACCCACACTCCGCAGGGTGTCCCCAACCTGGCACTGCAGGGAGTTAATCAACCTGGGTACGACAAGGTGTGCTCACCTTGGGCACTGCAAGACCCTCCTCGTTGCCATCTGCCTTATACGCCAACATTCAAGGCCACCCAGGGAGCGTACGGGTGCCCTCAACCTCGGCACCAGAGGGCAGTCCAATAGCTGGGCACTGCCGGGCGCTCTTAGCTGGCTTTACCTCACCCATCATCATCCAAAGTTTGGACACAGCTGGCACCACAGAGCCCCCCCTTCGAAAGAGAGCACCTCTGCCCGGCCTTTACCATGCAGGGCTGTGCACCTGCTGGGCATCGCGTGGACATCTCCAAACTGGCACTGCCAAGCTGTCCTTGCGGCAGAGCTCTGCACAAAGATGGCACCACAGGGCCATCACCAACCTGGTCTGACCTCACTGGGGTCTACCTCACCCATTCAGTGCCCTAAAGTATGGCACTTCCACCTGGGCACTGCAGCCCATCTACTTTGGACGTCACCAAGTGCCTTCTGATGGGCTCCAGGGCTCGATGCCTGGCACGGCTACTTTGTAATCAATATGTTGAACCATCGCAGCGTTATTCCGCATTATCATCGGTGCGCTGGTGACCCTCAACTTTATCTGGAAACCAAATGCACAGCCTCCACTCTCGACCACGTGTCCCCCAGAGATCCAAGCATGGAGGACAGAAACAAGGCTAAAACAAACCCCCTCGCCCCAGAGCTGGAGCCCTCGTCCCCGGTGACCGCAAGCTTCCTTCTGATGGGCTGATATGATGAAGTCCCCAAGAGCCGCACGGACTCGGAGTTCCCTCCCAAAGAAAGTTTGAAAATTGCGAACTGACACTTACTATTCAGACTGGTCACAACTTATGGCTCTTTTAGTTGGCTCCAAATCCAAGGATGGTGGCCCCGAAGGGACAGCAGAGCACAATCCCTCTGTTTACATTCTCAAATATATGTTTTTTTTAAATTCTCTTTTTAGGCAGCCTGTGTTTCTTAAACAAAAACCGCTTGGATTTTGGCGTGGACAGGGCAGCGAGGCCGCTCACTGCGCTGCGCTGCGCCAAAGGGAAAGGGCCGGAATGCGCGGTATTTAAGCAATAAGGTGCATTCCTGTCCTCTCTGCCCGCGCTTGCGCCGCTGTGCCAACGCAGGCAGCGTTGTACCATGGCGCACGGGTGCCCGTGTTACAGGCAGGATGGTTTTTGTAAAAGGAACGGACACCTTCCTGCACAAAAACAATCCTCAGAGGCCTATTCCTCTTTCGATGTCCGCTGCAGCGCGCGTGGAAAGAGGACAAAACAAGGAGAAATATTCATGTTTCTCCTCGATACGCCTCACCTCGGGAGGTGTACGGATTGCGATTTGTGGTGCGTGGTCTTATGCATAATTTATGCGGCCACTCTTAGCCACACAGGGTCGCTTTGCGTGGCTAAATGGAAATGAGAGCCCGTGCCACACATGTAAAACTTTACGTGGTGCACACGTGACGCAGGGTCTCGTAAATAAGCCCCCCAAGGACCTTGTGCATCCGTGGTACAACTGGCCCCGAGTCTCTGCGGGTACTTGTTGCTGCGGCCAGATCCCTCCGTTTCAATCTACACTTGAAACCTGACGTGGACACAAGTCAAGGCCATGGTAGCAGCCGTGGTCGGTAGTAGAAGTTCCTGCAGGACGGTGACGTGGGGAGGGGGAGGGGCAGGGTGGGGGGTAGTAATGTATGGATTACGGGGCCTCATTTATGAAAAGTGACGCATCGCTGCGTGAAAACAGCGATGCGTCACTTTTCACTGCGCATTCCTTGCGACACCAATGATGCGTCATATTTAATGTATGACGCATCATGTCGCAAGGACTTACAGATACGTCAGTATTTCTGACGCATCTGTAAGCGCAAAAGTGACGCATTGCTGGAGTGTGTCACAAAAGTGACGCAACTCCAGCAAAGCGTCCTTTCACATGGGGAAAGCCCCATGTAAAAGGGCTTGCGTCAGTCTTACGCCTGCTGTGAAGCAGGCGCAAGATTTTGACGCAACAGCATCCTAAAAGTGACCCAGTGAAATCTCATAGATTTCACTGCGTCACTATTACGAGGCTTTTTGCGGGGGAACGCCCCCTCTGCATACATTATACCTGACGCAGGTATAATGTGGCGCAGAGGTTTAAAAAGTGACGCATCTACCTAGATGCGTCACTTTTTAAATATGGCGCAACAAGGCGCATTTTGTACGCCGCTGGTGCGTCACAAAAAGTGACGCACCAGCGGCGCAAAACTGACGCAAGGCCTCATAAATAAGGGCCACGGAGTTTAACAGATAGGTAAACACATAAATAAATAAAACGAATTTGGTTGTGAGCACTGCATCACCAAATACGATGCAGAGCGCGCAACGAAATTCGTTTTATTTATTTATATGTTTACTTCCCTGTTAAACTCCGTAATCCATACATTACTACCCCCCACCTTGCCCCTCCCCCGGTGCAGGAACGCCTCCTAAAAGTGGCTGAGTGAAATGTACAAGATTTCACTCAGTCACTTTTGGGCCCATGCTTTGTCAAAACCCCTGCGCCTGCTTGAAGCAGGCGTACGGCTTGACGCAGCATTAACTAGATAGGGCCCCCAGAGCATTGCTGGAGCTGCGTCACGCTTGCGACGCAACTCTAGCAATGCGCCGCTTTTACGGCACAGATGCGTCACGCATCTGTGCCGTTTTTGCCCCATGGTGCGCCGCAATGTAAATACGGCGCATCCATGGTGGCGGAGCCGTGACGCACAATAATGCAACAGTTATTGTAAATCTGCCCTGTACAGTGTTTGGAGTGTGTTGTGTAAGTGCAGCACGCACACATCGCCTGCCCCAGTGCCCCCCGTCCCGGCAGCCCCTGCCCCAGTGCCCCCCGTCCCGGCAGCTCCTGCCTGTCCGCAGAGCCATCATCGCTGTTCTGCCTGGGGCGAGTCTGCACACAGCTCAGATCACCGCGTCCCACGCACCTGCCAGCGCCCCTCACACGCGCCCTGTGCGCTGAGACAAATATGAACACACATTGATAGGCATTTATGCAGGTTCTGCGCCTTATACATAAGTGATCGAGTGTTCTTTTCAATATCGAGCTGTCTGTCTGCGGCTGACGCCCCGCGGAGGGGGGGGGGGGGGGGGGGGCGGCATCCCCAGGCGGGGGAGGGAAGGGCGGGCGGATCGGCCTGACAGAACCTCACATCTTCAAATTCCAGGACAGCCTCAGAGGAGGGGGCAGAGTCCGCCCAGGCATTGGGACAGTGCCTACCACAACAGAGGGGCAGAGAGCTGTCCTGTCAGAGAGACAGTGCGTATCACAGGCTCAGGAGAGGGGGCAGAGTGCCATGCCACTCATTGGAACAGTTCTTATCATTGGCACAGGAGAGGGGGCACGGTGCCCCCCAGTCATTGGGACAGGGCTTACCACAGGCTCAGGAGAGGGGGCACGGTGCCCCCCAGTCATTGGGACAGGGCTTACCACAGGCTCAGGAGAGGGGGCAGAGTGCCATGCCACTCATTGGAACAGTTCTTATCATTGGCACAGGAGAGGGGGCACGGTGCCCCCCAGTCATTGGGACAGGGCTTACCACAGGCTCAGGAGAGGGGGCACGGTGCCCCCCAGTCATTGGGACAGGGCTTACCACAGGCTCAGGAGAGGGGGCACGGTGCCCCCCAGTCATTGGAACAGTTCTTATCATTGGCACAGGAGAGGGGGCACGGTGCCCCCCAGTCATTGGGACAGGGCTTACCACAGGCTCAGGAGAGGGGGCACGGTGCCCCCCAGTCATTGGGACAGGGCTTACCACAGGCTCAGGAGAGGGGGCACGGTGCCCCCCAGTCATTGGAACAGTTCTTATCATTGGCACAGGAGAGGGGGCACGGTGCCCCCCAGTCATTGGGACAGGGCTTACCACAGGCTCAGGAGAGGGGGCACGGTGCCCCCCCAGTCATTGGGACAGGGCTTACCACAGGCTCAGGAGAGGGGGCACGGTGCCCCCCAGTCATTGGGACAGGGCTTACCACAGGCTCAGGAGAGGGGGCACGGTGCCCCCCAGTCATTGGAACAGTTCTTATCATTGGCACAGGAGAGGGGGCACGGTGCCCCCCAGTCATTGGGACAGGGCTTACCACAGGCTCAGGAGAGGGGGCACGGTGCCCCCCCAGTCATTGGGACAGGGCTTACCACAGGCTCAGGAGAGGGGGATCGGTGCCCCCCAGCCATTGGGACAGGGCTTACCACAGGCTCGGGAGAGGGGGCACGGTGCCCCCCAGTCATTGGGACAGGGCTTACCACAGGCTCAGGAGAGGGGGCACGGTGCCCCCTAGTCATTGGGACAGGGCTTACCACAGGCTCAGGAGAGGGGGCACGGTGCCCCCCAGTCATTGGGACAGGGCTTACCACAGGCTCAGGAGAGGGGGCACGGTGCCCCCCAGTCATTGGGACAGGGCTTACCACAGGCTCAGGAGAGGGGGATCGGTGCCCCCCAGTCATTGGGACAGGGCTTACCACAGGCTCAGGAGAGGGGGCACGGTGCCCCCCAGTCATTGGGACAGGGCTTACCACAGGCTCAGGAGAGGGGGCACGGTGCCCCCCAGTCATTGGGACAGGGCTTACCACAGGCTCAGGAGAGGGGGCACAGTGCCCCCCCAGTCATTGGGACAGGGCTTACCACAGGCTCAGGAGAGGGGGCACGGTGCCCCCCAGTCATTGGGACAGGGCTTACCACAGGCTCAGGAGAGGGGGCAGAGTGCCATGCCAGTCATTGGGACAGTGCTTACCACAGGCTCAGGAGAGGTGGCACGGTGCCCCCCAGTCATTGGGACAGTGCTTACCACAGGCTCAGGAGAGGGGGCACGGTGCCCCCCAGTCATTGGGACGGTGCTTACCACAGGCTCAGGAGAGGGGGCAGAGTGCCATGCCAGTCATTGGGACAGTGCTTACCACAGGCTCAGGAGAGGTGGCACGGTGCCCCCCAGTCATTGGGACAGTGCTTACCACAGGCTCAGGAGAGGGGGCACGGTGCCCCCCAGTCATTGGGACGGTGCTTACCACAGGCTCAGGAGAGGGGGCAGAGTGCCATGCCAGTCATTGGGACAGTGCTTACCACAGGCTCAGGAGAGGGGGCACGGTGCCCCCTAGTCATTGGGACAGGGCTTAACACAGGCTCAGGAGAGGGGGCACGGTGCCCCCCAGTCATTGGGACAGTGCTTACCACAGGCTCAGGAGAGGGGGCACGGTGCCCCCCAGTCATTGGGACGGTGCTTACCACGGAACACACCAAATCTTCAGGGCATTGGGCGGGTCAGAGTTCAAGAAGTGGGGAAGTGAAGTCACATACTCAGGGTCACGGGTGATGAAACTACCGGACATGCATCCGAGGTCAAGGGTCAATGGTCTTTCTTCCCAAATCCGCGATCTACATTAAAAAGATCTTCTAACATTCTGCGAGGAAGGAGAGCCAACTCCAGCAGCTGTAGACACGACATGAGTGAAACACCGAAAACACCCAATGATTATAAGACATATAACACCTCAGAGAGACAGACAGACCCCAGACATGGGAAAACAAGAACCAGGGCCAGCACCGGGGCCCTCCCGGGACAGACTCAAGGGCCACGCGGCCCAGCTTGGAGTCCAAACCAGACGTGTCCCCCCTGAGCCAATCACACTCCACGAGGCACAAACACAACCTGTCCAAGGACTCGAACGAAAGAGATGGACTTGGAGTGTTGAGGCAGAGACACCCCCAGCCTGGGACAGGGGGGCTCCTGGCCTGACTCCCTCACAGCCTCGCACAGAACCAGTAAACATGACATGGATCTAGTAAGGTCGCGCGGGCTCCCAGGATGGCCTCCAAAGTTGGGAAACTCTTTCAATTTGGGCATTCCCCTCCAAGAAGTCTTTGTTTTCTATGAACTAATATCACTCACAGGCGCACCCGCGGGCTCTGTATGTGTATCTCATCACAGGCAGAGAGTACACAGTCTTATGCTAGCATTTCATGACAGCGGCCAATGAATGCCAAGGCTACAACCGATACCATTGTTGTGAATTGCTACAAAGATAGACAACTGACAAAAAAAAAGAAGCAAGGAGCAAAATACAGAATAAGACTGTGGAGGAATATATGGAACATACAAACAGGGCACACACACACTGTTGGGTTCTGATACCAGCTGACTTAGAAGGCTGTTGACATGTTTCAGCCCCTTACCTGGTACAGATGGGCCTTCATCAGGATAGAAGACAATTAAAAAACACAAAGTTGAGGCGCAACAATGAAATTATTGCCACATCCAGCTTGTGACAAGGACGACTGAGGGCGCTGTTTTCACTTGGAAGGAGCGAGCGAGGCAAGGTTTGGCTGCAGAGGCAGAAATTAAGGACACACCATGCATGTTTGGACAGCATAGGTCTGACCAGGCACGGTTAGGAGTCTTTTCACTGTCCGTAAAAAGGCAAGACCTTCAAACACCGTGGCTCTGGCCACCTTATAATGGCTCGAGGAGGTGTGACGTGTGAATGAAACAGACTCTACGTTTAAAGGGCGTTGGAGTGGTACCACACTTGGCTCGCGCTGACCTCTCACCTGCCTCTAGGGCACAACGAGACACTCCTTGGAGCCCGGAAAGACTGTCTAAAGTTGTTCCAGTGCCACACTCTCCTGAGGAAGGGGCTTGCACCCACCCACCGGTGCTGGGCTGTCTCTGACTGCCCCTGTGGTCGCTGCTTTGGAATCCAGGACCCTTCAGGCTGTGGGGAGCACCACAGCCAGACCCAGATTTCTGCCAATGAGTTACTCAGGAGAAGGGCAGCGAGCTCCCGTAGAGGGTGGGGTGGGGGCCCCCATATATCAAGCACTGGAGCCAACCCCTGCATCTGTGTGTGATGGCCGTCTGTAGCTGTGTGTGCTTCAGAAGGGGGTCTGTAAGGGGCCAGGCGGCACACCCCGTTGCCTCTCCCTCACACCGGGACTCACAGAGACATCACAGACAGATACACAGCTAACCTGAGCTCTCCCTGTTCCCCAGGCTGCTGCCCTGCCACCTCCCTCACTCACCAGGACTCACAGACACATCTCTCTCACTCACCAGGACGCACAGAGACCTCTCTCTCACACACCAGGACTCAAGAGACATCTCCCTCACTCACCAGGACACACAGAGACCGCTCTCACACACCAGGACTCACAGAGACCTCCCTCTCACACCAGGACTCAAGATACCTCTCTCACTCACCAGGACTCACAGAGACCTCCCTCTCACACCAGGACTCACAGAGACCTCCCTCTCACACCAGGACTCAAGAGACCTCTCTCACACACCAGGACGCACAGAGACCTCTCTCTCACACACCAGGACTCAAGAGACATCTCCCTCACTCACCAGGACACACAGAGACCGCTCTCACACACCAGGACTCACAGAGACCTCCCTCTCACACCAGGACTCAAGAGACCTCTCTCACTCACCAGGACTCACAGAGACCTCCCTCTCACACCAGGACTCACAGAGACCTCCCTCTCACACCAGGACTCAAGAGACCTCCCTCTCACACCAGGACTCAAGAGACCTTTCTCACTCACCAGGACTCACAGAGACCTCTCTCACTCACCAGGACTCACAGAGACCTCCCTCTCACACCAGGACTCACAGAGACCTCTCTCACTCACCAGGACTCACAGAGACCTCTCTCACACCAGGACTCACAGAGACCTCTCTCACTCACCAGGACACACAGAGACCGCTCTCACACACCAGGACTCACAGAGACCTCCCTCCCACACCAGGACTCAAGAGACCTCTCTCACTCACCAGGACTCACAGAGACCTCCCTCTCACACCAGGACTCACAGAGACCTCCCTCTCACACCAGGACTCAAGAGACCTCCCTCTCACACCAGGACTCAAGAGACCTCTCTCACTCACCAGGACTCACAGAGACCTCTCTCACTCACCAGGACTCACAGAGACCTCCCTCTCACACCAGGACTCACAGAGACCTCTCTCACTCACCAGGACTCACAGAGACCTCTCTCACTCACCAGGACTCAAGAGACCTCTCTCACTCACCAGGACTCACAGAGACCTCTCTCACTCACCAGGACTCACAGAGACCTCCCTCTCACACCAGGACTCAAGAGACCTCGCTCACTCACCAGGACTCACAGAGACCTCCCTCTCACACCAGGACTCACAGAGACCTCCCTCTCACACCAGGACTGAAGAGACCTCTCTCACTCACCAGGACTCACAGAGACCTCCCTCTCACACCAGGACTCACAGAGACCTCTCTCACTCACCAGGACTCACAGAGACCTCCCTCTCACACCAGGACTCAAGAGACCTCTCTCACTCACCAGGACTCACAGAGACCTCTCTCACTCACCAGGACTCACAGAGACCTCCCTCTCACACCAGGACTCAAGAGACCTCTCTCACTCACCAGGACTCACAGAGACCTCCCTCTCACACCAGGACTCACAGAGACCTCTCTCACTCACCAGGACTCACAGAGACCTCCCTCTCACACCAGGACTCACAGAGACCTCTCTCACTCACCAGGACTCACAGAGACCTCCCTCTCACACCAGGACTCAAGAGACCTCTCTCACTCACCAGGACTCACAGAGACCTCCCTCTCACACCAGGACTCACAGAGACCTCTCTCACTCACCAGGACTCACAGAGACCTCCCTCTCACACCAGGACTCACAGAGACCTCTCTCACTCACCAGGACTCACAGAGACCTCCCTCTCACACCAGGACTCAAGAGACCTCTCTCACTCACCAGGACTCACAGAGACCTCTCTCACTCACCAGGACTCACAGAGACCTCCCTCTCACACCAGGACTTAAGAGACCTCTCTCACTCACCAGGACTCACAGAGACCTCCCTCTCACACCAGGATTCACAGAGACCTCTCTCACTCACCAGGACTCACAGAGACCTCCCTCTCACACCAGGACTCACAGAGACCTCCCTCTCACACCAGGACTCACAGAGACCTCTCTCACTCACCAGGACTCACAGAGACCTCCCTCTCACACCAGGACTCAAGAGACCTCTCTCACTCACCAGGACTCACATCCGACCTCCCTCTCACACCAGGACTCGCAGAGACCTCTCTCACTCACCAGGACTCACAGAGACCCCCCTCTCACACCAGGACTCACAGAGACCTCCCTCTCACACCAGGACTCACAGAGACCTCCCTCTCACACCAGGACTCACAGAGACCTCTCTCACTCACCAGGACGCACAGAGACCTCCCTCTCACACCAGGACTCAAGAGACCTCTCTCACTCACCAGGACTCACAGAGACCTCCCTCTCACACCAGGACTCACAGAGACCTCCTTCTCACACCAGGACTCAAGAGACCTCTCCCACACACCAGGACGCACAGAGACCTCTCTCTCACACACCAGGACTCAAGAGACATCTCCCTCACTCACCAGGACACACAGAGACCGCTCTCACACACCAGGACTCACAGAGACCTCCCTCTCACACCAGGACTCAAGATACCTCTCTCACTCACCAGGACTCACAGAGACCTCCCTCTCACACCAGGACTCACAGAGACCTCCCTCTCACACCAGGACTCAAGAGACCTCTCTCACACACCAGGACGCACAGAGACCTCTCTCTCACACACCAGGACTCAAGAGACATCTCCCTCACTCACCAGGACACACAGAGACCGCTCTCACACACCAGGACTCACAGAGACCTCCCTCTCACACCAGGACTCAAGAGACCTCTCTCACTCACCAGGACTCACAGAGACCTCCCTCTCACACCAGGACTCACAGAGACCTCCCTCTCACACCAGGACTCAAGAGACCTCCCTCTCACACCAGGACTCAAGAGACCTTTCTCACTCACCAGGACTCACAGAGACCTCTCTCACTCACCAGGACTCACAGAGACCTCCCTCTCACACCAGGACTCACAGAGACCTCTCTCACTCACCAGGACTCACAGAGACCTCTCTCACACCAGGACTCACAGAGACCTCTCTCACTCACCAGGACACACAGAGACCGCTCTCACACACCAGGACTCACAGAGACCTCCCTCCCACACCAGGACTCAAGAGACCTCTCTCACTCACCAGGACTCACAGAGACCTCCCTCTCACACCAGGACTCACAGAGACCTCCCTCTCACACCAGGACTCAAGAGACCTCCCTCTCACACCAGGACTCAAGAGACCTCTCTCACTCACCAGGACTCACAGAGACCTCTCTCACTCACCAGGACTCACAGAGACCTCCCTCTCACACCAGGACTCACAGAGACCTCTCTCACTCACCAGGACTCACAGAGACCTCTCTCACTCACCAGGACTCAAGAGACCTCTCTCACTCACCAGGACTCACAGAGACCTCTCTCACTCACCAGGACTCACAGAGACCTCCCTCTCACACCAGGACTCAAGAGACCTCGCTCACTCACCAGGACTCACAGAGACCTCCCTCTCACACCAGGACTCACAGAGACCTCCCTCTCACACCAGGACTGAAGAGACCTCTCTCACTCACCAGGACTCACAGAGACCTCCCTCTCACACCAGGACTCACAGAGACCTCTCTCACTCA
This sequence comes from Lissotriton vulgaris, assembly GCF_964263255.1. Taxonomy (NCBI): domain Eukaryota; kingdom Metazoa; phylum Chordata; class Amphibia; order Caudata; family Salamandridae; genus Lissotriton; species Lissotriton vulgaris. Next base: position 24,953,684 of record NC_141697.1, read on the forward strand.
CCAGGACTCACAGAGACCTCCCTCTCACACCAGGACTCAAGAGACCTCTCTCACTCACCAGGACTCACAGAGACCTCTCTCACTCACCAGGACTCACAGAGACCTCCCTCTCACACCAGGACTCAAGAGACCTCTCTCACTCACCAGGACTCACAGAGACCTCCCTCTCACACCAGGACTCACAGAGACCTCTCTCACTCACCAGGACTCACAGAGACCTCCCTCTCACACCAGGACTCACAGAGACCTCTCTCACTCACCAGGACTCACAGAGACCTCCCTCTCACACCAGGACTCAAGAGACCTCTCTCACTCACCAGGACTCACAGAGACCTCCCTCTCACACCAGGACTCACAGAGACCTCTCTCACTCACCAGGACTCACAGAGACCTCCCTCTCACACCAGGACTCACAGAGACCTCTCTCACTCACCAGGACTCACAGAGACCTCCCTCTCACACCAGGACTCAAGAGACCTCTCTCACTCACCAGGACTCACAGAGACCTCTCTCACTCACCAGGACTCACAGAGACCTCCCTCTCACACCAGGACTCAAGAGACCTCTCTCACTCACCAGGACTCACAGAGACCTCCCTCTCACACCAGGATTCACAGAGACCTCTCTCACTCACCAGGACTCACAGAGACCTCCCTCTCACACCAGGACTCACAGAGACCTCCCTCTCACACCAGGACTCACAGAGACCTCTCTCACTCACCAGGACTCACAGAGACCTCCCTCTCACACCAGGACTCAAGAGACCTCTCTCACTCACCAGGACTCACATCAGACCTCCCTCTCACACCAGGACTCGCAGAGACCTCTCTCACTCACCAGGACTCACAGAGACCCCCCTCTCACACCAGGACTCACAGAGACCTCCCTCTCACACCAGGACTCACAGAGACCTCCCTCTCACACCAGGACTCACAGAGACCTCTCTCACTCACCAGGACGCACAGAGACCTCCCTCTCACACCAGGACTCAAGAGACCTCTCTCACTCACCAGGACTCACAGAGACCTCCCTCTCACACCAGGACTCACAGAGACCTCCTTCTCACACCAGGACTCAAGAGACCTCTCCCACACACCAGGACGCACAGAGACCTCTCTCTCACACACCAGGACTCAAGAGACATCTCCCTCACTCACCAGGACACACAGAGACCGCTCTCACACACCAGGACTCACAGAGACCTCCCTCTCACACCAGGACTCAAGAGACCTCTCTCACTCACCAGGACTCACAGAGACCTCCCTCTCACACCAGGACTCACAGAGACCTCCCTCTCACACCAGGACTCAAGAGACCTCCCTCTCACACCAGGACTCAAGAGACCTCTCTCACTCACCAGGACTCACAGAGACCTCTCTCACTCACCAGGACTCACAGAGACCTCCCTCTCACACCAGGACTCACAGAGACCTCTCTCACTCACCAGGACTCACAGAGACCTCTCTCACACCAGGACTCACAGAGACCTCTCTCACTCACCAGGACACACAGAGACCGCTCTCACACACCAGGACTCACAGAGACCTCCCTCTCACACCAGGACTCAAGAGACCTCTCTCACTCACCAGGACTCACAGAGACCTCCCTCTCACACCAGGACTCACAGAGACCTCCCTCTCACACCAGGACTCAAGAGACCTCCCTCTCACACCAGGACTCAAGAGACCTCTCTCACTCACCAGGACTCACAGAGACCTCTCTCACTCACCAGGACTCACAGAGACCTCCCTCTCACACCAGGACTCACAGAGACCTCTCTCACTCACCAGGACTCACAGAGACCTCCCTCTCACACCAGGACTCACAGAGACCTCTCTCACTCACCAGGACTCAAGAGACCTCTCTCACTCACCAGGACTCACAGAGACCTCTCTCACTCACCAGGACTCACAGAGACCTCCCTTTCACACCAGGACTCAAGAGACCTCGCTCACTCACCAGGACTCACAGAGACCTCCCTCTCACACCAGGACTCACAGAGACCTCCCCCTCACACCAGGACTGAAGAGACCTCTCTCACTCACCAGGACTCACAGAGACCTCCCTCTCACACCAGGACTCACAGAGACCTCTCTCACTCACCAGGACTCACAGAGACCTCCCTCTCACACCAGGACTCAAGAGACCTCTCTCACTCACCAGGACTCACAGAGACCTCTCTCACTCACCAGGACTCACAGAGACCTCCCTCTCACACCAGGACTCAAGAGACCTCTCTCACTCACCAGGACTCACAGAGACCTCCCTCTCACACCAGGACTCACAGAGACCTCTCTCACTCACCAGGACTCACAGAGACCTCCCTCTCACACCAGGACTCAAGAGACCTCTCTCACTCACCAGGACTCACAGAGACCTCTCTCACTCACCAGGACTCACAGAGACCTCCCTCTCACACCAGGACTCAAGAGACCTCTCTCACTCACCAGGACTCACAGAGACCTCCCTCTCACACCAGGACTCACAGAGACCTCTCTCACTCACCAGGACTCACAGAGACCTCCCTCTCACACCAGGACTCACAGAGACCTCTCTCACTCACCAGGACTCACAGAGACCTCCCTCTCACACCAGGACTCAAGAGACCTCTCTCACTCACCAGGACTCACAGAGACCTCCCTCTCACACCAGGACTCACAGAGACCTCTCTCACTCACCAGGACTCACAGAGACCTCCCTCTCACACCAGGACTCACAGAGACCTCTCTCACTCACCAGGACTCACAGAGACCTCCCTCTCACACCAGGACTCAAGAGACCTCTCTCACTCACCAGGACTCACAGAGACCTCTCTCACCCACCAGGACTCACAGAGACCTCCCTCTCACACCAGGACTCAAGAGACCTCTCTCACTCACCAGGACTCACAGAGACCTCCCTCTCACACCAGGACTCACAGAGACCTCTCTCACTCACCAGGACTCACAGAGACCTCCCTCTCACACCAGGACTCACAGAGACCTCCCTCTCACACCAGGACTCACAGAGACCTCTCTCACTCACCAGGACTCACAGAGACCTCCCTCTCACACCAGGACTCAAGAGACCTCTCTCACTCACCAGGACTCACATCAGACCTCCCTCTCACACCAGGACTCGCAGAGACCTCTCTCACTCACCAGGACTCACAGAGACCTCCCTCTCACACCAGGACTCACAGAGACCTCCCTCTCACACCAGGACTCACAGAGACCTCCCTCTCACACCAGGACTCACAGAGACCTCTCTCACTCACCAGGACGCACAGAGACCTCCCTCTCACACCAGGACTCACAGAGACCTCTCTCACTCACCAAGACGCACAGGGACCTCTCTCACTCACCAGGACGCACAGAGACCTCCCTCTCACACCAGGACTCACAGAGACCTCTCTCACTCACCAGGACGCACAGAGACCTCCCTCTCACACCAGGACTCACAGAGACCTCTCTCACTCACCAGGACGCACAGGGACCTCTCGCTCACACCAGGACTCACAGAGACCTCTCTCTCACACCAGGACTCACAGAGACCTCCCTCTCACACCAGGACTCACAGAGACCTCTCTCACTTACCAGGACTCACAGAGACCTCCCTCTCACACCAGGACTCAGAGACCTCCCTCTCACACCAGGACTCACAGAGACCTCCCTCACTCACCAGGACTCACAGAGACCTCTCTCACTCACCAGGACTCACAGAGACCTCCCTCTCACACCAGGACTCACAGAGACCTCGCTCACTCACCAGGACGCACAGGGACCTCTCGCTCACACCAGGACTCACAGAGACCTCTCTCTCACACCAGGACTCACAGAGACCTCCCTCTCACACCAGGACTCACAGAGACCTCTCTCTCACACCAGGACTCAAGAGACCTCTCTCTCACACCAGGACTCACAGAGACCTCCCTCTCACACCAGGACTCAAGAGACCTCTCTCTCACACCAGGACTCACAGAGACCTCCCTCTCACACCAGGACTCAAGAGACCTCTCTCTCACACCAGGACTCACAGAGACCTCCCTCTCACACCAGGACTCACAGAGACCTCTCTCCCTCACCAGGACTCACAGAGACCTCTCTCTCACTCACCAGGACGCACAGAGACCTCCCTCTCACACCAGGACTCACAGAGACCTCTCTCACTCACCAGGACTCACAGAGACCTCCCTCTCACACCAGGACTCACAGAGACCTCTCTCACTCACCAGGACGCACAGGGACCTCTCGCTCACACCAGGACTCACAGAGACCTCTCTCTCACACCAGGACTCACAGAGACCTCCCTCTCACACCAGGACTCACAGAGACCTCCCTCTCACACTAGCACTAATAGAGACCTCCCTCTCACACCAGGACTCACAGAGACCTCCCTCTCACACCAGGACTCAAGAGACCTCTCTCTCACACCAGGACTCACAGAGACCTCCCTCTCACACCAGGACTCACAGAGACCTCTCTCACTCACCAGGACGCACAGAGACCTCCCTCTCACACCAGGACGCACAGAGACCTCCCTCTCACCCCAGGACTCACAGAGACCTCCCTCTCACACCAGGACTCACAGAGACCTCTCTCACTCACCAGGACGCACAGAGACCTCTCTCTCACACCAGGACTCACAGAGACCTCTCTCACTCACCAGGACTCACAGAGACCTCCCTCTCACACCAGGACTCACAGAGACCTCTCTCACTCACCAGGACGCACAGAGACCTCTCTCTCACTCACCAGGACGCACAGAGACCTCCCTCTCACACCAGGACTCGTAGAGACATCTATCTCACACCAGGACTCACAGAGACATCCCTCTCTCACTCACCAGGACTCACAAAGACGTCTCTCTCACACTAGGACTCACATATACCTCTCTCTCACACCAGGACTCACACACACGGCCCTCTCTCACACCAGGACGCCCAGAGACCCCTCTCTCCCTCACCAGGACGCCCAGAGGCCTCTCTCTGAATGAGACGCAGCGCTCCCTGGCAGGCTCTGCACACACTCAGCTAATAAATCTCGGGCGCTAATGCATTGCAGATGGAGGCTGTGTCTCGCAGGTTTAACCTTGGGAAACCCTTCCAAAATCCCTCCCGCCCTCAGCACCCGATGAGTGGGATTAACTGCCTCTCTCGCAAGGTCAGTAGAAAGCTTCCTCCCTCTGCAGGCCGGCGCGCGTGCACGCACGCACAGGCACGCGCGCACACAAGGAATCAACTGGGGAACGCGCATCGCTTCATGTCAGGGACACCGAAGGAGGGCGGCGGGCAGGGCTAAGGGGGCCGGTGGGCAGGATATGACGAACATGGGGGTCATTGATCGGAGGAGGACACAAGGAAATGGGAGGCTCGGACCCCTGAGCAGTGCTGCTGAGGGAACCTCATGCTTGGGTCAAGCATGGGTAAAAAACAAACCATGCAAAACAAGCATGGATAAAATGCAAGCAATGTAAACAATGATGGAGAAAATATAAGCAAATTAAGCAAGCAAGGGTAAAATGCAAGAAAATTACACAAGCATGGATACAATAGAAAGCAATGTAAAACAAGCATGGATAAAATACAAGCAATTCTTGTACAAGCATGGATAAAATACAACCAATGTAAAACAAGCATGGATAAAATGCAAGCAATGTACTAGAAGCATGGAAAAAATACAAGCAATGTAAAACAAGCATGGATAAATGCATTCTATGTAAAACAAGCATGGAGAAAAAACAAGCGGTGCAAAACAAGCATGTAGTATATACAAGTAATGTAAAACAAACATGTAGAAAATGCAAGCAATCTAAAACAACCATGGAGAAAATACAAGCAACGTAAAACAGGCGTTATGCACTAGACAGACATCTACTTGTTGGCTTTCATAAAGATTTTCATATTCAATAACTCATTACATATAGGCTTTGACAACAAGTTGTCCCAATCAATGAATCACTGCCTGTGGGCTTTGTCAAAAAGTTTTCATAATCGATACACCCCTGCCAATTGGCAGTAACGACAGATTTTCACCATTAACCTTCGCTACCGTAAAGGTTTTGACAGAGGGGTTTTCATAATCAATAAGACGCAACCACTTGGCTTTATCACAGGGTTTTCTTATAAGATCGTAAACTCTCTGGGAAGATAGAACATTACAAGGATGCGGTAGAGCGGGTCCTTTACCTGGTCCTCTTTGCATTCTTTTTTGTCCTATATGCACAGATGTGGGCTCTTCTCCCAGATGGTAGCCATGCCCTGCGCCCAACCCCTTGTAGACACCCAACGCACTACACGCATGGCCTTTAGCCATGTGCAGTGGGGATTGGCTGCAGGGCTGGACTGTAGCCAGGCCCTGTAATGACCCCCTGCAGACTCCATACCATCCTGGTGCACATGGCTTTCAGCTGTGCGCAGCAGGGGGGGGGAGGGGGCTGACTACATTGCAACCCACCAAGGGGAACAAACATCCCCGTGGCTCAGGGCTCTCAGCTGTGTGCATCATGGGGTTGGCCGCAAGACCTGGCCTGTGGTGAGGCCCTGCACCCTATTCCACACAGGGGGGCAACCTCTGCTGTGCACTGAGGGCCATATTATCAAGAACAGGCGATACAATTATCGCCGCTTTATCGGCAGGAAACTGCTGCGAAAGCGGCGATGATGAGCTTGATAATATGCCCTTGTGAATTCCCATAGAAGCCCAGGTTCTGATGTTAACCTGGGCTGCTATGGGAATTCACAAGGGCGTATTATCAAGCCCATTATTGCCGCTTTTGCAGCAGTTTACTGCCGATAAAGCGGTGATAATTTTATCGCCTGTTCTTGATAATATGCCCCTAACTTCGGGCATTCTCCGGGGGTTGTCCGCTGGGCCTTGCCTGTGGCTAGACCATGCATCCAACTCCACCAAGCGGTCCAGCCCCCACTAGAGGCAACCACCCATGGACTCTCTCCCCGCATAGTATCATTTTATTTAAATTGTTTTCCTATTCCATCTGGTGTTTTGTGGGAGCCAGGGGCCACACTGACTCTCTTGACACTCCTACAGGAATATACAGGACCCGCGCGGACTCCTGCGAGATTCGTGAACCTCCAAAACATTTTTTTTTTTTTAATTTGCCCCTGTGGAGGTTCCTTTATGACCTCCTAAAAGACATATGGGGTCTGGGTACCCCATCCCTGACCCTTTATACCCTTTTTGGAATATGCAGGAGACAGGGAGTGAGTTCCGAGTCCTGTGATGGCGGCCGCAACATTTTTTTTCCGGTTGCGGTGGGGCAATTACAGCGTGAGCTCCCGCTGGACCATTTTGCTCCTGTAGGACAAGGCAGCAGATGGGGAAGAAAAGCATTTATGGGCAATCGCAACACTTTCTTTTTTGAATTTGTGGTGCCACAAGACTCCCGCAGGTGTCCCGCAGGCCCAGCTGTCAATATATCTATACATGTTTAACCTTAATATCTCAAAAACTACTGAACAGATTTACTTCAAATCACAAGAGCTCTCTTCCTGGAGCAAAAGCTAGCTTCTGCCACATTGTATGTAATTCTGTTCAGTCATGTTGTCTGTATTGTTGTCTAATGATTCCTCCGGAAATCGCATAGGGAAAAAGGTGTTTTTCTGTTTCTTGGCCCCAGCTCGACAGATCACCCTGAAACTTTTCAGAAAGGACCTGAGGTGGTTGAACTTGTTTTTCTGTACGCTTCCTGAAGGTTCATCAAACAGATGAAATTATTAGCAAATCAAAAACGCTCTTCCTATGGAAATTTGAGCTCACTTATAACTAGTAAAGGCGTGCATTAAAACAGCTTCCATTTATGTCTCACAGGTGAAACTCTTGCTGTGGGCCCATAACCTGTACGCCCAGGAGCATCTCTTCTTCCCTCGGAATGAGGGTAGGTGTCTTACAGGTGAAACTCTTGCTATAGGTAGATAACCTGTACACCCAGCCACCACCAGTGAAGGGTTATGGTAAATCCAGAAATGGAGGGAACAGGGCAGTGAAACACTGATCACTGGGGGGGGGGGGAGGGGGGGGGGCACAAAAATGAGCATGCATTAAACAAACACAGGAGACATTTCACTTCAGAAAGCTCGTGCTCCTGTGGCACTCGATCTGAGTGCACAGGAACAAGCCCACAGGGCTGAGTGTACATGCAGCCGGAAGCTTTCATCTGGCAATAAAAAATATAAAAAGCATTCAAGCACTTTAAGAAAAATCCCCTGTACATTTTTTGTCATCACAAAAGAAGTCCATTAGGGAGATAAATGATAAAAAACTCTCTGGCAGCGTCATCCTACTGTCCCTTTATACACAGGCTAGAGAGGGTGGGACAGACGGCCAGGGACAACCTGTGCCTGTGGGCCTGTAAACAGGGGCTTAAAGTGCAGAGGAACTAGTTTCATAGACCCTGGGAAATACACTGTGTATTGTGTACAGAGACACATCTGAGGCAATGCACAGTGTACAGGGACACACATCATGAACAATACACAGTTCACAGGGACACACATCTGAGGCAATGCACAGTGTACAGAGACACACATCTGAGGCAATACACAGTGCACAGGGACACATCTGAGGCAATACACAGTGTACAGAGACACATCTGAGGCAATGCACAGTGTACAGGGACACACATCTGAGGCAATGCACAGTGTACAGGGACACACATCTGAGGCGATACACAGTGTACAGGGACACACATCTGAGGCAATGCACAGTGTACAGGGACACACATCTGAGGCAATACACAGCGTACAGGGACACACATCTGAGGCAATGCACAGTGTACAGGGACACACATCTGAGGCAATGCACAGTGTACAGAGACACACATCTGAGGCAATACAAAGTGAACAGGGACACACATCTGAGGCAATACACAGCGTACAGGGACACACATCTGAGGCAATGCACAGTGTACAGAGACACACATCTGAGGCAATGCACAGTGTACAGGGACACACATCTGAGGCAATGCACAGTGTACAGCGACACATCTGAGGCAATGCACAGTGTACAGAGACACACATCTGAGGCAATACACAGCGTACAGGGACACACATCTGAGGCAATGCACAGTGTACAGGGACACACATCTGAGGCAATGCACAGTGTACAGGGACACACATCTGAGGCAATACACAGTGTACAGAGACACACATCTGAGGAAATACACAGTGTACGGAGACACATCTGAGGCAGTACACAGTGTAAAGGGACACACATCTGAGGCAAAACACAATGTACAGGGACACACACAAGGAACCATACACAGTCTACATGGATACACATCTGAGGCAATGCACAGTGTACAGGGACACACACAAGGAACCATACACAGAATACAGAGACACACATCTGAGGCAATGCACAGTGTACAGGGACACACATCTGAGGCAATGCACAGTGTACAGGGACAAACATCTGAGGCAAAGCACAGTGTACAGGGACACACATCTGAGGCAATGCACAGTGTACAGGGACACACATCTGAGGCAATACACAGTGTAAAGGGACACACATCTGAGGCAATACACAGTGTACAGAGACACATCTGAGGCAATACACAGTGTACAGGGACACACATCTGAGGCATTACACAGTGTACAGAGACACATCTGAGGCAATACACAGTGTACAGAGACACATCTGAGGCAATACAAAGTGAACAGGGACACACATCTGAGGCAATACACAGCGTACAGGGACACACATCTGAGGCAATGCACAGCGTACAGGGACACACATCTGAGGCAATGCACAGTGTACAGAGACACACGACACACATCTGAGGCAATGCACAGTGTACAGGGACACACATCTGAGGCAATGCACAGTGTACAGCGACACATCTGAGGCAATGCACAGTGTACAGAGACACACATCTGAGGCAATACACAGCGTACAGGGACACACATCTGAGGCAATGCACAGTGTACAGGGACACACATCTGAGGCAATGCACAGTGTACAGGGACACACATCTGAGGAAATACACAGTGTACGGAGACACATCTGAGGCAGTACACAGTGTAAAGGGACACACATCTGAGGCAAAACACAATGTACAGGGACACACACAAGGAACCATACACAGTCTACATGGATACACATCTGAGGCAATGCACAGTGTACAGGGACACACACAAGGAACCATACACAGAATACAGAGACACACATCTGAGGCAATGCACAGTGTACAGGGACACACATCTGAGGCAATGCACAGTGTACAGGGACAAACATCTGAGGCAAAGCACAGTGTACAGGGACACACATCTGAGGCAATGCACAGTGTACAGGGACACACATCTGAGGCAATACACAGTGTAAAGGGACACACATCTGAGGCAATACACAGTGTACAGAGACACATCTGAGGCAATACACAGTGTACAGGGACACACATCTGAGGCATTACACAGTGTACAGAGACACATCTGAGGCAATACACAGTGTACAGAGACACATCTGAGGCAATACACAGTGTACAGGGACACACATCTGAGGCAATACACAGTGTACAGAGACACATCTGAGGCAATACACAGTTTACAGGGACACACATCTGAGGCAATGCACAGTGTACAGGGACACACATCTGAGGCAATGCACAGTGTACAGGGACACACATCTGAGGCTATGCACAGTGTACAGGGAGACACACCAGGAGCAATACACAGTGTACAGGGACACACATCTGAAGCAATACACAGTGTACAGAGACACACATCTGAGGCAATACACAGTGTACAGGGACACACATCCGAGACAATGCACAGTGTACAGGGACACACACCATAAACAATACACAGTGTACAGGGACACACATCTGAGGCAATGCACACTGTACAGGGACACACATCTGAGGCAATGCACACTGTACAGGGACACACACCAGAAGCAATACACAGTGTACAGAGACACATATCTGAGGGAATGGGCAGTGTACAGGGACACACATCTGAGGGAATGCACACTGTACAGGGACACACATCTGAGGCAATGCACACTGTACAGGGACACACACAAGGAACCATACACAGTCTACATGGACACACATCTGAGGGAATGCACACTGTATGGGGACACACATCTGAGGCAATGCACACTGTACAGGGACACACATCTGAGGCAATGCACAGTGTACAGCGACACACACAAGGAACCATACACAGTCTACATGGACACACATCTGAGGCAATGCACAGTGTACAGGGACACACATCTGAGGCAATGCACAGTGTACAGGGACACACATCTGAGGCAATGCACAGTGTACAGGGACACACATCTGAGGCAATGCACAGTGTACAGGGAGCCACACAAGGAACCATACACAGTCTACATGGACACACATCTGAGGCAATGCACAGTGTACAGCGACACACACAAGGAACCATACACAGTCTGCATGGACACACATCTGAGGCAATGCGCAGTGTACAGCGACACACACAAGGAACCATGAACCATACACAGTCTACATGGACACACATCTGAGGCAATGCACAGTGTACAGGGACACACATCTGAGGCAATGCGCAGTGTACAGGGACACACATCTGAGGCAATGCACAGTGTACAGGGACACACACCAGAAGCAACACACAGTGTACAGAGACACATCTGAGGCAAAGCACAGTGTACAGCGACACACACAAGGAACCATACACAGTCTACATGGACACACATCTGAGGCAATGCACAGTGTACAGCGACACACACAAGGAACCATACACAGTCTACATGGACACACATCTGAGGCAATGCACAGTGTACAGGGACACACATCTGAGGCAATGCACAGTGTACAGGGACACACATCTGAGGCAATGCACAGTGTACAGGGACACACACAAGGAACCATACACAGTCTACAGTGACACACATCTGAAGCAACACACAGTGTACAGGGACACACATCTGAGGCAATGCACAGTGTACAGGGACACACATCTGAGGGAATGCACAGTGTACAGGGACACACATCTGAGGCAATGCACACTGTACAGGGACACACATCTGAGGCAATGCACAGTGTACAGGGACACACACCAGAAGCAATACACAGTCTACATGGACACACATCTGAGGCAATGCACAGTGACAGCGACACACACAAGGAACCATACACAGTCTACATGGACACACATCTGAGGCAATGCACAGTGTACAGGGAGACACACCAGGAGCAATACACAGTGTACAGAGACACACATCTGAGGCAATGCACAGTGTACAGGGAGACACACCAGGAGCAATACACAGTGTACAGGGACACACATCTGAGGCAATGCACAGTGTACAGGGACACACATCTGAGGCAATACACAGTGTACAGGGACACACATCTGAGGCAATGCACACTGTACAGGGACACACATCTTAGGCAATGCACACTGTACAGGGACACACACCAGAAGCAATACACAGTGTACAGAGACACACATCTGAGGGAATGCACAGTGTACACGGACACACATCAGAGGGAATGCACACTGTACAGGGACACACATCTGAGGCAATGCACACTGTACAGGGACACACATCTGAGGCAATGCACAGTGTAGAGGGACACACACCAGAAGCAATACACAGTCTACATGGACACACATCTGAGGCAATGCACAGTGTACAGCGACACACACAAGGAACCATACACAGTCTACATGGACACACATCTGAGGCAATGCACAGTGTACAGCGACACACACAAGGAACCATACATAGTCTACATGGACACACATCTGAGGCAATGCACAGTGTACAGGGACACACGTCTGAGGCAATGCGCAGTGTACAGGGACACACATCTGAGGCAATGCACAGTGTACAGGGAGACACACCAGGAGCAATACACGTGTACAGGGACACACATCTGAAGCAATACACAGTGTACAGGGATACACATCTGAGGCAATGCACAGTGTACAGTAACACACATCTGAGGCAATGCACAGTGTACAGGGACACACATCTGAGGCAATGCACAGTGTACAGGGACACACATCTGAGGCAATGCACAGTGTACAGGGAGCCACACAAGGAACCATACACAGTCTACATGGACACACATCTGAGGCAATGCACAGTGTACAGCGACACACACAAGGAACCATACCCAGTCTACATGGACACACATCTGAGGCAATGCACAGTGTACAGGGACACACATCTGAGGCAATGCGCAGTGTACAGGGAGACACACCAGGAGCAATACACAGTATACAGGGACACACATCAGAAGCAATACACAGTGTACAGAGACACACATCTGAGGCAATACACAGTGTACAGGGACACACATCTGAGACAATGCACAGTGTACAGGGACACACACCATAAACAATACACAGTGTACAGAGACACACATCTGAGGCAATACACAGTGTACAGGGACACACATCTGAGGCAATGCACACTGTACAGGGACACACACCAGAAGCAATACACAGTGTACAGAGACACACATCTGAGGGAATGCACAGTGTACAGGGACACACATCTGAGGGAATGCACACTGTACAGGGACACACATCTGAGGCAATGCACACTGTACAGGGACACACATCTGAGGCAATGCACAGTGTACAGGGACACACACCAGAAGCAATACACAGTCTACATGGACACACATCTGAGGCAATGCACAGTGTACAGCGACACACACAAGGAACCACACACAGTCTACATGGACACACATCTGAGGCAACGCACAGTGTACAGGGAGACACACCAGGAGCAATACGCAGTGTACAGAGACACACATCTGAGGCAATACACAGTGTACAGGGACACACATCTGAGGCAATGCACAGTGTACAGTGACACACACAAGGAACCATACACAGTCTACATGGACACACATCTGAGGCAATGCACACTGTACAGGGACACACACCAGAAGCAATACACAGTGTACAGAGACACACATCTGAGGGAATGCACAGTGTACAGGGACACACATCTGAGGCAATGCACAGTGTACAGGGGCACACATCTGAGGCAATGCACACTGTACAGGGACACACATCTGAGGCAATGCACACTGTACAGGGACACACATCTGAGGCAATGCACAGTGTACAGGGACACACACCAGAAGCAATACACAGTCTACATGGACACACATCTGAGGCAATGCACAGTGTACAGGGACACACATCTGAGGCAATGCACAGTGTACAGGGACACACATCTGAGGCAATGCACAGTGTACAGGGACACACACCAGAAGCAACACACAGTGTACAGAGACACATCTGAGGCAAAGCACAGTGTACAGCGACACACACAAGGAACCATACACAGTCTACATGGACACACATCTGAGGCAATGCACAGTGTACAGCGACACACACAAGGAACCATACACAGTCTACATGGACACACATCTGAGGCAATGCACAGTGTACAGGGACACACATCTGAGGCAATGCACAGTGTACAGGGACACACATCTGAGGCAATGCACAGTGTACAGGGACACACACAAGGAACCATACACAGTCTACAGTGACACACATCTGAAGCAACACACAGTGTACAGGGACACACATCTGAGGCAATGCACAGTGTACAGGGACACACATCTGAGGGAATGCACAGTGTACAGGGACACACATCTGAGGCAATGCACACTGTACAGGGACACACATCTGAGGCAATGCACAGTGTACAGGGACACACACCAGAAGCAATACACAGTCTACATGGACACACATCTGAGGCAATGCACAGTGACAGCGACACACACAAGGAACCATACACAGTCTACATGGACACACATCTGAGGCAATGCACAGTGTACAGGGAGACACACCAGGAGCAATACACAGTGTACAGAGACACACATCTGAGGCAATGCACAGTGTACAGGGAGACACACCAGGAGCAATACACAGTGTACAGGGACACACATCTGAGGCAATGCACAGTGTACAGGGACACACATCTGAGGCAATACACAGTGTACAGGGACACACATCTGAGGCAATGCACACTGTACAGGGACACACATCTTAGGCAATGCACACTGTACAGGGACACACACCAGAAGCAATACACAGTGTACAGAGACACACATCTGAGGGAATGCACAGTGTACACGGACACACATCAGAGGGAATGCACACTGTACAGGGACACACATCTGAGGCAATGCACACTGTACAGGGACACACATCTGAGGCAATGCACAGTGTAGAGGGACACACACCAGAAGCAATACACAGTCTACATGGACACACATCTGAGGCAATGCACAGTGTACAGCGACACACACAAGGAACCATACACAGTCTACATGGACACACATCTGAGGCAATGCACAGTGTACAGCGACACACACAAGGAACCATACATAGTCTACATGGACACACATCTGAGGCAATGCACAGTGTACAGGGACACACATCTGAGGCAATGCGCAGTGTACAGGGACACACATCTGAGGCAATGCACAGTGTACAGGGAGACACACCAGGAGCAATACACGTGTACAGGGACACACATCTGAAGCAATACACAGTGTACAGGGATACACATCTGAGGCAATGCACAGTGTACAGTAACACACATCTGAGGCAATGCACAGTGTACAGGGACACACATCTGAGGCAATGCACAGTGTACAGGGACACACATCTGAGGCAATGCACAGTGTACAGGGAGCCACACAAGGAACCATACACAGTCTACATGGACACACATCTGAGGCAATGCACAGTGTACAGCGACACACACAAGGAACCATACCCAGTCTACATGGACACACATCTGAGGCAATGCACAGTGTACAGGGACACACATCTGAGGCAATGCGCAGTGTACAGGGAGACACACCAGGAGCAATACACAGTATACAGGGACACACATCAGAAGCAATACACAGTGTACAGAGACACACATCTGAGGCAATACACAGTGTACAGGGACACACATCTGAGACAATGCACAGTGTACAGGGACACACACCATAAACAATACACAGTGTACAGAGACACACATCTGAGGCAATACACAGTGTACAGGGACACACATCTGAGGCAATGCACACTGTACAGGGACACACACCAGAAGCAATACACAGTGTACAGA
This sequence comes from Lissotriton vulgaris, assembly GCF_964263255.1. Taxonomy (NCBI): domain Eukaryota; kingdom Metazoa; phylum Chordata; class Amphibia; order Caudata; family Salamandridae; genus Lissotriton; species Lissotriton vulgaris. The sequence goes on from NC_141697.1 coordinate 24,969,772, forward strand.
GACACACATCTGAGGGAATGCACAGTGTACAGGGACACACATCTGAGGGAATGCACACTGTACAGGGACACACATCTGAGGCAATGCACACTGTACAGGGACACACATCTGAGGCAATGCACAGTGTACAGGGACACACACCAGAAGCAATACACAGTCTACATGGACACACATCTGAGGCAATGCACAGTGTACAGCGACACACACAAGGAACCACACACAGTCTACATGGACACACATCTGAGGCAACGCACAGTGTACAGGGAGACACACCAGGAGCAATACGCAGTGTACAGAGACACACATCTGAGGCAATACACAGTGTACAGGGACACACATCTGAGGCAATGCACAGTGTACAGCGACACACACAAGGAACCATACACAGTCTACATGGACACACATCTGAGGCAATGCACACTGTACAGGGACACACACCAGAAGCAATACACAGTGTACAGAGACACACATCTGAGGGAATGCACAGTGTACAGGGACACACATCTGAGGCAATGCACAGTGTACAGGGGCACACATCTGAGGCAATGCACACTGTACAGGGACACACATCTGAGGCAATGCACACTGTACAGGGACACACATCTGAGGCAATGCACAGTGTACAGGGACACACACCAGAAGCAATACACAGTCTACATGGACACACATCTGAGGCAATGCACAGTGTACAGGGACACACATCTGAGGCAATGCACAGTGTACAGCGACACACACAAGGAACCATACACAGTCTACATGGACACTGTTGGACAGGCCACGTGAAGGGCTTGCTCCCTCCCCGCATGACAAGGCCCGAGCACGGCCCTCCAGGTGTTACCCACAGAAACCACCCGCTCCCCGTCTCATACGGGACCCCTGCCCCGGACATCCCTGCATCATGGGCCCGAATCACTACCGGCCCCCTCGCCCGGCCTGGGCGCCATCTTGGACATTGCACCACGAGGCCGCGTGGCCTCCGATCGACCCTAACCCTGGGCCTGGCCAGGCCCCGACATCCCGGCACCACCATCCACCCAGGAGGTGGACGGACCACTTGGCAGGTCAATGGGAGAAAGAAGTGTCGATGGCTCTCCCCCGCCAGGTGCCGATCGCCCCCAGCTCCCCCAGGCGCTGGCTCCACCCCCCTGCTGGGTGTCTGGACTCCCTCATCCTGGACCTCCCGACCTCCAAGTGAGAGGGTCCGGACATCAAAGGGCACCAGACCTATAACTGGGGCAGCTCCAGAGCAGGAAGGCAGTTGTATCCTGGAGTCGAGAGACGCAGTGAAGAACTCATCCTTGACGGACTACTGGCGCTGCCGTAGCCCTGCCTTGCGAACTACTGTCTTGCCTGCTGGCGCTGCCGCAACCTTCTGAAACCTTCATCGTCGTCGGGACCTGCTGGCGTGGCCGCGGACCGTTTGTAACTACCACCTTCTCGGGACCTGCTGGCTCCGCCGCGGCCCGATCATCTAGAACGCCGAGCTCGAGGATTGTGAGCTATCCATCTTATCATCGCATCTACCAGATTGGTAACAAGACTGTCCCGCTACCCCTTCTCCCCAAACCAAGAGACTAGAATCGACGGGACCCCTGAGTCCAGACCTCCTTGTACCATTCCACCGTACTTAAAGATTGCTTATAAAGAACGTTAAACCTTATTTCTGTGTGGTGTACATCTGTGGGGGGGAAGTTACTCGTCTGTACGATCGCTGGAGACGGCTCTCCCCGGAGACCTCTCCCCTTGTCCTCGGCCGACCCTCCCGGTCCGTCTAACATTGGTGGCCAGCGGCGCGATCCGAATCAACGCGTAATCGTACAGAGAGTAGCTCACCCCACGACGAAACCACAATGACAACCAAAGAGAGCGGATCCACCGAGAAATTCCAGATGGAGAAATTGGAAGAGTACAGCCATCGTATTGAAACAATTCTGCATTGAACTAGGTATCGCTACCACCGGTCTGAGTACTAAAGACGATTTCAAGCACGCCATTGAGTCATGGGCAGAAACCGGGGCCGTCAGACCCCCGGACCAAAATGTTACAGCATCAGAGACGAACACCACGGCTCCCGAGGAGCGAAGAACGGGTCTCTCGCAGGAAGAGATCTAAGAGAGAGAATAAAACAGACTACATGAGTTAGAAATGGCCCGGCTCAAAATGGATGGCAAACTCAAACTAGCCGAACAAAAACTGAACCTAGAACATCTGCGGCTCCGAGAAGAACGGGAAGAAAAACAGAGACAAAGGGAACTCAAAGAAAAGAGACTAGCGTATGAACACGAGCGCAAGCTAGCAGAAATAGACTTACGTAAGCAGAACAAAGAATTAGGGGTGCCCGAGCAACCGCGCACCCCGGGAGCAACAGAAAAGAAAGTACACATCCCCAAGGATGTCGTTCGAGAATATTTCCGAGATGACGACATACAACAATGGTTCAAGGCCTACGAGATCGCTATGACCTCCCACCGGATCGATCGAAGTGACTGGGGAGCCGGGCTATGGGGGAGGTTCGTCAATGAGGGCCGCGATGCCCTGTTACAGCTCCCAGACCACCTGATGACCTCCTATGACCACATGAAGGCTACCCTCCTCACCCGCTATGGGCTCACACCCGAAATGTACCGCCAGAGGTTCCGAGACTGCACCCGGATCCCAGGTACAACTTGGGTGGAGTATGTGAACTATTTCAGCCGAGCCTTCGAGGGTTGGATCAAGGGAAGCAATGTAACGACCTACGAGCAACTCTTCAATCTCATGGTGTGGGAGCACCTATCTAACAACTGCTTCGTCGAGCTCAGGCAGCACCTCCTCGACAGTAAATTGACTGATCCACGGCAGCTCGCCGCCGAGGCTGACCGGTGAGAAATTACCCGAGTGGGCCGGAATGGGCCACATGAACAGAACCGGAACAACCAAGGTCAGCACCGTCCCCGAGGAGGAGGAGGGGGCCAGGGACGAGGAAGAGACAACGCCCCAGCCGCTCCCGCTGCCAGCACGCCACCCCCGGCCAACCGGGGCAACCCCCCGGCGCGCCCGGGGTACAGAGCCAATGTCACGTGTCACCGATGCCAGCGAGTCGGCCACTACGCAAATGACCCGAACTGTCCACAGAACCAGACTCTGAGACCCCGCCAGATGGCTGCCGCCGCCCTGGGGGAAGAACAAATCTCCGAAGAACAAGAGGAGTGCGAGCAAGAACACCAAGAGTGGGAACCAGCCGCCATGGTTCTAGCGTGCCTAGGGGGAAGAGACATGGTCCCGCGGGCCCCCCTACCCGCCAACACCAGGAAGTGCAGTCAGTGGGTGAATATTAATGGACGCAGGGCCGAAGCCCTACGTGACACAGGGGCCAGTGTGACAGCCGTCCGCTGTCACCTGGTGACCCCAGAACAGATCCTGCCGAACATTCTCTGCCCTGTCCGTTCAGCCGACAATTCGGAGAGTCTATGCCGGATGGCCTGCGTCCCCTTCGAGTGGGGAGGAGTCTCCGGCATGTTGAAGGTAACGGTCCGAGATGATGCCCCCGTCGACTGTCTCCTGGGGAATGATCTTGAGAGTTCCCCGTGGGCCGCCGTAGAGAGAAGAGAGCACCTGGGGATGTTGGGCCTCCCGGACTGGGCGTGCGTAACCACCCGGTCCATGGCCGCCCGTGCCATCCCCCGACCTGAAGAACCAGAATGGCCAGCACCTCCTCCCCCGGTCGCTCCAGCAGAAGACGCCGACCGGGCCGACCCTCAAGAGCAAACCCCCGAAGGACTCGCTCAGCCCCAGGACCTTCCCGACCTGGCTCAGTGGCGGCAAGAAGGGGGGCCCACCCAGGAACAGTTTCGTCAAGAGCAGAAGACCTGTCCCTCCCTCGAGGGACTCCGCCAACAAGCCCTCGCCCAGAGCGCAGGGGATACCTCCGGAGCCCATTGGGTCTATTGGGACAACGACCTGTTGTACAGTGAACAGAGAATCGCGGAGTTAGGGGCCAGTCGAGTGCTAGTGGTGCCCCTCCGCTTTAGAGACTTCTTGCTAAACCTGGCCCACGATGTCCCACTGGCTGGTTACCTGGGTCAGGACAAAACCTACAGTCGCCTGGTGACCCACTTTTTCTGGCCCAAGATGAGAAACGACGTACTCAATCACTGCCGGTCTTGCCCCACGTGCCAGGCCAGCGGGAAGAGCGGCCGCAAACTTAAAGCACCTCTGCAACCTTTCCCAGTTGTCACCGACCCGTTCGAGAGGGTGGGAATAACATTGTGGGGCCCCTGGACCCCCGTACAGCGCAAGTACATCGGTTCATCCTGGTACTGGTGGACCACGCCACCCGCTACCCCGAGGCTGTTCCCCTGCGAACTGTGACAGCCCCGGTGGTCGGCCGGGCCTTGATGGGGATCTTCTCCCGGGTGGGCTTTCCCCGAGAAGTCGTCAGCGACCGAGGCACAAACTTTATTTCGAAATACATGAAGTCCCTCTGGCAACAGTGCGGGGTCACCTACCGATTCACGACCCCCTATCACCCTCAAGGAAACGGACTAGTCGAGCGGTTCAACCGCACGCTCAAAGGGATGATTGGGGGGTTGGAAGAGCCCCTCCGTCGCCAGTGGGATGTGCTACTGCCGTGCCTCCTCTTTGCCTATCGAGAAGTCCCCCAGAAGTCCCTCGGCTTCAGCCCGTTCGAACTCTTATACGGACACCCTGTGCGAGGGCCGCTCAGCCTAGTCAAAGAAGGTTGGGAGATGCCCCCCTGAAGAACCCTCCAGATGTTTTCAAGTACCTCCTGACCCTACGCAATCAGACCAGGCGATTCCGAGAAATGGCAAAAGCGAACCTGGAGGCCAGTCAGGAAGACATGAAAAGGTGGTACGATCAAAATGCCTCCTCCATCGAATTCGAACCCGGCCAACAAGTGTGGGTGATGTCCCTCACCGAACCATGCGCCTTGCAGGACAAGTGGACAGGGCCCTTCAAAGTGGTCGAGCGCAAGAGCCCTGTCACCTATCTCATCGATATGGAATCTGCACGGAACCCCCTCCGGGTACTCCACGCCAATAGATTAAAACCCCACTTTGTGCGTTCGGAGCTCAGCCTCCTGATGGTGACAGACAGCGGAGCCGAAGAGGATTCCGAACCACTCCCTGATCTCCTACGGACTCGAGAGAAGGACGGTTCCGTGGACGGGGTCCGACTCTCAGAGGCCCTCACCCCGGAACAGCGCCAAGGCTGCCGAGACCTCCTACTGCAGTTCGCAACCCTGTTCTCCCTCACCCCAGGGGTCACCCCCTGGTGCTTGCACGACGTGGACACTGGAGACAGTCCCCCTATCCGACATCGGGCCTACCGCGTACCAGATCGGGTACGGGCCTGCATCCAAGAGGAGGTGTCCAAAATGCTCACGCTCGGGGTCATCGAGCCCTCAGACAGCCCCTGGGCCAGCCCAGTGGTACTGGTCCCCAAAGCGGCCGCCCCCGGCACCACTCCTGAGCTCCGGTTCTGCGTCGACTACTGGGGCTTGAACGCTGTCACCAGAACCGACGCACATCCCATCCCCCGAGCAGATGAACTAATCGACCGCATGGGAGCTGCCCGCTACCTCAGCATCTTCGACCTGACAGCGGGCTACTGGCAGATCGGTCTCACACCCCGGGCCCAAGAACGATCTGCCTTCTCCACCCCTGATGGCCACTACCACTTCAAGGTCATGCCATTCGGCATGAAGAATGCCCCAGCAACTTTTCAGCGGCTAGTGAACCAGGTCCTGGCGGGATTCGAGGAATTCAGCGCTGCCTACCTGGACGATATCGCTGTGTACAGCCGCCACTGGTCCGACCACCTCAACCACCTCCGAGAGGTTCTGCAGGCCCTCCAACGAGCCGGCCTCACGATCAAGGCCAGCAAATGCCAAATTGGCCAGAGGTCCGTGACCTATCTCGGACACCAGGTGGGAAGCGGTCTGGTGGCCCCTCTGCAACTCAAGATTGCTGCCATCCAGTCGTGGCAGCCCCCCATCACCCAGACTGAGGTCCGCGCCTTCTTGGGACTCACAGGCTACTACCGGCGGTTCGTGAGGGACTATGGCAGCATTGTGGGGCCCCTCACAGAACTCACATCCAAAAACCACCCAAAGAAGGTCAACTGGACTCCAGACTGTCAAGCGGCCTTCGAGAAGCTGAAGGCCGCCATGTGCTCCGCCCCTGTGCTCCAGGCCCCCGACTACAGTCGGGAATTCATCGTCCAAACGGATGCCTCCGACCATGGCATTGGGGCAGTCCTTTCCCAGTTGAATCCCGAAGGACTTGACCAACCAGTGGCTTTCATCAGCCGACGTCTCCTGGCCCGAGAGCAACACTGGAGCACCATCGAGAGGGAGGCATTCGCAGTGGTGTGGGCCCTCAAAAAGCTCCGGCCTTATCTCTTCGGTACCCACTTCCGGGTGCAGACAGATCATCGGCCCCTGCAGTGGCTAATGCAGATGCGGGGGGAAAACCCAAAACTATTGCGTTGGTCCATCTCCCTGCAGGGGATGGACTTCACTGTGGAACATCGACCTGGGCAAGACCACGCCAACGTGGATGGCCTGTCACGCTTTTTCCGCCTCGACGAGGAGAGTCCCCAAGAGGATGGGTGACTCTCCCCGCCGTCAGCTGGGGGGGACGCATGTTGGACAGGCCACGTGAAGGGCTTGCTCCCTCCCCGCATGACAAGGCCCGAGCCCGGCCCTCCAGGTGTTACCCACAGAAACCACCCGCTCCCCGTCTCATACGGGACCCCTGCCCCCGGACATCCCTGCATCATGGGCCCGAATCACTACCGGCCCCCTCGCCCGGCCTGGGCGCCATCTTGGACATTGCACCACGAGGCCGCGTGGCCTCCGATCGACCCTAACCCTGGGCCTGGCCAGGCCCCGACATCCCGGCACCACCATCCACCCAGGAGGTGAACGGACCACTTGGCAGGTCAATGGGAGAAAGAAGTGTCGATGGCTCTCCCCCGCCAGGTGCCGATCGCCCCCAGCTCCCCCAGGCGCTGGCTCCACCCCCCTGCTGGGTGTCTGGACTCCCTCATCCTGGACCTCCCGACCTCCAAGTGCGAGGGTCCGGACATCAAAGGGCGCCAGACCTATAACTGGGGCAGCTCCAGAGCAGGAAGGCAGTTGTATCTTGGAGTCGAGAGACGCAGTGAAGAACTCATCCTTGACGGACTACTGGCGCTGCTGTAGCCCTGCCTTGCGAACTACTGTCTTGCCTGCTGGCGCTGCCGCAACCTTCTGAAACCTTCATCGTCGTCGGGACCTGCTGGCGTGGCCGCGGACCGTTTGTAACTACCACCTTCTCGGGACCTGCTGGCTCCGCCGCGGCCCGATCATCTAGAACGCCGAGCTCGAGGATTGTGAGCTATCCATCTTATCATCGCATCTACCAGATTGGTAACAAGACTGTCCCGCTACCCCTTCTCCCCAAACCAAGAGACTAGAATCGAGGGGACCCCTGAGTCCAGACCTCCTTGTACCATTCCACCGTACTTAAAGATTGCTTATAAAGAACGTTAAACCTTATTTCTGTGTGGTGTACATCTGTGGGGGGGAAGTTACTCGTCTCTACGATCGCTGGAGACGGCTCTCCCCGGAGACCTCTCCCCTTGTCCTCGGCCGACCCTCCCGGTCCGTCTAACAGACACACATCTGAGGGAATGCACACTGTACGGGGACACACATCTGAGGCAATGCACACTGTACAGGGACACACATCTGAGGCAATGCACAGTGTACAGCGACACACACAAGGAACCATACACAGTCTACATGGACACACATCTGAGGCAATGCACAGTGTACAGGGACACACATCTGAGGCAATGCACAGTGTACAGGGACACACATCTGAGGCAATGCACAGTGTACAGGGAGACACACCAGGAGCAATACAGAGTGTACAGGGACACACATCTGAAGCAATACACAGTGTACAGGGACACACAACTGAGGCAATGCATAGTGTACAGGGACACACATCTGAGGCAATGCACAGTGTACAGGGAGCCACACAAGGAACCATACACAGTCTACATGGACACACATCTGAGGCAATGCACAGTGTACAGCGACACACACAAGGAACCGTACACAGTCTACATGGACACACATCTGAGGCAATGCACAGTGTACAGCGACACACACAAGGAACCATACACAGTCTACATGGACACACATCTGAGGCAATGCACAGTGTACAGGGACACACATCTGAGGCAATGTGCAGTGTACAGGGACACACATCTGAGGCAATGCACAATGTACAGGGACACACACTAGAAGCAACACACAGTGTACAGAGACACATCTGAGGCAATGCACAGTGTACAGCGACCCACACAAGGAACCATACACAGTCTACATAGACACACATCTGAGGCAATGCACAGTGTACAGCGACACACACAAGGAACCATACAGAGTCTACAGGGACACACATCTGAGGCAATGCACAGTGTACAGGGACACACATCTGAGGCAATGCACAGTGTACAGGGAGACACACCAGGAGCAATACACAGTGTACAGGGACACACATCTGAAGCAATACACAGTGTACAGGGACACACATCTGAGGCAATGCACAGTGTACAGGGACACACATCTGAGGCAATGCACAGTGTACAGGGACACACATCTGAGGCAATGCACAGTGTACAGGGACACACACCTGAAGCAATACACAGTGTACAGGGACACATCTGAGGCAATGCACAGTGTACAGCAACACACACAAGGAACAATACACAGTCTACATGGACACACATCTGAGGCAATGCTCAGTGTACAGGGACACACATCTGAGGCAATGCACAGTGTACAGGTGTAGGAGCGTAGGGTCTGCAATCCTATGATCACCCCAGATTTTTGCTTTTTGCTTCACTGGTTTACGACTTCTCTGGCTGTGGGCCTGCTAATCAGACCCACAGCCTAGCTGTTCTCTCACTAAATTGACACGTGTACCTTAGGTGCATTTACCAATTGGTACTGGGCCACCTTATCAGACCCTGTAACTCAGGGCATAGGTGTACCCAGGGCCTACCAGGGGCTGCAGCAGGTATTATGCCACCCCTGGCTGGCCATCTGAATCTGACACAACTGGCTGCACGACAGCTGGAGCAAGGTGGTGTAATCACCCTTTGCTTTAGATATAGTATACCTATATCTAACCCTAAAATGGACACATGTATTCCTATCAGTCGCTCCTAAGGCAGGCCTTATCAATCCTGAAGGCAGAGTGCTTGGAATTATGTGAGATGGTGCTCTGGCATGAGCTGAGCCCGTTTGCAGCTTGCGGAACCAAGTCCTAATAGCTGTTCCATGATAACGCGTACCATATACTCTTAAGTGCATTATAATCCTCGCGGTTATATGCCAACTCTGGTATCGCTTTATCAAAACATGTCGAGTAAGGTGTCATACGAATTGGAATACTAACCCCTCGCCAATTCTGGTGACGGGGTTAGCATTCCACCCTTCTAGAGGGACACGACATGTATGTAACTGTGAACCCCGGTTAAAGTTAACTCAAGCCTCAGCATCACAAAATGGATGCTGCCACCACAGACACAAGTCTGACCTCCTGCTGCTGGGAGTCCTTCCAGCGAGGGAGGCTTGGACAAAGGGTTTCCTGTCAGGGGCGGTGCTAGCACCATCCCAGACAGGGTTTCGTGTATCCTGGGAAGGCAGGGCTTTAGAGGAAGGTGACTGCAAGTGGCACCCCGGTGCTCACTATGCATAGGCTGGTAGAACCAGTTCCAGGGGCACACCAGCCCCTGAGCTGGGGAAAGTCTGGCATGGGAGAGGGGTGTAACCACCCCCCTTCCTGGTCCCACCCATGGGCAGGACCTAGTCGCGTGCCAGCCCCTTTCCCTAGTATAAAGATAGGAGCGGGCCCCCTTCCAAATTAGATCATCTTTGAATCCTGAAACTACTTTCTATGAAAGGAACTCAAGACTTCTTCCTAAGATTTCTATCTTGTGACTAAGGAGTAGTCACCCTGCATCTGCGGGCACCACCTAAGAACACTGTGGTTTGCTGCACGTCCTTCCTCTGGAATCCGACTGACCAGCACGACGAGACCTGGCTTCCCTGGCACCTCTGACCTCTACCTACATCATCTGCCCAGCTGAGATCTGTGGGTGTGACGAGACCTCGAGGGACCGGCCATCTTCAGAACTGCACGACGCTTATCCAGCATGACCGCCGAGGGATCCTCGAGTGAGTGCTTTGGGGTTCAAGAAGCCCTAACCCTGAGCAGCTCCAGCACCGAAGTCCAGCCCCCCAGCATCCACGAGATCTGCGTGGGGCCCTTCTGCTCTTTGCTGCTCACCGCGTTTGTCCGGCTACTTGACTGCTGGCTTGTGGCCCTCTTGACGACGCACCACAATGACATCACCGCTGGTCTGGTTGCTCCAGACTGGCCCTTGCTCCCCTCCAACAGAGGAGCACCCCGGACCCTTCTGGTCCACTCCAGACGCCATCTTGAGTCCACCGCGTGGGCTTGCATTTGCCAAGAGTTGTTGCCCCAATCCTGGGTCCAGCGACGTTGACAGCAGATACCTTTGTGGGACAGCTCGCACCTCCATCCTGGTCGCCGACAATGCCTCCTGGTCCGTGAGATCTGCAGAGCCCAGCGTCGCCCACTCACCTGGTCGAGGTGACTCCGTCCGGCGCCATCCTGGTGCCCATCTGATCACTGGCTAGTGATTCAGGACTTGGTCCCCTCTGCTTACAGGTGTCTTCCATCATCGATCCAGGCTTGGATCCCATCGAACTTCATCACTGGTCGCCTGCCAGCAACTTCTTCTTTCAGGCTCCATAGACTGCAACGAGGATTCCCGACGTCTTTTCAGACCTATGCAGCCGCAGCCCCTGGGCTATGTAATCTCAGCATTTCGGTGCCCCAGCATAGCTTACCTATCCAAAGGTCCAGATCCTTTTTCGTTTCAGCTCTACCTAGTCGGATTTGTCCGATAACACTAACTTTACGAAATCTAGCATCCATAGACTTTGTCCCGCATCCCGCGTGAGAGTGCACACTCTGCACCCGATCCCCCTAGGCCTCCTGCTCCTAACCTGAAGGTTCAGTAGTCCAGTCCTAGCAATCCTAAAGTCTAATAGAGTAGTACTTACCTGCTAGTAATTTTGCATTCCACTTTTAGAGTATATGGTTTTTCGTGCCCCTTGGGCATTTGTGTAAATTGTGCGACTTTCAGTATTTCTTTAAGAGCTTTGTATTGTGCTTAGCACCCTGTCCTCATAAAGAGTCCAGGGTTGTTGTGTTATAAATAAATATCCTTTTATTTTCATAACAACTTGTGTGGTGTCCTTTCACTTGGTGTTCAAGGGGTATATGTGATGGTATAACAGCTGGCTTAACACGCCCTCTAGAGTCTAGCCTAAAGACTGCTCTTGTCCACGCTACTAGGATAGCTGGTCTACGGTTGACTTTCAACCAATCATCAATGAGGGTTGTTTGGACTGATACAAAGTGCTCACTAGAATAGTGAGCATTATATATCAGGCCAACTTCTCACAACAGGGACACACATCTGAGGCAATGCACAGTGTACAGGGAGACACACCAGGAGCAATACACAGTGTACAGGGACACACATCTGAAGCAATACACAGTGTACAGGGACACACATCTGAGGCAATGCACAGTGTACAGGGACACACATCTGAGGCAATACGCAGTGTACAGGGACACACATCTGAGGCAATACACAGTCTGCATGGACACACATCTGAGGCAATGCACAGTGTACAGCGACACACACAAGGAACCATACACAGTCTACATGGACACACATCTGAGGCAATGCACAGTGTACAGGGACACACATCTGAGGCAATGCGCAGTGTACAGGGACACACATCTGAGGCAATGCACAGTGTACAGGGACACACATCTGAGGCAATGCACAGTGTACAGCGACACACACATGGAACCATACACAGTCTACATGGACACACATCTGAGGCAATGCACAGTGTACAGGGATACACATCTGAGGCAATGCATAGTGTACAGGGACACACATCTGAGGCAATGCACAGTGTACAGCGACACACACAAGGAACCATACACAGTCTACATGGACACACATCTGAGGCAATGCACAGTGTACAGGGACACACATCTGAGGCAATGCACAGTGTACAGGGAGACACACCAGGAGCAATACACAGTGTACAGGGACACACATCTGAAGCAATACACAGTGTACAGGGACACACATCTGAGGCAATACGCACAGCGTACAGGGACACACATCTGAGGCAATGCACAGTGTACAGGGACACACATCTGAGGCAATGCACAGTCTACAGGGACACACATCTGAGGCAATGCACAGTGTACAGCGACACACATCTGAGGCAATGCAAAGTGTACAGGGAGACACACCAGGAGCCATACAGAGTCTACATGGACACACATCTGAGGCAATGCACAGTGTACAGGGACACACATCTGAGGCAATGCACAGTGTACAGCGACACACACAAGGAACCATACACAGTCTACATGGACACACATCTGAGGCAATGCACAGTGTACAGGGATACACATCTGAGGCAATGCATAGTGTACAGGGACACACATCTGAGGCAATGCACAGTGTACAGCGACACACACAAGGAACCATACACAGTCTACATGGACACACATCTGAGGCAATGCACAGTGTACAGGGACACACATCTGAGGTAATGCACAGTGTACAGGGACACACATCTGAGGCAATGCACAGTGTACAGGGACACACATCTGAGGCAATGCACAGTGTACATGGACACACATCTGAGGCAATGCACAGTGTACAGGGACACACATCTGAGGCAATGCACAGTGTACAGGGACACACATCTGAGGCAATGCACAGTGTACAGGGAGACACACCAGGAGCAATACACAGTGTACAGGGACACACATCTGAAGCAATACACAGTGTACAGGGACACACATCTGAGGCAATACACAGTGTACAGGGACACACATCTGAGGCAATACACAGTCTGCATGGACACACATCTGAGGCAATGCACAGTGTACAGCGACACACACAAAGAACCATACACAGTCTACATGGACACACATCTGAGGCAATGCACAGTGTACAGGGACACACATCTGAGGCAATGCGCAGTGTACAGGGACACACATCTGAGGCAATGCACAGTGTACAGGGACACACACCAGAAGCAATACACAGTGTACAGAGACACATCTGAGGCAATGCACAGTGTACAGCGACACACACAAGGAACCATACACAGTCTACATGGACACACATCTGAGGCAATGCACAGTGTACAGGGACACACATCTGAGGCAATGCGCAGTGTACAGGGACACACATCTGAGGCAATGCACAGTGTACAGGGACACACATCTGAGGCAATGCACAGTGTACATGGACACACATCTGAGGCAATGCACAGTGTACAGGGACACACATCTGAGGCAATGCACAGTGTACAGGGACACACACAAGGAGCCATACACAGTCTACATGGACACATATCTGAGGCAATGCACAGTGTACAGGGATACACATCTGAGGCAATGCATAGTGTACAGGGACACACATCTGAGGCAATGCACAGTGTACAGCGACACACACAAGGAACCATACACAGTCTACATGGACACACATCTGAGGCAATGCACAGTGTACAGGGACACACATCTGAGGCAATGCACAGTGTACAGGGACACACATCTGAGGCAATGCACAGTGTACAGGGACACACATCTGAGGCATTGCACAGTGTACATGGACACACATCTGAGGCAATGCACAGTGTACAGGGACACACATCTGAGGCAATGCACAGTGTACAGGGACACACATCTGAGGCAATGCACAGTGTACAGGGAGACACACCAGGAGCAATACACAGTGTACAGGGACACACATCTGAAGCAATACACAGTGTACAGGGACACACATCTGAGGCAATGCACAGTGTACAGGGACACAGATCTGAGGCAATGCACAGTGTACAGGGAGCCACACAAGGAACCATGCACAGTCTACATGGACACACATCTGAGGCAATGCACAGTGTACAGCGACACACACAAGGAACCATACACAGTCTACATGGAGACACATCTGAGGCAATGCACAGTGTACAGGGACACACATCTGAGGCAATGCACAGTGTACAGGGACACACATCTGAGGCAATGCACAGTGTACAGGGAGACACACCAGGAGCAATACACAGTGTACAGGGACACACATCTGAAGCAATACACAGTGTGCAGGGACACACATCTGAGGCAATGCACAGTGTACAGGGATACACATCTGAGGCAATGCACAGTGTACAGGGAGCCACACAAGGAACCATACGCAGTCTACATGGACACACATCTGAGGCAATGCACAGTGTACAGCGACACACACAAGGAACCATACACAGTCTACATGGACACACGTCTGAGGCAATGCACAGTGTACAGGAACACACATCTGAGGCAATGCACAGTGTACAGGGACACACATCTGAAGCAATGCACAGTGTACAGGGACACACATCTGAGGCAATGCACAGTGTACAGGGACACACATCTGAGGCAATGCACAGTGTACAGGGAGACTCACCAGGAGCAATACACAGTGTACAGGGACACACACCAGGAGCAATACACAGTGTACAGGGACACACATCTGAAGCAATACACAGTGTACAGGGACACACATCTGAGGCAATGCACAGTGTACAGGGACACACATCTGAGGCAATGCACAGTGTACAGGGACACACATCTGAGGCAATGTGCAGTGTACAGGGACACACATCTGAGGCAATGCACAGTGTACAGGGGCACACACCAGAAGCAATACACAGTGTACAGAGACACATCTGAGGCAATGCACAGTGTACAGCGACACACAAGGAACCATACAGAGTCTACATGGACACACATCTGAGGCAATGCACAGTGTACAGGGACACACATCTGAGGCAATGCACAGTGTACAGGGAGACACACCAGGAGCAATACACTGTTACAGGGACACACATCTGAGGCAATGCACAGTGTACAGGGACACACATCTGAGGCAATGCACAGTTTACAGGGAGACACACCAGGAGCAATACACAGTGTACAGGGACACACATCTGAGGCAATGCACAGTGTACAGAGACACATCTGAGGCAATGCACAGTGTACAGCGACACACACAAGGAACCATACACAGTCTACACGGACACACATCTGAGGCAATGCACAGTGTACAGGGAGACACACCAGGAGCAATACGCAGTGTACAGGGACACACATCTGAGGCAATGCACAGTGTACAGGGAGACACACCAGGAGCAATACACAGTGTACAGGGACACACATCTGAGGCAATGCACAGTGTACAGGGACACACATCTGAGGCAATGCACAGTGTACAGGGACACACATCTGAGGCGATGCACAGTGTACAGGGACACACATCTGAGGCAATGCACAGTCTACAGGGAGACACACCAGGAGCAATACACAGTGTACAGAGACACATCTGAGGCAATGCACAGTGTACAGCGACACACACAAGGAACCATACACAGTCTACACGGACACACATCTGAGGCAATGCACAGTGTACGGGGACACACATCTGAGGCAATGCACAGTGTACAGGGACACAAAACTGAGGCAATATGCAGTGTACAGGGACACAAAACTGAGGCAATGCACAGTGTACAGGGACACACATCTGAGGCAATGCACAGTGTACAGGGACACACATCTGAGGCAATGCACAGTCTACAGGGGGACACACCAGGAGCAATACACAGTGTACAGAGACACATCTGAGGCAATGCACAGTGTACAGCGACACACACAAGGAACCATACACAGTCTACACGGACACACATCTGAGGCAATGCACAGTGTACGGGGACACACATCTGAGGCAATGCACAGTGTACAGGGACACAAAACTGAGGCAATATGCAGTGTACAGGGACACAAAACTGAGGCAATGCACAGTGTACAGGGACACACATCTGAGGCAATGCACAGTGTACAGGGACACACATCTGAGGCAATGCACAGTCTACAGGGAGACACACCAGGAGCAATACACAGTGTACAGAGACACATCTGAGGCAATGCACAGTGTACAGCGACACACACAAGGAACCATACACAGTCTACACGGACACACATTTGAGGCAATGCACAGTGTACGGGGACACACATCTGAGGCAATGCACAGTGTACAGGGACACAAAACTGAGGCAATATGCAGTGTAAAGAGGCACACATCTGAGGCAATACACAGTGAACAGGGACACACATCTGAGGCAATACAAAGTGAACAGGGCCACACATTTGGGGAACTACACCATGTACAGGGAGACACACAAACCTGGGGAAATACATCATGTACTAAGAGACAGGCCTCTGGGGCAATCATGCAGTGCCCAGTAGGGTGCTCTGACAGGTCAGTGTGTGGATGAGTTGTCTAGCATTTTATTGGCCTGTTTTATGGCCATGTGGGACAGTTTTTACTGTTTAGTTCCCTGATATTACCACAAGCATTATCAGAGTAAAGAGCAAGTTCATGCAGTCCCCCATACCTTGCAAAAAACTCATACATTGCATCTTTACAAGTTAAAAACTGCCCGATTGGCAAACATTTTTTTTATTTCTAAAGACAGTGTTCCCTTGAAGAGGATTAATGAAAGCAAACAATAAATATAGACCCAATCAGTATTATATTTCACAGCTGTCCAGCCGGACATGTGTTTTAATATATAGTTGCTAAAATATACACATTTAGTGGGAAGGACGTCCAACATGAAACAAAAAGGCTCAGGCAGAGTAAATTGTTTGTATGAGATACATTTTGGTAGGACAAGCAAATAATAGTGGAGACACCATTACACCTAATAAGTATTAAATAAAGAGGTGTATATGGCGTACAATAAGTTGACGGTGTTTCGCTCCTTAAAAAAGATATAGGATCTTCATCAGGACATTAACAATGATATGCCTGTGTACATTTTGCCTGTAATTAATAAAACCATAGGAGGGAATAAAGGATGTAAAAAGAAAAAGATACATATGAAAGTTAGCTCGGGTGGAAAACAATTTGAAAAGAACTTGGGCGCTGGTGAGGGCAGTGTGCCACTTCTTTAGCCATCTGGTTCGCCAATGGGGGCCACGTTTATTCTGGTGTATAGCCCTATTTATTTGTAAAGAAACACAACCGGAGTAATGCCTTAGATTGGGCGTTATACTGCTTTCAGCTGAGAGTCTGTCTTTCTGACTAAAACGAGAGTCTGCCTTTCTGACTCCTGACTCAGACGAGACTCTGCCTTTCTGACTCCTGACTCAGATGAGAGTCTGTCTTTCTGACTCTTGACTCAGACGAGAGTCTCCCTTTCTCACTCAGGCGAGAGTCTGCCTTTATGACTCCTGACTCAGACCAGAGACTGCGTTTCTGACTCAGATGAGATTCTGCCTTTCTAACTCCTGACTCAGACGAGAGTCTGCCTTTCTGACTCAGACGAGAGTCTGCCTTTCTGACTCAGATGAGGGTCTGCCTTTCTAACTCCTGACTCAGACCAGAGACTGCCTTTCTGACTCAGACGAGAGTCTGCCTTTCTGACTCAGACGAGAGTCTGCCTTTCTGACTCAGACGAGAGTCTGCCTTTCTGACTCAGACGAGAGTCTGCCTTTCTGACTCAGATGAGGGTCTGCCTTTCTAACTCCTGACTCAGACCAGAGACTGCCTTTCTGACTCAGACGAGAGTCTGAGTTTCTGACTCAGACGAGAGTCTGCCTTTCTGACTCAGACGAGAGTCTGCCTTTCTGACTCAGACGAGAGTCTGCCTTTCTGACTCAGATGAGGGTCTGCCTTTCTAACTCCTGACTCAGACGAGAGTCTGCCTTTCTGACTCAGACGAGAGTCTGCCTTTCTGACTCAGACGAGAGTCTGCCTTTCTGACTCAGACGAGAGTCTGCCTTTCTGACTCAGACGAGGGTCTGCCTTTCTGACTCAGACGAGAGTCTGCCTTTCTGACTCAGATGAGGGTCTGCTTTTCTGCATCCTGACTCAGACGAGAGTCTGCCTCTCTGTCTCAGACAAGTGTCTGTCTTTCTGACAAGAGCATCATGGGTCTCTGGGCGTGGCCTTATCCCAGGGAAGACATAAGAAACACATTTGTAGTTGTTACTGAACAGGATAATAGAACCTCTTCTCTTTTCCCATGATGCACTGGGAGGAGCAAAGGTAACGCGCCTGCTCATAGGTGCACCCCACTTTAAGCAAAAGGTAGAGGAGACAGCCCCATCATGATGGGTTATGGGGTGTTGGGAGTCAGCAGGTCCCCACTGCTGGGCGGATGTGACGCAGGGACCCCCCTCAGACTTCACTCTCAGCAGGAAGCTGGAGGGGGCCCCCAGTTACACTCTTGGGGGGCCCGAACCCACTGTCATCAGGATGCATGGCTGGCGCCTCTCTCTCAGGCAGCCACATCAGTAACATTCATGGCCTGAAATAACTAAGTAATTGCATTAGGAGCCTGGGTGATAATTACACCGCAGCTGAATAATTCATATTCAAATTATTGGTAATGAATGCTAATTGCCCGAGTATCTGAAGTAAGATGCGGCGCAGTGAACTGAGAGGGTAGCGGGCTCTTTTTATCTCCTGGAATGCACTTCTAGAAGCTTCCTCCGGCATTTTGGGGGACGGAGAGAGTTTTGCCGCCGTCCCAATGAGACGGCTCCACTGTGGCCCCATGGGGCAGATCACCTGAGGATAGCACAGGCCCCGTATCTGTGAGCAGCGGCCACCCAGCGCCGCCCCTTTAGAGGGCGGGGCTTCTGGTTCTATGGCGAATGCATTTATTTATTTCATTGTTTTAATAAGAACTGGCCTGGACGGGAAGTCGTTCCGTAGTATTGGTGACGCTAGTAAAGTGCACCTCATGACGTCTTGGAATTGTCGGGGAGGCCACAGGGAGATACTAGTGCCCCCAGACCTTAGACGAAACTGCTACCAGCATGAAGTCCATCCACTCAGGGACCCCCTCGGGCCCCTTCCACCACCACGTCCACTCCACGGCCCTCTAACCCATCAGCACCATGTTCACACCTATTCTGAATGCCTCCATCTCTGCTGCGACCTTCCCAGATGCTTGGAAACAGCAACTGCCATCCCATTGCTAAAGAAACCCTCCACAGACCCTTCAACAGTCACCAACTACAGACCCAGCTCCCTGCCACCGTTCCCGGCCAAGGTCTTGAGGAAAATCATCATCAGACACCTCACTGAGTTCCTCAATGACCACTAACGCATCAAAACCCCTCTGTCTGGTTTCAGACCCAACCACGGCATGGGAACTGACCTCAGGTCCGCTGCATTTGCCATCTGCGTGATTGTGCACAGAGGAGACGCGTGGCCCTCACCCTCCTGGGCTTTTCTGTGGCCCCCAGCCAGTCAGCCTGGCACCCTACACTTCCAATGCCCGCAGCCTCATTTGAGGAGTTCGGCAAGGATTCTCCCTGAGCCCGACCCTCTTCAACGCATACATGATCCCTCTAGCAGCATCATCCACTCTACCAACATCAACGTGCTCTGCTAGGACGATGACACAGGACTCATTCGCTCCCTCACGGCGAAGACGTACAGTACCCGGATCGAGTTCACTGCCTGCAGGATGGAAATCACCCACTGGATGACGAAGAGCTACCTGAAGCTGAACACCACCATGGCTGGAAGGGGGTTCTTTAGGAAGGGCACCTGACAGTGAGACTCCACATGGTGGCCATCAGAGCTCGAACCGACACTCACAGCCGACCACCCACGACAAGAACCTCTGGATCATCATCGACAGCAAACTCGACATGACCTCCCAAGCCTATGCCCTCACAGCCTCATGCTTCCATGAAGATGCTGAGGAAGACTTTCAAATGGGTCCCAATTATCAACCTGAAAACCGTCAGGCATGCCGTGGTCAGAAGCGAGCTGGACTGCGGGATCACCCTCTAAGCCGGGGTCAACAACAACTCACCCGGATGCTGCAGACCATTCAGAACTCGGCGGCGAGAATTACTCGCAGCCTCTCAGGCCGCACTCACATCGCACCGCACCTGAAGGAGAGTCACTGGCCTCCAATACACAAACTAGCACAATTCAAACTCCTCAACCACGCTTTCAAGGCACTACATAACACCGGCCCAGCACACCTCAACAATCGCATCTGCTTTCACAAACCTTCCAGACACCTCCGCTCATCTGTACTCCTACTTTCACACATCCAATGCATAAGGTAAACCATATCCCGCAGTGATGCCTTCTCCTACATCGTTCCAAAAGCATGGAACAACCCGCTGCTACAGATAAGAGCCTCCTCCTCACTTTGGAAATTCCACATGAAGCTGAACATCTGACTTTTCGAGCACTCCCATCTGGACGCACACCAGGTCAGCAACAGGATCCTCTCCCGGTTGACAGTGCTTGCCACAGTGCTGCGTAACATAACATAGCCTTCCGGCTTCAGCCAAAGGGAGTTCACCTTACACCCCTGCACATGACTATTCCGGGCTCCTGCTGGTGCTGGCGAAGCGCTCCTTTCTAAAGGGACGTGAGATCTCACCCCAGCACATGAGCACTCAGGGCTCTTGCGGGTGGCAGCTGGAGGCTCCTGGCTAAAGGGACTTGAGACCTCACCCCTACTCATGAGTACACCTTCACTTCCAGATCCAGACCAGCCATAGAACAAGTCTTCACAGCACCCTCACCTACAGACCCCCCGGACCCCACGCTTCATTCAGCACTATTTATTTATTTATTTATTTTTGAAATTTGTACAGCGCAAACAATTGCCCGTAGACGTCTCGGCGCTAGAAACTGTGCATGTAATCCCGAAGGCTGAGCCTGTAACTATTCTTGATCAAACAGCCAGGTCTTTTTTTTCCTGCGGAAATGCATCAAGGACGGGCTGTCTTTGATAGAAGCTGGCAGGGAATTCCATAATCTGGGAGCTGCCACTAGGAAGCGTCTATCGCCCCAGTTGACTGTTTTTGTTCGTGGTATATGCAAAAGTTTAAGGTTGTTGGATCGGAGCGATCTTGTGGAGGACTGGTACCTGAGTTGGGATTTCAGGAAGTGCGGACCATAGTTGTGCAATGCTTTATAGAGTATGCACAGTGCTTTAAACTTGATCCTGTTCCGAATCTTGAGCCAATGCAGGTCCCTTATTGTCTCAGAGATTGGTGAGAACTTTGAGGTTCCAGACAGGAGACAGGCTGCAGCATTCTGGATGGTCTGCATTTTGTTGGTCACTCTTGCTTGGGCGTTGATGAATAAGCCGTTACAGTAGTCAAGAGATGACAACACGAGGGCGCTTACCAGCGTTTTACCTGCCGTGGTTGGTAGGAACGGCATGATTTTCTTGATCAGCCTGAGTTTATGGTGGGCGGTTGCTGCTATTTTATTTGAGTGGGCCATAAAATTTAGTTTATCGTCAAAAGTCACCCCTAGATTTCTGACGGTGATGGCTGGTGTAGGTGGTGTTCCGTGCGTAGGGGGCCACCAGGTAGTTGACCATCCGGGGGAAAGATATCCAAATATGACGACCTCCGTTTTTTCAGAGTTTAGCTTTAGGCAATTGGAGGCCATCCACTCACCGATCGCCCGCATGCCCTCTTGGAAGTTTTCTGCTACCTTGTCTCCATTCCCGTTGATGGCCAACACAAGCTGTGTATCATCTGCGTATGAGGTAAGGCTCATCCAATAGGCCTTGATGACAGAGGCCAGGTCCGACACATAGATATTAAATAGTGTCGGACTGAGGGATGAGCCTTGGGGAACCCCACACGGTAGTGACAGCTTGTGTGATTGAAAGGGCCCCAGTGTGACCACCTGTGATCTCCCCGCCAGGAAGGAGGAAAGCAGATTTTTAGCCATGTGGCAGATGCCCAAGTTTTCGGCACGGTCGACCAAGATCTTGTGGTCCTGCGTCAACCCTAACAAAGTTCTGCTGCCACTTAGGAAGGCACCATTAGACATCCGAGGAAACTTTTCTTGCAAAACAGAATTTGCGGTATATGTTCTACAATGTAGCTGCAACAGAAGATACGTGGGCAGCACCATACATCCTTTCCACGTAAGAATTCTCCAACATCTACGGGCAATCAGCCATGATGACCCCACATACCCTGTTGCACGACACATCAACACTTATCACGAAGGTAAAGCAGAAAACATCCAATACTTTGTGATAGACAGTGTCAAGAAAAACATCAGAGGTGGAAATAGACAACTGGCACTCAGGAGGCTGGAATCGAGATATGTTCTCTTACTCGATTCCAAGGCCCCCAATGGCTTGAACGCCGACGAAGCCCTAAGTGTGCTCCTTTGAGTATGCCCTGACACTCTTTGCAGCCTCCCCTGACACAAACCTACTCCTCCAGAACAGTACCTACTTTATGTGTGATTGAAATAACTTGTCACCAAGAACAACATACTTTTATGTAATTTCATTTCATTTCACTTTATTCACTCCAAACAATAGGTGAGAGAAGGTCTACATTAACACGGCAATACAGTCGGTCAGGGTCTTGTCAACCCTCCGAATCACTATTCCCGACATCAGTCAAGAACCTCCCTACTGCCTTCACCACAGACATGACGAAGGATGAAGTTAATGCACATGGTTTGTTCGGGCACTAGTCCCTCGATAACAGTATATGGCCAGATTAGGAAACTACTATTAGTTAGTAAGCAAATCGTCAAGGATACTATTCCTCTTCACCAGTCAAGGCCCGACTAACATTACACTGTTTGCGCATTCATGCGCTAAAATACGCAACATGTTGGATAAAAAACCACCGCAGCACTGACCCACACCGGCCTGGGTATTACTTCACTAGCACATTACAATCCACATGTGTCTAATTGTCAAGGTTCTTGTTTACAGGCACACTGCCGCAATGTACCTTAATCAATCTATGACTCGCTGGATTCACTGTTAAGCCGTTTTTCAACGCTGAACTTGCCATGAGGATGTTATTTTGATATTCTTTGGTATATATACCTTGTGCAACCTAACATTTAAAACGTTTTAATATTTAATTGTCTACATATGACTAGAATATGTTTTCGCAATTTAGTTTAGTCCAAACCAATATGTGTCACTTTGTTATATTATTTAGAAGACAGACTCCACGAGTTGTCAGGACTCATCACATGTAGTGAAACATAACTCTTCCATGCCTGTCTGTCAGGAAGTCACCATGGCAACGCACTCTCCCACCTCGCAACCAATCACTGTTGTCTTTGTATATATAGCACTTTCACTGTGTATGTAACTGTTGTGAGCAAGGCGGTTCTTTGCCACCGAAACGCGTCAAACCATCCTAATGGAATAAAGAAAACTTTTCCTTGTAAAAGTGATCCCACGGTGTCAGCGCATGTTTTGCATGTTTGGATCCAGGATTGGAAATTATATATATGTATATATATAAATCCAAACAAACGATCTCGAACCTCCAACCAGTGGCGAACAAAGATATATATATGAAAAATCAGCTCCTTACAGCTCAGCTCAATGCACCGCGCCAGCAACGAAGGAGACGGACCAGCCAGGTACAGCAAGATGGTAGTTTTATTTCACAGAGAACAGCTACGCGTTTCGGGCCAACTCGCCCTTGTTCACACTGTAATCCTAATAAAAACTATATATATATATATATATATTTTGCTTGCTGTCTTTGCTGCTTCTTAGCTGAAATGGTGGTGCATTTACAAGCCTGTTTGAAATCACTGTTGTTCACAAGTGGCATTGTTTACTCCCAGCTTTCAAAGTGAACCTGTTTTGTGTTAATTACCCTTACCTACCCAGTTCCCAGTTCCTTGTGTGATGTGCATCCCCAGTCCAATTTTATTTTGTTCTTTGCATTCTGGGACGTGTTGTCCTGTTTTCTAAACAAATAAAAAAGACCACATGACCCTGGAGTCATAAGAAACGCCTTGACCGGGGCCGCACGTCACGCACGGACATGGAAACGTGGGCGGGCTGCAGACCACTCCGTCTCAGTTACCAGGCACCACAGCTGTTCTCTTGAAAACTAGTTCTTCCCAACATAGTATCACTACCAATAGATATCCCTTTAGGTCCCACCTGCAACAGCGCATGCGCTATCTCTTGCTTGACATAGTGTATACAATCAATGGGTATCAGCCCGCCCACTTCTTACCATTGGTTGGATTATATTGGCTATCATTTCATTGCTTCTTATTGGTGAGTGCATTCTTGCTTCACTTCCTCTCAGTGCATTGCTCTCTTCTCTGGCTCAGGGCCCAAGTACTGACTCATTCTGCTTCCTTCCGCTGATTCTGCTCAGATTGAGGCACTTCCTTTACTTCCCCTTCATTGTTGCTTACCCCCTCCCCCATCGCTGGTTGCCCGCCCCCCAGCCCCTCCCGCTTCATTGCTTGACCCCACCCTGCTCACCCCCTCCGTCCATCATTGCTTGCCCGCTCTCGCTCCCCCAGTGTTGCTTGTTTAATAAGTTGACAAGAATTTTTTTCGTTTGAAATAAAACTGTCAACGTGACATACATTGCTAAAATAAGCATTGGCAAAGCCAATAGGCCAGCCTATGCAGGAGCTGTTGGCTTTGTTAATCTCTTTTAGGACTTTTGTCCAGCAGCATGGGTGCTGTGCTGCCAGGCTAAAAGTTATGGGAATATGGAGTTCTGCTGCATTATAGCACTCTGCAATGACCACATCATACTGCTCACTTGTCTTCTTTCAGCCAAGCCACAGAGCCGCCGCACTGCTGTGCAACATCAACAGCCGCACTGCTGTCTAACATCAGCAGCCGCACTGCTGTCTAACATCAGCAGCCGCACTTCTGTGGAACATCAGCAGCCGCACTGCTGTGCA
Source organism: Lissotriton vulgaris (assembly GCF_964263255.1). Taxonomy (NCBI): domain Eukaryota; kingdom Metazoa; phylum Chordata; class Amphibia; order Caudata; family Salamandridae; genus Lissotriton; species Lissotriton vulgaris. The sequence continues at coordinate 24,994,723 of NC_141697.1, forward strand.
ACATCAACAGCCGCACTGCTGTCCAACATCAACAGCCGCACTGCTGTGCAACATCAACAGCCGCACTGCTGTGCAACATCAGCAGCCGCACTGCTGTCCAACATCAACAGCCACACTGCTGTGCAACATCAACAGCCGCACTGCTGTGCAACATCAACAGCCGCACTGCTGTCTAACATCAGCAGCCGCACTGCTGTCTAACATCAGCAGCCGCACTTCTGTGGAACATCAGCAGCCGCACTGCTGTGCAACATCAACAGCCGCACTGCTGTGCAACATCAACAGCCGAAATGCTGTGCAACATCAGCAGCCGCACTGCTGTCCAACATCAACAGCCACACTGCTGTGCAACATCAGCAGCCGCACTGCTGTCTAACATCAGCAGCCGCACTTCTGTGAAACATCAGCAGCCGCACTGCTGTGCAACATCAGCAGCCGCACTGCTGTCCAACATCAACAGCCGCACTGCTGTGCACCATCTGCAGCCGCACTGCTGTGCAACATCAGCAGCCGCACTGCTGTGCAACATCAGCAGCCGCACTGCTGTGCAACATCAACAGCCGCACTGCTGTGCAACATCAGCAGCCGCACTGCTGTGCAACATCAGCAGCCCCACTTCTATGCAACATCAGCAGCCTCACTGCTGTCCAACATCAGCAGCCGCACTTCTGTGCAACATCAACAGCCGCACTGCTGTCTAACATCAGCAGCCGCACTGCTGTGCAACATCAGCAGCGCCACTTCTGTGCAACATCAGCAGCCTCACTGCTGTCCAACATCAGCAGCCGCACTGCTGTGCAACATCAGCAGCCGCACTGCTGTGCAACATCAGCAGCCGCACTGCTTCCCAACATCACCAGCCGCACTTCTGTGCAACATCAACAGCCGCACTGCTGTCCAACATCAGCAGCCGCACTTCTGTGCAACATCAACAGCCGCACTGCTGTCCAACATCAGCAGCCGCACTTCTGTGCAACATCAGCAGCCGCACTGCTGTCCAACATCAGCAGCCGCACTTCTGTGGAACATCAGCAGCCGCACTACTGTGCAACATCAGCAGCCGCACTGCTGTGCAACATCAGCAGCTGCACTGCTGGGGAACATCAGCAGCTGCACTGCTGGGGAACATCAGCAGCCGCACTGCTGTGGAACATCCGCAGCCGCTCTGCTGTGCAACATCAGCAGCACTTCTGTGCAACATCAGCAGCCGCTCTGCTGTGCAACATCAGCAGCCGCACTGCTGTGCAACATCAGCAGCACTTCTGTGCAACATCAGCAGCCGCTCTGCTGTGGAACATCCGCAGCCGCTCTGCTGTGCAACATCAGCAGCACTTCTGTGCAACATCAGCAGCCGCTCTGCTGTGCAACATCAGCAGCCGCACTGCTGTCCAACATCAGCAGCTGCACTGCTGGGGAACATCAGCAGCTGCTCTGCTGTGCAACATCAGCAGCCGCTCTGCTGGGGAACATCAGCAGTCGCTCTGCTGTGCAACATAGCTAAAAGACATTGACAAATCCAATCGCTCTCACATAGGCGAGACCTATTGGCTTCGCCAATGCCTGTTGCTACAATGGATTGTGTAAACCAAAGTGATCGTGTGCATGAAAGCAACCTTTATTTGTGCTACAGAAGGTCCCTAGAGGTCTGTGTGAGTAGCATGAACCCCTCCCCAGCACCCCACCCAGGACCGTGTGGGGATCCGACAGAAGACCCCGGTCAGATCTAGGGGGGTTGGTGGGGGGGGGGGGGCATGCAGCAGCCACAGTAAGGGGCAGATGCGTGTCAGGAGGGCAGAGAGCATGGAGGGTCAGTTGCACACCAGCCCTTCTCCCGTCCAGCACTGCTCACCATGCGCCCCCGCCCCCCCAAGCCCTGCCAGGGTGAGTGACATCCCCGCACGCAGGGCTGCGCACATGATGGATACTAAAGGGAGCCGGATGACTCCGGCCACGAGCCCCTCTGGTATCGGAAGCCACATCTGCCCCAGTCAGCCTAATCCCCCAGATGAGGCCTGGGCTGGCAGGAGTCACCGGGCTCTGTCTGAACTGCAGGCAGGAGATGAGGGGAGGCGCAGGCCTGTACCTGGGTGTGCAAGATGCACAGAGACAGGAGCACAGAACCTGTGGCATCTAACCTGGTGTGCAAGAAGCACAGAGACAGGAGCACAGAACCTGTGACATCTTCCCTTCTTGCACAGCCCCTGCTTCTCAATCCTGCTGTACTCCCAGCCCCCTGACTCTTTTTGGTGGGGGCCCTGACCCCCCCCTTAGCTGTCCTCAGTGGATGCTTCCCTGAGCCATGCTAGAGCCGGAGGCAGGGCGGGGGGAGGGGGCCGTTCTAAATAAGCCATAAGGACTCTCGGGTCCGGGGGCCCGGCCCCCCTCTGCAGACATTAGGATTCCGCCGGACAGGCCGCATTTGTCTTCATTGCGGCGACGGTCCTCGTGTGTTATTATTAGCGGCTGTCAGGCGCGGCAGCAACTCGCATCACTCGAGGCTGGAGGTGCGTGAGTGAATGGGATGCATGCAGAGGGGGGGGGGGCGGGGGGGGGGGTGCAACTCGCATCACTCGAGGCTGGAGGTGCGTGAGTGAATGGGATGCATGCAGAGGGGGAGGGGGGGTGCAACCCGCATCACTCGAGGCTGGAGGTGCGTGAGTGAATGGGATGCATGCGGGGGGAGGGGCCGGGGGGGGTGCAACTCGCATCACTCGAGGCTGGAGGTGCGTGAGTGAATGGGATGCATGGGGGGGGCAACTCGCATCACTCGAGACTGGAGGTGCGTGAGTGAATGGGATGCATGCAGAGGGGGGGCGGGGGGGGGGGGGGGTGCAACCCGCATCACTCGAGTCTGGAGGTGCGTGAGTGAATGGGATGCATGCAGAGGGGGGGCGGGGGGGGGGTGCAACTCGCATCACTCGAGGCTGGAGGTGCGTGAGTGAATGGGATGCATGCAGAGGGGGAGGGGGGGGGGTGCAACCCGCATCACTCGAGGCTGGAGGTGCGTGTGTGAATGGGATGTGTTGGACAGGCCACATGAAGGGCCGCTCTCCCCCCGGCCCAACCAGACCTGAGCCCAGTCCCGCAAGTACCACACACCACCATTGCACGTCCTCCGTCCCCTCAGGGACCCCTGCCCTCGAGCCTGCCGACCTCGAGGGTCCGATCCACTGCCGGCCCACGCGCCCAGCCTGGGGCGCCATCTTGGACACTCCACCACGAGGCCGCCTGGCCCCCGATCGACCTCAACCCTGGGCCTGGCCCGGCCTCAGACATTCCGGCACCACCCTCCACCCAGGAGGTGAGCGGGCTACTTGGCAGGTCCATGGGAGAAAGAGGTGCCAATGGCTCTCCCCCACCAAGTGCCGCTCGCCCATCGCCTCCCCGGGCGCTGGCTCCACCCCCCTGCTGGGTGTCTGGACTCCCCCATCCCGGACCTCCCGACCTCCAAGTGCGAGGGTCCGGACATCAAAGCACGCCAGCCCTATAACTGGGGCAGCTCCAGAGCAGGAAGGCAGTTGTATCTTGGAGTCGAGAGACGTAAAGAGGAACTCATCCTGGACGGACTACTGGCGCTGCCATAGCTCTGTCCTGTGCACCATCGTCCTGCCTGTTGGCGCTGCCACAGCCGTCGTAACCTTCATCCTTCATCGTCGTCGGGATCTGCTGGCGTGGCCGCGGACCGTTGTAACCGTCATCTTCCACCGGGACCTGCAGGCTCCGCCGCGGACCGTCGTCCTTCCTTCATCCATCTCGGGACCTGCTTGGCTCCTCCACGGCCCGACCATCTAGAACGCCGAGCTCGAGGATTGAGAGCTATTTTGTACTCATTGGTAACTAAGACTGTCCCGCTACCCCTTTCCTAAACCAGAGACTAGAACCGAGGGGACCCCTGAGTCCAGACCTCCTTGTATCCATCCTCGTAACCTAAGAATTGCATATAAAGTCTCGTTAACCTTCAACCTTGTGTGGTGTCCGTCTGTGGGGGGGAAGTTACTTATCTGTACAGTCGTTGGAGACGGCTCTCCCTGGAGACCTCTCCCCGTAACCTCGGCCGACCCTCCCGGTCCGTCTAACATTGGTGGCCAGCGGCGCGATCCGAATCCCCGCATAAACGTACAGAGAGTAGCTCACCCCACGACGAAGTCACAATGACCACGAAAGAGAGCGGATCAACCGAGAAATTCCAAATGGAGAAATTGGAGGAGTACAACCATCGTGAACTTAAACAATTCTGCATCGAACTGGGTATCGCTACCACCGGACTGAGTACCAAGGACGATTTTAAGCATGCCCTAGAATCTTGGGCAGAAACCGGGGCTGCCGGAACCCCTGATCAAAGCACCGTAGAAAAAACGACCACGGCCCCGGAAGGGCAAAGAACGGGTCTCTCGCAAGGCGAGATCCAGGAGAGAGAAAGGACCCGACTACACGAACTAGAAATGGCCCGACTTAAAATGGACGTTGAACTTAAGTTGGCCGAACAAAAAATCAACTTAGAGCACCTGCGTCTCCGAGAAGAAAGAGAGGAGAAACAGAGACAAAGGGAGCTCGAGGAAAAAAAACTGGCGTACGAACACGAACGAAACCTAGCCGAGATCAACCTACGCAAGCAGAATAAAGAAGCAGGGGTACCCGAGCGACCCCCCACCTCAGGGGCCACAGACAAAAAGGTACACATCCCCAAGGATGTTGTCCGAGAATACTTCAGAGAGGACGACATCCAGCAATGGTTTAAAGCCTATGAAATCGCTATGACTGCACACCGGATCGATAGAAGCGACTGGGGAGCCGGTCTCTGGGGAAGATTCCTCAATGAGGGCCGCGACACCCTACTACAGCTCCCGGACCACCAGATGACCTCCTACGACCATATGAAAGCGGCCCTCCTCACCCGCTATGGTCTCACACCCGAGATGTACCGTCAGAGGTTCCGAGACTGCACCCGCATCCCGGGTACAACTTGGGTGGACTATGTAACATACTTTAGCCGAGCCTTCGAGGGCTGGATCCGAGGAAGCAGCGTCACGACCTACGAGCAACTATTTAACCTAATGGTATGGGAGCATCTGTCGAACAATTGCTTCATTGAACTCCGCCAACACCTCCTCGACAGCAAGTTAACGGATCCCCGGCAGCTCGCAGCCGAAGCTGACCGGTGGGAGATCACCAGAGTGGGCCGGAATGGGTCCTACGAACAGAACCGGAACAACAATGGTCAGCACCGACCCAGAGGAGGAGGAGGGGGCCAAGGGCGAGGAAGAGACAACGCCCCGGTCGCCCCCGCTACCAACACCACCCCCCCGGCCAACCGGGGCAGCACCCCAGCGCGACCGGGGTACAGAGCCAATGTCACGTGTCACCGATGTCAACGAGTCGGCCACTATGCGAACGACCCAAACTGCCCGCAGTACCAGAGCCCAAGACCCCGCCAAGTGGCCGCTGCAGCCCTAGGGGAAGAACAGATCTCCGAGGAACAGGAAGAGTACGAACAAGAGCATCAAGAGTGGGAGCCAGCCGCCATGACTCTAGCCTGCTTAGGGGGGAAAGACATGGTCCCGCGGGTCCCCCTACCCGCTAACACCCAGAAGTACAGCCAATGGGTGAGCATCAATGGACACCAGGCCGAAGCCCTTCGTGACACCGGGGCCAGTGTAACAGCCGTCCGCTGTCACCTGGTGGCCCCAGAACAGTATCTACCGAACATTCTCTGCCCTGTACGATCAGCCGATAACTCGGAGAGCCTGTGTCGGATGGCCTGCGTCCCCTTCGAATGGGGGGGGGTCTCCGGCATGTTGAAAGTGACGGTCCGAGACGATGCCCCCGTAGACTGCCTCCTGGGCAATGACCTGGAAAGCTCTCCGTGGGCCGCCGTGGAGCGAAAGGAACACCTGGGGATGTTAGGCGTCCCAGACTGGGCGTGTGTCACCACCCGGTCCATGGCCGCCCGTGCCAACCACCAGCCAGAAGAACCCGAATGGCCGGCGCCACCGCCTTCGGTCGCCCCGGCCGAAAACACCGACCGTGACATTCCCGCCGAACCAGCTCAACCTACCGACCTCGCTAACCTCGACCAGTGGCCTCAAGAAGGGGGGCCCACGCAAGAACAATTTCGCAACGAACAGAAGACCTGTCCCTCCCTCGAGGGACTCCGCCAGCAAGCGCTCGCCCAAAGCGCAGGGGATACCCCCGGAACTCATTGGGTCTACTGGGACAATGATCTGCTGTACAGCGAGCAAAGAATCGCCGAGCTGGGAAGCAACCGAGTACTAGTGGTACCCCTCCGTTTCAGAGACTTCCTGTTAAACCTGGCCCACGATGTCCCCCTGGCAGGACATCTGGGACAAGATAAAACCTACAGTCGCCTGGTGACCCACTTCTTCTGGCCCAAAATGAGAAACGATGTGCACCAGCATTGCCGTTCTTGCCCCACGTGCCAAACCAGTGGGAAGAGCGGCCGCAAACTAAAGGCTCCCCTGCAACCTTTTCCCGTGGTCACTACCCCGTTTGAGAGAGTCGGAATAGACATTGTGGGGCCCTTGGACCCACGCACAAAACAAGGCCATCGATTCATCCTGGTGCTAGTGGACCACGCCACCCGCTACCCGGAGGCTGTTCCTCTGCGGACTGTGACAGCCCCGGTGGTCGGCCGGGCCCTGATGGGGATCTTCTCCCGTGTGGGCTTCCCCCGAGAAGTCATCAGCGACAGAGGCACGAACTTTATTTCCAAATACATGAAGTCCCTCTGGCAACAGTGCGGGGTCACCTACAGATTCACAACCCCCTATCACCCTCAAGGGAACGGACTCGTTGAGCGGTTCAACCGCACGCTAAAGGGAATGATCGGGGGGTTGGAAGAGCCCCTCCGTCGCCAGTGGGATGTGCTGCTGCCGTGCCTCCTCTTCGCATATCGAGAAGTCCCCCAGAAACCCCTGGGCTTCAGCCCATTTGAACTGCTATATGGACACCCAGTGCGAGGGCCGCTCAGTCTCGTCAAAGAAGGCTGGGAGATGCCTCCGCTAAAGAACCCTCCAGATGTCTTCCGGTACCTCCTCACCCTCCGCAACCAGACCCGGCGGTTCCGAGAACTAGCGAAGGCCAACCTAGAGGCCAGTCAAGAGGACATGAAAAAATGGTATGACCAGCATGCCTCATCCATTGAATTCGAACCTGGCCAACAGGTATGGGTGATGTCCCCCACTGAGCCATGCGCCCTGCAAGACAAATGGACGGGGCCCTTCAAAGTAATAGAGCGCAAGGGTCCTGCCACTTATCTCATCGACATGGAATCCTCCCGGAACCCTCTCCGGGTCCTCCACGCTAACAGACTAAAGCCCCACTTTGTACGAACAGAGCTCAGCCTCCTGATGGCCACAGACACTGGGGTTGAAGAAGACTCCGAGCCTCTCCCTGACCTCCTACGGACTCAAGAGCAAGACGGCTCCGTGGATGGGGTCCGGCTCTCAGAGGCCCTCACCAGAGAACAACGCCAGGAGTGTCAAGCCCTCCTATCACAGTTCGCCAGCCTGTTCTCCCTCACCCCGGGTGTCACTTCCTGGTGTGTGCACGATGTGGATACCGGGGACAGCCCCCCTATCCGCCACCGGGCCTACCGCGTGCCAGACCGGGTACGGGCCTGCATCCAGGAAGAAATAGCCAAGATGCTCACGATCGGGGTCATCGAGCCCTCAGACAGTCCCTGGGCCAGCCCTGTCGTACTGGTCCCCAAAGCAGCTGCCCCCGGCACCACACCCGAACTCCGGTTCTGCGTCGACTACCGGGGCTTGAATGCGGTCACCAGAACAGACGCGCACCCCATCCCCCGGGCAGATGAACTAGTCGACCGAATGGGAGCTGCCCGCTACCTCAGCATCTTCGACTTGACAGCAGGCTATTGGCAGATCGGCCTCACACCCCGGGCACAAGAACGTTCTGCCTTCTCCACCCCCGATGGCCATTACCATTTCACGGTCATGCCCTTCGGCATGAAGAATGCCCCAGCAACATTCCAACGGCTCGTCAATCAGGTCCTGGCGGGGCTCGAAGGATTCAGCGCCGCCTACCTAGACGACATCGCTGTATACAGCCACCATTGGACCGAGCACCTCCACCACCTCCGAGCAGTGCTGCAAGCCCTTCAGCGAGCTGGCCTCACGATCAAGGCCAGCAAGTGTCAAATTGGGCAAGGGTCTGTAACCTACCTCGGACACCAGGTGGGAAGCGGCCTAGTGGCCCCGCTACAGCTGAAAATTGCCGCCATCCAGGCCTGGCAGCCCCCCATCACCCAAACCGAGGTACGAGCCTTCCTGGGCCTCACGGGCTACTACCGAAGGTTCGTAAAAGACTATGGTACCATAGTGGGGCCCCTCACAGAACTCACGTCAAAGAACCAGCCCAAGAAAGTCACCTGGACCCCAGAGTGTCAAACTGCATTTGAACGATTAAAGGCCGCCATGTGTTCCGCCCCTGTGCTCCAGGCTCCAGACTACAGCCGGGAGTTCGTCGTCCAGACGGACGCCTCCGACCAGGGCATTGGGGCAGTCCTGTCTCAAGTGAACACCGAAGGCCTTGATCAACCGGTGGCCTTCATCAGCCGGAGACTCCTACCACGGGAGCAACGCTGGAGCACCATAGAGAGGGAAGCCTTCGCTGTGGTATGGGCCCTCAAGAAGCTCCGGCCCTACCTTTTCGGCACCCACTTCCGGGTGCAGACCGACCACCGACCCCTGCAATGGCTGATGCATATGCGGGGGGAGAACCCAAAGTTGCTACGCTGGTCCATCTCCTTGCAAGGTATGGACTTCACAGTCGAACACCGGCCTGGGCCAGATCACGCCAACGCGGATGGCCTGTCCCGGTTTTTCCGCCTCGACGAGGAGAGTCCCCAAGAGGATGGGTAACTCTCCCCGCCTTCAGCTGGGGGGGACGCATGTTGGACAGGCCACATGAAGGGCCGCTCTCCCCCGGCCCAACCAGACCTGAGCCCAGTCCCGCAAGTACCACACACCACCATTGCACGTCCTCCGTCCCCTCAGGGACCCCTGCCCTCGAGCCTGCCGACCTCGAGGGTCCGATCCACTGCCGGCCCACGCGCCCAGCCTGGGGCGCCATCTTGGACACTCCACCACGAGGCCGCCTGGCCCCCGATCGACCTCAACCCTGGGCCTGGCCCGGCCTCAGACATTCCGGCACCACCCTCCACCCAGGAGGTGAGCGGGCTACTTGGCAGGTCCATGGGAGAAAGAGGTGCCAATGGCTCTCCCCCACCAAGTGCCGCTCGCCCATCGCCTCCCCGGGCGCTGGCTCCACCCCCCTGCTGGGTGTCTGGACTCCCCCATCCCGGACCTCCCGACCTCCAAGTGCGAGGGTCCGGACATCAAAGCACGCCAGCCCTATAACTGGGGCAGCTCCAGAGCAGGAAGGCAGTTGTATCTTGGAGTCGAGAGACGTAAAGAGGAACTCATCCTGGACGGACTACTGGCGCTGCCATAGCTCTGTCCTGTGCACCATCGTCCTGCCTGTTGGCGCTGCCACAGCCGTCGTAACCTTCATCCTTCATCGTCGTCGGGATCTGCTGGCGTGGCCGCGGACCGTTGTAACCGTCATCTTCCACCGGGACATGCAGGCTCCGCCGCGGACCGTCGTCCTTCCTTCATCCATCTCGGGACCTGCTTGGCTCCTCCACGGCCCGACCATCTAGAACGCCGAGCTCGAGGATTGAGAGCTATTTTGTACTCATTGGTAACTAAGACTGTCCCGCTACCCCTTTCCTAAACCAGAGACTAGAACCGAGGGGACCCCTGAGTCCAGACCTCCTTGTATCCATCCTCGTAACCTAAGAATTGCATATAAAGTCTCGTTAACCTTCAACCTTGTGTGGTGTCCGTCTGTGGGGGGGAAGTTACTTATCTGTACAGTCGTTGGAGACGGCTCTCCCTGGAGACCTCTCCCCGTAACCTCGGCCGACCCTCCCGGTCCGTCTAACAGGATGCATGTAGGGGGGAGGGGCGGGGGGGTGCAACTCGCATCACTCGAGGCTGGAGGTGCGTGAGTGAATGGGATGCATGCAGAGGGGGGGCTGGGGGGGGCAACTCGCATCACTCGAGGCTGGAGGTGCGTGAGTGAATGGGATGCATGCAGAGGGGGAGGGGGGTGCAACCCGCATCACTCGAGGCTGGAGGTGCGTGTGTGAATGGGATGCATGCGGGGGGAGGGGCGGGGGGGGGTGCAACTCGCATCACTCGAGTCTGGAGGTGCGTGTGTAAATGGGATGCATGCAGGGGGGGCAACTCACATCACTCAAGGCTGGAGGTGCGTGAGCGAATGGGATCCATGCAGAGGAGGGGGGGGGGGGCAACTCGCATCACTCGAGGCTGGAGGTGCCTGAGTGAATGGGATGCAGAGGGGGGGGGCAACTCGCATCACTCGAGGCTGGAGGTGCCTGAGTGAATGGGATGCAGAGGGGGGGGGGGCAACTCGCATCACTCAAGGCTGGAGGTGCCTGAGTGAATGGGATGCATGCGGGGGGGGGGGGGACTCGCATCACTCGAGGCTGGAGGTGCCTGAGTGAATGGGATGCAGAGGGGGGGGCAACTCGCATCACTCGAGGCTGGAGGTGCCTGAGTGAATGGGATGCATGCAGGGGGGGGGGGCAACTCGCATCACTCAAGGCTGGAGGTGCCTGAGTGAATGGGATGCATGCGGGGGGGGGGACTCGCATCACTCGAGGCTGGAGGTGCCTGAGTGAATGGGATGCAGAGGGGGGGCAACTCGCATCACTTGAGGCTGGAGGTGCCTGAGTGAATGGGATGCATGCAGGGGGGGGGCAACTCGCATCACTCGAGGCTGGAGGTGCCTGAGTGAATGGGATGCATGCAGTGGGGGTGCAACTCGCATCACTCGAGGCTGGAGGTGCCTGAGTGAATGGGATGCATGCAGAGGGGGTGCAACTCGCATCACTCGAGGCTGGAGGTGCGTGTGTGAATGGGATGCATGCAGAGGGGCGGGGGGGGTGCAACTCGCATCACTCGAGTCTGGAGGTGCGTGTGTGAATGGGATGCATACAGGGGGGGTGCAACTCGCATCACTCGAGGCTGGAGGTGCGTGAGTGATTGGGATGCAGAGGGGGGGGCAACTCGCATCACTCGAGGCTGGAGGTGCCTGAGTGAATGGGATGCATGCAGGGGGGGGGGACTCGCATCACTCGAGGCTGGAGGTGCCTGAGTGAATGGGATGCATAAAGGGGGGGTGCAACTCGCATCACTCGAGGCTGGAGGTGCCTGAGTGACTGGGATGCATGCAGGGGGGGGGGGGGGGCTCGCATCACTCGAGGCTGGAGGTGCCTGAGTGAATGGGATGCATAAAGGGGGGGTGCAACTCGCATCACTCGAGGTTGGAGGTGCCAGAGTGAATGGGATGCATACAGGGGGGGTGCAACTCGCATCACTCAAGGCTGGAGGTGCCTGAGTGAATGGGATGCATACAGGCGGGGTGCAACTCGCATCACTCAAGGCTGGAGGTGCGTGAGTGATTGGGATGCAGAGGGGGGGGCAACTCGCATCACTCGAGGCTGGAGGTGCCTGAGTGAATGGGATGCATGCAGGGGGGGGGGGGACTCGCATCACTCGCGGCTGGAGGTGCCTGAGTGAATGGGATGCATAAAGGGGGGGTGCAACTCGCATCACTCGAGGCTGGAGGTGCCTGAGTGACTGGGATGCATGCAGAGGGGGGGGGGGTGCAACTCGCATCACTCGAGGGAGGTGCGTGTGTGAATGGGATGCATGCAGAGGGGCGGGGGGTGCAACTCGCATCACTCGAGGCTGGAGGTGCGTGTGTGAATGGGATGCATGCAGAGGGGCGGGGGGGTGCAACTCGCATCACTTGAGGCTGGAGGTGCGTGAGTGAATGGGATGCATGCAGAGGGGGGAGGCAACTCGCATCACTCGAGTCTGGAGGTGCGTGTGTGAATGGGATGCATACAGGGGGGGTGCAACTCTCATCACTCAAGGCTGGAGGTGCGTGAGTGATTGGGATGCAGAGGGGGGGGCAACTCGCATCACTCGAGGCTGGAGGTGCCTGAGTGAATGGGATGCATGCAGGGGGGGGGGGCAACTCGCATCACTCAAGGCTGGAGGTGCCTGAGTGAATGGGATGCATGCAGGGGGCGTGCAACTCGCATCACTCGAGGCTGGAGGTGCCTGAGTGAATGGGATGCATACAGGGGGGTGCAACTCGCATCACTCGAGGCTGGAGGTGCCTGAGTGAATGGGATGCATGCAGAGGGGGGAGGCAACTCGCATCACTCGAGTCTGGAGGTGCGTGTGTGAATGGGATGCATGCAGAGGGGCGGGGGGTGCAACCCGCATCACTTGAGGCTGGAGGTGCGTGTGTGAATGGGATGCATGCAGAGGGGCGGGGGGTGCACCTCGCATCACTCGAGGCTGGAGGTGCGTGTGTGAATGGGATGCATGCAGAGGGGCGGGGGGGTGCAACTCGCATCACTCGAGGCTGGAGGTGCGTGTGTGAATGGGATGCATGCAGAGGGGCGGGGGGGTGCAACTCGCATCACTCGAGGCTGGAGGTGCGTGTGTGAATGGGATGCATACAGGGGGGTGCAACTCGCATCACTCGAGGCTGGAGGTGCGTGTGTGAATGGGATGCATGCAGAGGGGCGTGGCTGCATCCCAACGCATCCCACGTGGACAGAGGGGGGACCCTGAGAGGGGAGCCACTCAAACCAACCCCGCACTACTTGTAAGGACTGTGGTACCCCTTAGGGACCCCCTCCACATCACCCTACCCTCTGTATGCAGAGGGGCGGGGTTGCATCCCAAGGCATCCTACGTGCCCAGTGGGGGGTACACTAGAGGGAAGCCCCTCAGAGCATCCCCGCACTGCTTGTAAGGACTGTAGTAGCCACAAAGAACGGAACTATCCCTACCTTACCCCCTGTATGCAGAGGGGTGGGGATCCATCCCAAGGCTTCCTACGTGCACAGCGGGGAGTTAGAGGGGTACCTGAGAGGGGAGCCCCTCAAAGTAACCCCCGCCGAGCCTGTATGCACAGCAGGTGGGAAGCAGATCTTGAGACGGCCAGGGAGACCTCTCAAACCCCTACACCTGCCTCAAAGCATGGTTCATGGGAGGTGGTCTGCAGTCAGGAGCATCACCTAACTCACCCCGCCTGCTTGCAGTGGAGGTGCAAGGAAATTAATTTGGTCTCTCCCTGCACGCCGCTTAGAACAGGAGGGAGAGATGAAGGGGCATATTACCAAGGTGGGCGATATGAGATTTTCGCCGATTTAGCGGCCGTTTTCGGCCGCTAAGCGGCGATAATTTTATCGTCCTATTAGCAAGCTGTCACTAACATCAGTTAGCGACAGCTTGTAGGCGATAGCGAGCGGTATTGGAGCCGACTTTGCATGTCAGCAATATTTATCGCTAATGACATACAAAGTGGGCGTAGCCAACCTGTTAGCGACTGAAAGCAGTCGCTAACACAGCTATCGCCTATTAGCAACGCAGGCGTAGCGATGGAAATATTCGTGCTAAGCGCAAATATCTCCAAAACCTAACGCCTGCTCAGACCAGTTCTTAGCCTATATATATCCAATGGGAGGTGGATATTCAGGCTAAGTTCCTATTAGCGATAATGCCTGAATATTGCTGGATTTCCAGCGATATTCATGCATTTCGCCGCTATCGCCGGAAATGTTATCGCTTTAGAGATAAACGTTGCTAATAGCACGTTATCTCTAAGATAAAATCCGGCGATGCGCCGCGATAAAAAAAATTCGCTAAGCTTATTTAGCGATAAATATCGCTAGTTGTTGGTAATATGCCCCGAAATTCGTTGACAACAGCTTACCTCAGAGGCAAAAGAGTGCTAATCGGAAGCTGTTCTCACTCCCCCGCCATTTTGAGTTTTAGATTTATATAAACTTGGTTCGTCTTCAAATGTGAAGGGCTCCATGAAAGGTTATATCCCCTTTTACTTCTGTATTTATTGAAGTGAGGGGGAGCACCCAGGGTCACAGAGGAGAGAGTCCTGAGGAAAGCCTGGGCATTGTCAATGTGCAAGCTGAAACATGTCGACGCCCATGCAGAGTGGAGTTGGTGGAGTCTCATTATAAGCTCCCCTTCCTAGCATCCACATTTTTTTGCCATTTTTAATTCTGGACAGGGATCCTAATATTAAAACTGTAATAAGGATTCCCTGACACCAGTTTTTACATCACTTTTTCTGCACCATTTCTCACCCTTGATTTCACACTGTATGTTGTATTGTCTTCCCCTCCTATTGCTCCACCTCCAGCGTTGGGTAAGCACGGAGGCGTGTTAGCAGCCCTATGATGAAGCATGACACATCTTGCTGTGTGTGAGGGCAGTTTTTAAAGCATGGTGCGTTCCCCTTCCACTCACTCGTTGACACTTAATATCACTATATTCTGTTCCCTCGTCTTTTTGTGATTGATACTTGTTACTTTACCAGAAGTATGTGCGGTTTCTGTTTTAGTTGGGTGTCTGATGGAACGGAGTTGTGAGATTCTGCGTAGTGGTGCTCAGCCAGCTGTGCCCACCCTTAGCAGCAACCACAGTCCTTGTCAAGGTGAAGCACAAAAGTCACTAGATGAACCTGTGCTTCAGCCGCTGGTAAATTAGCTCAAGGCAGTCAGCCTTAACCTAGAGGGACTGTGTCCAGTATTAATGCAGCACAGCAAACAATAATGACGTGAAATCACAAACCAATTTTGATAATTAAAATGAGACCAAAATGACAAAAATCCAATCTGTAGAACCAGAGATATGCAATTTTTGTGTTTGACAAAGGTATAGCACCTAAAACCACAAAGTGCCAAGTGCCACTCATTGTCATATTGTTGCGCTAGACCGGGGGTTAGTCACAAGTTCAGTCGAACTGCGATGGAGCATGTGCCACATACAGGGACCAAGTTCATCCCGCAAAAAATGTTATCCTCTCAAACACTGGTCCAGAGAACTCAGAAGATCAGGATTTCACGTGAGCAGCTCAACTGATGCAGCCAAGGGTCTGGGACCTGGAGAGGTACCTCTTGGGGCTCAGAAACCCACTCCAGCAGAGGCAGCTGGGTTCCGGCAGGGCCAGTTGCAGGTCCAGGCAGGTCCAGTTGCAGGTCCAGGCAGGTCCAGTTGCAGGTCCAGGCAGGTCCCGTTGCAGGTCCAAGCAGGTCCCGTTGTAGGTCCAGGCAGGTCACGTTGCAGGTCCAGGCAGGTCCAGTTGCAGGTCCAGGCAGGTCCAGTTGCAGGTCCAGGCAGGTCCCGTTGCAGGTCCAGGCAGGTCACGTTGCAGGTCCAGGCAGGTCCAGTTGCAGGTCCAGGCAGGTCCAGTTGCAGCAGGTCAGCTGGGTAATTGCAGGGAGGCCTCTGGAGCTTGTTGTGTCTCTGTAACTCAGCACAGGTTAGTCGACTGATGCTTGGAGTCACTCAGGTTAGCCTGGGATGAAGGGAGCAGGTCCAGTCTTCCTTCTCAGAAAGCAGGGAAGGCCTCAAGCAGCAGGGCAGGCCTCTGGGGAACAAGAAGCAACAGGGCAGTCCTCCGGGAAACAAGGCAGTCCTTCTATAACGTTCACAGGTCCAGGAGTGAACTAATAAGTGGCTCATGAGGTCCAACATTTTATCCCTGATGCCACAGTTTGAAGTGGGGGAAAAATCTAGTCTACCCCCACATCTCGTTCTGAAAAGCTCCTTCCTTCCCCTGCCCTGGCTTCAAGAGGTTTAGGGTGAGAAAAGGCCAGTGTCAAGTACCTTTGTGATTTGCCAGACGCAGACCTTTGAAATGTAAGCGATGCAGGGAACAGCTCTGCTCCACTCATCCTGTCAGGATGACTCCCAGCTGCACCCAGGGCACTGTCTGGGCCCAATATGCATTCCTGATGGGGGAGACATAAACAGGCCCAGACAGAAGGAAACCCCCAAAAGGCCTCAGAAAGATTAGGGCACAAAAATGCCAACTTTCTAAAAGTGCCATTTTCAAAATTACAAACTAAAATGCAACTTTACCATTGAAGAGAATTTTAAATTACAATTAATTTGAGTCTAAAGATGACCATTTCTATCTGCTCCCAATCAAAAATTACCACGTATTAAATGTTATAAGGTATTCCAATGTAATCCTATGGGAGAAGTAGGCCTTAGAGGAGTAGTGTAAACAGATTTACAAGTTTTTCACTACCAGGACATGTAAAACTTAAAAAAAGATGTCCTACTTTTTAAATACAATGCACCCTGCATATTGGCTGTTTAGGGCCTACTTTAGGGGTGACTTATATGTACTAAAAAGGAAGATTTCGGCTGGCAAAAGGTTTATTTTTCCAGGTTGAATTGGCTGTTTAAAACTACATTACAAACTGCAATTTCAGGCCTGAGAAATGCTTTAAAAGTAATCCTGGGCAAAGCACTACGCTATGCTCGCGTAGTTTGCAAAGTTTGTGCAACTTCGCACTACGCGAACTGCACGTGTCAATGCAAACCCGCATAGTGTAGTGTAGTGCAGCGGTCATTTTTTGCTTGCTCTCGGTCCTCAACGTCAAGTTGGCGACCGCGAGCAAGCAAAATGACATCCTGGTGAGACTTTTTCCTCATTCACGATCAGCAACATCAAGTTGCCGATCGCGAGCATGGGAAATAAACCTGCCGGCGAGATTCTCAGCGTGGGGAGGTCTGATTTCTCATTGTGAGTGGTCGCGTATGCTCACGTCCACTCGCAATGAGAAACTACCAGTCCGCGTTGAAAATGCTGCAGCTCGAGTAAAAATCTCCTCGAGCGGCAGAAAACTACAACTCGCACTGTGTAAGATGCCATTTTCAATGATTGCACCGTGCCGGATGCTTGTCCGCTCTGTGCAATCATTGAAAACGGCATCTTGCACAGTGCAAACAGGGTACTACGCAGTTCACGTAGTGCTACGCGTAGTTCGTGTAGTGCAAAGTGCACTTTGCGTAGCTACACGTAGCGCTACTTCGCGCACTACGCCCTGCTCTATTTAAAAGGCTGCTATTAGTGGGTGGCAAAGTCAATGCTGCTGCCCACTAGTAGCACTTAATCTATAGGCTCTTCCTACCCATGGTAGCATATACTAAGGACTTCCAAGTACATTACATGTAGGCCTGGACAGTGAACTCCGCTACGTTTGTGGAGTTTGCAGAGTTTTCTGCACTCAGCACTCCACGGAGCTTGCATAGTGCTGAAAACTGCCCACTGTGTAGTGTAGCAGAGTTTTTTTCCCCGTTCACCAACGGTAAGCTGGCAAGCGCAAGCCGCCGCTCGGGTAGAATTGCTATTCGAGCGTCAGGAAGATTAGCATGAACGGCAGATCACACTGCACTCTGCCACTTGCAGAACTCCGCTGAGTTTTTAGTCACTTCACAGAGTTCTGAGTAGCGAAAATCCGCCCAGCCCTGATTACATGAACTAATCAGATGCAAGCCAATTTTATCATGTTTTAGGGAGAGACCACAAGCACTTTAGGCCTGGTTAGTAGTGGTAAAGTGCAAGGAGTCCCAAAAGATAACAAAAACTGGTTCAGCAAATGAAAGGAGTGAATGCAAAAAACATTGGGGAGAGCCTGCAGAGAAAGCCAGGTCTAACATGGTGAAAGAGAGGAAGAGGCGGAGCCTACATGCCTGCATGTTTTCACTAATAGTGAAAGAGACAAGGAGGTGAATCTGGCTTGTTGTATGCAGTGGTGGAAGAAAGTAAGAGGCTGAGTCTGTCTGCCTGCATGCACCGGTGGTGAAAGAGAGGAAGAGGCGGAGCCTACCTGCCTGCATGCACCAGTGGTGAAAGAGAGGAAGAGGCTGAGTCTGTCTGCCTGCATGCACCGGTGGTGAAAGTGAGGAAGAGGCTGAGTCTGTCTGCCTGCATGCACCGGTGGTGAAAGAGAGGAAGAGACTGAGTCTGTCTGCCTGCATGCACCGGTGGTGAAAGAGAGGAAGAGGCTGAGTCTGTCTGCCTGCATGCACCGGTGGTGAAAGAGAGGAAGAGGCTGAGTCTGTCTGCCTGCATGCACCGGTGGTGAAAGAGAGGAAGAGGCTGAGTCTGTCTGCCTGCATGCACCGATGGTGAAAGAAAGTAAGAGGCTGAGTCTGTCTGCCTGCATGCACCGGTGGTGAAAGAGAGGAAGAGGCTGAGTCTGTCTGCCTGCATGTTTGCACTAATGGTGAAAGAGATGAGGAGGTGGATCTGGCCTGTTATATGCATGCTCTTGTGCTGAAAATGAGGAAGAAGCAGAGCCTCTGTGCCTCCATTCCCTGGTGGTGGAAGAGAAGAAGAGGTTGAGTCTGTCTGAATATATGCACCGGTGGAAGAAGAGAGGAAGAGGTGGAGTCTGCCTGCATGCACTGGTGGTGAAAGAGAGGAAGCGCCCACCTGCCTGCATGCACTGGTGCTGACAGAGAAGACGTGGCAGAGTCTGTTTGCCTGCATGCACTGGTGGTGGAAGAGAGGAAGAGGCAGAGTTTGTCCACCTGCATGCACTTGTAGTGGAAGAAAGGAAGACGTGGAGTCTGTCTGTCTGCATGCACTGGTGGTGGAAGAGATGAAGAAGCGGAGTCTGTCCGACTGCATGCCCTGGTGGTGGAAGAGTGGAAGAGACGGAGTTTGTCTGCCTGGATGCACTGGTGGTGGAAGAGAGGACTCTCTCTGTACCTTCAATCTTCTACACGGACCCTCTCCGTATCTTCAATCCTCTACACCGACCCCCTCCGTACCTTCAATCCTCTACACGGACCCTCTCCGTATCTTCAATCCTCTACACCGACCCCCTCCGTACCTTCAATCCTCCACACGGACCCTCTCCATACCTTCAATCTTCTACATTGACCCTCACCGTACCTTCAATCTTCTACACGGACCCTCTCTGTACCTTCAATCCTCTACACAGACCCTCTCCATACCTTCAATCCTCTACACCCATCCTCTCTGTACCTTAAATCCTCTACACGAACCCTCTCTGTACCTTCAATCCTCTACACGGACCCTCTCCGTACCTTCAATCCTCTACACCGACCCTCTCCATACCTTCAATCCTCTACATGGACCCTCTCCGTACCTTCAATCCTCTACACGGGCCCTCTCCGTACCTTCAATCCTCTACACCGACCCTCTCTGTACCTTCAATCCTCTACACGGACCCTCTCTGTACCTTCAATCCTCTACACGGACCCTCTACGTACCTTCAATCCTCTACACGGATCCTCTCCGTACCTTCAATCCGCTACACCGACCCTCTCCGTGCCTTCAATCCTCTACACCGACTCTCTCTGTATCTTCAATCCTTTACACTGACCCTCTTGGTACCTTCAATCCTCTACACGGACGCTATCCGTATCTTCAATCCTCTACACGGACCCTCTCCGTACTTCAATCCTCTACACTGACCCTCTTGGTACCTTCAATCCTCTACACGGACCCTCTACGTACCTTTAATTCTCTACACGGACCCTCTCCGTATCTTCAATCCTCTACACGGACCCTCTACGTACCTTCAATGCTCTACACGGACCCTCTCCGTATCTTCAATCCTCTACACCGACCCTCTCCGTATCTTCAATCCTCTACACCAACCCTCTTGGTACCTTCAATTCTCTACACGGACCCTCTACGTACCTTCAATTCTCTACAAGGACCCTCTCCGTATCTTCAATCCTCTACACCGACCCTCTTGGTACCTTCAATCCTCTACACGTACCCTCTCCGTACCTTCAATCCTCTACACGGACACTCTCCGTACCTTCAATCCTCTACACGGACCCTCTCCGTACCTTCAATCCTCTACACGGACCTTCTCCGTACCTTCAATCCTCTACACGGACCCCCTCCGTATCTTCAATCCTCTACACGGACCCTCTCCATACCTTCAATCCTCCACACGGACCCTTTCCGTACCTTCAATCCTCTACATGGACCCTCTCTGTATCTTCAATCCTCTACACGGACCCTCTCTGTACCTTCAATCCTCTACACGGACCCTCTCCGTACCTTCAATCCTCTACACCGACCCTCTCCGTACTTCAATCCTCTACACAGATCCTCTCCGTATCTTCAATCCTCTACACGGACTCTCTCCGTACCTTCAATCCTCTACACGGACCCTCTCCATACCTTCAATCTTCTACACGGACCCTCTCCGTACCTTCAATCCTCTACACGGACCCTCTCCGTATCTTCAATCCTCTACACGGACCCTCTCCGTATCTTCAATCCTCTACACGGACCCTCTACGTACCTTCAATCCTCTACACGGACCATCTCTGTATCTTCAATCCTCTACACGGACCCTCTACGTACCTTCAATCCTCTACACAGACCCTCTCCGTACCTTCAATCCTCTACACCGACCCTCTCCGTACTTCAATCCTCTACACAGATCCTCTCCGTATCTTCAATCCTCTACACGGACTCTCTCGGTACCTTCAATCCTCTACACGGACCCTCTCCATACCTTCAATCTTCTACAAGGACCCTCTCCGTACCTTCAATCCTCTACACGGACCCTCTCCGTATCTTCAATCCTCTACACGGACCCTCTCCGTATCTTCAATCCTCTACCCGGACCCTCTACGTACCTTCAACCCTCTACACGGACCTTCTCTGTATCTTCAATCCTCTACACGGACCCTCTACGTACCTTCAATCATCTACACAGATCCTCTCCGTATCTTCAATCCTCTACACGGACCCTCTACGTACCTTCAATCCTCTACACGGACCCTCTCCGTACCTTCAATCCTCTACACGGACCCTCTCCGTATCTTTAATCCTCTACACGGACCCTCTCCGTACCTTCAATCCTCTACACGGACCCTCTCCGTATCTTCAATCCCCTACACGGACCCTCTCCATACCTTCAATCCTCTACAAGGACCCTCTCTGTATCTTCAATCCTCTACACGGACCCTCTCCGTACCTTCAATCCTCTACACGCACCCTCTCCGTATCTTCAATCCTCTACACGGACTCTCTCCGTGCCTTCAATACTCTACACCGACCCTCTCCGTTTTTTCAATCCTCTACACGGACCCTCTCCGTACTTCAATCCTCTACACGGACCCTCTCCGTATCTTCAATCCTCTACACGGACTCTCTCCGTGCCTTCAATACTCTACACCGACCCTCTCCGTACCTTCTATCCTCTACACAGACCCTCTCCGTACTTCAATCCTCTACACGGACCCTCTTGGTACCTTCAATCCTCTACACGGACTCTCTCCGTACCTTCAATCCTCTACACGGACCCTCTCCGTACCTTCAATCCTCTACATGGACCCTCTCCATATCTTCAATCCTCCACACCGATCCTCTCCGTACTTCAATCCTCTACACGGACCCTCTACGTACCTTTAATTCTCTACACGGACCCTCTCCGTATCTTCAATCCTCTACACGGACCCTCTACGTACCTTCAATGCTCTACACGGACCCTCTCCATATCTTCAATCCTCTACACCGACCCTCTCCGTATCTTCAATCCTCTACACCAAACCTCTTGGTACCTTCAATTCTCTACACGGACCCTCTACGTACCTTCAATTCTCTACACGGACCCTCTCCGTATCTTCAATCCTCTACACCAGAGGTCTTCAATCTGTGGGGCGCGACCCTCAGGGGGGTCGTGGAGTCCTGGGAAGGGGGTCGCAGATTCTGCAGAGATTCTGCAGAGTGCAGATCCTGGCTTTGGGCTGATCGAGGGTGCTCACAGCGGAGGCCTAATTCACACCGAGGTGTGAAAAACATCAACGCCTCATTAAGAAGTAAAAGGTCTTTTAAAGACCTGTCAAGTATTCGGGTGTGGCTGTGTGTGTCCCTGAAGCTGTTTCAGCTGGGCTCACATACACGAGCTGGGGGGGGGGGGACTGGGGGGTGGAGCTGGGGGGGGGCTGAGGGGGAGGCTGGGGGAGCAGGCTGTAGTGTAGCCCTTTGAGTAAAATGGATGTTGCGCGCCCGGAGCTGTGGGTCCCGTGACACACGTCCACCGCCCCCAGCAGGGAGGCACAGAGATGCCCGCCCATGAGCTGGAAAGAAGAAGGAAGAAGACGCAGAGAGATACTGATCACCCCCCCATGAGAGAGGCACAGAAAAGGTGGGTGGATGAATGATGGGTGGGTGGATGGATGTAAGGCTGAAGGATGGATGGATGTGTGAAAAGGTGGATGGATGGATGGATGGATGGATGGATGAAAGGATGGATGGATGGATGGATGGATGGATGAAAGGATGGATGAAAGGGTGGATGGATGAAAGGGTGGATGGATGGATGAAAGGGTGGATGGATGGATGAAAGGGTGGATGGATGGATGAAAGGGTGGATGGAAGGATGAAAGGGTGGATGGAAGGATGAAAGGGTGGATGGATGGATGGATGGAAGGATGAAAGGGTGGATGGATGAAGGATGTATGGATGGATAAAAGGTTGCATGGATGAATGATGGATGGATGTGTAAAAAGATGGGTGGATGAATGATGGGTGAATGGATGGATGGAAGGGTGGACGGATGAAGGATAGGTTGGTGAAGGATAGATGTATGGATGGAAGGATGAAAGGATGGAAGGATGAAAGGGTGGACGTATGAAGGATGTATGGATGGATAAAAGGTTGCATGGATGAATGATGAATGATGCATGGATGGATGTGTGAAAAGGTGGAGGGATGAACGATGGGTGGATGGATGGATGAAAGGGTGGGTGGATGGATGGATGAAAGGATGGATGAAGGATAGATGTATGGATGGGAGGATGAAAGGGTGGATGGATGAAGAATGGATGTATGGATGGGAGGATGAAAGGGTGGATGGATGAAGGATGGATGTATGGATGGGAGGATGAAAGGGTGGATGGATGTATGAATGGATAAAAGGTTGCATGGATGGATGTGTGAAAAGGTGGATGGATGAATGATGGGTGGGTTGATGGATGGAAGGGTGGATGGGTAAAGGATGGATGTATGGATGGAAGGATGAAAGGGTGGATGGATGAAGGATGGATGGATGGAAGGATGAAAGGGTGGATGGATGGATGTGTGAAAGTGTGGGTGGATGAATGATGGATGGATGTGATGAGGTCTAACAGGCGCATTTATGGTTGTCAAAAGTTGGTGATGAGGAGTACCAGTTTCTAGAAACGTTTGTCGGAAGGGGGTCCTTACGCCTAAAAAGATTTTACAAGGGGGTCCCGGCATCAAAAAGTTTGAAGACCTCTGCTCTACACCGACCCTCTTGGTACCTTCAATCCTCTACACGTACCCTCTCCGTACCTTCAATCCTCTACACGGACACTCTCCGTACCTTCAATCCTCTACACGGACCCTCTCCGTACCTTCAATCCTCTACACGGACCCTCTCCGTACCTTCAATCCTCAACACGGACCCCCTCCGTATCTTCAATCCTCTACACGGACCCTCTCCATACCTTCAATCCTCCACACGGACCCTTTCCGTACCTTCAATCCTCTACATGGACCCTCTCTGTATCTTCAATCCTCTACACGGACCCTCTCCGTACCTCCAATCCTCTACATGGACCCTCTCTGTACCTTCAATCCTCTACACCGACCCTCTCCGTACTTCAATCCTCTACACAGATCCTCTCCGTATCTTCAATCCTCTACACGGACTCTCTCCGTACCTTCAATCCTCTACACCTGTGGTTCCCAAACTGTGCGCCGCGGCGCCCCGGTGCGCCGTAAGGAGGTGCCAGGGGCGCCGCGCACACCATCTGTAATTTTGGCCATCACAAGGAGCAGCACTGCTCCCCTGTGAGAGGCCTCACCCCTGCTGCTGGAGGCGCCTCGCACTCCTCCAAGAGCACGAGAGCAGCCCCTCCCGCCCATTGTCATTCAGTATGCCGCTGATTGCCACTTACTGAATGACAATGGGGCAGTCTGGGGGTGTGACACCATGTGGCGGCCTCCTCCTGCCTCAGAGTACAGAAGGGCATTCTGTACCATAAAAAGTAAAACGCCCACGCTGCAACGTTAGAAAGCACTTCATTCATAGAAGCCTGTAAAATAAGTTTAAAAGAACAGGCCTCTCGCTGTCCTGTCATTTTAGAACGGAAGTATTTTCAATATTGTATCAACAAAGCCATGGTTGCTCCTTTTTCTTTTTTTTTAAGGAACTAGCAACCATTGGCAAAGCCAATAGTCCTGGCTTGTTGGGATGTAATGATACTTGCTGTATTATATATCTGGATGCAATGACAGAGACACCATAATACCAGTGAGGCAGAACACTATGCTAAGCGCATATTTTTAGCCTAGGTATTTTAAGCTGCGCTCTTAATTACGTCAAACACCCCCTTTGAAGAGACCCCCCCCCAGTTTTTTTACACCGCTTAAAGCCCCGGAAACAACACCATGTTACAGTAACTTCACATCCTGGCACTGTGCATCATGCATGACTTCTACGTTTTCAGTCTGCCTATGTGCAGGGGCATAGTGAACTCTCCACCAGCCCACCCCTTGCTTTAGTTCATTCTTGATGGGACTCTTCCGCCTGCCACTCTGCAAACAAAGGCTCAGCTCATAATGTGAAAAAGTGGGTGAGTAAATAAGTGAAGGAATGTCTGAATGGCTGGATGGATTACTGAAAGGATGAATGCATGAATGAAAGGGGGAATGGATAGATAATGAAAGAAAGGATGGACGGATGAGTGAATGAATGGAAGTATGGATGAGAGAAAATGTAAATAGATGGATGTATGGGTGGAAGGGTAGATCTATGGGTGCAAATGTAGAAGGATGGGTAAAAGTGGATGGGTGTGTGAAAGGATGGATGGATGAGTGAAAGGGCAGCTGATGGGCGAGTGAATTGGTGGATGGGTGTGTGAAAGGATGGATGGGTGGATGAATGAAAGGGTAGATGATGGGCAAGTGAATGGGTGGATGGATGAATTGATAAGTGAAATGGTGAATGGATGGATGAGTGAAAGGGTGGATGTAAGGATTGATGAGTTGGTGAAAGGGGTAGATGGACAAAAGGATGGATAGATGAGTGAAGTGAAAGGGTGGATGGATGAGAGAACAGATGGCTGGATGAGTGAACGGATGGTTTGATGAGTGAAAGAATGGATGAGTAATAGGATCAGTGGATGGATTCATGAATGGATGAGTAAATGGGTGGGTAGATGGATGGATGGATAAGTGAAAAGGGGATGGAGAGAGAAAGGGAGGATGAATGACTGAAAGGGTGAATGGGTGGAAGGATAAATGACTGGGTGAATAGATGAGTAAGTGAATGGGTGGATGGATGAGTAAGTGAATGGATGGCTGGGTGGAAGAGTGGATGCATGGATGATTGTACAGATGGATGGGGTGAAAGGGTGGGTAGATGAATAATGGATGGATGAGTGAAAGGGTCTATGGAGGGATGGATGAGTGAAATGATGGACGGAAGGATATATTGTGGATAGGTGTGCAAATGGTTGAATATGTTTGGATATAGATGGGCACACAGATGGAAGGACAGACCTTTTTAGTGTAAAAATAAGGCTGGGGATACTGATTACGACAGACCAAACTCAATGTTCCATTTTCTCAGAGCGGGTCTCAGTACCAAAAGGTACCGAAAGCAGCAGCTGGCATAAATAAGGGTTTGGGACCAGGTACTCTGTTGGGGGAAAAAACGATGGATTGGGATGCAGCCAGTGGATGAGATTAATAATTCAAGCATTCCAACCAATATAATACCTTCATTGCGTCCCAAATACTTTAAGGAAGATAACAGGAGGTACACGCCACCCACCCACCCACCGGTAAAAAAATGGTGGGGAGCCACGGCCAACTGCCGATTAGGTCAGGGGAGCCACAGGTCAAAAAAGTTTGGGAACCACTGCTCTACACGGACCCTCTCCATACCTTCAATCTTCTACACGGACCCTCTCCGTACCTTCAATCCTCTACACGGACCCTCTCTGTATCTTCAATCCTCTACACGGACCCTCTCCGTATCTTCAATCCTCTACACGGACCCTCTACGTACCTTCAATCCTCTACACGGACCTTCTCAGTATCTTCAATCCTCTACACGGACCCTCTACGTACCTTCAATCCTCTACACAGACCCTCTCCGTACCTTCAATCCTCTACACAGACCCTCTCCATACTTCAATCCTCTACATGGACCCTCTCCGTACCATCAGTCCTCTACACGGACCCTCTCCGTATCTTTAATCCTCTACACTGACCCTCTCTGTACCTTCAATCCTCTACACGGACCCTCTCCGTATCTTCCATCCCCTACACCACAGCTTTCCAAACTTTCCATGCTGGTGACACACCTTTTTATTAAAAAAGTTTTGGGGACACGGTAACGCGAGCGAGCACGAACCACCTAAGGGGCGTTCGGGTTTTTTTTTGTGCCTTTCTGCCCTCTATTAGACTTGCTTTTCCCTTGTTTTTCTGCCCTTATGCCCTCTGTTAGACTTGTTTTTTGTTCATTTGTGCCCTCTGTTAGACTCGGTTTTTGTGCCTTTCTGCCCTCTGTTAGACTAGTTTTTTATGCCTTTGTGCCCCCTGTTGGACTGGTTTTTTTGTGCCCTTCTGCCCTCTGTTAGACTCGTTTTTTGTGCGTTTCTGCCCTCTGCATCACCACATCATCACTTATCGCTACCCCAGCATCACTCAGCACAACTATATTATCACTCAGCACCACCATAGCACCACCACAACATCACTCAGCACCACCACATCACTCAGCACCACCACAGCACCACTCAGGACCACCACAACATCACTCAGCAGCACCACAACATCACTCAG
The DNA here is from genome assembly GCF_964263255.1 of Lissotriton vulgaris. NCBI lineage: Eukaryota > Metazoa > Chordata > Amphibia > Caudata > Salamandridae > Lissotriton > Lissotriton vulgaris. The sequence continues at coordinate 25,021,513 of NC_141697.1, forward strand.
CAGCACCACTCTGCACCACCACAGCATCATTCAGCACCACCACAGCATCACTCAGCACCACCACATTATCACTCAGCACCACCACAGCACTACCACAGCACCTCTCAGCACCACCACAGCACCACTCAGCGCAACCACAGCACCACTCAGCGCAACCACAGCACCACTCAGCGCAACCACAGCATCACTCAGCGCAACCACAGATCACTCAGCGCAACCACAGCATCACTCAGCGCAACCACAGCATCACTCAGCGCGACCACAGCATCACTCAGCGCAACTACAGCATCACTCAGCGCAACCACAGCATCACTCAGCGCAACAACAGCATCACTCAGCGCGACCACAGCATCACTCAGCGCGACCACATCATCACTCAGCGCAGCCACAGCACCACTCAGCACCACCACAGCATCATTGGTTCAAATATGTTATCTCAATGTTTCAAGCTTTATTAGAAATGTCCCAAAAAGATGTTAATATTTCACTTCTGTTCTTGGATTTTCGTCACCATAAAATACACTGAAAATAATCTTCACAAAAGTTATTTACAAAAGTTTAAGCTATTGCCATTATAAATTACAATCACTTTTATTTAAGTGTTAATTAATAAAAAAAAGTAAGTCACGTAAATACAAAACATGTTGCATTACAAATGCTATAGGCGTCACATTTTCGAAAGTTAAAACTATTGGCATTGTAAATGACAAAGCTATTAATTTAGCTATTTTCAAAAACAGCACATTAATAAAAAAATTGTCATTTACAAGACCAATAGCTCAAACTTTCATAATGCGAGACCTATTGCATTGCAAATGCTTGTTTCATATGAGGTGTACTGTTTTACTTTACGGCCAAGGACCTTTATATGGGCAATCACAGGTAGGAAGTCTCACGAGATTCTTCTAACACTACATCACAAATCACAGTGACCCTTTCGCACAATAGCTCTGAGGAATACAAAATATATGGCATCTTGAGCTTTCAAAGGCAGAGAGCAACATATTGGGTTCTAGGGAGCTTGTAAGTCCACCACCAATGACACAGGCAGTAACAAGCTGGGGGGGTCACAGAGAGAGCCTGACCTCGTGGGTGCATGGCATTTTACTCCTAGCCAAGCACGTATGACATGTGACTATGGAGGGCAGACGTTTCAATGTTAAATCTAATTACAAAAGGCTCAGTACTTTCGTGTTTGCTATTTGCTTTGTTTTTAGTTGTCACCAGTCTTGTAAGGTCACGAGCTGAACTGAACTCTCGCTGATTACACAGGGCAAATCAATCACGGTGAGACTGACAGTGTGTGCTTCTCACCCGGTGGTTATCGCGGAGACAACATTTGCATAATGCTGTACAAAAGAGCATTTCTAAAATGTGGCGCACTCCAAATGGCCATCGACATACCCTAATTATTTGTTTTTGCAGAGCCCATTTATGTGTGATTTTTAAAATAAAGCTCCAATTGTGGCAACTGTTGAGAAGCCAAAGTTCCGGCACAGTGCTCTAAAGGACGTGATGGTGGAAAAAGAATTCCCGGATTTCCGTCCAGCCATGTCCATCTATCTTTACCCTCATACATAAAAAAAGCTTTTTAAGAGAGCTAGGGGAACACGAAAGATTTTTGTAAACAATCGGAGCTTCTATTACACTACTTTCAGGCGGACTATAAGGAGCCTAACTGCTGTATAGGCCTGCAGTCCGGGATCGACCTCCAGTTCACGAAGCTCCGCTCCGCAGCTGCTCTGCCTTCCGCCTGCGTGCACGTAGTAATCCTTGAGTGAGGAGTCGCATTCCCCGGCCTAATATCGGCCGGCCGACGTCATGACGTCATCGCGTTGCATCGCGCGACACACCTACGTGTGGGTCGCGACACATTAACGTGTCGCGCCACACAGTTTGGAAAGCTATGCCCTACACGGACCCTCTCCGTACCTTCAATCCTCTACAAGGACCCTCTCTGTATCTTCAATCCTCTACACGGACTCTCTCCGTACTTCAATCCTCTACATGGACCCTCTTGGTACCTTCAATCCTCCACACGGACTCTCTCCGTACCTTCAATCCTCTACACGGACCCTCTCCGTACCTTCAATCCTCTACATGGACCCTCTCCGTATCTTCAATCCTCCACACCAATCCTCTCCGTACTTCAATCCTCTACACGGACCCTCTACGTACCTTCAATCCTCTACACGGACCTTCTCTGTACCTTCAATCCTCTACACGGACCCTCTACGTACCTTCAATCCTCTACACAGACCCTCTCCGTACCTTCAATCCTCTACACCGACCCTCTCCATACTTTAATCCTCTACACGGATCCTCTCCGTATCTTCAATCCTCTACACGGACTCTCTCGGTACCTTCAATCCTCTACACGGACCCTCTCCATACCTTCAATCTTCTACAAGGACCCTCTCCGTACCTTCAATCCTCTACACGGACCCTCTCCGTATCTTCAATCCTCTACACGGACCCTCTCCGTATCTTCAATCCTCTACACGGACCCTCTACGTACCTTCAATCCTCTACACGGACCTTCTCTGTATCTTCAATCCTCTACACGAACCCTCTACGTACCTTCAATCATCTACACAGACCCTCTCCGTATCTTCAATCCTTTACACGGACCCTCTACGTACCTTCAATCCTCTACACGGACCCTCTCCGTACCTTCAATCCTCTACACGGACCCTCTCCGTATCTTTAATCCTCTACATGGACCCTCTCCGTACCTTCAATCCTCTACACGGACCCTCTCCGTACCTTCAATCCTCTACACGGACCCTCTCCGTATCTTCAATCCCCTACACGGACCCTCTCCGTACCTTCAGTCCTCTACAAGGACCCTCTCTGCATCTTCAATCCTCTACACGGACCCTCTCCGTACCTTCAATCCTCTACACGCACCCTCTCCGTATCTTCAATCCTCTACACGGACTCTCTCCGTGCCTTCAATACTCTACACCGACCCTCTCCGTATCTTCAATCCTCTACACGGACCCTCTCCGTACTTCAATCCTCTACACGGACCCTCTCCGTATCTTCAATCCTCTACACGGACTGTCTCCGTGCCTTCAATACTCTACACCGACCCTCTCCGTATCTTCAATCCTCTACACAGACCCTCTCCGTACTTCAATCCTTTACACGGACCCTCTCTGTATCTTCAATCCTCTACACGGACTCTCTCCGTACCTTCTATCCTCTACACAGACCCTCTCCGTACTTCAATCCTCTACACGGACACTCTCCGTATCTTCAATCCTCTACACGGACTCTTTCCGTGCCTTCAATACTCTACACCGACCCTCTCCGTATCTTCAATCCTCTACACAGACCCTCTCCGTACTTCAATCCTCTACACGGACCCTCTCTGTATCTTCAATCCTCTACACGGACTCTCTCCGTACTTCAATCCTCTACACGGACCCTCTCTGTATCTTCAATCCTCTACACGGACTCTCTCCGTACTTCAATCCTCTACACAGACCCTCTCCGTACTTCAATCCTCTACACGGACCTTCTTGGTACCTTCAATCCTCTACACCGACCCTCTCCGTATCTTCAATCCTCTACACGGACCCTCTCCGTACCTTCAATCCTCTACACGGACCCTCTCCGTACCTTCAATCCTCTACACGGACTCTCTCCGTACCTTCAATCCTCTACACGGACCCTCTCCGTACCTTCAATCCTCTACACGGACCCTCTCTGTACCTTCAATCCTCTACACGGACCCTCTGCGTACCTTTAATCCTCTACTGGCCTCTTCTCTCTGAGTACAGAGTACTCTAAGCCACATGACTGCCTGCTTTATTCTTATTATTGTATTTCTGCAAATTGCCCCCATCTCATTTCATTGATCACAATTTCTCCTTCTTTGACACTAGATCCCCGCAACCTAGCAACGCCCAATGTCTTCAAGGCTCTCTAGGCGCCCCACCAACCAGTTGCGTGAAGTCACCTACCTCAAGCGGTGATCACAACTAACCCCTATGAACTGACTCTACCACAAACACCTGGAGTGACTGCATAGAGCGGCTTCATTGGGAGCATAAGACTAATCCCACCAGCCAATAACCCCTGGCGTGCTGCGCTGCCCGGCGTAAAGCGCTTCAATGCCTCGTCAGTGGCAGGAAGAGCTATGGACATGCAGATACAGCACACATGTACCTGCGCGAGAGCAGGGGAATAAGAGGGCACCAGGCCCATGAGGGAGGGCTGGGGTGCACAACATGCACAGAGGACAGGAGAGGGCCCCCACTGGTGCGCACAATACACAGATGCTCACAAACACCCACACAGTGGAGCGTGGCACAGGAGACGAGCAGAGACTGGACCCCCCCCCCACCACCCTACCACACACACACAGACACACAAACACACACACAGTGGAGCGTGGCACAGGAGGCGAGCAGAGACTGGAGCCCCCCAGGGTCAGATTGGGATCACAATTTGGCCCGTACACTGACAAAAAAAGCGGCCCACATTCAAGGGGCGTGGCCTACAATTAAGGGGCGTGGCCCACATTCAAGGGGCGTGCCCTTTCATGAAAAACCATTTGGTTACACACGTCAATGTCCTTTAATGTTAGATGTAAATACATTGAGAATTGGGACAAGTATGTTAGTGCACTGTCCAGTGACCAGCTGAAAGAGGGCACCAAAGAGCAGAAGTTGGATTATAAATTCAAATCTGTTCCGAACAGAGGCCCAAAAATATGTTTGGCCCAGGGCCCCAAAAATCTTTAAGTTGTTTGGCACAGACAAGGAATGAAAGTGAGAGGATACTGTTATTGCACAGGAGACACGGGGGAAAGGTGACAATGGCGCCATGCTGAGCAACTAAAAAAACAGAAAGGCCTCTTTTTGTCACAAAATTATTCGAGCCCTCTAGGGAAGGAGCACCTAATAAGCAGCAACGCCCCTGCTATTACTAATCAACTCAGCCCTCCCCAGCCCTCCAGGCCTCAGGGCAATGTCCTGTCAGGGGAGCACAAAACACAGCTGCTGGGTCATCCATGGCAGCCAGGGGGAGGCTGAGGTGAAGATGGTGCAAGTTGAAAAGATCACCTGGCCCCCACAGCGAGACCCGTTCTTCCTCGCCCACTATGCCCCGAATGTGAAGGGCTGTGGGCGAGGAGTTAAAACTAACACAGTTTATGTGCTGCGTGGGCCCCACGGGGGCCGAGGTGAAAATGGCTCAAAGGCCTGAGCAACACCTGGCCCCCAGGGAGGCCGATTTTTTCAAACAATCACCCCCCCCCCAGCCACCCTCAGGGTGATTGCTATGCAGGGCAGGGGGTGAAAGAGAGGCCACAGCAGAGAGTCGCTGTGCAGCCGCACAGTGAAGCTGCATTCATTTCTCTATCTCTGTGCCCTCTGTGGGCCATTTTTTCTTCCCTTTCCTAGTCCACAGAGAGCAGGGAGACAGAGACAGAGAAATTAATGCAGCTTCACTGTGCGGCTGGGAAAGGGGAGAAAAAAAACAGCCCACAGAGGGCACTTAGACACCGGCCCTTCGGCCAATGCCCGAATGCCTGCATTGCCAATCCGCCCCTGGAGCCCCCCCCCACCTCACAGAGCAGGCTGTGCGCTCAGGTTGCTATGGAGGTCGCCATGCCTGCTCACTAGGATGCTTCCCTGGCCAGTGGCTCTTGAGGCCCTGGTCCCCACAGGGGGTCTTTTCTGATTCATGGGTGTCCCCCCGCATCAGCAGTGGTGCACCCCAAACTTACCACCACCCGACGTAGGGGGGCTGCTGCCCTTCCCAAGTACAATGAAGGTTGAACCTTCAGCCTCAGAGCGCTGAACTGAGGTTAACCTCTGACCCTTCAGGAGGGGCGGGGCTCCCTAAATAATAATGTGTCAAATGTGCCTAATTTGCTTTGTTGGCAAAAGTAGACATAATTATGAAAATCAGTTATTTTACACAATATTTCAGTGTGAAATGCACCCTTGTGTCAATAAACCAAAGTGTAAACAAGCATTGGAAATGCAATAGGTCTCGCATTAGAAAAGTTGGAGCTATTGGTCTTGTAAATGACAAATATTTTATTTATTTGTTGGTTTTTAAAACAGCTAAATTGATAGCTTTGTCATTTACAATGCCAAAAGTTATAACTTTCGTGAATGTGACACCTATAGCATTTGGAATGCAACATTGAAGAGAGGGTGCTGCCACAGCACTTAGTCATTCAAACTAAAACCTCCCTCCTCTAGATTTGCTTGGTGTGTTTGGACCATGGAGGCTTCGAGCATTGGAGGTTCGGGCACTGTGGCGGTGGTGTGTGTTTGTGTATGTGGGAGGGTCTCTGTTTACATTTAGAGCTGAGCATAGGTATATAACCACCTCCCGCCTCACGGGGTTCACCGGTGGCCTACAAGTTGGAGACCCCCGGGTGAAATGTGCAGGGCCGGAGGCTCCCCGGATACATATTTTGGCACCTGTAAGAAGTGGTGGACGGACGAAGTGGGAGAGTGGTGGGAGGGGTCAAGTGGGGAGGCTAGAGAATGGAAGATATCTCGTGACGGGCTCCTGATCAGCTGCGACTTTGTGCTGATAAAATATGTTTTCATGTTACAGCTATAGAGATGCATCTGTGTTAAAGTCTGTTTAAGCCCCTATAGTCTCGCTCCGCTCAATGCGCATGCCCATTGAGAGGCGAGACCTAAAAACGAAAGCACGGTCAGCAGCAGCCGCGTGTATTCTGTTGTTCTCGCGTGTTGGTGGCAACCCTTCGCCGTGAATGGGACATCCGCCACAAGTTTTACAGGGAATGGCGTGTAATTCATTTAAAGAATTTTGGGTGATGAGAGTAATATAAAATTACCGAAAATAAGAAATTATGCCAGCATAATTTAAATTTTGCCCAAGCGAACTCCTAACACCCCCTTACCCGATCTCACGCCCACACCGAGTGCAATGTGAACAATGGGCCCTGTGTGTGTTTGCGTCAGCAGTCATTGTGCCTGTGTGTGTGAGCAGTCAGGGCACCTGTGTGTATGTGAGCAGTCAGGACACCTGTGTGTGTGAGCAGTCAGGACACCTGTGTGTGTGAGTAGTCAGAGCACCTGTGTGTGTGTGAGCAGTCAGGACACCTGTGTGTGTGAGCAGTCAGGGTGCCTGTGTGTGTGAGCAGTCAGGGCACCTGTGTGTGTGAGCAGTCAGGGCACCTGTGTGTGTGTGAGCAGTCAGGGGACCTGTGTGTGTGAGTAGTCAGGGCACCTGTGTGTGTGTGTGAGCAGTCAGGACACCTGTGTGTGTGAGCAGTCAGGGTGCCTGTGTGTGTGAGCAGTCAGGGCACCTGTGTGTGTGAGCAGTCAGGACACCTGTGTGTGTGAGCAGTCAGGGCACCTGTGTGTGTGAGCAGTCAGGACACCTGTGTGTGTGAGTAGTCAGGGCACCTGTGTGTGTGAGCAGTCAGGGCACCTGTGTGTGTGTGAGCAGTCAGGACACCTGTGTGTGTGAGTAGTCAGGGCACCTGTGTGTGTGAGCAGTCAGGGCACCTGTGTGTGTGAGCAGTCAGGACACCTGTGTGTGTGAGTAGTCAGGGCACCTGTGTGTGTGTGAGCAGTCAGGACACCTGTGTGTGTGAGCAGTCAGGGTGCCTGTGTGTGTGAGCAGTCAGGGCACCTGTGTGTGTGAGCAGTCAGGGCACCTGTGTGTCTGTGAGCAGTCAGGACACCTGTGTGTGTGAGTAGTCAGGGCACCTGTGTGTGTGTGAGCAGTCAGGACACCTGTGTGTGTGAGCAGTCAGGGCACCTGTGTGTGTGAGCAGTCAGGACACCTGTGTGTGTGTGAGCAGTCAGGACACCTGTGTGTGTGTGAGCAGTCAGGGTGCCTGTGTGTGTGAGCAGTCAGGACACCTGTGTGTGTGAGTAGTCAGGGCACCTGTGTGTGTGAGCAGTCAGGGCACCTGTGTGTGTGTGAGCAGTCAGGACACCTGTGTGTGTGAGCAGTCAGGACACCTGTGTGTGTGAGCAGTCAGGACACCTGTGTGTGTGAGCAGTCAGGGCACCTGTGTGTGTGTGAGCAGTCAGGACACCTGTGTGTGTGAGCAGTCAGGGCACCTGTGTGTGTGAGCAGTCAGGACACCTGTGTGTGTGAGTAGTCAGGGCACCTGTGTGTGTGAGCAGTCAGGGCACCTGTGTGTGTGTGAGCAGTCAGGACACCTGTGTGTGTGAGTAGTCAGGGCACCTGTGTGTGTGAGCAGTCAGGGCACCTGTGTGTGTGAGCAGTCAGGGTGCCTGTGTGTGTGAGCAGTCAGGACACCTGTGTGTGTGAGCAGTCAGGGCACCTGTATGTGTGAGCAGTCAGGACACCTGTGTGTGTGAGCAGTCAGGGCGCCTGTGTGTGTGTGAGCAGTCAGGGTGCCTGTGTGTGTGTGAGCAGTCAGGACACCTGTGTGTGTGAGCAGTCAGGACACCTGTGTGTGTGAGCAGTCAGGACACCTGTGTGTGTGAGTAGTCAGGGCACCTGTGTGTGTGTGAGCAGTCAGGACACCTGTGTGTGAGAGCAGTCAGGGTGCCTGTGTGTGTGAGCAGTCAGGGCACCTGTGTGTGTGAACAGTCAGGGCACCTGTGTGTGTGTGAGCAGTCAGGACACCTGTGTGTGTGAGTAGTCAGGGCACCTGTGTGTGTGTGAGCAGTCAGGACACCTGTGTGTGTGAGCAGTCAGGGTGCCTGTGTGTGTGAGCAGTCAGGGCACCTGTGTGTGTGAGCAGTCAGGACACCTGTGTGTGTGAGCAGTCAGGGCACCTGTGTGTGTGAGCAGTCAGGACACCTGTGTGTGTGAGTAGTCAGGGCACCTGTGTGTGTGAGCAGTCAGGGCACCTGTGTGTGTGTGTGAGCAGTCAGGACACCTGTGTGTGTGAGTAGTCAGGGCACCTGTGTGTGTGAGCAGTCAGGGCACCTGTGTGTGTGTGAGCAGTCAGGGCACCTGTGTGTGTGAGTAGTCAGGACACCTGTGTGTGTGAGTAGTCAGGGCACCTGTGTGTGTGAGCAGTCAGGGCACCTGTGTGTGTGAGCAGTCAGGGTGCCTGTGTGTGTGAGCAGTCAGGGCACCTGTGTGTGTGAGCAGTCAGGGCACCTGTGTGTGTGAGCAGTCAGGACACCTGTGTGTGTGAGCAGTCAGGACACCTGTGTGTGTGAGCAGTCAGGGCACCTGTGTGTGTGAGCAGTCAGGACACCTGTGTTTGTGAGTAGTCAGGGCACCTGTGTGTGTGTGAGAAGTCAGGGCACCTGTGTGTGTGAGCAGTCAGGGCACCTGTGTGTGTGTGAGCAGTCAGGGCACCTGTGTGTGTGAGCAGTCAGGACACCTGTGTGTGTGAGTAGTCAGGGCACCTGTGTGTGTGTGAGCAGTCAGGGCTCCTGTGTGTGTGAGCAGTCAGGACACCTGTGTGTGTGAGTAGTCAGGGCACCTGTGTGTGTGAGTAGTCAGGGCACCTGTGTGTGAGCAGTCAGGGCACCTGTGTGTGTGAGTAGTCAGGGCACCTGTGTGTGTGTGAGCAGTCAGGGTGCCTGTGTGTGTGTGAGCAGTCAGGACACCTGTGTGTGTGAGCAGTCAGGGTGCCTGTGTGTGTGAGCAGTCAGGGCACCTGTGTGTGTGAGCAGTCAGGGCACCTGTGTGTGTGTGAGCAGTCAGGACACCTGTGTGTGTGAGTAGTCAGGGCACCTGTGTGTGTGTGAGCAGTCAGGGCACCTGTGTGTGTGAGCAGTCAGGGCACCTGTGTGTGTGTGAGCAGTCAGGGCACCTGTGTGTGTGAGCAGTCAGGACACCTGTGTGTGTGAGTAGTCAGGGCACCTGTGTGTGTGTGAGCAGTCAGGGCACCTGTGTGTGTGAGCAGTCAGGACACCTGTGTGTGTGAGTAGTCAGGGCACCTGTGTGTGTGAGTAGTCAGGACACCTGTGTGTGTGAGTAGTCAGGGCACCTGTGTGCGTGTGAGCAGTCAGGGTGCCTGTGTGTGTGTGAGCAGTCAGGACACCTGTGTGTGTGAGCAGTCAGGGTGCCTGTGTGTGTGAGCAGTCAGGGCACCTGTGTGTGTGAGCAGTCAGGGCACCTGTGTGTGTGTGAGCAGTCAGGACACCTGTGTGTGTGAGTAGTCAGGGCACCTGTGTGTGTGTGAGCAGTCAGGACACCTGTGTGTGTGAGCAGTCAGGGTGCCTGTGTGTGTGAGCAGTCAGGGCACCTGTGTGTGTGAGCAGTCAGGACACCTGTGTGTGTGAGTAGTCAGGGCACCTGTGTGTGTGTGAGCAGTCAGGGCACCTGTGTGTGTGAGCAGTCAGGACACCTGTGTGTGTGAGTAGTCAGGGTACCTGTGTGTGTGTGAGCAGTCAGGACACCTGTGTGTGTGAGCAGTCAGGGCACCTGTGTGTGTGAGCAGTCAGGGTGCCTGTGTGTGTGAGCAGTCAGGACACCTGTGTGTGTGAGTAGTCAGGGCACCTGTGTGTGTGTGAGCAGTCAGTGTGCCTGTGTGTGTGAGCAGTCAGGGTGCCTGTGTGTGTGAGCAGTCAGTGTGCCTGTGTGTGTGAGCAGTCAGGGCACCTGTGTGTGTGTGAGCAGTCAGGACACCTGTGTGTGTGAGTAGTCAGGGCACCTGTGTGTGTGTGAGCAGTCAGGGCACCTGTGTGTGTGAGCAGTCAGGGCACCTGTGTGTGTGAGCAGTCAGTGTGCCTGTGTGTGTGAGTAGTCAGGGCACCTGTGTGTGTGTGTGAGCAGTCAGGACACCTGTGTGTGTGAGCGGTCAGGGCACCTGTGTGTGTGAGCAGTCAGAACACCTGTGTGTGTGAGCAGTCAGGACACCTGTGTGTGTGAGCAGTCAGGACACCTGTGTGTGTGAGCAGTCAGTGTGCCTGTGTGTGTGAGTAGTCAGGGCACCTGTGTGTGTGTGAGCAGTCAGGGCACCTGTGTGTGTGAGCAGTCAGTGTGCCTGTGTGTGTGAGTAGTCAGGGCACCTGTGTGTGTGTGAGCAGTCAGGGCACCTGTGTGTGTGAGCAGTCAGGGCACCTGTGTGTGTGAGCAGTCAGGGCACCTGTGTGTGTGAGCAGTCAGGGTGCCTGTGTGTGTGAGCAGTCAGGGCACCTGTGTGTGTGAGCAGTCAGGACACCTGTGTGTGTGAGTAGTCAGGGCACCTGTGTGTGTGTGTGAGCAGTCAGGGCACCTGTGTGTGTGAGTAGTCAGGGCACCTGTGTGTGTGTGTGAGCAGTCAGGGCACCTGTGTGTGTGAGTAGTCAGGGCACCTGTGTGTGTGTGAGCAGTCAGGACACCTGTGTGTGTGAGCAGTCAGGGTGCCTGTGTGTGTGAGCAGTCAGGGCACCTGTGTGTGTGAGCAGTCAGGACACCTGTGTGTGTGAGTAGTCAGGGCACCTGTGTGTGTGTGTGAGCAGTCAGGGCACCTGTGTGTGTGAGCAGTCAGTGTGCCTGTGTGTGTGAGCAGTCAGGGCACCTGTGTGTGTGTGAGCAGTCAGGACACCTGTGTGTGTGAGTAGTCAGGGCACCTGTGTGTGTGTGAGCAGTCAGGACACCTGTGTGTGTTTGAGCAGTCAGTGTGCCTGTGTGTGTGAGCAGTCAGGGTGCCTGTGTGTGTGAGCAGTCAGGGCACCTGTGTGTGTGAGCAGTCAGGACACCTGTGTGTGTGTGAGCAGTCAGGGCACCTGTGTGTGTGAGCAGTCAGTGTGCCTGTGTGTGTGAGCAGTCAGGACACCTGTGTGTGTGTGAGCAGTCAGGACACCTGTGTGTGTGTGAGCAGTCAGGACACCTGTGTGTGTGAGCAGTCAGGGTGCCTGTGTGTGTGAGCAGTCAGGACACCTGTGTGTGTGTGAGCAGTCAGGGCACCTGTGTGTGTGTGAGCAGTCAGGACACCTGTGTGTGTGAGCAGTCAGTGTGCCTGTGTGTGTGAGCAGTCAGGACACCTGTGTGTGTGTGAGCAGTCAGGACACCTGTGTGTGTGTGAGCAGTCAGGACACCTGTGTGTGTGAGCAGTCAGGGTGCCTGTGTGTGTGTGAGCAGTCAGGACACCTGTGTGTGTGAGCAGTCAGGGCACCTGTGTGTGTGAGCAGTCAGGACACCTGTGTGTGTGTGTGAGCAGTCAGGGCACCTGTGTGTGTGAGTAGTCAGGACACCTGTGTGTGTGTGAGCAGTCAGGGCACCTGTGTGTGTGAGTAGTCAGGACACCTGTGTGTGTGAGCAGTCAGGGCACCTGTGTGTGTGAGTAGTCAGGACACCTGTGTGTGTGTGAGCAGTCAGGGCACCTGTGTGTGTGTGAGCAGTCAGGACACCTGTGTGTGTGAGCAGTCAGGGTGCCTGTGTGTGTGTGAGCAGTCAGGACACCTGTGTGTGTGAGCAGTCAGGGCACCTCTGTGTGTGAGCAGTCAGGACACCTGTGTGTGTGTGAGCAGTCAGGGCACCTGTGTGTGTGAGTAGTCAGGACACCTGTGTGTGTGAGCAGTCAGGGCACCTGTGTGTGTGAGTAGTCAGGACACCTGTGTGTGTGTGAGCAGTCAGGACACCTGTGTGTGTGAGTAGTCAGGGCACCTGTGTGTGTGTGAGCAGTCAGGACACCTGTGTGTGTGAGCAGTCAGGGTGCCTGTGTGTGTGAGCAGTCAGGGCACCTGTGTGTGTGAGCAGTCAGGACACCTGTGTGTGTGAGCAGTCAGGGCACCTGTGTGTGTGAGCAGTCAGGGCACCTGTGTGTGTGAGTAGTCAGGGCACCTGTGTGTGTGAGCAGTCAGGGCACCTGTGTGTGTGTGAGCAGTCAGGACACCTGTGTGTGTGAGTAGTCAGGGCACCTGTGTGTGTGAGCAGTCAGGGCACCTGTGTGTGTAAGCAGTCAGGGTGCCTGTGTGTGAGAGCAGTCAGGACACCTGTGTGTGTGAGTAGTCAGGGCACCTGTGTGTGTGAGTAGTCAGGGCACCTGTGTGTGTGTGTGAGCAGTCAGGGCACCTGTGTGTGTGAGCAGTCAGGACACCTGTGTGTGTGAGCAGTCAGGGCACCTGTGTGTGTGAGCAGTCAGGACACCTGTGTGTGTGAGTAGTCAGGGCACCTGTGTGTGTGAGCAGTCAGGACACCTGTGTGTGTGAGCAGTCAGGGTGCCTGTGTGTGTGTGAGCAGTCAGGACACCTGTGTGTGTGAGCAGTCAGGGTGCCTGTGTGTGTGAGCAGTCAGGACACCTGTGTGTGTGTGAGCAGTCAGGGCACCTGTGTGTGTGTGAGCAGTCAGGACACCTGTGTGTGTGAGCAGTCAGGGTGCCTGTGTGTGTGAGCAGTCAGGACACCTGTGTGTGTGAGAGCAGTCAGGGCACCTGTGTGTGTGTGAGCAGTCAGGACACCTGTGTGTGTGAGTAGGCAGGGCACCTGTGTGTGTGAGCAGTCAGGGCACCTGTGTGTGTGAGTAGTCAGGGCACCTGTGTGTGTGTGAGCAGTCAGGACACCTGTGTGTGTGAGCAGTCAGGGCACCTGTGTGTGTGAGCAGTCAGGGTGCCTGTGTGTGTGAGCAGTCAGGGCACCTGTGTGTGTGTGAGCAGTCAGGACACCTGTGTGTGTGAGTAGTCAGGGCACCTGTGTGTGTGAGCAGTCAGGGCACCTGTGTGTGTGTGAGCAGTCAGGGCACCTGTGTGTGTGTGAGCAGTCAGGACACCTGTGTGTGTGAGCAGTCAGGACACCTGTGTGTGTGAGTAGTCAGGGCACCTGTGTGTGTGAGCAGTCAGGGCACCTGTGTGTGTGAGCAGTCAGGGCACCTGTGTGTGTGAGCAGTCAGGGCACCTGTGTGTGTGAGCAGTCAGGGTGCCTGTGTGTGTGTGAGCAGTCAGGGCACCTGTGTGTGTGAGCAGTCAGGACACCTGTGTGTGTGAGTAGTCAGGGCACCTGTGTGTGTGAGCAGTCAGGGCACCTGTGTGTGTGAGCAGTCAGGGTGCCTGTGTGTGTGAGCAGTCAGGACACCTGTGTGTGTGAGCAGTCAGTGTGCCTGTGTGTGTGAGCAGTCAGGACACCTGTGTGTGTGAGTAGTCAGGGCACCTGTGTGTGTGTGAGCAGTCAGGACACCTGTGTGTGTGAGCAGTCAGGGTGCCTGTGTGTGTGAGCAGTCAGTGTGCCTGTGTGTGTGAGCAGTCAGGGCACCTGTGTGTGTGAGCAGTCAGTGTGCCTGTGTGTGTGAGCAGTCAGGACACCTGTGTGTGTGAGCAGTCAGTGTGCCTGTGTGTGTGAGCAGTCAGGACACCTGTGTGTGTGAGCAGTCAGGGTGCCTGTGTGTGTGAGCAGTCAGGACACCTGTGTGTGTGAGCAGTCAGGGTGCCTGTGTGTGTGAGCAGTCAGGACACCTGTGTGTGTGAGCAGTCAGGGCACCTGTGTGTGTGAGCAGTCAGGGCACCTGTGTGTGTGTGAGCAGTCAGGACACCTGTGTGTGTGAGCAGTCAGGACACCTGTGTGTGTGAGCAGTCAGGACACCTGTGTGTGTGTGAGCAGTCAGGACACCTGTGTGTGTGAGCAGTCAGGACACCTGTGTGTGTGAGCAGTCAGTGTGCCTGTGTGTGTGAGCAGTCAGGACACCTGTGTGTGTGTGAGCAGTCAGGACACCTGTGTGTGTGAGCAGTCAGGACACCTGTGTGTGTGAGCAGTCAGGACACCTGTGTGTGTGTGAGCAGTCAGGACACCTGTGTGTGTGAGCAGTCAGGACACCTGTGTGTGTGAGCAGTCAGTGTGCCTGTGTGTGTGAGCAGTCAGGACATCTGTGTGTGTGTGAGCAATCAGGACACCTGTGTGTGTGAGTAGTCAGGGCACCTGTGTGTGTGAGCAGTCAGGGCACCTGTGTGTGTGTGAGCAGTCAGGACACCTGTGTGTGAGCAGTCAGGACACCTGTGTGTGTGAGCAGTCAGGGTGCCTGTGTGTGTGAGCAGTCAGGACACCTGTGTGTGTGAGCAGTCAGTGTGCCTGTGTGTGTTTGCGTGAGTGGTCAGTGTGCCTGTGTGTGGTTGCGTGAGCGGTCAGGGTGCTTGTGTGTGTTGCAGTCAGAACACATGTGTGTGTTTGCGTGAGCAGTCAGGATGCCTGTGTGTGTGTGTTGCACTCAGAGAGTTGTTCTGAGGAACCAGATTTGTGGACCCCCACTGCATGGCACGCGCTGCCCATTCACCCTAAACCCAGTGTGCCTGTGTGTGTGAGCAGTCAGGACACCTGTGTGTGTGAGCAGTCAGTGTGCCTGTGTGTGTGAGCAGTCAGGACACCTGTGTGTGTGAGCAGTCAGGGTGCCTGTGTGTGTGAGCAGTCAGGACACCTGTGTGTGTGAGCAGTCAGGGTGCCTGTGTGTGTGAGCAGTCAGGACACCTGTGTGTGTGAGCAGTCAGGGCACCTGTGTGTGTGAGCAGTCAGGGCACCTGTGTGTGTGTGAGCAGTCAGGACACCTGTGTGTGTGAGCAGTCAGGACACCTGTGTGTGTGAGCAGTCAGGACACCTGTGTGTGTGTGAGCAGTCAGGACACCTGTGTGTGTGAGCAGTCAGGACACCTGTGTGTGTGAGCAGTCAGTGTGCCTGTGTGTGTGAGCAGTCAGGACACCTGTGTGTGTGTGAGCAGTCAGGACACCTGTGTGTGTGAGCAGTCAGGACACCTGTGTGTGTGAGCAGTCAGGACACCTGTGTGTGTGTGAGCAGTCAGGACACCTGTGTGTGTGAGCAGTCAGGACACCTGTGTGTGTGAGCAGTCAGTGTGCCTGTGTGTGTGAGCAGTCAGGACACCTGTGTGTGTGTGAGCAGTCAGGACACCTGTGTGTGTGAGTAGTCAGGGCACCTGTGTGTGTGAGCAGTCAGGACACCTGTGTGTGTGAGCCGTCAGGGTGCCTGTGTGTGTGTGAGCAGTCAGGGCACCTGTGTGTGTGAGCAGTCAGGGTGCCTGTGTGTGTGAGCAGTCAGGACACCTGTGTGTGTGAGCAGTCAGTGTGCCTGTGTGTGTTTGCGTGAGTGGTCAGTGTGCCTGTGTGTGGTTGCGTGAGCGGTCAGGGTGCTTGTGTGTGTTGCAGTCAGAACACATGTGTGTGTTTGCGTGAGCAGTCAGGATGCCTGTGTGTGTGTGTTGCAGTCAGAGAGTTGTTCTGAGGAACCAGATTTGTGGGCCCCCACTGCATGGCACGCGCTGCCCATTCACCCTAAACCCAGTGTGCCTGTGTGTGTGAGCAGTCAGGACACCTGTGTGTGTGAGCAGTCAGGGTGCCTGTGTGTGTGAGCAGTCAGGACACCTGTGTGTGTGAGCAGTCAGGGTGCCTGTGTGTGTGAGCAGTCAGGACACCTGTGTGTGTGAGCAGTCAGGGCACCTGTGTGTGTGAGCAGTCAGGGCACCTGTGTGTGTGTGAGCAGTCAGGACACCTGTGTGTGTGAGCAGTCAGGACACCTGTGTGTGTGAGCAGTCAGGACACCTGTGTGTGTGTGAGCAGTCAGGACACCTGTGTGTGTGAGCAGTCAGGACACCTGTGTGTGTGAGCAGTCAGTGTGCCTGTGTGTGTGAGCAGTCAGGACACCTGTGTGTGTGTGAGCAGTCAGGACACCTGTGTGTGTGAGCAGTCAGGACACCTGTGTGTGTGAGCAGTCAGGACACCTGTGTGTGTGTGAGCAGTCAGGACACCTGTGTGTGTGAGCAGTCAGGACACCTGTGTGTGTGAGCAGTCAGTGTGCCTGTGTGTGTGAGCAGTCAGGACACCTGTGTGTGTGTGAGCAGTCAGGACACCTGTGTGTGTGAGTAGTCAGGGCACCTGTGTGTGTGAGCAGTCAGGACACCTGTGTGTGTGAGCAGTCAGGGTGCCTGTGTGTGTGTGAGCAGTCAGGGCACCTGTGTGTGTGAGCAGTCAGGGTGCCTGTGTGTGTGAGCAGTCAGGACACCTGTGTGTGTGAGCAGTCAGTGTGCCTGTGTGTGTTTGCGTGAGTGGTCAGTGTGCCTGTGTGTGGTTGCGTGAGCGGTCAGGGTGCTTGTGTGTGTTGCAGTCAGAACACATGTGTGTGTTTGCGTGAGCAGTCAGGATGCCTGTGTGTGTGTGTTGCAGTCAGAGAGTTGTTCTGAGGAACCAGATTTGTGGGCCCCCACTGCATGGCACGCGCTGCCCATTCACCCTAAACCCAGTGCGGCAGCTTGTAGATCTAAGGGAGTGTCCCTGTCACATGTGCACATTTACAATAGGGAACAGTGGAGGCTTTTGTGTTTGCTGAGTGCGTGTGAAATTGCACAATTTTGTACTATAAAAAAACTCTTTAAAATTATGCAAAATGTCCTAATGGAATCTCAGGTGAAACCTGAACGCACGCGCATACCTTCGCATTAAGAAAATAATAAGGCTTCCGCTTCAAGGAGAAAATACTTCAGCAAAACAGTATCTGCTCGGATGTGTCTCTGAAGGAAAATAATACGACTCTTTACACTCACCAAATAACTGAATAGTTATGAGTTTTTGTGATAGAAATGTTAGGAATTTCACAATTTGTGCTGCTGCAATAAAAACTTCCAAGCAGCAGCATGAGTTCTCAGGAGCTCCAGCAGTCAGCTGTGGTGTGAGGGGAGATGAGGTGTCTCTCGGGCTGGAGACATCACCATCTGAGGCCTCTTTATGGGCATTTGGCGTGGGGCAGAGCAGCACGAAGCCTCGCTGTGCTTCTCTATGCCGCAGTGAAAGGGTGATAATGCACCGTATTGATGCAATATGGCGCATTCCTGTCTTTTCCTCCTGCGGTGGCGCCATTTCAGCAGCCTTGCACCAATAGGCACCCTTGCACCGTGGTGCCAGGCTGCCTCCATCGAGGCAGACTTGCACCAATAGGCACCCTTGCACCGTGGTGCCAGGCTGCCTCCATCGAGGCAGACTTGCACCAATAGGCACCCTTGCACCGTGGTGCCAGGCTGCCTCCATTTCAGCAGCCTGGCACCAATAGGCACCCTTGCACCGTGGTGCCAGGCTGCCTCTATTTCACAGCCTTGCACCAATAGGCACCCTTGCACCGTGGTGCCAGGCTGCCTCCATCGAGGCAGACTTGCACCAATAGGCACCCTTGCACAGTGGTGCCAGGCTGCCTCCATCGAGGCAGACTTGCACCAATAGGCACCCTTGCACCGTGGTGCCAGGCTGCCTCTATTTCACAGCCTTGCACCAATAGGCACCCTTGCACCGTGGTGCCAGGCTGCCTCCATCGAGGCAGACTTGCACCAATAGGCACCCTTGCACCGTGGTGCCAGGCTGCCTCTATTTCACAGTCTTGCACCAATAGCGACCCTTGCACCTGGTGCCAGGCTGCCTCCATTTCAGCAGCCTTGCACCAATAGGCACCCTTGCACCTGGTGCCAGGCTGCCTCCATTTCAGCATCCTGGCACCAATAGGCACCCTTGCACCGCGGTGCCAGGCTGCTTCCATTTCAGCAGCCTGGCACCAATAGGCACCCTTGCACCGTGGTGCCAGGCTGCCTCCATTTCAGCTGCCTTGCACCAATAGCGACCCTTGCACCGTGGTGCCAGGCTGCCTCCATCGAGGCAGCCTTGTACCAATAGGCACCCTTGCACCTGGTGCCAGGCTGCCTCCATTTCAGCAGCCTTGCACCAATAGGCATCCTTGCACCGTGGTGCCAGGCTGCCTCCATCGAGGCAGACTTGCACCAATAGGCACCCTTGCACCGTGGTGCCAGGCTGCCTCCATTTCAGCAGCCTTGCACCAATAGGCACCCTTGCACCTGGTGCCAGGCTGCCTCCATTTCAGCATCCTGGTACCAATAGGCACCCTTGCACCGTGGTGCCAGGCTGCCTCCATTTCAGCTGCCTTGTACCAATAGGCACCCTTGCACCTGGTGCCAGGCTGCCTCATTTCAGCAGCCTTGCACCAATAGGCACCCTTGCACCGTGGTGCCAGGCTGCCTCCATCGAGGCAGACTTGCACCAATAGGCACCCTTGCACAGTGGTGCCAGGCTGCCTCCATCGAGGCAGCCTTGTACCAATAGGCACCCTTGCACCTGGTGCCAGGCTGCCTCCATTTCAGCAGACTTGCACCAATAGGCACCCTTGCACTGTGGTGCCAGGCTGCCTCCATCGAGGCAGACTTGCACCAATAGGCACCCTTGCACCGTGGTGCCAGGCTGCCTCCATTTCAGCATCCTGGTACCAATAGGCACCCTTGCACCGTGGTGCCAGGCTGCCTCCATTTCAGCTGCCTTGTACCAATAGGCACCCTTGCACCGTGGTGCCAGGCTGCCTCCATTTCAGCATCCTGGTACCAATAGGCACCCTTGCACCGTGGTGCCAGGCTGCCTCCATTTCAGCAGCCTTGCACCAATAGGCACCCTTGCACCTGGTGCCAGGCTGCCTCCATTTCAGCAGCCTTGCACCAATAGGCACCCTTGCACCGTGGTGCCAGGCTGCCTCCATCGAGGCAGACTTGCACCAATAGGCACCCTTGCACAGTGGTGCCAGGCTGCCTCCATCGAGGCAGCCTTGTACCAATAGGCACCCTTGCACCTGGTGCCAGGCTGCCTCCATTTCAGCAGACTTGCATCAATAGGCACCCTTGCACTGTGGTGCCAGGCTGCCTCCATCGAGGCAGACTTGCACCAATAGGCACCCTTGCACCGTGGTGCCAGGCTGCCTCCATTTCAGCAGCCTTGCACCAATAGGCATCCTTGCACTGTGGTGCCAGGCTGCCTCCATCGAGGCAGACTTGCACCAATAGGCACCCTTGCACCGTGGTGCCAGGCTGCCTCCATTTCAGCAGCCTTGCACCAATAGGCACCCTTGCACTGTGGTGCCAGGCTGCCTCCATCGAGGCAGACTTGTTTCGGTGCTGGAAGGGGCGGCTTCCTGCACAGAAACAGTCCTCAGAGGTGTTTTCAGCTTCCTATATGTGCTGTAGAACGCAGCACAAATAGAAAGAGTAAAAACAAGGAGAAATAAAGATATTTTTCCTCTTTATGCCTCACCTCGGCGAAAGGTTCTGGGCTTCCCCCTTACATTTTCTCGTAAAAAATTCAAGGTTGTTGCATTTGAAAACCCACTGCAACGCCCATGGAACGCCTGCCAAGCACAGAGGGAGGCCACGCAGCGGCGTGCACTGCTGTGCCATCCTCCATACCTATGAGGCCATTCAGAGCCAGGCATTGTAGCTTTGCGTGGCGTCACAGGTGTGATTTGTAATTTGCGTCACCGGAGCATCACAAAAATAACGCCCCAGACCCCAAGGGGCTCAGAAAGATGCCCTTGAGTCTCTGCACCCTGCTGTGAGGAGCAGAGAAGGCCAAGACCTGCCAGACGACTCGGGCAGAACAGGGGCTCTGAGGCACAGGTCCATAGGAGCCTCATCTCTGAGCCCGCGCCCCGTGTCCAGATCAAGGGGAACAGATGCAGTCCCAGCACCCCCCCCCTGCCTGGCATCAAAGGCAGGGCACAGGTCCATCGGAGCCTCATCTCTGACCCACGCCCCGTGTCCAGATCAAGGGGGACAGATGCAGCCCCAGCACCCCCCCTGCTGGCATCAGAGGCCGGGCACAGGTCCATAGGAGCCTCATCTCTGACCCACGCCCCGTGTCCAGATCAAGGGGAACAGATGCAGTCCCAGCACCCCCCCCCCCTGCTGGCATCAGAGGCTGGGCACAGGTCCATCGGAGCCTCATCTCTGACCCACGCCCCGTGTCCAGATCAAGGGGAACAGATGCAGCCCCAGCACCCCCCCTGCCTGGCATCAATGGCAGGGCACAGGTCCATCGGAGCCTCATCTCTGACCCACGCCCCGTGTCCAGATCAAGGGGGACAGATGCAGCCCCAGCACCCCCCCCTGCTGGCATCAGAGGCCGGGCACAGGTCCATAGGAGCCTCATCTCTGACCCACGCCCCGTGTCCAGATCAAGGGGGACAGATGCAGCCCCAGCACCCCCCCCTGCCTGGCATCAAAGGCAGGGCACAGGTCCATCGGAGCCTCCTCTCTGAGCCCACGCCCCGTGTCCAGATCAAGGCAGGGGAACAGATGCAGTCCCAGCACCCCCCCCCCCCCTGCTGGCATCAGAGGCAGGGCACAGGTCCATCGGAGCCTCATCTCTGACCCACGCCCCGTGTCCAGATCAAGGGGAACAGATGCAGTCCCTGCACCCCCCCCCCCCCCCCCCCTGCCTGGCATCAAAGGCAGGGCACAGGTCCATCGGAGCCTCATCTCTGACCCACGCCCCGTGTCCAGATCAAGGGGAACAGATGCAGTCTCAGCACCCCCCCCCCCCTGCCTGGCATCAAAGGCAGGGCACAGGTCCATCGGAGCCTCATCTCTGACCCACGCCCCGTGTCCAGATCAAGGGGAACAGATGCAGCCCCCCCCCTCCCCCCCCCCCCTGCCTGGCATCAGAGGCAGGGCACAGGTCCATCGGAGCCTCATCTCTGACCCACGCCCCGTGTCCAGATCAAGGGGCACAGATGCAGCCCCTGCACCCCCCCCCCCTGCTGGCATCAGAGGCCGGGCACAGGTCCATGGGAGCCTCATCTCTGACCCACGCCCCGTGTCCAGATCAAGGGGAACAGATGCAGTCCCTGCACCCCCCCCCCCCCCCCCCTGCCTGGCATCAAAGGCAGGGCACAGGTCCATCGGAGCCTCATCTCTGACCCACGCCCCGTGTCCAGATCAAGGGGAACAGATGCAGTCTCAGCACCCCCCCCCCCCTGCCTGGCATCAAAGGCAGGGCACAGGTCCATCGGAGCCTCATCTCTGACCCACGCCCCGTGTCCAGATCAAGGGGAACAGATGCAGCCCCCCCCTCCCCCCCCCCTGCCTGGCATCAGAGGCAGGGCACAGGTCCATCGGAGCCTCATCTCTGACCCACGCCCCGTGTCCAGATCAAGGGGCACAGATGCAGCCCCTGCACCCCCCCCCCCTGCTGGCATCAGAGGCCGGGCACAGGTCCATGGGAGCCTCATCTCTGACCCACGCCCCGTGTCCAGATCAAGGGGTACAGATGCAGTCCCTGCACCCCCCCCCCCTGCTGGCATCAGAGGCCGGGCACAGGTCCATGGGAGCCTCATCTCTGACCCACGCCCCGTGTCCAGATCAAGGGGTACAGATGCAGTCCCTGCACCCCCCCCCCCCCCCTGCTGGCATCAGAGGCTGGGCACAGGTCCATCGGAGCCTCATCTCTGACCCACGCCCCGTGTCCAGATCAAGGGGAACAGATGCAGCCCCAGCACCCCCCCCTGCCTGGCATCAAAGGCAGGGCACAGGTCCATCGGAGCCTCATCTCTGACCCACGCCCCGTGTCCAGATCAAGGGGGACAGATGCAGCCCCAGCACCCCCCCCTGCTGGCATCAGAGGCTGGGCACAGGTCCATCGGAGCCTCATCTCTGGGGGTGGAAAATGGGAAATTTGCTTTGCCTAGTTATGCAAAATGTTGGGAGATTTACATATATTAACAGAAAATGCAAATCCATCGTTTACCACTATATTTTAGGGTGAAATAAATCCTTGCACCCATTTCTGACGTGAAGACACATTTTGCAAAAATCAAGCCATGAATAACAATTGCTGTGAACAACAACTGCGCGCGTTCTGGTCGCCTCGCGCGCCTCTGCCACCATTTTGCTGAGAATTGCAGAGTAATTGTGGCACGTGGTATAAGGGTGATTTTGTGAATTTCACATAAGAAGTGCGACACAAAATGCCCAAAACTATGCAAATGACAACAGTGTAATTTGCATTTTGCCCAGGCCTATTCTTCAGCATGTTGCTGAACGCCTGACCCTGCTTGGTTCCTTTCAAACATTTCAGCACAGCTCTCTGGCTGGGCGATGTGTCATTGACTGGCGTGACATCAGCATATATACTGCTGGTCCTAGTCACCCACTCATAGAAAGATTTGTGGTTATGAAAAATCTTCACAAAATTATGCAGAATTCCGTGTAATTATGCAAAATGCAAATGCATAATTTGAAAGTAGGTTTTAGCAAGAAATGTGTCCTTGCATCAATTATATGCACACAGACAACTTTACATTTACATTTAAAAATGTGTATGATGAACACAGACACTTCTGCTCTGCAGCTCCGCTCATTCGCAGTAAATATTTATCACTAGCGCAGCATAATTACACATGAAGGATAGCCTACTTTCAGGAATTGCTCGTAAAAAGCATAACCTCAAATTCCCCAAATTCGGTTATTTATGCTGGAATAATTTAAATTTCACCCAGGCCCAGACACCATGCTGCTGTTTTTTCTAGAGAGAGCCAAGAACACCTGGAGGATACCTGAGAAATTCTGTTCTTACAGTGAGAATGCCGGAGACACACCACGAGTTCAGGGAATTGACCTGACGCATTGTCCAGAAAACCAAGGCCGAGGTGATGTGAAGACCTCCGAGAAACTAGGTGCAGGAAAGTGTCGCTCCTACACGCTTCCTGCTTGCAGACCCGAGCGTGAACCTCCTTCCAGCGCTGTTGAGAACTGCTTTGTGGTATCGTTTGGCTTGTAATTGCTTGCGCTTTCTACCTTAACTAGCGCTGAGTCACGCCCCCTGATTTGCGCATTTGTGAGCTTTAGCATTATTATTCGTGGTATTTTCGCTGAACTCAAGGTGCTGCTTGATACTGCTGCTTTCTATAGCATTTTCGCCATTTGTTTATTGTTTTTGGAACTTCTGTGCCCTCTGCCTCGTCTCACGTTCCACTCCCATTCCATTTGGTGTGCAGTCTCCTGGCCCGCCTACCCTCCCCGATACCGCCTCCCAGCTGCCCCTCCCACGCTCCGCCCCCTATCCACCATTTAAGGCAGATGCCCCAACGCGCAGCGTCCACGCGCTACGGCCGCGCCGAAGGTGCGCCAAAGGTAAGCCCGTCTACGCCCGTCCGCGCCTGGACCGCGCCCAGCGCCAGACCCCCTGGCCCCCGTCCCACCCACCCCACCCGCATTACTTATGCCGCTTCCACCCTCCTAGCCCTTAACCCCGGCCGCCTCTCCGACTGCGCTCAAGCTGCCCCCGGACACACCCATGGACCCTTCACTGTTAAAGATTAGACTGCAAATGTCAACATTATCGGCGCCATCTTGCCCCCTTTTCAAGCCCATTCGTGCGCGTAAGCGGCAGCCATTTTGAACACCATGGCCTCCCTGCCCCTCGCTGATAGCCAGCGCGTCTCTCTCTCTCTCTTAACCTCGCAAGCATCCCCCCCCGCACATTGGCAACCTCCGCTCTCTCATGCCTCGGGTCATAAACCCCCCTTCAGCGCAGCCTCAACACAGAATCCCATCCTGTTCCCAGCGCGACACCTCCCCTCATTCCTTTCATGGCCACAGATCCTTTTGATGCAAACCCCCTTTTCCTGTGTCCCCGTTTGTCTTCCTTGTTCCCAGGCCGCCACCTGGCCCTGCGGATACTGTTTATTACCCCGTACAGTAGGAAGCTTCCCCTCCCCATCAAAAGACCCTCGAGCCGATCAAAGCCCCCACCCTATTAGATCCGATCAACCCCATGCATTCCGTGAATCGGCGGAATGCCCTGCTGTGCGGCAACCATCACCTGTTGTGACCGGGGTGGGGAATCCAACTGTAAATGTATGTGGGAACGGGCCTGAAGGGGAGATTCTGAGGATGTTCTTTCAACTATCAACGTGTTGCGAGAATGTGTTATGTGCAATAAAGGTCATAAACCCTAGTATAAGAGGCCAGGCCTCAGAGATGTGGTTAGAGCACCTCAGGACGATACTTGCTGTCTGAATTGACGTGTTCTCCTCCGGAGAGAATAAAATCCTCGTTTCCTGCCTTCCAGTCTCCAGCGCCTGCTTCTTCATTGACTAACATTGGTGGGTCATAGAGGCGATACCGCCGGGCAACAAAAGGGGTCTTTGGTTACTGGTTGTCTTTGGAACCCTTTTTAACAATTGGCGTCCCAAACGTGGGGCCCATCAGCGACTCGTGGATCCAGTGGGAGAGGTCCTGACGACAGAGTGAACGACTGCAACGATCGGAAGGTACCCTGTCCGATAGACCCTCGTCTGACAGCCGATCATCCGAACTTCACTGGTTCCGAACAGACCTCTCTCGAGTGATCTGCGGTCCTGACTGGGAACCATCAGGAGTGCCACGAGAAGTACGAAGAGAAGAGGACGATCGGGCGCTGGATTCGGAAGACAAGAAACTGTCCATGCGGTCCGGGTAAGGTCGTGTAAACACGACGAATTGCGAAAGTGATAGA
This sequence comes from Lissotriton vulgaris, assembly GCF_964263255.1. NCBI lineage: Eukaryota > Metazoa > Chordata > Amphibia > Caudata > Salamandridae > Lissotriton > Lissotriton vulgaris. Next base: position 25,046,684 of record NC_141697.1, read on the forward strand.
TAATTGAAAGTGATTGATAATTGTTGAGAAAATACTAGTATTACTTTTTGTTAATTTATTTGGAGATTCACTGTTTGCAAACGGAGAAACAACAGGCTCTCCCTTTATAAACAGCGAAGATAGGTACGCACCCGTCGGACCTATCTTTCTCCCCCATTGAACAATTGCCCCCCACCCCCCATTGATTAACTGTTATAGATTGTTTTCTGGAGATTCTCTGTCTGCAAACAGGGAAGAATAGGTCCCCTCTTTGCAGATAGTGAAAGGGTAGGTGACGCGAACCTTTGCGAGCCTACTTATTCTTCCCATTGACCATATTGATTTTTTATTTTTGACCTAACATTGATTGCTCAAGATTGGTTCATGAGGTATTCACTACGTGCAAACAACGTAGAATAGAAATATTCTGTCTAGTCTTTGCGCGCAGTGATAAGATAGGTAGTGCTGACTATTATCCCATTGTGATCCGTCATGCCTGTCTTCTCCCCACTGGTTAGTAGCCTGTTTAGCCCGGACCGCTTATTAGAGATGAACCATCCGGCTCCGCTGGAAGGCACCCCTAATAAGGACATGTTCATGAAGCATGGATTAATCGCTATAGCCTATAGCCAGCTGTGGCATGAATATACGAAAAAGGATCGAGAAAGTCAGTGGCCACTGGTAGGATCCTTTGAAGACGATAAAATAAACACACTAGAAACAGCCCTTGGTAAAAACAAGACGACGCCCACTATGCTTGATAGCTTCGGCATGTGGCGAAAAGAAGCCGAACAACGTAAAAGGAGAACTGAGAGTAGGTTGGGAAAAGAGCTGCGGAAAGCAGCCCACCTAGCGGCTCAGAAACTAGAGAAAGAGATAAAAGAAAGAGAGGATACCAAACAGAAGCTAGAAATAGAAACATCAAGCCAGTGTCTGGTTAGAACACCCTCCACGCTCTACCCTGAATTACACTCGAAACAGCGAACCAACGATGATCTGCTGCTAGGTCCTCCGATCATCCACATGCCCCCTCCATATGCACCTTCCCAACCCTTAGCACAGCACCCACTACCCCCAGGTACAAGCGAGAGTAGCACCACGGCTTCAGCCCCCATGGCCTCTGTGCCGGCTGAACTCCTTGTATTAGATGCTACGCAAACGACAACGTTGGGCGACCCAGAGGCCCGAAGGGTTGGTCCTGCAAGAACATATAGACTAAGCAAACATGAGCGAGCAGGGGTCGACAAGATAGCAAAGATACTGGTAGAGAAGAGGGAAGATGAGGAGTCCGTCACGGATGTGTTTAATTCTTATACTGGGAGTCACAGACGACACTTTACTGTACAACTGTGTTACCACGTCTTAAATGCGTACGAGGACCGATATCAAGAAAAAGGTCCCCAGAGCCTAACGACTCTGTTCCGGAAGGTTGATATCGGGGACGAGAGTGAGAGTGATGTGACGGACCTCCTTACGCGTACGCTTGAGGTTTTCCGCCACCTCACTGAACAAAAGCCGAAAATCGAATCCACAACATCCGTAGCAACCGAACCACAAACTGAACGATCTAACACCATGATGCCGATACGAGAGGCTGCCCCTTACTGGGTTCCTCCACGAGGTGAAGGGACTCACGATGACGCAAACAACAAAGATGCAAAGGGAAGGGTAGTGTACAATTGGGTCTACCAACCATGGGACCGGCAAGAGATTCTGACCTTCCGGAAATCTCTGCCTGACCTACGTAAAAACCCCACTGCCTTCTATACTGAGTTGGGTACAGCTCTAGGATCGACGATTATGACTCTGGCTGACATCGACTTGTTTTTCGGGTTATGTCTACCAGCTGATGTGTGGAAGCAAATCCGGAAAGTCGACCACTCTGAGCTGTTTGGACATAACTGGTCACAACTCGATGGCATTGACAGACAACGAGAACCCGGACAAAAGCCTTTGAAAGCCATTTTAGACCTCCCGGATAAAATCGTACAGAAATTAAAAACCCTGATCCCAGAAAAGAAAGTGGACTGGTCGATAGTAACGGCTTGTCGCCAGAAACCTCAGGAGGATGTATCGGAATACTTCTCCCGGTTTGAAACGGTGTTCTCCGATTACAGCGGCCAGGATCTGACCACTGCAACCGGACACCATCTGTTTGTCCAGAATTACGTTAAGGGCTTATCACCGGAGGTCTCGCAGAAACTACAGGCCAGCGAAAGTAGTTGGGCAGCCTCCAAACCCACGGCTATCCTCCAGATGGCCCAATATTATGAACATCAGAAAAACGAAAACGATAGAACAACAGAGAGAAAGAAGAAAGAATTAAAGGAGAGGGTGATGATGGCTCAACTGCAAGGGGTGACTCTGGGACGAGACCAATACCGGGGAAACCATCAGATGAACGTCCCTAAAACGGCACCTCCCAAAGACCGTACTTCAACTCCCCACATTGGACGTACAGACATTAGAGAGGACCAGTGTGCCTTCTGTAAAGGATCGGGCCACTGGAAATCTCAGTGCCCAGTTCTTTTGGAACTCACCAGAAATAGAGATCCTAGAGATTCAGCAAACGAACCAAGAAATAGGGGACCACAGCGAGGACCCCCAAACAACGCAACTAATGATAGATCAAGTAGGCCAAACACATTTGATCGACCCCGACAGAACCAATGCCAGCAATCTGACTACGATGATGTTCATGACTTTGCATAGGACTGCCTAGGGCAAGGGAGGGATCCAGTCGAGCTCCATGTTGACCAGCAAGGCCCTTATGTCACTGCTAAGGTCTTGGGTACAAAGTCACCATTCCTGGTAGACACTGGCGCAACACGTAGTGCATTATCTAAACGACTGATTCCAAGGGCACCCTTGTCTGGCTCACTAATAACATCGACAGGTTTCGATGGGACGCCCTCCACTAACCCTTTGTCCGCCCCAATCCTCTTTGACTTAGAAAACAACACCACTGACACTACGTTTTTGCTTTCCTCCAATAGCCCTGACGCAATTATGGGACTCGACTTATTGAAACACTTCCGAGCAACGATTAGATGTTCCCAAGATGGAGTCCGAGTTTTCCTTTACGACAATCCTGTTCTGCTTAGACATTGCCCCCCCAGACACATGTTTTCCATCACCGACGCTGACACTTCCCTGCTCGACACTCTGCCTCCGTATCTGTGGGCCAAAACGGATTCGGATGTAGGGCGCATGATGATCGACCCAGTGCACATTACTGTTCGACCAGATGCAGCACTCCCAAAACTTCCACAATATCGGATATCGCCCGAGGGCGAGAAGGCATTGGTAGAAATCATCCAATCACTGATAGACGCAGGAGTGGTAGAGGAAGTAGTTAGCAACGTTTGCAACAGCCCAATCTTGCCCATCATTAAGAAACAGGGAGAAGGAGACGAGAAAGCATACCGCTTCATCATTGACCTTCGAGAGATCAACAAAGTGGTGGTACCCCAGTACCCTGTGGTCTCGGACATTACCACCATCCTGACTTTGATTCCCTCCACTGCCACCACCTTCACTGTCATTGACCTCAAAAACGCATTCTTTTCCATCCCCATCCACCCAGACAGCCGATATCTCTTCGGTTTCACCCTAAAAGCCCGCTCATATAGGTTCTGCCGAGCACCCCAGGGCTACACAGAAAGCCCTAGCATCTACAGCCAGGCCCTCAAGAGACAACTGGATCAAGTCCAGTTACCCGATGGGGTGGTGTTAGTACAATATGTCGATGACATCCTCTTGGCAGCCGACACCACTCCACTAGCTGTCACAGCCACCATTCAACTCCTGCATTTCCTTGCAGAAAATGGCCACAAGGTCTCTAAGAAGAAGTTGCAATTCTGCCAACCCCAGGTCACTTACCTAGGCCACCTTTTGTCCAAAGACGGGAGGAAATTGACTCCTGACCGAATCCAAACCATTCTCGACACCCCCGTCCCTAAGACCCAGAAACAGGTCCGCTCTCTACTAGGCCTCAACTCCTTCTGCCGACAGTGGTTACCCAACTTTAGCCTTGTAGTAAAACCACTGCTTTCCTTGTTAGCAAAGGACATCCCTCTCCCACTCCCTTGGACCCCTGAGTGTCAGGCTTCTTTCATGCAACTACGAGATGCCCTCTGCTCGGCCCCTGTGTTGGGTACCCCCGATTACACAAAGCCCTTCTCCCTTTACACCCATGAAAGGGAGGGGTGTGCTTTATCTGTCCTGACCCAGTCCATCGGCTCAAAGCAACGACCATGCGCTTACTTCTCAGCCACTCTCGACCCTGTAGCCAGAGCCCTGCCTGCTTGCCTTCGAGCCGTAGCTGCTGCCGCGATCTCTATCCGACAGAGTGAGGGGATCGTGCTCTCGAATTCCCTCACAGTACTGGTACCCCATGCAGTTGACACCCTCCTAAACCAAACCAAAACACAACACCTGACGAGTGCACGACTGACAGGGTACGAACTGACTCTGCTCGCACCCCACATCACTCTGAAGAGATGCACCACACTGAACCCAGCAACCCTGCTGCCCTTACCAGAAAATGATCCCAATGCACACCCTGTACACGACTGTGTGACCCTCACAGACGAACAGACCAGAAGTAGGGTTGACCTCAGGGACACGGCCTTTCCCAACCCCGACGGAGAGCTGTGGGTGGACGGTTCTTGCATCAAACTCCCCGATGGCACCACTTCAGCTGCCTATGCAGTCACCACGGCTCGAACTGTAGTCGAGACAGCCCGCATAACACAACGATCTGCCCAGGCGGCGGAACTGATTGCCCTGACACGAGCCTGTATTCTAGCAGCAGGAACCACAGCAAACATTTACACCGACAGTCAGTATGCCTTTGGGGTGGTTCACCATTTTGGGCTCCTTTGGAGGGAGAGGGGATTCTTGACCTCACACGGCACCCCCATTTTGCACGGGGATCTAGTCTCCGCCTTGATCGAAGCCGTCCTTCTCCCCAAAAAACTAGCAGTCATCAAATGTCAGGCACACAAAAAGGTGACAGACATTATTGGACAGGGGAATGCACTAGCCGACATCACTGCCCGAACGACAGCTGAAAATAGGACGACAACACGCATGTACGTGACCAGGTCACAAGCAGAAAAATGGTCTGACGCTAGGGACACTATTAGAAACATTCAAATGGCTAGCACACAACACGAACTGACTGAATGGACACGGGTGGGATTGAAAGATGACGAAGGCTGCTGGCGGACAAAAGACACAAACAAATGGTTGTTACCTGACTCATATCTGATTCCCATACTGACTATGGCACATTCCCCTGCCCACATAGGATCAGCCCCCATGATTGAACTTGTCTCCAGAGTTTGGCACAATGATAAGATCACAGAATCCGCCAAACGCCTGGTCCAACAATGTTTGATATGCCTGCAACACAATCCTGGGAAAGGAACTGTAGTACCCCGGGGAGGGTTTGGGGTCCCGAATCACCCGTTTGAAGTCCTGCAAATGGACTACATCCAACTAGACAGATGTCAAGGCCTGAAATATGTACTTGTGGTGGTATGCGCATTTAGCAAATGGGTGGAAGCATACCCAACCCGTGACAACACCGCTATGGCCACGGCAAAAGTACTATTAAAGGAGTTTTTCCCCCGTTACGGCCTTTGTAGGATTTTGTGGAGCGACAATGGCCCCCACTTCGTAGCCGAAGTTATCCAACTCATTTTGAAGGGGTTGGGTGTAAAACAAAAGTTCCATGCAGTCTTCCACCCCCAATCTGCTGGACTAGTTGAACGACATAACGCCACACTGAAACTAAAATTGGCCAAAATAGTAGCTACCACAGGACTGAAATGGCCAGACGCACTCCCCCTGGCATTGCTCTCAATGCGTTCCACCCCTACCAAACACCACTTGACACCATACGAGGTTGTCTTTGGCCGACCTATGAATGTCTGGTCTGCACCGAAACCAACTTCCATTCATGACGTCCCGGACGTCCTAATGTCTGATTACTTATGCCAGTTGACTAAAACTCTGTCTGTTATCCATCAACAGGTGCTGCATGCCATCCCTGACACTTCCAGGGGTCCCGGGCACACCATCCAACCTGGGGACTTCATCCTGATCCGGAACTTCCAGCGTGCCAAGAGTCTGGAACCCCGGTGGACGGGCCCCTGGCAAGTCCTCATCACCACCCGAACAGCACTACGGGTGGAGGGAAAACGCAACTGGCTGCATGCACACCACTGTAAGAAGATCTCTTCGACCCTGACCTCGACCGAAAACATCGACAACCAAGAAGAGCTCCTGAACAAAGACCGACCGTCACTAACCTGTTATCCTGATACCGAAACACTTGAACTTTCAAAATTCTCTGATCCCACAGTGCCATCGAAAGAAGGGTATTTCCTGCGTCGAAAGGAGGGAGCCTCGGCTAAGTAGACCACGGACTGAGTTAAATCTCAGAACGGTGACCTAAACACTACCAAGGGTTACCCGGAGAGAAGCAAAACAAAGTCTGTGGTTCTGCACGCTACCGAGCACCTTGAAGATGATGGAAGCGCCAGATAAGAAGATGATGGAAGCGCCAAATAAGAAGATGATGAAGGCAACAGGAAATACCCACCGCAGAAACCCAAAAGCAGACAGACTCCATAGCCCAAAGACTATTGCACTCTTCATCACGATCCTTTTCTGTTTTCTCCTCATGACCACACTCTGGATTGTGGAAGAAAATGCACCTGCTCACGAAACATTCCTGACCACTGTCCAGCCTACCACCATGAAGGAACATTATCTGATTTCGCTCTCTCCCCAACTCAGAGAGAGACGAAAGGAATTTTGGAATAACTCCTTCGTACAACTACTTCACCAGCACAACCTTGCCACAAATGCCACCAACTGTTGGATCTGTGGGTTGCTACCCCACGCCACTGGACACTCGATACCATTCATCCCTTCACCTTTCTCAGTTCACGGCTCCTGTCTTGCTTGGCTGATGCTTCTGCAAGAAAGCTTTAAGGACAATGTCACCTCCAGCAAAACCGTAACGCATTTCTACCACGGGGTCTGGCGGAACAGAACAAAGCACCATTATCCTGATTCCTGTGGTTGTAATATGCGGTTTATGCTTAGGAATTCAATGTCTACCACCCCTGTGTACATTATGTATAAATTGTATTTGCCCTAAGACTGTGGACTTTGGAAACGAACATATGAGAGCAATATATGATGCCGAGGTTAGGAATTTGATGAAGATTGACATTGAGTAAGCAAGTTGGCTAAGATATGTTGAAAAGGGAGGACTGTTAAAGATTAGACTGCAAATGTCAACATTATCGGCGCCATCTTGCCCCCTTTTCAAGCCCATTCGTGCGCGTAAGCGGCAGCCATTTTGAACACCATGGCCTCCCTGCCCCTCGCTGATAGCCAGCGCGTCTCTCTCTCTCTCTTAACCTCGCAAGCATCCCCCCCCGCACATTGGCAACCTCCGCTCTCTCATGCCTCGGGTCATAAACCCCCCTTCAGCGCAGCCTCAACACAGAATCCCATCCTGTTCCCAGCGCGACACCTCCCCTCATTCCTTTCATGGCCACAGATCCTTTTGATGCAAACCCCCTTTTCCTGTGTCCCCGTTTGTCTTCCTTGTTCCCAGGCCGCCACCTGGCCCTGCGGATACTGTTTATTACCCCGTACAGTAGGAAGCTTCCCCTCCCCATCAAAAGACCCTCGAGCCGATCAAAGCCCCCACCCTATGAGATCCGATCAACCCCATGCATTCCGTGAATCGGCGGAATGCCCTGCTGTGCGGCAACCATCACCTGTTGTGACCGGGGTGGGGAATCCAACTGTAAATGTATGTGGGAACGGGCCTGAAGGGGAGATTCTGAGGATGTTCTTTCAACTATCAACGTGTTGCGAGAATGTGTTATGTGCAATAAAGGTCATAAACCCTAGTATAGGAGGCCAGGCCTCAGAGATGTGGTTAGAGCACCTCGTGACGATACTTGCTGTCTGAATTGACGTGTTCTCCTCCGGAGAGAATAAAATCCTCGTTTCCTGCCTTCCAGTCTCCAGCGCCTGCTTCTTCATTGACTAACATTGGTGGGTCATAGAGGCGATACCGCCGGGCAACAAAAGGGGTCTTTGGTTACTGGTTGTCTTTGGAACCCTTTTTAACATCACGTGCAACTCCTGCAAGTTTGACGGCACCAAGACCAACTCCACATCCACTAACACTAAACAGAGACCTGACGCCAACCACCTAAAATGCATCCTGCTCAATACCCGCTCAGTCCACAGGCACGCCATCGACCTCTGGAATCTACTAGACACCTTCTCTCCAGATGTCGCCTTCCTAACAGAAACATGGATGAACTCTACTTCAGCCCCAGACATCACCATTGCCGTCCCGGAAGGTTACAAGATCATCCGTAAGGACCGGACCGACCAAACAGGAGGAGGCATCGCTATCGTCCACAAGAAATCCATCCGCATCTCAACCAGCTCAGACGTCAATCTCGCAAACACTGAACACCTCCACTTCCAGATCCACATCGATCCCAAGACCACACTCAGAGGCTCCCTCCTCTACAGGCCACCAGGACCCCGTGCACAATTCAGTGACGACATCACGGACTTCATCACCCCACATGCCCTCCCCTCCGAGGATTACATTCTTTTGGGAGACCTCAACTTTCATCTCGAAAAGAGCAACGACCGCAACGCCACCACCCTTCTGGACAATCTCGCCAACCTCGGACTTAAACAACTTGTCACTACCCCGACCCACATCGCAGGTCACACACTCGACCCTATCTTCACCTCCAGCAAACATGTCTCCTTCAGTCACACCACAGCTCTCCATTGGACGGACCACAGCTGCGTTCACTTCATCTACAATAAGACCACAATCCACAACCATCCTCAACCCACCCTGCGAAGAAATTGGAACAAAATCACCATCGACCAGATCTCCTCATCGCTTCTTCAAAACCCTCCTGCCCACTCCACAAACCCCGACCAAGCAGCCATTAACCTCACCCAATGGCTATCCAACAGCGCCGACATCCTAGCACCGTTGAAAAAACGTCAAATCAATCTAGGCAGCAAGAAGGCCTCCTGGTTCAACGATGATCTTAAGAAATCTAAGAAACTCTGTCGTTCCCTTGAGAAGGCCTGGAAAAAAGACCCAAACACCAGCACCAGGGACGCCTTCAAAAACGCCACCCGCATACACCACCAACTAATCCGGTCTGCCAAGAAAGCCGATTTCAAGGACCGACTAGATAACAACGCCCACAACAGCAAGGAATTATTCAACATCGTCAAGGAATTTACCAACCCCTCAGCCAACTCCAACGACATCACCCCCTCTCAAGCCCTCTGCGACTCCCTAGCCTCATTCTTCCACAACAAAATTGCAGACATCCACAACAGCTTCGACAACCGACCCGAAGACCAACCCACCCAACCCTCTGCAGGACCCCCACCCCCCTTGAACATCCTCAACGACTGGAACCCAATCTCCACTGAGGACACCATCCGCCTGATGAACTCCATCCACTCAGGATCCCCCACAGACCCATGCCCTCACCACATCTTTAACAAAGCAGACTCCATTATAGCACCGCACCTCCGAGACGTCATCAACTGCTCACCGCACTCATCGCAGCAACTGACGACATTCGAACTCTGCTAGACAACGGAGACACAGTGGCCCTCATCCTCCTTGACCTCTCCGCAGCCTTTGACACAGTTTGTCATAGCACCTTAATACAACGCCTCAGAAACATCGGAATCCAAGGAAAAGCACTGGAATGGATCACCTCGTTCCTTGCCGGAAGAACTCAGAGAGTCCGCCTTCCACCATTCAAATCAGAAGCTACAGAAGTCATCTGCGGCGTGCCACAAGGATCTTCACTCAGTCCTACCCTCTTCAACGTATATATGAGCCCCCTCACGACCATCGCACGCCAACACAACCTCAACATCATCTCCTACGCTGATGACACCCAACTGATACTATCACTCAAGAAAGACCCCAACACCGCCAAAACCAGCCTACATGAAGGAATGAAAGAAGTAGCCGAGTGGATGAAGTACAGCCGTCTAAAACTGAACTCCGACAAAACTGAAGTCCTCATCCTTGGTACCTCCCCCTCCGCCTGGGATGACTCTTGGTGGCCAGAGGCCCTTGGAAAAGCACCCATCCCGACGGACCACGCACGGAACTTAGGTGTCATCCTGGACTCCTCACTTTCTATGAACAGACAAGTCAATGCCGTCTCATCTTCTTGCTTCAATATTCTTCGCATGCTCAAAAAAACATTCCGCTGGATCCCCATCGAAACTAGAAAAACGGTCACCCACGCACTGGTCACGAGTCGCCTGGACTACGGAAACACCCTATACGCCGGGACCACCGCAAAACTCCAGAAAAAACTCCAACGCATCCAGAACGCGTCAGCCAGACTCATACTAGACATCCCGCGTAAAGACCACATCTCTGGACACCTGAAAAACCTCCACTGGCTCCCCGTTAACAAGAGGATTACTTTCCGCCTCCTAACCCACGCACACAAAGCACTCTACGAACTTGGACCCGAATGCCTCAACTCACGACTTTCCTTCTACACCCCCTCCCACCACCTACGATCCTCCAACCAAGCCCTTGCAACTGTACCTCGCATCAACAAAACCACCATGGGAGGTAGATCCTTCTCCTACCTGGCAGCTAAAACCTGGAACTCACTTCCCACTCACCTTCGCCTCACTCAGAACCACCTTACATTCAGAAAGCAACTTAAAACCTGGATATTCGACAAGTAACTCCTCACCCTCCCCAAGCGCCTTGAGACCTTCTGGGTATGTAGTGCGCTATATAAATCTCTTGACTTGACTTGACTTGACCTGGTACCCGGGGCATGAGTACTGAAGAGGGTCCTCTGGGGCTGCATCACTGGTTGTACCACCCCAGGGACCCCTCACTAAGGCTATGCACTCTGCCACTGCAGGCTGCGTATCGATCGACATGGCACAGAGCCCTGTGCCAAGCCTGCCATACACTGCATAAGGTATAGGTAAGTCACCCCTGCTGGACGTCTGTAAGGACTGATACAGAGGGAGCCCAGTGTGTGAAACCATGGTACTAGAGGGGAGCATTAACAAGGGACCCCAGGTCTGGCACTGAGGACAGACACAGAAGGAGCCCGACGTCATGGCACTTGAGGGGCGCATTAACAAGGGACCCCAGGTCTGGCACTGAGGACAGACACAGAAGGAGCCCGACGTCATGGCACTTGAGGGGTGCATTAACAAGGGACCTCACCCTAGCCCTGGCTCTGAGGACAGACACAGAAGAAGCCCGATGTCATGGCACTTGAGGGGCGCATTAACAAGGGACCCCAGGTCTGGCTCTGAGGACAGACAGAGAGGGAGACCAGCGTCATGGCACTTGAGGGGCGCATTAACAAGGGACCCCAGGTCTGGCTCTGAGGACAGACATAGAGGGAGCCCAGTGTCATGGGACTTGAGGGGTGCATTAACAAGGGACCCTAGCCTTGGCTCTGAGGACAGACACAGAGGGAGCCCAGCGTCAAGGGACCCTAGCCCTGGCTCTGAGAACAGACAGAGAGGCAGACCAGCGTCATGGCACTTGAGGGGCGCATTAACAAGGGACCCCAGGTCTGGCTCTGAGGACAGACAGAAAGGGAGCCCAGCGTCATGGCACTTGAGGGGCGCATTAACAAGGGACCCTATCCCTGGCTCTGAGGGCAGACATAGAGGGAGCCCAGCGTCAAGGGACCCCAGGTCTGGCTCTGAGGACAGACACAGAGGGAGCCCAGTGAGTGAAACCATGGCACTCGAGGGGTGCATTAACAAGGGACCCTAGTCCCTAGCCCTGGCTCTGAGGACAGACAGAGAGGGAGTCCAGTGGGTCAGATCGGGGAATATCTTTGGAGAGCCGCTTGGATCCCTCCGGACTCCTGACCAGCGGCTCCCCCCCCCCCCCCTAAGCTTCCCCTTCCTCGCTCCGCACGTGCTCTGCGCAGGCGGTGCGACTGCACCTGGCCCTGATAGCATTCAATACCCCTCGCAGCCCCGCGCCGAGGAGGCTCCGGGGAGTTCTCCTGTAAATCGTCTCTGCTTGTCCAATAAATCGCAGTCTTCGGGGCCCTTTGTGCGCCGGCGGCGCGGGCCTCCTGCCATCCATTGGCGGGAACGGATGGCGACAGCTCGGGCCTTCACCAGCGAATAAATAACTCGTTTACCAATCGGGGGCTAATTGTCACAGCGAGGCTGCGCGGGAGGCGGCTAATCAGGGCCTTTATGGGCAAAATTCATTCTCACGTCGAGGTGGAGCCCTCCCTGCCTGGGAGAATCCGTGCGTCCTCGGCCTCTGCCTAGGCTGGAGCAGGCGAGGCCTTCAGAGCATCAGATGCACGAAGAAAGAAGGAGCGAGCTGGAAAACACATGCAGGAGGAAAGAAGGAGCGAGCTGGAAACCACATGCAGGAGGAACCGACCTGGAAAACACATGCAGGAGGGAAGAAGGGGCGAGCTGGAAAACACATGCAGGAGGAAAGAAGGGGCGAGCTGGAAAACACATGCAGGAGGAAAGAAGGGGCGAGCTGGAAAACACATGCAGGAGGAAAGAAGGAGCGAGCTGGAAAACACGTGCAGGAAGAAAGAAGGGGCGAGCTGGAAAACACATGCAGGAGGAAAGAAGGAGCGAGCTGGAAAACACATGCACGAGGAACCGAGCTGGAAAACACATGCAGGAGGGAAGGAGTGTGCTGAAAAACACATGCAGGAGGACAGAAGGAGCGAGCTGGAAACCACATGCAGGAGGAAAGAAGGAGCGAGCTGGAAAACACATGCACGAGGAACCGAGCTGGAAAACACATGCAGGAGGTAACAAGGAGCGAGCTGGAAAACACATGCAGGAGGAAAGAAGGAGCAAGCTGGAAAACGCATGCACGAGGAACCGAGCTGTAAAACACATGCAGGAGGAAACAAGGAGCGAGCTGGAAAACACATGCAGGAGGAAAGAAGGAGCAAGCTGGAAAACACATGCAGGAGGAAACAAGGAGCGAGCTGGAAAACACATGCACGAGGAACCGAGCTGGAAAACACATGCAGGAGGAAACAAGGAGCGAGCTGGAAAACACATGCAGGAGGAAAGAAGGAGCGAGCTGGAAAACACATGCACGAGGAACCGAGCTGGAAAACACATGCAGGAGGAAACAAGGAGCGAGCTGGAAAACACATGCAGGAGGAAAGAAGGAGCAAGCTGGAAAACACATGCAGGAGGAAACAAGGAGCGAGCTGGAAAACACATGCACGAGGAACCGAGCTGGAAAACACATGCAGGAGGGAAGGAGTGAGCTGGAAAACACATGCAGGAGGAAAGAAGGAGATAGCTGGAAAACACATGCAGGAGGAACCGAGCTGGAAATTACATGCACGCGGAACCGAGCTGGAAAACACATGCACGAGGAACCGAGCTGTAAAACACATGCACGAGGAACCGAGCTGGAAAACACATGCAGGAGGAAACAAGGAGTGAGCTGGAAAACACATGCACGAGGAGCCGAGCTGGAAAACAAATGCACGAGGAACCGAGCTGGAAGACACATGCAGGAGGGTAGAAGGAGCGAGATGGAAAACACATGCAGGAGGAAACAAGGACACAGCGGGAAAACACATGCAGGACGGAAGAAGGAGCGAGCTCGAAAACACATGCAGGAGGAAACAAGACCATAGCTGGAAAACACACGCACGAGGGGAAAAGGAGCGAGTTGGAAAAGACATGCAGGAGGGAACAAGGAGCGAGCTGGAAAAAACATGCAGGAGGTAACAAGAAGGGAGCTGGAAAACACATGCAGGAGGGAACAAGGACAGTTGGAAAAACACATGCAGGTAGGGAAGAAGGAGCGAGATGGAAAACACATGCAGGAGGAAACAAGGACACAGCGGGCAAACACATGCAGGAGGGAAGAAGGAGCGAGCTGGAAAACACATGCAGGAGGGAAGAAGGACACAGCGGGAAAACACATGCAGGAGGGAAGAAGGAGCGAGCTGGAAAACACATGCAGGAGGAAAGAAGGAGCGAGATGGAAAACACATGCAGGGAGGAACAAGGACACAGCGGGAAAACACATGCAGGAGGGAAGAAGGAGCGAGCTGGAAAACACATGCAGGGAGGAACAAGGACACAGTTGGAAAATACTTGCAGGAGGGAAGAAGGACACAACTGGACAACCCCATCCTGGTCAACCAATTAATCATGACCAAAAGAACACCGTCCATCTGAACAGGCCAAAACCGTCCTGGTCATCAAAGGCTCCACTGGCAAAGGACCACCGCTCCTCTGAACAGCCCAACACCATCCAGGTCAACAGATACATCATGGTCAAGAGACCACTGTCCATCTGAGCTGGCTGCCACCACCCAGGTCAACAACTGCAGTGCAGGCAAAGGCCCACGACCCTCTAAACTTTAAAACATCACCCAGGTCAACAAATGCATCATGGTCAAAAGAACACCGTCCATCTAAACTGGTCAAAACAGTCCTGGTCATCAATGGCTCCACTAGCAAAGGACCACTGCTCCTCTGAACTGGCCAACTGGGGATGGGAGAGGCTTTAAAAAAAAAATTGCATATTTCATATAGCTCAAACTCGACCCGAAGGTATTGGAGCACTTTACATGAGCAGCGGTTACGTTACACATTCAGGCACGTGGAGATTACGTGATTTGCCCAGAATCACAGGATGTGGATGCGACTCAAAGTCTCGAACCTTGGTTTCCAGCACCAAAGTCGGCAATCAAGCCGATGCACCACATACTCGCCCCTTGGCTTGTACAGAAGGGTTCAATAGGTCCTAGGACAGGCCAACGAGAGACCCTTTCAGGAGGGAGACTGTGTGCTCACAGCTGGGGAGGGAGAGGAGAACCCCTCTTGGAGAGCACAGACACGCAGGATTAGATACCACATCTGTGCCCAGGGGTTGGGGGTGCGGTGAGGAGAGGGTTCAGTTACCAGGAATGGCAGGGCCTCGATGTAAACTACCAAGTACAGTTGTGTTCTATCTTGCGGTACCTGCTGGCTGCTGAGAAGGGCCAGTAGCTACTGCTGAAAATAAAATGCCTTTAAGGACATGACACCAAACCACGCCCCCATGATGCAGAAGATGATGGTATGTCTCCCTCTGAGGTATGCCTGGGCGGTGAACTTCGCTCAGTTCATGGAATTTGCTGCACTTCGCACTCCGCAGAGTGCAGAAAACTCCGCTTTGCGATGTTCAGAGATTTCTTCCCCACTCACAATCGCAACGCTAAGATATCGATCGTGAACAGTAAATTTGCGAGCCCAAGCTGCCGCTCGGGTAGGATTTCTACCCGAGCGGCAGGAATACCAGCACAAACTGCAGTTCGCACCACACTCCAACACTTGCGGAACTTCGAGTAGTTTTTGGGTAACTTTGCGGAGTTTTGCTGAGCAAAACTCTGCGATCTATGCCCAGGCCCACTCTCAGGCACTTTCTACTCACATCGATCATTCCCAGACCCTTTTAAACAGTGTTTCTAACTCAAGTAACCCTTCCTGCCAGGAGGTAGTTTAGTTTAGAGCATTTACCTTTCTTTCAGGGGTTCAGGATTTGTTCTGCTACTACTCAGCGAACTGTAATGTAAATGTAAATGTAATTTGTACTTGTAAAGTGCACTAATACCCCAACTGGGGTGTCCTGGCGATGTAACTCATACCGCTGTAGGAACCCTTCTTGGTTTTTCCCTGTGAGGCGTCCACTCCTGGGCACCCTTAAGGTGAAGCCAGGCATCCCAGCGCTGTTGGGGCTGTTGTGGAGATTAAGCAAGCTATTGCCCAGAGTTGCAGAGTGGGACTCCATGATTGGAATAGGCACCGAGATGAGAACTATCAGGTCTGAGGAAATTGAGCCCAAGACCCGCTGAGGTGGGAATTGAACCCTGGTCCCGGGCCAGACCTCTGCATCAGGGTCTGCCGCTCTAACCATTGAGCCGCACTTCTCCACTGAGATTTGGGGTTCACTGCCCCCTTTGCTCGATGCAAGCACCACATTGAAATAAGCTGCCTGACAAAACTCTAGACTTTAGCTACAGCTGAGTTTTTATTCAGGCACGTCCAAGCAAGTCTGCACAGACGTATCACTTCCTGCTGCTTGTCATCGCTGTGCGAGGGCGCGATGCACGCTGGGTTATTGACTGGGTCTGAAGGGGCCTTGGATATGCCCTCTTCTACCTCAGCAGCTCACATCCTTCCAAAGGCGCCCAGGCTGGGCTGTCCCAGCAGGTGACAGGTGAGAGCACCTGCTGGGAACTGATACACCTTTCCCATGTGGATCCCAGAGGCTCAGATTCAGCCTTCTATGCGCTAGAGAGGAGCAGAGATGCTCTCATGGAGATTGGCTTCCTGCAGGATGCCCCCCCATCCGTGATCCTAGCTTTGGACACCCCACCCCCTGGATCTTGGGGGGCAGGGGGAATCCTCTCTTAACTGGGATAATGCGAGGGTAAGTGGTGAGGGTGAGAGGTACCTTGATGTAGGCTGGTATGGGCAGGAATCCCCCACGCCATGAATCTCTCATATGGGATCATGCGAGGTGCCAGGGTCAGAGGTACCCTGATGTAGGCTGGATTCTCTCACCCCCTCCACCCCAGCTTTGGACTCCCCCACCTCCTGACCCTGGGGGGATCTCTCACAACTGGGATAATGCGAGAGGTCAGTGTTGAGGGTCAGAGGTACCCTGATTTGGAGGGGGATTGGCAGGTTCTCCCCCTGCCTTGGACCCCACCCCCTTGAGCTCATAGTTATGCTCATGGAAGTGGGTGGTGGTGAGAGAGGCTAACAAGCATTTGCAATGCAATAGGTCTTGCATTAGTGAAACTTTGAGCAATTGGTGTCGCAAATGCTAATGTTTGTCATTTTTTTGTTTTTTTTAAGTATCCCGGCAATAGCATGAGTAATAATAAAATCCATTTCATGAATGAAGGAAAGGGTGCAGTACCAGAGGCTGTTGCTAGGTGTCCCTGCGGAGTTGTAAAGGGACCTCTATTAGCCACATACGGTACTGCACCCTTAATGGAATGATAAAGAGAAAGATCACTGCTGGGTACATGTTTTCATTTGTTTTTCTTATCTCCACAGGGACCCCTAGTGCCCGTCTGTGGAACGGCACCCTTTCCTTTAGACCTAAGAAGGGAATAGAATGATGTGCCTTGCTACAAATGCTCGTAAAGGAAGAAAAAAGATTTAAATGAGTGGCGTTCGGCCACCATGTTTAAAGTGATTACATTTAAAGTAAGCATTAAGAAGTGGGAGCATTTTTGTGTGTGGGTATTGTAGCCTTTGCTTTTTGGTACACTTTAATTTTATATGTTTCAAGCTACATGCACGTCGTGCTGTCAATGCCTGAAAAGAAAATAAATTGCAAATAAAGGCAGGCAGCCTGTTTCACTAGCATTTGCAGCACGCCACGCTTAGCTTCAGCTGTTTAAAGAGAAAGCACGGCGTGCCGTAATTGCTGCAAGCGTAAATAAATAGAAAGGAAATGCGGCGTTCGCTGTCTTTTTTTTCTATTTATTTACTTTTGTAGCAATTGCGGCACGCTGCACATTAACTTTAAACGTGTGCATCTAAAGCGCAGCATGCCACCAATACCGATAAAGTACATACATAGTTAAAAAAAAGCTTTACTTTGTCAATTTTACAGTAAAGTAGCTTAAAAGAAAATGACCTCCTCTGCAGCATCACAAGTGTCAGAAGCTGGATAACGTCATGGCTCGTACGGCCATTACAAACCAGGGCAGGTTGTAAAAGCTGTTCAGCATGTTGTGCCTGCTTAGCATGACATTATTTAATTAAATAGTGCTCACTAACTGTAAATGAAACCTAGAGTGTAAGGACACATGTCAGAGGGGCTGTCCTCATGGGAGGTTAGAACAAAAAAGACTACTGAGCCTATTGACGAATCAAAAGCCACCATTTACAAAGAACAGCAGTGGGAGCCAATTGAAAAGATGGGTGGAAAATGAGCAGAGCTTAAAGTCTGTACCTGAATACAGCATGTCTCGAAGCAATGCCGAGGCAAGCCCTAAAAAGTGCTCCGATGTTGTAGGGCATCATGCAGGGCTCCCGACCCCCACGTTTTCCTAGCCTTGCCCCCCCCCAGATCTGATAGCCATGCTTTCTTCATGGATGGGGTTGGTGGTGATACAGGGTAAAAAGTGCTCGGATGCAGGATGCCCCCCCCATCCTCCTAGCCTTAGACTCCCCCCCCTTCCAGCGTGGAGCTCACAGCTATGCTGTGTCTCCTTTCCTGCCCCCCCTTCGACCATGTAACATTGGTTTTTATACGTCGTTGCACTGTGTAACGCTGTAACTGATGCAATTTGTAACTTGTAGCTCACTTGTCCTCATGTAAAGCGCTCTGATACCTCGGGTCTAGCCAGCGCTATATAAAACTCTTCAAATAAATAAATAAATATGCAATGCTCATGAGAGGGGTGGGTGGTGACAGAGGGTAAAAGGGGCTCTGACGTAGACTGGCATCATACAGCATGCCCCCCCCCCCCCCCCCCCAATCCTCCTAGCCTTGGTCTCCATCGCCCCCCGGATCTCCAAGGCTCTCTGCGCTGGGATCACCCGAGAGATAAGTGTCGGGTCAAAGTTCACGGCAGTCAGCACTTCCAGTCCTCGGATGGCTTTTGATTGACAGCAGTCAGGCCATCCGGAGCAGCAGCGGGGGGCGCGGGCTCAGGTCGGGGCGCAGGGCGCGCGCAGCTGCCACTTCTAATTATCTTAATGATATTCAGCGCCGGAGCCTCCCTCCGACAGGGCACGGCATTAGCATATGGAGGGTTTGTTCAAAAGAAGGACCGTGAAATCACACAATTAGGGGTGCAGGCGGAGCGCAGAGAGAGCCAGGGAGGGAGGGGAGACCCCTGCTGGGGCCACACCACCAAAGGGGGGTATCAGGTGACCCTGCTGGGGCCACACCACCAGAGGGGGCTACCAGGTGACCCGTTCTGGGTCTATACCACAGTAGAGGGTCCGGGGGGATAGCAGGTGACCCCTGCTGGGGCTACACCACTGAATGGGTCTACCAGATGACCTCGCTGGGGCTACACCACTGAACCTGGGATAGGAGGGGGGCTAAAAGATAAACTCGGCTGGAGCTACACCGGATGTATAAGGCCGCAACGCAAACAAAAACAACGCACACCATCACATCGCATTTTTCACATTGCATGCACCGTTACATTGCATGCATCTACCCCGCAAACCATTACATTGCACCCCGCCTTTCCATGCATGGAAAAGACCTTTACAGCGCACACAAAGACCACACATAAGCATGGTTGAATTTTGCGAATTGGCAATTCGCGAATTTGCGGATTTGCAAATTGGCAATCTGCAAAATTCGCGAATTCGTGCAAATTTGCGGATTTTTTTATTTTTGCGTGTTTGCGGGTGTTTACGAGGCGCTTTGCAATTTCACTGTTTTTTTTTTTTGCCTGCTTAATCACTGCCACCCTCTCGTTTTTTATGCCCATCTGCCCTCTGTACCACTTGTTTCTGTGCCCTTCTGCCCTCTGCCCCACTCATTTTTTGTCCCCTTCTGCCTTCTGTCCCACTTTTGTGTCCTTCTGCCCTCAGCCCCACTTAGAATGGCGCCGGCAAGCTGCCAGCGCCATTCTAAAATAGCTAGAAATAGCTTCAACAGGAAGCACTAATAGATAAAGTAAAGCAGGTGCTCCAGTTGAAGGTCAAATTAAGTTACACAATCATTAATCACCCCAAGTTTGGGGTGATTAATGATTGTGTAACTGAATTTGAGCAGCACCTGCTTTACTTTTTCTATTAGAGCTTCCTGTTGAAGCTGACTTTTGTAACTATTTTAGAATGGCTCTGGCAGCTTGCCGGCGCCATTCTAAAAGAGTTACAAAAGTCAGCTTGAACTTTTGACCTAATCCCTTCCGTTCGCGGATTTTCGTTCGCGGATTTTGCGGAAAATTCGCGAATCTCGCGGATTGCGAATTTACAGAAAATCCGCGAAATCCGCGAAATCCGCGAAATCCGCGAGCGGAACGGATTTTCCGCTCATGCTTAACCACGCATCCTATCTATTACACCGCTAAATCCTCCCTAACGACCCCCCAAAACACACTACTACGCCCTGGCACAAAACAATAATGTGTATGAACGACCCAACACAACGACCTAATATAGCAACGTACCAAACCACACTACGACCCCAGAAAGGCTAAAACAGAACCATATACTATTAACCTCTTCGATGCTTATGACGAGCTGAGCTCGTCATAAGGCACAGTGGAGCTGTGCTCATGACGAGCTGAGCTCCTCATAACTGCAGCGGAACGCCCACACTGGACTAATTCCCCTCCTGTGCGGGCGTTCTAAAGGAGTGGGCAGAGTCGTGATGAGCCCAGCTCGTCATGAGCACAGCTCCACTGTGCAGCATGACAAGCTGGGCTCGTCATGAGCACCTCGGTGCTGCGCGCGGCCCCACCCCAACGCACAGCGGGGGATGTGGAAGGGGTTAACTCTAAGCACCAAAGCCTAAGCCTAAAACACTATCATATATGACCCTTAACCCTAAGCCCTAACCCTAAAGCCTAAAACACCGCCATATATGACCCTTAACCCTAAGCCCTAACCCTAAAGCCTAAAACACTACCATGTACGACCCTTAACCCTAAGCCCTAAAAGCCCGAACCCTAAAGCCTAAAACACTACCATATACTACTATTGACCCGAAGCCCTGAAGCCTAAATCCCTCCCCTCCACTACACTCCCCATCAACTACCCTAAACCCTAAAACAGTACGAGTACAGCGTTGTCCTTACCTGTTGTTCGTCGTCGTTCCAGAAGCATTGTCTTCCTGCCGTCCGTGTCCGTTGTAAGCGCCCACGATGTAATGGCGCCTTCGATGTAATGGCATCCATAGAGAACGCATGCGTCGTAACGTCACGTGCGATGTGAGAGTACGCGACGCAAACGCATGCGATATGACGCATGCGTTGCGATGGTCGTTCGCCGCTACACTACCGAAGGATGGTGGGGGCTATCAGGTGACCCCTTCTTGGACTACATCACTGAGCTGGGGGTGGGCAGGGCGCAACCAGGTGATCCCTGCAGGGCCTACACCACTGAGACGGGTGGGGAGGCTGCTAGCAGGTGACACCAACAGGGGCTACATCACAGAAGAAAGTCCAGGGGGCTTCCAGGTGACCCCTGCAGAGGCAATACCACCAATGAGCAGGGTGTTTCTATCAGGTGACCCATGCACAGGCTACACCATTGAGCCAGGGGTGGGGGACTACTTAGTGACCACTACAGGGACACCACCACTGAGCAGGGGGGTTCTACACAGTGACCCCTGAAGGGGTAACACCACTGAGTGGGGGGGTTCTACCCAGTGACCCCTGCAGGGGTAACATCACTGAGCGGGGGTTCTACCCAGTGACCCCTTCAGGGGTATTACCACTGAGCGGGGGTAGTTCTACCCAGTGACCATAGCAGGGGCTACTCCACTGAGTGGGGGGGGTCAATCCGGTTAACCTTGCACGGGCTACACCCTTGAGTCAGGGAGGGGGGCTACGCAGTGACCCCTACAGGGACAACACCACTGTGCGGGAGGCTTCTACCTGGTGACCCCGCACGGACAACACCACTGTGCGGGAGGCTTCTACCTGGTGACCCCGCACGGACAACACCACTGAGCGGGAGGCTTCTACCTGGTGACCCGCATGGACAACACCACTGAGCGGGAGGCTTCTACCTGGTGACCAGCACGGAAAACACCACTGAGCGAGAGGCTTCTACCTGGTGACCCCGCACGGACAACACCACTGAGCGGGAGGCTTCTACCTGGTGACCCGCACTGACAACACCACTGAGCGGGAGGCTTCTACCTGGTGACCCCGCATGGAAAACACCACTGAGCGGGAGGTTTCTACCTGGTGACCCGCACAGAAAACACCACTGAGCAGGAGGCTTCTACCTGGTGACCCGCACGGACAACACCACTGAGCGGGAGGCTTCTACCTGGTGACCCCGCACGGACAACACCACTGAGCGGGAGGTTTCTACCTGGTGACCACGCATGAAAAACACCACTGAGCGGGAGGCTTCTACCTGGTGACCCCGCACGGACAACACCACTGAGCGGGAGGCTTCTACCTGGTGACCCGCACGGACAACACCACTGAGCAGGAGGCTTCTACCTGGTGACCCGCACAGAAAACACCACTGAGCAGGAGGCTTCTACCTGGTGACCCGCATGGACAACACCACTGAGCGGGAGGCTTCTACCTGGTGACCCCGCACGGACAACACCACTGAGCGGGAGGTTTCTACCTGGTGACCCCGCATGAAAAACACCACTGAGCGGGAGGCTTCTACCTGGTGACCCCGCACGGACAACACCACTGAGCGGGAGGCTTCTACCTGGTGACCCCGCATGGAAAACACCACTGAGCGGGAGGCTTCTACCTGGTGACCCCGCACGGACAACACCACTGAGCGGGAGGCTTCTACCTGGTGACCCCACACAGACAACATCACTGAGCGGGAGGCTTCTACCTGGTGACCCCGCATGGAAAACACCACTGAGCGAGAGGCTTCTACCTGGTGACCCCGCATGGAAAACACCACTGAGCGAGAGGCTTCTACCTGGTGACCAGCACGAAAAACACCACTGAGCGGGAGGCTTCTACCCGGTGACCCCGCACTGACAACACCACTGAGCGGGAGGCTTCTACCTGGTGACCCCGCACCGACAGCACCACTGAGCGGGAGGCTTCTACCTGGTGACCAGCACGAAAAACACCACTGAGCGGGAGGCTTCTACCTACTGACCCCCCACGGACAACACCTCTGAGCGGGAGGCTTCTACCTGGTGACCCCACACGGACAACACCACTGAGCGGGAGGCTTCTACCTGGTGACCCCGCATGGAAAACACCACTGAGCGGGAGGCTTCTACCTGGTGACCCCGCATGGAAAACACCACTGAGCAGGGGGGTTCTACCTGGTGACCTGCACGGAAAACACCACTGAGCAGGAGGCTTCTACCTGGTGACCCAGCACAGACAACACCACTGAGCGGGAGGCTTCTACCTGGTGACCCCGCACAGACAACACCACTGAGCGGGAGGCTTCTACCTGGTGACCCCGCATGGACAACACCACTGAGCGGGAGGCTTCTACCTGGTGACCCCGCACAGACAACACCACTGAGCGGGAGGCTTCTACCTGGTGACCCCGCACGGACAACACCACTGAGCGGGAGGCTTCTACCTGGTGACCCCGCATGGAAAACACCACTGAGCAGGAGGGTTCTACCTGGTGACCCCGCACGGACAACACCACTGAGCGGGAGGCTTCTACCCGGTGACCCCGCACAGACAACACCACTGAGCGGGAGGCTTCTACCCGGTGACCCCGCACAGACAACACCACTGAGCGGGAGGCTTCTACCTGGTGACCCCGCATGGAAAACACCACTGAGCAGGAGGCTTCTACCTGGTGACCCCGCATGGAAAACACCACTGAGCAGGAGGCTTCTACCTGGTGACCCGCACGGACAACACCACTGAGCGGGAGGCTTCTACCCGGTGACCCCGCATGGAAAACACCACTGAGCGGGAGGCTTCTACCCGGTGACCCCGCACAGACAACACCACTGAGCGAGAGGCTTCTACCTGGTGACCCCACACGGACAACACCACTGAGCGGGAGGCTTCTACCTGGTGACCCCGCACGGACAACACCACTGAGCGGGAGGCTTCTATTATTATTATTATTATTATTATGCTGTTTTATAGCGCGCTCCATTACTGCCGGAGTATCCTGGCGCGAAGAAGAAAAAAAACAGAATAAACAGCCTACCCTACACAGAACAAAACTAAAAGGCTTGTCGAAACAAATGGGTTTTCAACCCTTTTTTAAAAGAGATAAAGTTCACAGTAGCTCGCAAGGATAGAGGGAGCTCATTCCAAGCCAAAGCGGCCTTCACCGCCACTGATTGCCCTCCCAGCCGAGAAAGCCGGAAGAGCGGGACCTGAAGCAGATGTTGAGCGGCAGAGCGCAAAAGTCGCTTAGGAGAGTAGCGCCTAAATCGTTTCATCAGGTAGGCGGGGCCTTGTCCATAGATAGCTTTGTGGGCCAGGGTCAAGATTTTAAAAGTAATCCTCTGGGAGACCGGCAGCCAGTGCAGGCTCTGCAGGTGATTCCTAGTGCTGACCCGACTGGGGATATTACCCAACAGTCTGACGGTTGCGTTTTGGATCACCTGGAGACGTCTCACCATATAAGCCGGGGATCCACTCAGCAGGCCATTAGCAGAGTCAAGTCGCGAGAGAATTAAAGCTCTTGCAACTGACTCTCTTGCTGAGGCAGGCAGATAGGGGAAAAACTTCCGCAACGCCTTAAGGGTCCCGAAACAGCCCCCAGCCAGCTTCTTAATGTGCCCCTCAAACCGGAGGTCTTCCCCAAACCAGACCCCTAGATTCTTGGCGAGGACATTGACTGAACCGGGCATCGGGAAACCGGCCGGCCAAAGTGCTTCTCTAAAGTTAGGGGGGAATTGACCGTAGAGCAGTATTTCCGTCTTATCCTCATTGCACTTCAGTTGCGCGGAGGCTAACCAGTTGAAAACCGCGGATAAACAAAACTGAATCCGCTCGGTATCTAAGACAGAACTGGGCTAGGTGAACAACAGCTGCGTATCATCGGCATAGGCGATGATTTTGGCCCCCAAATGTTCGGCAAGCTCAATCAAAGGGGTCAGGTATACATTAAAGAGAAGAGGGCTCAAGGTGGAGCCCTGAGGGACCCCAGTTATGAGGGGCTTAGCCGAAGATGAAAAAGGAGGGAGCCAAACCTGTTGCGATCGAGACGAGAGAAAGGAGTGCAGCCAGTCCAAAGCGAGGCCAGCAACCCCAATGTCCGCAAGTCTAGAGAGGAGGCGTTGGTGCGGCACCGTGTCGAACGCGTCAGAGAGGTCCAATAAAATTAGAGCTGCTCTGCCGCCACAGTCCAGACACTCCCTAACTGCCTCAGAGATCTCCACCAAAGCAGATTCCGTGCTGTGCGCAGCACGGAAACCAGATTGAGCAGGATGGAGAGCCCCAGATGATTCCACAAACTCATTAAGCTGCCGGAAAGCCAGTTTTTCTCCTATTTTTGCCATAGCCGGGAGCAGGGAAATTGGGCGGTAATTGGCCAGCACTTCAGGGTCTGCTCCAGCCTTTTTCAGCAGGGGAAGTAGCTTAGCTTGTTTCCACTCAACAGGAACTGTGGCTGATTTAAATGAAAGGCTGACGATATGCGTCACTTCCTGCACCACCACTTCCGCTACCCCTGCCAACACCCGCGCTGGACACGGGTCAGAAGGTGATCCAGATTTCAAGGATTTAATCACGGCCAGTCTGTCAGTAGCAGTGGGAGGAGTGAGCTCCACTATCCGGGGAGATGAACCCTCTAAAAGAGGGGAAAGATGGAAAGAGTCATCCGGAAAGTGGCTAGAGCTAAAACTCGCCTGAATAGCTGCTATTTTTTGCTCAAAGAACCCGGAAAAGCTCTCACACCATACTGCAGAAGCTGGAACCCCCCGTTGCTCAGCACAGGGAGAAAGGAAACTATTAACAATCGCAAAGATCTCGCGACTGCTGTTGTTAGCTTTGTCAATCCGGCTAGCAAAATATTCTCCCTTAGCTGTTTTAATGCTGGCATAGTAGATTCTCTGCTCCCTCCGTAAAGCAGCCTTAGCTAAGGGGCAATAGGATTGACGCCAGGCCCGTTCAAGCTTTTTACAGGCCAACTTGTGAATGCGTAGTTCGGGGGAGAACCAAGGCTTAGAAGGGGAGGATCTAGTTCTGCCGTTGCTCCCCCCTTTAGATGACGCAGTCACCCCCGCTTCCACCCACTCTCTGAAGTTCAGCACCGCTTCAGCAAGATCAGAGCCTAACACGGGCCTGCACTCGGACAGGGTGGTACCCAAGGTCTTTATGTTAATTTTCTTAGCACAGATAGTTTTAGCCCCCCCAGTGGCAGTTTTCGGAGCTGACCACGCAAATCTGATCAGCTGATGGTCCGACCACGTCAGAGCTTGAGGGGCTTCCACTTGGAGGGGGAAGTTAGAACAAATCACATCCAGAGTGTGACCCCCTGAGTGCGTAGGAAGAGAGACCCACTGGGAGAGATATGCAAGATCCAAGAAATCATACAGAACTTTGCATTCAGGGAGAGCCGCTACCTCAGCGTGAATATTAAAATCTCCAAGCAATAAGAAATGGGGGAATCTCAAAGCTCGAGGAACCATAGTCTCAAGCAGTGCTGCCAGAAATGCTCCTGCATGTCCTGGGGGCCTATAGATTAACGTGCCCCCCAAGGTGAGATGAGGAGAGAGGACCAGGGAAAAGTTCATTACTTCCCCAACTCCCAGTTCCTCCAAGGGCTCAACCTGAAGGGTCCACGAATCCTTTAAAATGATTGCCAGACCCCCCCCCTCTTCCCAGAGGTCTATCTCTCCTATGTATTTTATAGCCACGGGGGACTGCTAACTCGACATCCGGAGCACAGGCGTTATTAAGCCAGGTTTCGGTCACAAACAGGATGTCGAGAGAGCCGTCATCGAGTAGCTACCTGGTGACCCCGCACGGACAACACCACTGAGCGGGAGGCTTCTACCCGGTGACCCCGCACAGATAACACCACTGAGCGGGAGGCTTCTACCTGGTGACCCCGCATGGAAAACACCACTGAGCTGGAGGCTTCTACCTGGTGACCCGCACGGAAAACACCACTGAGCGGGAGGCTTCTACCTGGTGACCCCGCATGGAAAACACCACTGAGCGGGAGGCTTCTACCCGGTGACCCCGCACAGACAACACCACTGAGCGGGAGGCTTCTACCCGGTGACCCCGCACAGACAACACCACTGAGCGGGAGGCTTCTACCTGGTGACCCCGCATGGAAAACACCACTGAGCTGGAGGCTTCTACCTGGTGACCCGCACGGAAAACACCATTGAGCGGGAGGCTTCTACCTGGTGACCCCGCACGGACAACACCACTGAGCGGGAGGCTTCTACCCGGTGACCCCGCACAGACAACACCACTGAGCGGGAGGCTTCTACCCGGTGACCCCGCACAGACAACACCACTGAGCGGGAGGCTTCTACCTGGTGACCCCGCATGGAAAACACCACTGAGCTGGAGGCTTCTACCCGGTGACCCCGCATGGAAAACACCACTGAGTGGGAGGCTTCTACCTGGTGACCCCGCATGGAAAACACCACTGAGCGGGAGGCTTCTACCTGGTGACCCCGCATGGAAAACACCACTGAGCGGGAGGCTTCTACCTGGTGACCCCGCATGGAAAACACCACTGAGCTGGAGGCTTCTACCTGGTGACCCCGCATGGAAAACACCACTGAGCGGGAGGCTTCTACCTGGTGACCCGCACGGAAAACACCACTGAGCGGGAGGCTTCTACCTGGTGACCCCGCATGGAAAACACCACTGAGCGGGAGGCTTCTACCTGGTGACCCCGCACGGACAACACCACTGAGTGGGAGGCTTCTACCTGGTGACCCCGCATGGAAAACACCACTGAGCGGGAGGCTTCTACCTGGTGACCCCGCACGGACAACACCACTGAGTGGGAGGCTTCTACCTGGTGACCCGCACGGAAAACACCACTGAGCGAGAGGCTTCTACCTGGTGACCCTGCATGGAAAACACCACTGAGCGAGAGGCTTCTACCTGGTGACCCCGCATGGAAAACACCACTGAACGAGAGGCTTCTACCTGGTGACCCGCACGGACAACACCACTGAGCGGGAGGCTTCTACCTGGTGACCCCGCATGGAAAACACCACTGAGCGAGAGGCTTCTACCTGGTGACCCCGCATGGAAAACACCACTGAGCGAGAGGCTTCTACCTGGTGACCCGCACGGACAACACCACTGAGCGGGAGGCTTCTACCTGGTGACCCGCACGGAAAACACCACTGAGCAGGAGGCTTCTACCTGGTGACCCGCACGGACAACACCACTGAGCGGGAGGCTTCTACCTGGTGACCCGCACGGACAACACCACTGAGCGGGAGGCTTCTACCTGGTGACCAGCACGAAAAACACCACTGAGCGGGAGGCTTCTACCTGGTGACCAGCACGAAAAACACCACTGAGCGGGAGGCTTCTACCTGGCGACCCCACACGGACAACACCACTGAGCGGGAGGCTTCTACCTGGTGACCCCGCATGGAAAACACCACTGAGTGGGAGGTTTCTACCTGGTGACCCCGCACGGACAACACCACTGAGCGGGAGGCTTCTACCCGGTGACCCGCACAGACAATACCACTGAGCGGGAGGCTTCTACCTGGTGACCCCGCACGGACAACACCACTGAGCGGGAGGCTTCTACCCGGTGACCCGCACAGACAACACCACTGAGCGGGAGGCTTCTACCCGGTGACCCGCACAGACAACACCACTGAGCGGGAGGCTTCTACCTGGTGACCCGCACGGAAAACACCACTGAGCGGGAGGCTTCTACCTGGTGACCCCGCATGGAAAACACCACTGAGCGGGAGGCTTCTACCTGGTGACCCCGCATGGAAAACACCACTGAGCGGGAGGCTTCTACCTGGTGACCCCGCACGGACAACACCACTGAGTGGGAGGCTTCTACCTGGTGACCCGCACGGACAACACCACTGAGTGGGAGGCTTCTACCTGGTGACCCCGCATGGAAAACACCACTGAGCAGGAGGCTTCTACCTGGTGACCCGCACGGACAACACCACTGAGCGGGAGGCTTCTACCTGGTGACCCCGCACGGACAACACCACTGAGCGGGAGGCTTCTACCTGGTGACCCCGCACGGACAACACCACTGAGCGGGAGGCTTCTACCTGGTGACCCCGCATGGAAAACACCACTGAGCGGGAGGCTTCTACCTGGTGACCCCACACGGACAACACCACTGAGCGGGAGGCTTCTACCTGGTGACCAGCACGAAAAACACCACTGAGCGGGAGGCTTCTACCCGGTGACCCCGCATGGAAAACACCACTGAGCGGGAGGCTTCTACCTGGTGACCCCGCACGGACAACACCACTGAGCAGGAGGCTTCTACCTGGTGACCCGCACGGACAACACCACTGAGCGGGAGGCTTCTACCTGGTGACCCGCACAGAAAACACCACTGAGCAGGAGGCTTCTACCTGGTGACCCGCACGGACAACACCACTGAGCGGGAGGCTTCTACCTGGTGACCCCGCATGGAAAACAACACTGAGCGGAAGGCTTCTACCTGGTGACCCCGCATGGAAAACACCACTGAGTGGGAGGCTTCTACCTGGTGACCCCGCACGGACAACACCACTGAGCGGGAGGCTTCTACCTGGTGACCCCGCATGGAAAACACCACTGAGCGGGAGGCTTCTACCTGGTGACCCCACACGGACAACACCACTGAGCGGGAGGCTTCTACCTGGTGACCAGCACGAAAAACACCACTGAGCGGGAGGCTTCTACCTGGTGACCAGCACGAAAAACACCACTGAGCGGGAGGCTTCTACCTGGCGACCCCACACGGACAACACCACTGAGCGGGAGGCTTCTACCTGGTGACCCCGCATGGAAAACACCACTGAGTGGGAGGTTTCTACCTGGTGACCCCGCACGGACAACACCACTGAGCGGGAGGCTTCTACCCGGTGACCCGCACAGACAATACCACTGAGCGGGAGGCTTCTACCTGGTGACCCCGCACGGACAACACCACTGAGCGGGAGGCTTCTACCCGGTGACCCGCACAGACAACACCACTGAGCGGGAGGCTTCTACCCGGTGACCCGCACAGACAACACCACTGAGCGGGAGGCTTCTACCTGGTGACCCGCACGGAAAACACCACTGAGCGGGAGGCTTCTACCTGGTGACCCCGCATGGAAAACACCACTGAGCGGGAGGCTTCTACCTGGTGACCCCGCATGGAAAACACCACTGAGCGGGAGGCTTCTACCTGGTGACCCCGCACGGACAACACCACTGAGTGGGAGGCTTCTACCTGGTGACCCGCACGGACAACACCACTGAGTGGGAGGCTTCTACCTGGTGACCCCGCATGGAAAACACCACTGAGCAGGAGGCTTCTACCTGGTGACCCGCACGGACAACACCACTGAGCGGGAGGCTTCTACCTGGTGACCCCGCACGGACAACACCACTGAGCGGGAGGCTTCTACCTGGTGACCCCGCACGGACAACACCACTGAGCGGGAGGCTTCTACCTGGTGACCCCGCATGGAAAACACCACTGAGCGGGAGGCTTCTACCTGGTGACCCCACACGGACAACACCACTGAGCGGGAGGCTTCTACCTGGTGACCAGCACGAAAAACACCACTGAGCGGGAGGCTTCTACCCGGTGACCCCGCATGGAAAACACCACTGAGCGGGTGGCTTCTACCTGGTGACCCCGCACGGACAACACCACTGAGCAGGAGGCTTCTACCTGGTGACCCGCACGGACAACACCACTGAGCGGGAGGCTTCTACCTGGTGACCCGCACAGAAAACACCACTGAGCAGGAGGCTTCTACCTGGTGACCCGCACGGACAACACCACTGAGCGGGAGGCTTCTACCTGGTGACCCCGCATAGAAAACAACACTGAGCGGAAGGCTTCTACCTGGTGACCCCGCATGGAAAACACCACTGAGTGGGAGGCTTCTACCTGGTGACCCCGCACGGACAACACCACTGAGCGGGAGGCTTCTACCTGGTGACCCCGCATGGAAAACACCACTGAGCGGGAGGCTTCTACCTGGTGACCCCACACGGACAACACCACTGAGCGGGAGGCTTCTACCTGGTGACCCCGCATGGACCACACCACTGAGCGGGAGGCTTCTACCTGGTGACCCCGCACGGACAACACCACTGAGCGGGAGGCTTCTACCCGGTGACCCGCACAGACAACACCACTAAGCGGGAGGCTTCTACCCGGTGACCCGCACGGAAAACACCACTGAGCAGGAGGCTTCTACCTGGTGACCCGCACGGACAACACCACTGAGCGGGAGGCTTCTACCTGGTGACCCGCACGGAAAACACCACTGAGCAGGAGGCTTCTACCTGGTGACCCGCACGGACAACACCACTGAGCGGGAGGCTTCTACCTGGTGACCCCGCATGGAAAACAACACTGAGCGGAAGGCTTCTACCTGGTGACCCCGCATGGAAAACACCACTGAGTGGGAGGCTTCTACCTGGTGACCCCGCACGGACAACACCACTGAGCGGGAGGCTTCTACCTGGTGACCCCGCATGGAAAACACCACTGAGCGGGAGGCTTCTACCTGGTGACCCCACACGGACAACACCACTGAGCGGGAGGCTTCTACCTGGTGACCAGCACGAAAAACACCACTGAGCGGGAGGCTTCTACCTGGTGACCAGCACGAAAAACACCACTGAGCGGGAGGCTTCTACCTGGCGACCCCACACGGACAACACCACTGAGCGGGAGGCTTCTACCTGGTGACCCCGCATGGAAAACACCACTGAGTGGGAGGTTTCTACCTGGTGACCCCGCACGGACAACACCACTGAGCGGGAGGCTTCTACCCGGTGACCCGCACAGACAATACCACTGAGCGGGAGGCTTCTACCTGGTGACCCCGCACGGACAACACCACTGAGCGGGAGGCTTCTACCCGGTGACCCGCACAGACAACACCACTGAGCGGGAGGCTTCTACCCGGTGACCCGCACAGACAACACCACTGAGCGGGAGGCTTCTACCTGGTGACCCGCACGGAAAACACCACTGAGCGGGAGGCTTCTACCTGGTGACCCCGCATGGAAAACACCACTGAGCGGGAGGCTTCTACCTGGTGACCCCGCATGGAAAACACCACTGAGCGGGAGGCTTCTACCTGGTGACCCCGCACGGACAACACCACTGAGTGGGAGGCTTCTACCTGGTGACCCGCACGGACAACACCACTGAGTGGGAGGCTTCTACCTGGTGACCCCGCATGGAAAACACCACTGAGCAGGAGGCTTCTACCTGGTGACCCGCACGGACAACACCACTGAGCGGGAGGCTTCTACCTGGTGACCCCGCACGGACAACACCACTGAGCGGGAGGCTTCTACCTGGTGACCCCGCACGGACAACACCACTGAGCGGGAGGCTTCTACCTGGTGACCCCGCATGGAAAACACCACTGAGCGGGAGGCTTCTACCTGGTGACCCCACACGGACAACACCACTGAGCGGGAGGCTTCTACCTGGTGACCAGCACGAAAAACACCACTGAGCGGGAGGCTTCTACCCGGTGACCCCGCATGGAAAACACCACTGAGCGGGTGGCTTCTACCTGGTGACCCCGCACGGACAACACCACTGAGCAGGAGGCTTCTACCTGGTGACCCGCACGGACAACACCACTGAGCGGGAGGCTTCTACCTGGTGACCCGCACAGAAAACACCACTGAGCAGGAGGCTTCTACCTGGTGACCCGCACGGACAACACCACTGAGCGGGAGGCTTCTACCTGGTGACCCCGCATGGAAAACAACACTGAGCGGAAGGCTTCTACCTGGTGACCCCGCATGGAAAACACCACTGAGTGGGAGGCTTCTACCTGGTGACCCCGCACGGACAACACCACTGAGCGGGAGGCTTCTACCTGGTGACCCCGCATGGAAAACACCACTGAGCGGGAGGCTTCTACCTGGTGACCCCACACGGACAACACCACTGAGCGGGAGGCTTCTACCTGGTGACCCCGCATGGACAACACCACTGAGCGGGAGGCTTCTACCTGGTGACCCCGCACGGACAACACCACTGAGCGGGAGGCTTCTACCCGGTGACCCGCACAGACAACACCACTAAGCGGGAGGCTTCTACCCGGTGACCCGCACAGACAACACCACTGAGCGGGAGGCTTCTACCTGGTGACCCGCACGGAAAACACCACTGAGCAGGAGGCTTCTACCTGGTGACCCCACACAGACAACACCACTGAGCGGGAGGCTTCTACCTGGTGACCCCGCATGGAAAACACCACTGAGCGGGAGGCTTCTACCTGGTGACCCGCACGGACAACACCACTGAGCGGGAGGCTTCTACCTGGTGACCCGCACGGACAACACCACTGAGCGAGAGGCTTCTACCTGGTGACCCCGCACGGACAACACCACTGAGCGGGAGGCTTCTACCTGGTGACCCCGCATGGAAAACACCACTGAGTGGGAGGCTTCTACCCGGTGACCCGCACAGACAACACCACTGAGCGGGAGGCTTCTACCTGGTGACCCCGCATGGAAAACACCACTGAGCTGGAGGCTTCTACCTGGTGACCCGCACGGAAAACACCACTGAGCGGGAGGCTTCTACCTGGTGACCCCGCATGGAAAACACCACTGAGCGGGAGGTTTCTACCTGGTGACCCCGCATGGAAAACACCACTGAGCGGGAGGCTTCTACCTGGTGACCCCACACGGACAACACCACTGAGCGGGAGGCTTCTACCTGGTGACCAGCACGAAAAACACCACTGAGCGGGAGGCTTCTACCTGGTGACCAGCACGAAAAACACCACTGAGCGGGAGGCTTCTACCTGGCGACCCCACACGGACAACACCACTGAGCGGGAGGCTTCTACCTGGTGACCCCGCATGGAAAACACCACTGAGTGGGAGGTTTCTACCTGGTGACCCCGCACGGACAACACCACTGAGCGGGAGGCTTCTACCCGGTGACCCGCACAGACAATAAGCCAGGTTTCGGTCACAAACAGGATGTCGAGAGAGCCGTCATCGAGTAGCTACCTGGTGACCCCGCACGGACAACACCACTGAGCGGGAGGCTTCTACCCGGTGACCCCGCACAGATAACACCACTGAGCGGGAGGCTTCTACCTGGTGACCCCACACGGACAACACCACTGAGCGGGAGGCTTCTACCTGGTGACCCCGCATGGACAACACCACTGAGCGGGAGGCTTCTACCTGGTGACCCCGCACGGACAACACCACTGAGCGGGAGGCTTCTACCCGGTGACCAGCACAGACAACACCACTAAGCGGGAGGCTTCTACCCGGTGACCCGCACAGACAACACCACTGAGCGGGAGGCTTCTACCTGGTGACCCGCACGGAAAACACCACTGAGCAGGAGGCTTCTACCTGGTGACCCCACACAGACAACACCACTGAGCGGGAGGCTTCTACCTGGTGACCCCGCATGGAAAACACCACTGAGCGGGAGGCTTCTACCTGGTGACCCGCACGGACAACACCACTGAGCGGGAGGCTTCTACCTGGTGACCCGCACGGACAACACCACTGAGCGAGAGGCTTCTACCTGGTGACCCCGCACGGACAACACCACTGAGCGGGAGGCTTCTACCTGGTGACCCCGCATGGAAAACACCACTGAGTGGGAGGCTTCTACCCGGTGACCCGCACAGACAACACCACTGAGCGGGAGGCTTCTACCTGGTGACCCCGCATGGAAAACACCACTGAGCTGAAGGCTTCTACCTGGTGACCCCGCATGGAAAACACCACTGAGCGGGAGGTTTCTACCTGGTGACCCCGCATGGAAAACACCACTGAGCGGGAGGCTTCTACCTGGTGACCCCGCATGGAAAACACCACTGAGCTGGAGGCTTCTACCTGGTGACCCGCATGGAAAACACCACTGAGCGGGAGGCTTCTACCTGGTGACCCCGCACGGACAACACCACTGAGCAGGAGGCTTCTACCTGGTGACCCCGCACGGACAACACCACTGAGTGGGAGGCTTCTACCTGGTGACCCCGCACGGACAACCCCACTGAGCGGGAGGCTTCTACCTGGTGACCCGCACGGACAACACCACTGAGCTGGAGGCTTCTACCTGGTGACCCCGCACGGACAACACCACTGAGCGGGAGGCTTCTACCTGGTGACCCCGCACGGACAACACCACTGAGCAGGAGGCTTCTACCTGGTGACCCCGCACGGACAACACCACTGAGTGGGAGGGTTCTACCTGGTGACCCGCACGGACAACCCCACTGAGCAGGAGGCTTCTACCTGGTGACCCCGCACGGACAACACCACTGAGTGGGAGGCTTCTACCTGGTGACCCCGCATGGAAAACACCACTGAGCAGGAGGGTTCTACCTGGTGACCCGCACGGACAACCCCACTGAGTGGGAGGCTTCTACCTGGTGACCCCGCACGGACAACACCACTGAGCGGGAGGCTTCTACCTGGTGACCCGCATGGACAACACCACTGAGCGGGAGGCTTCTACCTGGTGACCCCGCATGGAAAACACCACTGAGCAGGAGGGTTCTACCTGGTGACCCCGCACGGAAAACACCACTGAGCGGGAGGCTTCTACCTGGTGACCCCACACAGACAACACCACTGAGCGGAGGCTTCTACCTGGTGACCCCACACGGACAACACCACTGAGCGGGAGGCTTCTACCTGGTGACCCCACACGGACAACACCACTGAGCGGGAGGCTTCTACCTGGTGACCCCGCATGGACAACACCACTGAGCGGGAGGCTTCTACCTGGTGACCCCGCACGGACAACACCACTGAGCGGGAGGCTTCTACCTGGTGACCAGGCATGGAAAACACCACTGAGCGGGAGGCTTCTACCTGGTGACCCCGCACGGACAACACCACTGAGCGGGAGGCTTCTACCCGGTGACCCCGCATGGAAAACACCACTGAGCGGGAGGCTTCTACCTGGTGACCCCGCACGGACAACACCACTGAGCGGGAGGCTTCTACCTGGTGACCTCGCATGGAAAACACCACTGAGCGGGAGGCTTCTACCTGGTGACCTGCACGGAAAACACCACTGAGCAGGAGGCTTCTACCTGGTGACCTGCACGGAAAACACCACTGAGCAGGAGGGTTCTACCTGGTGACCCCTGCAGGGGCAACACTACAGAGCTTGAGGCTACCAGGTGACCCCTGTGCGGACTATACCACTGAGCGGGGGTGTTCTGCCACTGGTGACCCCGCATGGGCTGCTTCACTGAGTGGGGTGGGGGGCACCAGGTGACACCTGATCTGGGTACACCACAGAGCGGGAGGTGGAGGGGTACCAGGTGACCCCTCCCGGGGTGACACGACTGGGGAGAGAGAGACCAGGAGTGCTACGAGGTGAACTCTACTAAGGTGACACAGCGGGAGGGGTGTTGGGTGCTAAATGGTAGAGATGGGCGATCTAACAATTAACAGGAAGAGCTGAGCCAGAACCGAGCCAGAGCCGAGCCAGAACCGAGCAAGAGCCGAGTCAGAGCCAAGCCAGAGCCAAGTCAGAGCCGAGCCAGAACCGAGCCAGAACAGAGCCAAGGTCTGGATCGGATCTTAGAGCCCGTTCACGAGCCAAAACCTGAACAAGTTTGCTGTGGAAATCATACAGCAAATGTCAAGTAAAAGATGATAAAGTCTCTTCAAAATTTGAAAACATATATTTCTTGAACACGTGGAGGCTTTGACATTACCATGTCACATTATAGCGCTTAACTGAGAAGAAGGCCGAACGTAGAACCCAAAGCAGCCCTGGCAAATTTTGTCAGACCAGCCCCGTACGGTGCATAGTGAGTGAAGCGAGCGTGCCTGACTAGCACAAATAGGGGTTTTGGGGGCTTCTTCCCCCAAAGAAATTTTGGGAGAAAATGGCTAAAAGGGGACATTCGACAACATATTTTGTATCATATATTAACATTTCTTTTTACATTTAATTGTATTTGTTTCTAAAGCATCGTAAATGATAACCTTACTGTGCACCTGGATGCAACAATCTTTCTTGGGGCCCTTCAAGAATACCCCCCTTATCACGCTCCAAAAGGGTCCCTCATCTCTCCATAGCCCCTTTCTACCATGTATTTCATTTGTTTATAGCACGTCTCATAACAGTATAGGATGTCGGAATACTTTACATCACACACACAAACAGAGACAACGAATCCTACGTGTGTAAATCAGTGTATAGAAAATGTTACATAAGGCAGAGGGGGCGACAAAGTGTAGGATTCACATGTCATTCTTACTAGTAGGGACTTTTTAGGAGGGCTTGGTCTGGCAACGCACAAACTCAGGATTCAGAACATAACACAGTGGTTGGGGTTGACTTTACTAATAAGAATTCATTTCTACCCAAACAAACCCTGTTTAGCAGCATTAGGATAATGAAACACTGGAAAAAACATAACTTTCTAACCTGCACCATGCAGTCAGCATTCAGCTCTTTGATGGCAGTTCATAGCTCACTGTGCAATATTATGATTGCAACTTATGAACTGCACAGAAACACAAGGATCTCTGTGAAAAAAAAGCCAGTTGAGCTATCGCCACAAATACAGTTCTGTGATCTGCATGGTACCCACTGGACGAACTCCGATCTCCCTCCAGCAGGTACATTAATCCCCAGAGTTATCTCGACACTTTTGTTGTTGCCTGAAAACTGCTGAACGCACAAGGAGCTCTGCAGCGGGTTTGTTTAAAACCGACGCACTGCTACAAAACCGGCCCCCAGTAACACAAGTGGCCCCCAGCCTTCCAGCTTCAGTGGAACCGCATGATGCCCATTACTGCCAGAACAGCCTCGCTGAGAAGAACTTATTACAAGTGATAGAATTTAAACATGAACCACTAGTGAAGCAAGAGACACTTTTCATACACACCTGGCCTGTGCGGGGCCCAGATTACTATAGAGCAACATTAGAGTTCTATTCATAATATGTTTCTGAACAAAAGGGCACTCTGAACTCACTTATTTGAAGCTGCTTTCATAACCGATAATGAAAGAAAAACATAATTAACAATTGAAGTGGGGGAGCTGAGATGTATCCAGGTTTTCTGGTTTCACTTTGCACACATGAGTCAGGCAATGGGTACCTATTTGTCATTCCTTATGCTGAGGGGTTGTGCAAGCCTCTGTGTCTTTTGCTGCAGTTTTTGTTTAGCGCAAACCTTAGTGCTTTCTTTGAGCACCGGTTGCATTAGGCCACATTTATTGTTTACAGGCGCAGGGAGATGAAGTGCTTTGCTCAGAATCGCAGGATGTTGAGTCATCCCTGAGAAAGAGAAGTCATGTGAAAGCTCGGCTCGTTGTGGGCTCGAGGTATCAACAGGACCTCGAGCCGAGCCAGAGCCAAGCTTCAGGCTGGAGCCTGGCTCGAGCTTTCAGTGCCCTACTACTAAAAGGGGACCCATGCTGGGTGTACACCACGGGGATAGGGACGAGGGTTAGCAGGTGAACCCTCTTGGGGCTATACCACTGAGTGGCAGGGCGTCGTCTACCAGGTGACACCTACAAGGATGACACCACTGAGCCGTGGGTGGCTACCAGGTGACACCACTGAGCGGTGGGCGGCTCTCAGGTGACCCCTACAGGGATGACACCACTGAGCGGCAGGAGGTAGTCTACCAGATGACCCCTAGAGGGATGACACTACTGAGCGGTGGGTGGCTCTCAGGTGACCCCTAGAGGGATGACACTACTGAGCGGTGGGTGGCTAACAGGTGACCCCTAGAGGGATGACACTACTGAGCGGTGGGTGGCTACCAGGGACCCCTTCAGTGCTGACACCACTGAGCGGCAGGGGGGCGTCTACCAGGTGACCCCTACAGGGATGACACCACTGAACGGTGGGTGGCTACCAGGGACCCGTACAGGGCTGACACCACTGAGCGGTGGGTGGCTACCAGGGACCCGTACAGGGCTGACACCACTGAGCGGTGGGTGGCTACCAGGTGACCCCTACAGGGCTGACATTACTGAGCGGTGAGTGGCTACCAGGTGACCCGTACAGGGCTGACACCACTGAGCGGGGTGGGTGGCTACCCGGTGACCCGTACAGGGCTGACACCACTGAGCGGTGGGTGGCTACCAGGGACCCGTACAGGGCTGACACTACTGAGCGGTGAGTGGCTACCAGGTGACCCCTACAGGGCTGACACTACTGAGCGGTGAGTGGCTACCAGGTGACCCCTACAGGGATGACACTACTGAGCGGTGGGTGGCTAACAGGTGACCCCTAGAGGGATGACACTACTGAGCGGTGGGTGGCTACCAGGGACCCCTTCAGTGCTGACACCACTGAGCGGCAGGGGGGCGTCTACCAGGTGACCCCTACAGGGATGACACCACTGAGCGGTGGGTGGCTACCAGGGACCCGTACAGGGCTGACACCACTGAGCGGTGGGTGGCTACCAGGGACCCGTACAGGGCTGACACCACTGAGCGGTGGGTGGCTACCAGGTGACCCCTACAGGGCTGACACTACTGAGCGGTGAGTGGCTACCAGGTGACCCGTACAGGGCTGACACCACTGAGCGGGGTGGGTGGCTACCAGGTGACCTGTACAGGGCTGACACCACTGAGCGGTGGGTGGCTACCAGGGACCCGTACAGGGCTGACACTACTGAGCGGTGAGTGGCTACCAGGTGACCCCTACAGGGCTGACACTACTGAGCGGTGAGTGGCTACCAGGTGACCCCTACAGGGATGACACTACTGAGCGGTGGGTGGCTACCAGGGACCCCTACAGGGATGACACTACTGAGCGGTGGGTGGCTACCAGGGACCCCTACAGGGATGACACCACTGAGCGGTGGGTGGCTACCAGGTGACCCCTACAGGGATGACACTACTGAGTGGTGGGTGGCTACCAGGGACCCGTACAGGGCTGACACCACTGAGCGGGGTGGGTGGCTACCAGGTGACCCGTACAGGGCTGACACTACTGAGCGGTGAGTGGCTACCAGGTGACCCCTACAGGGATGACACTACTGAGCGGTGGGTGGATACCAGGGACCCCTACAGGGATGACACTACTGAGCGGTGGGTGGCTACCAGGGACCCCTACAGGGATGACACCACTGAGCGGTGGGTGGCTACCAGGTGACCCCTACAGGAATGACACTACTGAGCGGTGGGTGGCTACCAGGGACCCGTACAGGGCTGACACCACTGAGCGGGGTGGGTGGCTACCAGGTGACCCGTACAGGGCTGACACTACTGAGCGGTGGGTGGCTACCAGGTGACCCCTACAGGGATGACACTACTGAGCGGTGGGTGGCTACCAGGGACCCCTACAGGGATGACACTACTGAGCGGTGGGTGGCTACCAGGGACCCCTACAGGGATGACACTACTGAGCGGTGAGTGGCTACCAGGTGACCATGGCCGCAGCAGGCAACTGCTGGAGAGGGGACCAGGAGAACCACCAGGCACTAAATCAGATTATCCGAGACAGTGCCCTGGGTGGAAAGAACATTTGGTGGCATATTTACAAGCCCCTTGCGCCACTTTTGCGTCACTTTTCCCATGTTAAAAATGACGCAAGAGTGGCGCAAGGGGCTTGTAAATCTGCTCCTTGGTGTTTGTTGTAGAGGGGGGGGTCGTTGCGGTGTGAGGACAGGAGGTGTAAGGACGATGGGAGGAGGCAGGGGTTGATGGGGTGTTAACAATTACGCTGAGGTACATTAAGGGTTGATTACCGTCTTTAACGGGACCCGATGGAGACCAAGTGGGACGGACGAGCTGCTGTTTGCATGATATTCATTTCGGCAGCCCCCTGCTGCGCCCCTTCAAATATTGACGCCCCGGGCCTGGGTCCAGCTCGCTCACGCCCAATGCCGGCCCTGCTACCAGGTGACCAGCATCACAGCGACACTGCAAGGGGGGTCGAGGTGCTAAAAGGGGACCCCGCTGGAGCTGCATCACCTGGGTAGGGGCAACGCCACCGGAGGGAGGGGTCAAGAGGGCCCCCCTATGACGGAGGGGAGATCCCTGCCAGAGCACCACTGTTTAGGGATTTCCAGAGAGCCCGCCTGATTGGGAGGGGAGAGACGGTGATGACAGCTCCTCTGGCAACAAAACTGAAAGTGGGGGTTACGAAGGGACCCCCAGTAAGAGAGGGGTAAGAAGGCCATGAGCCCTCATATTCTCTCTCTCTCTCACACTTCGGTGGTATCTACCACAGCTCCGGTGTCTTTCTCTCTCTCTCTCTCTCTCTCTCTCTCTCTTCTCTCTCCCCTCTCTCTCTCTTCTGTCTCCCCCCCCCTCTCTCTCTCTCTCTCTCTCGCTCTCTCTCTCTCACTTCAGTGGTATCTACCACAGCTCCGGTGTCTTTCTCTCTCTCTCTCTCTCTCTCTCTCTCTCTCTCTCTCTCTCTCTCTCTCTCTCTCTCTTCTCTCTCCCCTCTCTCTCTCTGTCTCTCTCTCATTCTCTCTCTCTCTCTCTCTCTCACTTCGGTGGTATCTACCACAGCTCCGGTCTCTCTCTCTCTCTCTCTCTCTCTCTCTCTCTCTCTCTCTCTCTCTCTCTTCTGTCTCCCCCCCTCTCTCTCTCTGTCTCTCTCTCATTCTCTCTCTCTCTCTCTCTCTCTCTCACTTCGGTGGTATCTACCACAGCTCCGGTGTCTCTCTCTCTCTCTCTTCTCTCTCCCCACTCTCTCTCTCTCTCTCTCTCTCTCACTTCGGTGGTATCTACCACAGCTCCGGTGTCTCTCTCTCTCTCTCTTCTCTCTCCCCACTCTCTCTCTCTTCTGTCTCCCCCCCCCCTCTCTCTCTCTCTCTCTCTCTCTCTCTCTCTCTCTCTCTCTCTCTCTCTCTCTCTCTCTCACTCACTTCGGTGGTATCTACCACAGCTCCGGTGTCTTTCTCTCTCTCTCTCTCTCTCTCTCTCTCTCTTCTCTCTCCCCTCTCTCTCTCTTCTGTCTCCCCCCCCCCCTCTCTCTCTCTCTCTCTCTCTCTCTCTCTCACTTCGGTGGTATCTACCACAGCTCCGGTGTCTTTCTCTTTCTCTCTCTCTCTCTCTCTCTCTTCTCTCTCCCCTCTCTCTCTCTCTCTTCTGTCTCCCCCCCCCCCCTCTCTCTCTCTCTCTCTCACACTTCGGTGGTATCTACCACAGCTCCGGTGTCTTTCTCTCTCTCTCTCTCTCTCTCTCCCTCACTTTGGTGGTATCTACCACAGCTCCGGTGTCTTTCTCTCTCTCTCCTCTCTTCTCTCTCTCTCTCTCTCTCTCTCTCTCTTCTCTCTCCCCTCTCTCTCTCTTCTGTCTCCCCCCTCTCTCTCTGTCTCTCTCTCATTCTCTCTCTCTCTCTCACTTCGGTGGTATCTACCACAGCTCCGGTGTCTCTCTCTCTCTCTCTTCTCTCTCCCCTCTCTCTCTCTTCTGTCTCCCCCCCCCTCTCTCTCTCTCTCTCTCTCTCTCTCACTCACTTCGGTGGTATCTACCACAGCTCCGGTGTCTTTCTCTCTCTCTCTCTCTCTTCTCTCTCCCTCTCTCTCTCTTCTGTCTCCCCTCCCCCTCTCTCTCTCTCTCTCTCTCTCTCACTTCGGTGGTATCTACCACAGCTCCGGTGTCTTTCTCTCTCTCTCTCTCTCTCTCTCTCTCTCTCTCTCTCTCTCTCTCTCTCTCTCTCTCTCTCTCTCTCTCTCTCACTTCGGTGGTATCTACCACAGCTCCGGTGTCTTTCTCTCTCTCTCTCTCTCTCTCACTTCGGTGGTATCTACCACAGCTCCGGTGTCTTTCTCTCTCTCTCTCTCTTCTCTCTCCCTCTCCTCTCTCTCTCTCTCTCTCTCTCTCTCTCTCTTCGGTGGTTTCTACCACAGCTCCGGTGTCTTTTCTCTCTCTCACTCTCTCTCTCTCTCTCTCTCTCTCTCTCTCTCTCTCTTCTGTCTCCTCTCTCTCTCTCTCTCACTTCGGTGGTATCTACCACAGCTCCGGTGTCTCTCTCTCTCTCTCTCTCTCTCTCTCTCTCTCTCTCCCTCACTTCGGTGGTATCTACCACAGCTCCGGTGTCTTTCTCTCTCTTCTCTCTCTCTCTCTCTCTCTCTCTCTCTCACTTCGGTGGTATCTACCACAGCTCCGGTGTCTCTCTCTCTCTCTCTCTCTCTCTCTCTCTCTCTCTCTCTCTCTCTTCTCTCTCTCTCTCTCTCTCTCTCTCTCTCTCTCCCTCACTTCGGTGGTATCTACCACAGCTCCGGTGTCTTTCTCTCTCTCTCTCTCTCTCTCCCCTCTCTCTCTCTTCTGTCTCCCCCCCCCCTCTCTCTCTCTCTCTCTCTCTCTCTCTCTCTCTCTCTCACTTCGGTGGTATCTACCACAGCTCCGGTCTCTCTCTCTCTCTCTCTCTTCTCTCTCCCCTCTCTCTCTCTCTCTGTCTCCCCCCCCCTCTCTCTCTCTCTCTCTCTCTCTCTCTCTCTCTCTCTCTCTCTCTCTCTCTCTCTCACTTCGGTGGTATCTACCACAGCTCCGGTGTCTTTCTCTCTCTCGGTGTGTGAGTGAGCCCCCAGTGCTGTTGGCCCAGTAGCCTCAGTCTAGTAGAAGAGGGGAGGCAGGTTGAGCATTTTAGGACAGCAACGCAAAGGCTTTCGTCACCAAGGGGGGGTACAGCCAGGCTACTGGAGGGCAACTCAAAGGCAACCCGCTGCTTGATATCTTGTCTAAACGATTGGGGCTGCACTACACCCACAAGGGCTACATTGCACCCACAGGGGCTGGGCCTGCAACAGCGGCACCAACAGCTGCACCGGTGAGAGGTTTAGATAGTTACAGAACACAAGGGACAGGCTCTCAATAGAAAGGTAAGGACATCGAAAGAGGGTGCTGGAGTGCGCCTTATACAGGAGGGGTTCCCACACCCACCCGTAGGTGGCATGCTTCATCATAGGGAAACCTCCTCCTGTAGCGGCTTCCATCAGGACCAACGTGACAAAATAAACTCAAAGGGTAGGTTGGTATGCGGCTGCGGCGAACGAGTGCCCACGGCACCACCGGTCCTGAGAACATTAGATACACCCTATAGTTTTTGCCGAGGTTGAGGTGGTATTGATTGCCTGGAGACCTGTCCGAGTGACGATTCACTCCATCCACTGCTTTAGTATTTCACCTTTTTGGTTGATGAATTGTTGTGACGCGTGCACACCAACCTACCTTTTGAATTGATTTTCTCACTTTGGTCCTGATGAAAGCCACTTCACCTCTATGGAGGGTTTTAGGGAGAAACGTGTTGGACACCACTTATCTATGGTAGGTTGAATTCCCTCCTATTATAGCTCCTGCTTTTAGCTCTAACCTACAGACACCCCAATAAAACGTTTTTGGGGTACCCTAGAGTTAGTTTTATCTAACACACACCTCTCGCTCTTTCTCTTCCTCACAGCACCCTGATTTTCTATTGGTTTTAAGAGACCTCTTTACGAAAGACTAAAAACATCCCTGAGCTACTCCCTCTCATAGAGGGGGCCGTAGCCCGCATTGCTACCCGGCTCACAATGCGAGGAGTTTATCCTATGATGAAGCATGCCACCTACAGGTGGGTGAGGGAAACTGTCCTGTAAAAGGCATACTCCAGCACTCTGGGGCCGATTCACAGAACTAACTTAAGACAAAATCCTAAACGTACTACTTTTGGTATTCACAGAATGCGTTTAGTAGTAGTAAAGCTATGATTTTGTCTTAAGTTTGACTTAAGACAAACTTAAGACAAAAACCTAACTTTACTACTACTAAATGCCTTCTGTGAATACCAAAAGTAGTAAGTTTAGAATTTTGTCTTAAGTTAGTTCTGTGAATCGGGCCCAATAATTCTTTATCTTTATGCCAGAGGAACTTAACGCCCACATGTGAAAAGAGAAGCATACCCAAATTAGCAGAGCATTACAACCAAGCATTGATAAATACAATGGAGGAAGTAGTCCCACTCAGCCTCAAAAGAAAGAAAAGTACATTTTCCCAGCCCTGTGCAACCAAACGATGAAAGGAGTGTCAGACTTGCTGTGCGACAATGGAGGCACAAATCGTGGGC
The DNA here is from genome assembly GCF_964263255.1 of Lissotriton vulgaris. Lineage (NCBI taxonomy): Eukaryota > Metazoa > Chordata > Amphibia > Caudata > Salamandridae > Lissotriton > Lissotriton vulgaris. The sequence continues at coordinate 25,091,589 of NC_141697.1, forward strand.
ACAACATTTCAAAGCTACAGGAATGAAGAAACACCTACAAAAGCACATTTGGAATTCAAAAATATCATTCTTCAGATGAAAACTTGATAACGCAAGAAACTGACTGGGTAAACTTTTCGAAATTGTCAAACCAAATAATTGAGACAAACAAAGTAACCTTTATCACTAATAACTCAACAAAAAATTGTGAAGCTTTCCCAAACTTTTCCGGAAACAAAATATTAAAAATCGTAAATTCAATCACTAATGAAAGAGAAAAGTTACAAGTCATGAACTTCAACACTCACCGCTCCCAAGGGAAATCTGAACCCTCTGAGACAGTCCATACTAACGTCCATCCTACTAAGACGAAAAATCAGGCACCTGGAGCGAGTTCAAAAACCTCAACGAAGAAGAGGTCCACAAGATCATAGTTTCTATTAAAGCAACCTCACATTTCAAAGAACCAGTCCCCTCTACAATCCTACAGGAGTTCAGTCAACTTTTTTCTCCCCTTCGGGCGATGGTTGTAAATGAATCGCTGTTAGACCCGGCCCTTTTGACAGGTTTATCCACAAACTTTTGCCTGTTTGCTCTCTGTATACATTGTAACAATGATTTCTTATCCATGATTGGGTATTTGATTTACTGGTAAGTCGCTAGTAAAGTGCACTGAGTGTGCCAGGGCCTGTAAAACAAATGCTACCAGTGGGCCTGCAGCACTGGTTGTGCTACACACATGAGTAGCCCTGAAAATGAAACTCAGACCTACCACTGTAGTGTCTGCGCATGCAGTTATGAACTGCGATGTTGTCCTGGCAAGTGCACCCACTTGCCAGGCCCAAACCTTCTCTTGCCATACATGTAAGGCACCCCTAAGGTTGGCCCAAGGTACCCTCACGGGTAGGGTGCAAGGTATGTGAAAGGTAGGACATGTACTACTGTGAATGACACATCCTGATAGTGAAATACAGTGTATTTCATTTTTCACAGTTAAAAGGCTATCTGTCCCGTAGGCTTATAATGGGGCTGCACTGTCTCATGTTTACATGTGTAACTTTCCCTTGGGACAAAATAAGGTAATCATGTTTGGACTCTCTGAACTCAGAATTTACTAACGCGCCTTTTGGTAAAGGTGGTTTTAAAATTTTGTGTTTGAAAATGCCACGTTTAGAAAGTGAGCATTTTCTTACTTCGCCATTCTGTGTGCCTCTGACTGTTTAAGGATTCAGCGTCTGGTGTGTGGGTGACAGGAACTGAGATGTGCATTCACTCTAGGCAGTCCCTGGGGATGTTGAGGTGTGCCCTGCCTTGCCTGGGTAACTCATCACAGGCCTGCATAGCCCTGGTCTGCACTTTAGAGTGGTGGGGGAGCTGTACTTACACCTGAATAGGCTGGGTCTCCTTTAGAACAATACTGTCTCCGCCCCCTGTGGTCATGCTGCACCAGTGAATGCAGAACTGGTTTGGACTGGGTTCAGAGACCCTTCCTACAAAGACATCAAACACATTTTGGGGTATAAGAATGTGACCTAAAACCCCAGTAAAATAAATTACTTCAAGGAACAAGAGGAACCTTTGCCGAGAAAAAGAGCTGGAGGAACTGAGGCAGAACACTGCCCCTTTGCTGTGTGAAGTCTGGGGTTGGCCTGCAGTAGCGGATTCTACCCAGGAAAGGAGAAGGACTTTGCTGTTTGCTGTGTCCCCTGCTTGAGGAGGATCTCCAAGGGCTTGAGTAGAGCTGGCCTCCTGTTCTGAAGTCTCAGGAACTCAAAAGACGTTGTGGAAAGATCAATGCTGGACCTCAAAAGGACACCTGCATGGGAAGGGGTACAGAGCAGGAATATCGTCGTAAAAATATCGACTAACCTAAATATCGCCGCAAAAATATCTACAGGAAGAAATATCGATGACAAAAATATAGTTTGACCAGAATATCGACAGACAGGTAAGTAATATCAATAACATTGATATAGTTGTAATAAATATCGTTTACAAAAACATAGTTTACAAAAATATCGTTTTTTAAATAATTATAAGTAATGTAGTGTTTTAATGTGTATTTGTTGTCAAAGTTGTTTTTTTTGTAGTATTTTATTAGTTAATAATGTATTTTATGTTGAATTTAGTGTTAATAGTTCCGTAGCGGGTTGTGGGTTTATAGGGGAGTAGGGTGGGAAGTAATTTAAATATAATAAAATAATAGATTAATTAATGTTTTAAATGATTATAAATAGTGTAATAAATAATAGTTAATTAATTTCAATTAGTTAATTGATTAATAATTATGTAATTAATTATGTTAATTGTTTAATTAATTTTAGGTGTGTGTACTGGAATTTTTTAGTGAAAATGTAGTGAAATAATTACATTTTAATTGAATAATTATTTAATTAATGATTAATTAAATAAAAAAAACGATTTGTTATTTTATTAATGAGTAAATACATTTAGTAATGTTTACACCTACACTATCCAACGCTTTCCCTACTGTTGCACCTTCTGGAGTGGGAATAGTAATTTTTACCCCTACGCTATCCAACGCTTTCCCTACTGTTGCACCCTCTGGAGTGGGAATAGTAATTTTTACCCCTACGCTATCCAACGCTTTCCCTACTGTTGCACTCTCTGGAGTGGGAATAGTAATTTTTACCCCTACGCTATCCAACGCTTTCCCTACTGTTGCACCCTCTGGAGTGGGAATAGTAATTTTTACCCCTACGCTATCCAACGCTTTCCCTACTGTTGCACCCTCTGGAGTGGGAATAGTAATTTTTACCCCTACGCTATCCAACACTTTCCCTACTGTTGCACCCTCTGGGGTGGGAATAGTAATTTTTACTCCTACGCTATCCAACGCTTTCCCTACTGTTGCACCCTCTGGAGTTGGAATAGTAATTTTCCCCCCTATGCTATCCAACGCTTTCCCTACTGTTGCACCCTCTGGAGTGGGAATAGTAATTTTTACTCCTACGCTATCCAACGCTTTCCCTACTGTTGCACCCTCTGGAGTGGGAATAGTAATTGTTACCCCTACGCTATCCAACGCTTTCCCTACTGTTGCACCCTCTGGAGTGTGAATAGTAATTTTTACCCCTACGCTATCCAACACTTTCCCTACTGTTGCACCCTCTGGAGTGGGAATAGTAATTTTTACCCCTACGCTATCCAACACTTTCCCTACTGTTGCACCCTCTGGAGTGGGAATAGTAATTTTTACCCCTACGCTATCCAACACTTTCCCTACTGTTGCACCCTCTGGAGTGGGAATAGTAATTTTTACACCTATGCTATCAAATGTTTTAACTAATAATATATTGTATATTTTAATTATATGTATGTATTATTGTGGTTATATAAAGTAATGTGTTAAATATATGTATATGTACACATTTATTAAGTTTATAATGAAAAAGTGTAGTTAATTTGTTTTCAATAGTTTAAAAATAAAAGTAATGTAATGTATTTTGTTAATAGTACTTATATTTATTTATTATTTAATGTAAATTTAATTAATTTAAAAAGTCGATATTTTTTACATCTATATTTATTACAACGATATTTTTGAGTAGATATTTATGTACTTACCTGTTTAAGTGTAGGGTGTCGATATTTTTGTAAACGATATTTTTACAACTATATTTATGTCAACTATGTTTTTGTAATCGATATTTCAACACCCTACCGGGGAAGGAAGGGACCGTTCTTTTCCCCCCTTATAGTTCCAAGGTGCAAGGAGTGCCTTATGTTTTACAAGCGCGTGGAGAGCACTGTACTTCTTCATTTCTAAACCGATGCCCCAGAAAAGTCTGCATTCAGGGGATAATTTTCCCACTAACTTTTGGTGAGGTAGGGAGAGCACCTACCGTGCTACCTTGGTGGGATCAAACGCCTTTCTGATGAGGGCTCAGGGTACTGTGGCCAGCGCGCTGTGTGTCTGCTGCGTGATTGCTGACTGAGAGCTCGGGGGAGCCCTTGTTGTCGGCCCTCAGGCGGGAGCAGCCGGACTGGGGCACAGACCCATTCATCGCCTTGGTCCTGAAATCTGAAACATTTGCCTCCTCGTTCATGCGGCCAACGCCAGGCTACCTGGAGCGTCTGCATTGGTTTCCCAGCAATGTTCAAAGCACAAGGGTGTGGCGTCATCGGGAGCCGCCGGCCCACCCAGAGGAGGTGGAGAGAAGTCCGCGCTGCAGGCCCCCACGGCTAAGTGGAGTTCCCACCGAGGTCGCACAGCAGACGAGGAAGGGATTCCCGCGCGGCCCAGGAAGATTTGGAAAGATAAGAGGAGGAGTTCCGCTCACGTTCTGTTGGGGGTGGGGCCAAAGAGGATGGCCGCGCCCACCCTTCCCAGCTGGGAAGGGAAAGTCGCCATCACCCGATGTCATGGGCCCTAATCGCCAGAAGATCCTGACAGCCACGGTCGGTAGTGGGTGTACCTGCAGGGCGGTGATGTGGGGAGGGGGAGCGAGCAAGGTGGGGGTAGTAATGTATGGATTACGGAGCTTTACAGGTGAGTAAACATATACATAAATAAAACGAATTTCATTGCGCGCACTGCATCGCATTTGGGATGAGGTGCATGCAACAAAATTCATTTTATTTATTTAAATGTTTACTTACCTGTAAAGCTCCGTAATCCATACATTACTACCCCCCACCCTACCCCTCCCCCTCCTCACATCACTGCCCTGCAGGTACACCCACTACCGACCGCGGCTGGATCGTGATACAGTCGCTGCCCCACGAGGTCACAGGCAGCCAGTCTTTTCTTGGGTTACTAGGGGAGGTCTGCCTGCCCTTGTGGGCAGCGCGGGCGCCTCCCCCTTGTAATGCACGTACCATGGGCAGCTGTGACCCCTAATACCTGTGGGGGATTGAGCCGTCCCTCACAACCAGTCGCAGCTGCACCGCTGTGGGGGGCATTTGTTGCTGACCACCACCTTTGCCATTACAGGCGCACAAAGGCATTGGGTCATACTGCACCGTGATGCATGTTCTGATGTGGTGTCTAGGTGCCGCGTGACAGGGTAGAAAGTCATACGATAATGTTTTCCGGGGCCATGAGCATTTACTCTGATACCAAGGTTTTTAAGGACTATGTGATGTTGTGAGCTGTGCTACTTGTACTTGATTCATTGCACCATATGTGTTATTTTTATTGTTATGACAATTGCCTTATGGCCGAATGAGTTGGATGGTTTGCCTGCATCCTGACACGTGATGCTATGATCTTTGCCTTATTATGACACGCGCCTAGTGGCAGAGTAATTCATGTAACAACAGTTGTCTTACATGGTTCATGTGCACCTTTATGACACGCGCCTAGTGGCACAGTCATTTATGTTATGTGGCCTGATGTGCTTTTCATGCTACAAAGTGAGTTATGGTCTAATGTGTTTGTATGTGCAACACAAAGGACATTTGATATAACCTTGTGTGGAGTCTCTTTTTATGGTGTGCCTAGTGAGTCACTGGTGTGTGTGTTGTGTAAACGCTTCACACATTGCCTCTGGGATAAACCTGACTGCTCGTGCCAAGCTACCAAGAGAGTGAGCAAGGGTTATCTTCCCTGATTGTCCGAAGACTGGACAAGTGACATCCCGCCTGAAAAAATCAGGTACGGACCCAGCTGACTGGATCCCTTTTTCGTCCGGTGTCAGCTATCCCCTTCGTCACAGAGTTGGAGGAAAAGTATGTCCACAACCAACTCTGTCAGCACACCAAACAGTTCAAGTTGCTTGACAAGTTCCAATTTGTGTTTAAAATAGGGGCACACACCTTGGATACAGTAAACACTTTGCCCTATCTGGGCCTTTTGTTTGATGGTGAAATTCAATTCAGCCCACTGGTTGAGGAACACTGTACCAAGCTGGTCTCTTCGAACGGTGAAATATTAAGCTTTGCTCGTAGGCTGGGACGATGGTGCCCTGAACAAGTAATGACTTTATATGGCTCAATTAGTTTGGTAAAGGCCCTGTATGGTGCGGAGGTGTGGGGCTTCAGGGACTGTAAACAACTACAAGTACAAGAAGACAAATTTCTCCGCAGAATCCTGAAAATCCCACACTCCACCTCTGCCGAAATTGCTCCGACAGAACTTGGGATTCCATATATTTCAGACTATGTCAAGTTGAGGCGAATTATAGTATGGATCAGAATATGGACTAACCCGGAGGCAGCATTGAGCAGGGAAATTGTCACAGACTGTCTGCAAAGGGATAAGGGGTTACAAATTCCCTGGATAAAATAAGTTAAATGCACTTTAGAGAATATAGACCAGCATCTCCTTTTTAGCGACCCTTCCTCGATTTCTATCAGTTGTTAAACAAGGGTCAAAAAGTTGCTTTTAGAAAAATGTGAAACTGCTAGACTTGGTCCTGGACCCTTAAAGAGATCAATAGCAGCTCATGGTCTAGTCAGTAATGGGGCGGGTATGGAACCCTATCTGTTCTTGATGTATAACCAGCATGATAGATTTTTATTGTGCCGTTTTAGGCTCAATCTGTTACCTAATATCTTAGCGTATCCCTCTGGTTTTACTGTAACGATTGAGCAGAAGGGTGCCTGCGGCTGCGACCATAGGTCTCGGCAGGATACCCTTCATTTTGTACTTTTATGTTCATTTTATCGAAATCCTAGGCGTAGATTTTTGGTTGACATCCTCAGGAAGCAGAAATTTCGCCATGCAAGATCTGCATTGCTTTTCTTACAGAGAGCTAGTGATACGCACAGCTTATGCACTATTATAAGCTTTATAAAAGTAGCAGTAAGACTGAGAAACACAAGAAATTAACCAACCTTTGTACATAATTAATTTCTCTTTCTATGAATTGTACCTTTTACTTCTTGTACCCTCTTCTCCCTGTAGTTTTAATTTGTCAAAAGTTCAGAAATGTAATTTAATGAAATTTTATTGTGGAATGTATTTTTATGATGGTTTTTAATCGTCGAAATAAAGACTTACTGAACTGAACTGAAGTTCCAATCAGGATTCAGACCAGGTCAGAGAAACAGCCATCTTGAACGTCTCTGGGGGCATCCTCAAAATGATAGCTGCCTCCTCACCCTCCTGGACCTCTCGTCGGCGGTTGACACGAACAATCACAACAATCTGTTAGCCCCATTTGGCTTTCTAGTAGTTCCATCAGGAAGCATCCTTGAATGGTTCTCGTTCTTTTTTACAAAACTGCTCACAACAAATCAAATTGGGTAGCTCACTGTCAAATGCGTCCCACAAGGGTCTACCATCTCCCTGACACTCTTTAACCTCTGCATGGAACCCCTGACGGGAATTCTCAAACAGTTGAACCTTGTGCTCCACATGCATGCAGATGACACCCAGCAATACATAAAGAAATCAATACTGGTAGATATCCCCTGGCTCAAACCTGGCTGCCCCGAAAACACCTCAAGCGACACTCCCCTAAAATCAAATTCGTACTCATCTCTCCTCTCAACGTCTCCACAACCACCCACGGATGGACGACCCACATAGACACCTTCAATTACAAACGAGTTATTATTTTATCTACTGAATCCGTCTGGATAACCCTCGATGAGTACCTCAAAATGCAAGGCCGTGTCAGAGCAGCCACACTCAGGGCATCCTTCCAACTCAACCTCCCGAAGAAGGTAAAACTGGTCATCCCACCACCTGGTGTCCGGATAGTAGAACGATCTCTAGTTGTCTTCAGGCTTGAATATGGCTGCACAACCTTAGCCAAGTCAAGAGCAGTATCACTCAAGTCAACCCTCAAAGCAGCAGCGAGGCTGGTAATTTGCACAAGACATTGTGACCACATCACCCCTTCTCTAAAGTCTCCCAACTGGACTCACTTGAAGCTGGGACCCAGCTGAAAATAGCTTGCCTAACACACAAAGCCCTGCACTGTGGTGAACCTACCAACCTACCTACCTACCTACCTGAAAAGATCCAAATATCAGTGGAAAGCCATCCCGGCGAAGTGCAAACTCTCTCCGGCTGGAAACTCTCAGATTTAGAAGAAAAAAAGACCTACAGATGCTCTTTCTCAGGATCTGCTCCAAAGTTAAGGAACTCTCTTCAGACAGAAATATGGTTGAATCCAACAAACTCCATATTCAAAGAAGAGGCTAAAAGGATTCTAATAGACTGATTACTATCGTAACATTAGGAAACAGAGACATCCTCCAGACAGACTGACTTCTGGGAGGACCATCTTGCTTAAAATCAGACTACAAGGCTACCAGGGGCACCCCCCACCCAATGGAACGACCAGGAATGAGGACCGCTTGATGGCATCAGCACCCCACCCCCACTGGCTGCAGGAGAACGACCACGGTGGACCCAAAGGGTGGCTCCTAACTGAGGCAGGGGGGTTTGAGAATATTGATAATGCAGCAGGCTATGGTTATGTTTACGGTGTTGTCTATGTACAGCCCTCTGATAACATAGGGGACACTCTTTTAAACAAATAAAATAAATAAATCAAACAGGGTTAGGGCCTGGTGTATCGAGGGGTGCACAAGGCTGATGTATCGAGCGGTGCACAGGCCTGATGTATCGAGCGGTGCACAGGCCTGATGTATTGAGCGGTGCACAGGCCTGATGTATCGAGGGGTGCACGGGCCTGTTGGATCAAGGGGTGCACAAGGCTGATGTATCGAGCGGTGCAGAGGCCTGATGTATCGAGGAGTGTACGGGCCAGATGTATCGAGGGGTGCACAGGCCTGATGTATTGAGGGGTGCACGGGCCTGATGTATCGAGGGGTGCACAGGCCTGATGTATTGAGGGGTGTACGGGCCTGATGTATCGAGCGGTGCACAGGCCTGATGTATCGAGCGGTGCACAGGCCTGATGTATCGAGGGGTGCACAGGCCTGATGTATCGAGGGGTGCACAGGCCTGATGTATCGAGCGGTGCACAGGCCTGATGTATCGAGGGGTGCACGGGCCTGATGTATCGAGCGGTGCACAGGCCTGATGTATCGAGCGGTGCACAGGCCTGATGTATCGAGGGGTGTACGGGCCTGATGTATCGAGGGGTGCACAGGCCTGATGTATCGAGCGGTGCACAGGCCTGATGTATTGAGGGGTGTACGGGCCTGATGTATCGAGGGGTGCACAGGCCTGATGTATCGAGGGGTGCACGGGCCTGATGTATCGAGCGGTGCACAGGCCTGATGTATCGAGGGGTGCACAGGCCTGATGTATCGAGGGGTGCACAGGCCTGATGTATCGAGGGGTGCACGGGCCTGATGTATCGAGGGGTGCACGGGCCTGATGTATCGAGGGGTGCACAGGCCTGATGTATCGAGCGGTGCACAGGCCTGATGTATCGAGGGGTGCACGGGCCTGATGTATCGAGCGGTGCACAGGCCTGATGTATCGAGGGGTGCACAGGCCTGATGTATCTAGCGGTGCACAGGCCTGATGTATCGAGGGGTGCACGGGCCTGATGTATCGAGCGGTGCACAGGCCTGATGTATTGAGGGGTGTACGGGCCTGATGTATCGAGGGGTGCACAGGCCTGATGTATCGAGCGGTGCACAGGCCTGATGTATTGAGGGGTGTACGGGCCTGATGTATCGAGCAATGCACAGGCCTGATGTATCGAGGGGTGCACGGGCCTGATGTATCGAGGTGTGTATGGGCCAGCTGTATCGAGGGGTGCACAGGCCTGATGTATCGAGCGGTGCACAGGCCTGATGTATCGAGGGGTGTACGGGCCTGATGTATCGAGGGGTGCAAAGGCATGATGTATCGAGGGGTGCACGGGCCTGTTGGATCAAGGGGTGCACAAGGCTGATGTATCGAGCGGTGCACAGGCCTGATGTATCGAGGAGTGTACGGGCCTGATGTATCGAGGGGTGCACAGGCCTGATGTATCGAGGGGTGCACGGGCCTGATGTATCGAGGGGTGTATGGGCCAGCTGTATCGAGGGGTGCACAGGCCTGATGTATCGAGCGGTGCACAGGCCTGATGTATCGAGGGGTGTACGGGCCTGATGTATCGAGGGGTGCACAGGCCTGATGTATCGAGCGGTGCACAGGCCTGATGTATTGAGGGGTGTACGGGCCTGATGTATCGAGGGGTGCACAGGCCTGATGTATCGAGCGGTGCACAGGCCTGATGTATTGAGGGGTGTACGGGCCTGATGTATCAAGCAATGCACAGGCCTGATGTATCGAGGGGTGCACGGGCCTGATGTATCGAGGTGTGTATGGGCCAGCTGTATCGAGGGGTGCACAGGCCTGATGTATCGAGCGGTGCACAGGCCTGATGTATCGAGGGGTGTACGGTCCTGATGTATCGAGGGGTGTACAGGCCTGATGTATCGAGGGGTGCACAGGCCTGATGTATCGAGCGGTGCACAGGCCTGATGTATTGAGGGGTGTACGGGCCTGATGTATCGAGGGGTGCACAGGCCTGATGTATCGAGGGGTGTATGGGCCTGCTGTATCGAGGGGTGCACAGGCCTGATGTATCGAGCGGTGCACAGGCCTGATGTATCGAGGGGTGTACGGGCCTGATGTACCAAGGGTAGGGGTGGGTGGCACAAAATTTTGCAGAGTTACAGAAAAACCCTGCGAGATTCAGTGAAATCCTGACAATGGGTGGAAAATATGTAGCTTGCGCAGCACTTTAGAGCTGTTAGACCGCTGCTCCGAAAATCAGCGCAAGCGGCACCATGCGTTGTGCCAGAGCGCACGGCCATTCGAGTTGATTTTGCTGCCGCTCGAGCAGAAAATCTACTTGAACGGCACTGAATCTACTCGAAAGGCAGCCCTCTTTGACCATGATGGCTTGCATCCCTCGACGTTATAAAATGGCGACAGAAGGCTGTGTGGCGACCGAAAAGCATGACAGGGGCTGGCAAATCTCACAATTGTTATGGAAGCCTGACATTGCTCCTGTGAGGTGCAAAGAGCAGAATAATTCTGCATGTGCGGATTGGCAGAATTTGTCAGAAACTCCACGTTATGATTATGAACATAATGCGGAGTTACCCAAATTCTGCCAATTTTAGAAGCTGATTTGTAATTCCGCCAGGGCCTGATCAAGTATGTATAAAGGGTGTAGAGGGCTGAAGTACAAAGGGGTGTAGAGGGCTGAAGTACAAAGGGGTGTACCGGGCTGAAGTACAAAGGGGTGTACAGGGCTGAAGTATAAAGGGGTGTAGAGGGCTGAAGTACAAAGGGGTGTACGGGGCTGAAGTACAAAGGGGTGTACGGGGCTGAAGTACAAAGGGGTGTACGGGGCTGAAGTACAAAGGGGTGTAGAGGGCTGAAGTACAAAGGGGTGTACGGGGCTGAAGTACAAAGGGTGTACGGGGCTGAAGTACAAAGGGGTGTACGGCGCTGAAGTACAAAGGGGTGTAGAGGGCTGAAGTACAAAGGGGTGAAGAGGGCTGAAGTACAAAGGGGTGTACGGGGCAGAAGTACAAAGGGGTGTACGGTGCTGAAGTACAAAGGGGTGTAGAGGGCTGAAGTACAAAGGGGTGTACAGGGCTGAAGTACAAAGGGGTGTACGGGGCTGAAGTACAAAGGGGTGTACGGGGCTGAAGTACAAAGGGGTGTACGGGGCTGAAGTACAAAGGGGTGTAGAGGGCTGAAGTACAAAGGGGTGTACGGGGCTGAAGTACAAAGGAGTGTAGAGGGCTGAAGTACAAAGGGGTGTACGGGGCTGAAGTACAAAGGGGTGTAGAGGGCTGTAGTACAAAGGGGTGTACGGGGCTGAAGTACACAGGGGTGTACGGAGCTGAAGTACAAAGGGGTGTAGAGGGCTGAAGTACAGAGGGGTGTACGGGGCTGAAGTACAAAGGGGTGTAGAGGGCTGAAGTACAAAGGGGTGTACGGGCTGAACTACAAAGGGGTGTACGGGGCTGAAGTACAAAGGGGTGTAGAGGGCTGAAGTGCAAAGGGGTGTACGGGGCTGAAGTACAAAGGGGTGTACGGGGCTGAAGTACAAAAGGGTGTACGGGGCAGAAGTACAAAAGGGTGTAGAGGGCAGAAGTACAAAGGGGTGTAGAGGGCTGAAGTACAAAGGGGTGTAGAGGGCTGAAGTACAAAGGGGTGTACGGGGCTGAAGTACAAAGGGGTGTACGGGGCTGAAGTACAAAGCGGTCTACTGGGCTGAAGTACAAAGCGGTGTACGGGGCTGAAGTACAAAGGGGTGTACGGGGCTGAAGTACAAAGGGGTGTAGAGGGCTGAAGTACAAAGGGGTGTACAGGGCTGAAGTACAAAGGGGTGTACGGGGCTGAAGTACAAAGGGGTGTACGGGGCTGAAGTACAAAGGGGTGTAGAGGGCTGAAGTACAAAGGGGTGTACGGGGCTGAAGTACAAAGGGGTGAGAGGGCTGAAGTACAAAGGGGTGTAGAGGCCTGAAGTACAAAGGGGTGTACGGGGCTGAAGTACAAAGGGGTGTACGGGGCTGAAGTACAAAGGGGTATACGGGGCTGAAGTACAAAGGGGTGTATGGGGCTAAAGTACAAAGGGGTGTACGGGGCTGAAGTACAAAGGGGTGTACAGGGCTGAAGTACAAAGGGGTGTAGAGGGCTGAAGTACAAAGGTGTGTACGGGGCTGAAGTACAAAGGGGTGTAAAGGGCTGAAGTACAAAGGGATGTAGAGGGCTGAAGTACAAAGGGGTGTAGAGGGCTGAAGTACAAAGGGCTGTACGGGCTGAAGTACAAAGGGGTGTAGAGGGCTGAAGTACAAAGGGGTGTACGGGGCTGAAGTACAAAGGGGTGTACGGGGCTGAAGTACAAAGGGGTGTAGAGGGCTGAAGTACAAAGGGGTTTACAGGGCTGAAGTACAAAGGGGTGTACGGGGCTGAAGTAGAAAGGGGTGTAGAGGGCTGAAGTACAAAGGGGTGTACGGGCTGAAGTACAAAGGGGTGTAGAGGGCTGTAGTACAAAGGGGTGTACGGGGCTGAAGTACACAGGGGTGTACGGAGCTGAAGTACAAAGGGGTGTAGAGGGCTGAAGTACAGAGGGGTGTACGGGGCTGAAGTACAAAGGGGTGTAGAGGGCTGAAGTACAAAGGGGTGTACGGGGCTGAACTACAAAGGGGTGTACGGGGCTGAAGTACAAAGGGGTGTAGAGGGCTGAAGTGCAAAGGGGTGTACGGGGCTGAAGTACAAAGGGGTGTACGGGGCTGAAGTACAAAAGGGTGTACGGGGCAGAAGTACAAAGGGGTGTAGAGGGCAGAAGTACAAAGGGGTGTAGAGGGCTGAAGTACAAAGGGGTGTAGAGGGCTGAAGTACAAAGGGGTGTACGGGGCTGAACTACAAAGGGGTGTACGGGGCTGAAGTACAAAGGGGTGTAGAGGGCTGAAGTGCAAAGGGGTGTACGGGGCTGAAGTACAAAGGGGTGTACGGGGCTGAAGTACAAAAGGGTGTACGGGGCAGAAGTACAAAGGGGTGTAGAGGGCAGAAGTACAAAGGGGTGTAGAGGGCTGAAGTACAAAGGGGTGTACGGGGCTGAAGTACAAAGGGGTGTACGGGGCTGAAGTACAAAGCGGTGTACGGGGCTGAAGTACAAAGGGGTGTACGGGGCTGAAGTACAAAGGGGTGTACGGGGCTGAAGTACAAAGGGGTGTAGAGGGCTGAAGTACAAAGGGGTGTACGGGGCTGAAGTACAAAGGGGTGTAGAGGGCTGAAGTACAAAGGGGTGTACGGGGCTGAAGTACAAAGGGGTGTACGGGGCTGAAGTACAAAGGGGTGTAGAGGGCTGAAGTACAAAGGGGTGTACGGGGCTGAAGTACAAAGGGGTGAGAGGGCTGAAGTACAAAGGGGTGTAGAGGCCTGAAGTACAAAGGGGTGTACGGGGCTGAAGTACAAAGGGGTGTACGGGGCTGAAGTACAAAGGGGTATACGGGGCTGAAGTACAAAAGGGTGTACGGGGCAGAAGTACAAAGGGGTGTAGAGGGCAGAAGTACAAAGGGGTGTAGAGGGCTGAAGTACAAAGGGGTGTACGGGGCTGAAGTACAAAGGGGTGTACGGGGCTGAAGTACAAAGCGGTGTACGGGGCTGAAGTACAAAGGGGTGTACGGGGCTGAAGTACAAAGGGGTGTACGGGGCTGAAGTACAAAGGGGTGTAGAGGGCTGAAGTACAAAGGGGTGTACGGGGCTGAAGTACAAAGGGGTGTAGAGGGCTGAAGTACAAAGGGGTGTACGGGGCTGAAGTACAAAGGGGTGTACGGGGCTGAAGTACAAAGGGGTGTAGAGGGCTGAAGTACAAAGGGGTGTACGGGGCTGAAGTACAAAGGGGTGAGAGGGCTGAAGTACAAAGGGGTGTAGAGGCCTGAAGTACAAAGGGGTGTACGGGGCTGAAGTACAAAGGGGTGTACGGGGCTGAAGTACAAAGGGGTATACGGGGCTGAAGTACAAAGGGGTGTATGGGGCTAAAGTACAAAGGGGTGTACGGGGCTGAAGTACAAAGGGGTGTACAGGGCTGAAGTACAAAGGGGTGTAGAGGGCTGAAGTACAAAGGTGTGTACGGGGCTGAAGTACAAAGGGGTGTAGAGGGCTGAAGTACAAAGGGATGTAGAGGGCTGAAGTACAAAGGGGTGTAGAGGGCTGAAGTACAAAGGGCTGTACGGGCTGAAGTACAAAGGGGTGTACGGGGCTGAAGTACAAAGGGGTGTAGAGGGCTGAAGTACAAAGGGGTTTACAGGGCTGAAGTACAAAGGGGTGTACGGGGCTGAAGTACAAAGGGGTGTAGAGGGCTGAAGTACAAAGGGGTTTACAGGGCTGAAGTACAAAGGGGTGTACGGGGCTGAAGTAGAAAGGGGTGTAGAGGGCTGAAGTACAAAGGGGTGTACGGGCTGAAGTACAAAGGGGTGTACGGGGCTGAAGTACAAAGGGGTGTAGAGGGCTGAAGTGCAAAGGGGTGTAAGGGGCTGAAGTACAAAGGGGTGTAGAGGGCTGAAGTACAAAGGGGTGTACAGGGCTGAAGTACAAAGGGCTGTACAGGGCTGAAGTACAAAGGGGTGTAGTGGGCTGAAGTACAAAGGGGTGTAGAGGGCTGAAGTACAAAGGGGTGTACAGGGCTGAAGTACAAAGGGGTGTACAGGGCTGAAGTACAAAGGGGTGTAGAGGGCTGAAGTACAAAGGGGTGTAGAGGGCTGAAGTACAAAGGGGTGTACAGGGCTGAAGTACAAAGGGGTGTACGGGGCTGAAGTACAAAGGGGTGTAGAGGGCTGAAGTACAAAGGGGGTTACAGGGCTGAAGTACAAAGGGGTGTAGAGGGCTGAAGTACAAAGGGGTGTACGGGGCTGAAGTACAAAGGGGTGTACGGGGCTGAAGTAGAAAGGGGTGTACGGGGCTGAAGTACAAAGGGGTGTAGGGGGCTGAAGTACAAAGGGGTGTACAGGGCTGAAGTACAAAGGGGTGTACAGGGCTGAAGTACAAAGGGGTGTACGGGGCTGAAGTACAAAGGGGTGTACGGGGCTGAAGTACAAAGGGGTGTAGAGGGCTGAAGTACAAAGGGGTGTACCGGGCTGAAGTACAAAGGGGTGTACGGGGCTGAAGTAGAAAGGGGTGTACGGGGCTGAAGTACAAAGGGGTGTAGGGGGCTGAAGTACAAAGGGGTGTACAGGGCTGAAGTACAAAGGGGTGTACGGGGCTGAAGTACAAAGGGGTGTAGAGGGCTGAAGTACAAAGGGGTGTACGGGGCTGAAGTACAAAGGGGTGTACGGGGCTGAAGTACAAAGGGGTGTAGGGGGCTGAAGTACAAAGGGGTGTACGGGGCTGAAGTACAAAGGGGTGAGAGGGCTGAAGTACAAAGGGGTGTAGAGGCCTGAAGTACAAAGGGGTGTACGGGGCTGAAGTACAAAGGGGTGTACGGGCTGAAGTAGAAAGGGGTGTACGGGGCTGAAGTACAAAGGGGTGTAGGGGGCTGAAGTACAAAGGGGTGTACAGGGCTGAAGTACAAAGGGGTGTACAGGGCTGAAGTACAAAGGGGTGTACGGGGCTGAAGTACAAAGGGGTGTACGGGGCTGAAGTACAAAGGGGTGTAGAGGGCTGAAGTACAAAGGGGTGTACGGGGCTGAAGTACAAAGGGGTGTACGGGGCTAAAGTACAAAGGGGTGTAGAGGGCTGAAGTACGAAGGGGTGTACGGGGCTGAAGTACAAAGGGGTGTGTACGGGGCTGAAGTACAAAGGGGTGTACGGGGCTGAAGTACAAAGGGGTGTAGAGGGCTGAAGTACAAAGGGGTGTACGGGGCTGAAGTACAAAGGGGTGTAGGGGGCTGAAGTACAAAGGGGTGTAGGGGGCTGAAGTACAAAGGGGTGTACGGGGCTGAAGTACAAAGGGGTGTACGGGGCTGAAGTACAAAGGGGTGTACGGGGCTGAAGTATCTAGGTGGGTATGGGTCTGATGTATCCAGAGGTGTAAGGGCCTGACTGATTGAAGGGTTTACAGGCCTGATGTACAGAGGGATGTATAGCCCAGATATATTGAGGGGTGAATGTCCCTGATGTACTGAGTGATGCTTTGGCCTGATGTATCGACGGGTGATTTGGTCGGATCTATTGAGGGATATTTTGGCCTGATATATCGAGGTGTGTTGGTGCCTGATGTATTAAGGGGTGTATAGCCCTGCTATATCGAGGGGTGTAAGGGCCTGTTGTATCGAGGGGTGTTTTGGCCTTAAGTATCAACAGGTGTTTTGGCCTGATGTGTCTAAGGTGTATGGGCTGATATATTGAGGGGTGTCTTGGCCTGGTGCATTGAGGGGTGCATGGACGGATGTCCGTGTCTATGTGACATACATACGGGCCGCTGTGTCCACGCGGCTGGTTTTGCTCACGCGCCACGCACCCCTGGCACGTGGACAGACGGCGGCGCAGCTTCTCTGCACTCTTTTTGGTGTTCTGCCACGCGCTGAATAATTTAATCTCTTATGCTTTTTTTTTTCTCCGAAGAACCAACATCTCTTGGCAGTCCTTCCATTTATTTTGACAATGTTTATTGATTTTAATAAAACATTTTGACATTTAATACATGGTGTAAGAGCGCGGCGGGTCCTACTCGGCAGTCGAATGCAAGGCGTGTAAAGCGAACCACAAACCACCTACCTGTCTTCAGTGCACCCACCTGACGCCAGCCACTCACCAAGGCCGGGTGAGGGGTGCAAACAAATGCAGGGAATGTACAAACGCACGGGGAGCCGGAAAGGACAGAATGGAAGCAGCGCCGCAGAGTTTCAATCAGGGAAACCGCAAAGCCAAACACTGAAATCCGAACTGTCTGGAAACAAACTCTTTTCATGGGGTGCTGCAGCTCGTGTCCCGGGATTCCAGTAAAACCCCACTTGAAAAGACACCTTTAATATTATTTAAACCATGAACGAGGGACACCGACACATTCTGCAACCTGCGAAATGCCTGCCTGTGGTTTGTACATACATGAATTTAAAAAGCCGTGCAAAAACACCAAAAATTAACTAATTTTAATTATGCCTCCAAGTTATTTACTGCAATTAAGCTCATTTATCATATGCAAATTAGTGCAAACTGGTCTCATTAGATACTAAATTACTCAATATGAAATGAACAATGTAGCACTCCAGTTTGTAATGAAAAATCCCTGTAGAGGCAAGCAGTACCAATTAGGCACATTTGCATATGCAAATATCCCCCTTACTTTTGGCATTTCTCTATATTTAGTTCCGTGATTTTTCAACAGGCGATGCTTGCGGGGGTTCGCTGTCACCGAGGGGCCCTTAGGGGAGCAGGTGCTTCCATCAGGGAGCGGGGGACAGCCGGGGGTCTTCAGTGATGACGGGGTGACAGTCGGGGGGGTACTGGGGGCCCAGGGTCTTCCAGCAGAAGGCTGGACTTCTGGGCGCTATGCCACAGAGAGCATAGGTGTGGGGACCAGGCAGCTCTAGTGGGAGGCTGAGCCTCGCGGGGGCTCTCTCTCACTGAGGAGATGACAGTCCGAGGGGGGGGGGGGGGGGCTGCTGGGGGCCCAGGGTCCCTCAGCAGAAGGCTGGACCTCTGGGCGCTATGCCACCGAGGATAGGTGCAGGGTCCAGGCAGCTCTAGTGGGAGGCAGAGCCTCACAAGGGACTCTCTCTCACTGAGGGGGTGACAGTCTGGGGGGGGGGGGGGCTGGGGGCCCGGTGACTTCCGCCAGAAGGTTGGCCCTCTGTGCGCTCAATCAAACAAAGAGTACTTGTGCAGCGTGGCTTATCCCCCCTGGGTGTATCCAGGCGCTATGCCACTGAGAGCATAGCTGCGGGTACAGGCAGTTCTTGAGGAAGGCTGAGCCTCGCAGGGGGCTCTCTGTCACTGAGGTCTCAGGGGAGGGGTCTCTTAGGGCACCTTCGGCCCGATGTACTAATATCTGTTTTCAAACCAGTTACGTGCAAATTGTGCGCCGCCAGCATTGAGAACAGAAATGCAAATTTTGTGTGTGACCTCTCTACCAGGTCGCATAGCAAATTCACAACTTACCTAGTTAATCAACCAATCAACATTTGTATCGCAGCTCTGTCACCCCTGGGGGTATCTGGGGAATATTGCAATTCCTCCCGCTCGCGTAATTAAGAGTCATTTGAGGAACATCCTACTGTGACGCCCATTGGGCAGGCGAGCAGCCTCTCACGGTCAGAGTTCTGCAGCCCTTAGCGCTATTTCTTAGCGCAAACCCACCCCTGGTTTGCTGTGCCAAGGAGTCAGACATGGGAGAAAGCAGCAGGGTCCCACTGCACAGGCCCGAAGGCTGCTGCTAGGAGAGGGGGGAGCTCGAATGGTTACAAACTGGCGTAGAACCCTGCATCGCATGGTGTGTTCACTCACTGCGTGGGGCCCTTACTTACAACCGAAGCACATCGCGTGAGCACGCGCCTGCAGAAAGAGTTGGCTTCACGGCGCATGAGCCATGGTGCAGGGCACTCTCTGCTGCTACCAGCCTTCTCCCGATGCCCACTGAGGGGGCGGGGCACCATGGACCGCAGGTGGGGTACATGTTGGTGTGAACCTCAAACCCCACGCAGCAGCAGTCCCACGGAGACTCACGCCCTGCTTGTGAGCCAAGATCAGTGTGGGTCGCTGTCAGTGGCTGGCACATGTCAACGCCACTGGGGGTGCGGGCGCATTGTAAGGGACAGCGTTCGAAACAGGGCATTATGCGGCAGTGGGTAGAACTTGCAGGGTTTCACTTTGCAGAGTCACCCAGTAACTCTGCGAGATTCCGCGAGAGGCAATGTTTTGGCGCGTTGCGCTGCTCGCACTGATTTTTAGCGCTGGGAGCTTATCCCGTGTTGTGAAATCAGTGAGAATGTCTCCATGCGGCCCGCCAGAGGGTGCTGCTTCTTTTTGCTGCTGAAGTGGATTTTCTGCTGTTCGAGTGGCAGTTTTTTTAAACAGAAGCAACAGCTTTCTCAATGTGAGCAGTAGCGACCTACCGTGACCGCCCGCGTTGAGAAATCTCGCCTGGAGGTGGTCTAGTGCTTGAATCTACCGGTTGTGCCCACAAACTAACCGTTGACAAACTGTGCAGTGGTTGGCGGAGTTTTTCAGAAATCCCGTGCTCCAAGCTGAGCATGGAGTGGGAAAAACAACCCCGGAGGAGCGGAGTTTAGCACCCAGCCCACGTCTTATGTCCCAGCGGCCCACACTGTACTGGGACTCCTGCCCCAAGAGCCAGTGAGGTGCCAGAGGAGGGGCTGGAGGGGACAGTCTTCCTGCCCAGGAGCCCGCCTGCTCTGAGGGTACAGGGGAGCTGGTTCCACTGCTCCTTGTTTTGCCTTCCCAGAAACAAGGAGGGTCCCCAGTTGCATCCACGCCCCCTGCCAAGAATTGATTAACATTGTCTTGTTGTGTAGTGCCTACAAATCTATTTAGGATCTGTGCATTTAGACAACATAAACTAAGGGATTGGTGCTCGGACTGATTCCAGACACTCCCATAGGAAATGACTGTTAGACCAGCTAGCTCACAGTACCACTATAAGCCCCCGAACCTTACCATGGTGTGAATCGTTTCCGGCAACCACTGAACATGACAACCCTTGATCTTTTAGGGATCGTGGACACAGTACAGTACATTTCGCTCAGTCACTCGTGCTCACTTCTTCTCAGAGAGACACACAGAATAAACGTTGGGGACAGTTTCTATTTTTATTGAACCAGAGCCATTCTAGTATAAAGTATGCATGCTGTGACAACATTAGACAGAAACATATACATATAATGGCCGTATTCACGTGTACTCCTAAGATGGAAACCCGTGCTACGTGTACCTAAGTGTACCGAGCATGTATGTAGGTGTGAAGCCAAGTATCCCTCCGCGGAAAGAGCCAGCACCATTACCTGATGTGAAAGAATGAAGGACCCCGTCTTGGTCTCGAGATGGACACCCCGCAAGGGATGTAAGAGCTCTGTGTGCTAGAGTGTCTGCGTGCAGGGACTTAAGTGTTTTGTGTCATCATGGAATATTCTTCCCTGGTTTGCCAGCCAAAATGTGGTCCTCATATACCCAAAATGCCCCCTAAGGGGTTCTACCTAGATGAGTCATGGTACTGTGGGACTGTCGTCCAAGGATGACGATAGTGGCGACCTTTGTACAGAGTTATTATGCAGAAGATGGTGATCCTACTGCGATACTAAGAATCCTCCTGCAGAATACATTATGCTCATTTTCAAAGAAAACCACACAACATTTATTATGCACCTAACTAGGTAAGAGGTCAGCACCAGAGCCATTGTGTAGAGCAAGGTAGGACAAATGAAGGTGAAAGGTCGTGCAGATTCCTAGGCCTATATTGGGGTACATTGGGGCTCCTCATAAATAACAGTCTCGCATTTTCTTTCCCTGTGTACAGCGATGGATAGTGCGCCCGCTGAAGGCAGGGCTCTTCAGAGACGGGTCTCCTGAGCCACTCTCTTCTTTGCACACACATTTTTCATAATTATTTGAAACTAACGAGTATGTACAGCACACCCACGCCCCGGGCTTCAGGCCACCGACCAAAAACAAAACGTTAGTATTAAAACCAAGGGGGCACATGGTGCAGTTTAAACAGTGAAAATATAGTTGTGAATAAACATGTCAAACTTTACAAACTTTAAATTACACGTCTTTTAAAGAAGGAACAGGTTTCGAAAAACGGTGCAAACGCTTGTAAGCAACAGTCGGTTTGTGATGAGAAAGAGCCCCGTGGAGGCAGGACACCTACCTGCAGGATGTGGCTTCCCAGGTGGTGCTCGAAGACGTCGAGAGCGGTGGAGCTGGGGCTGCGTCTCCTCTGTGTGCCTATGACTGGAGCAGACAAGAAGGGGTTACACCTTTATCAGTATTTCATGCTGTCAGCAAACAATCAATTTTAGTGAAAAATAATTTACCCTTGGGATTTCTTAGTTAAATCAAATCAATCATACCTCACATCCACACATCAACTGATGGGACAACTCCAAAGGTCAAAATTATATAAAAAAAGATATTGAAATTTATTTATTAGCACAATATATGCAATATTAAAAATGATCAGGAGATCACAGTAAATCAAATGCAATACACATTAAAAACTCAATATTTTGTGTTGTAGACACAATTATAAAACAATAAAAACATGCATGCAAAAGCAGAAGATTCAACAAAATACTACAATTGACTGTTATGGAAGGAAACCACACCAGGCCACAAAAATGCACCCTTATTGCGTTAATCTGTGCATAACTGGAACATAGCTCAAGACGAAGACTCTGTCATTATGCCCATTGCCCTGTTTACTGATTTAACTTGTGTATTTGCGTCAACGCGTTTCGGTAGAATTACCAGTTTTATTTCCACCTTCTTCAGGACAATAGAATAAAAGAGTCCTTCCACCACGTATTCCACAATTGTATCTTCACACTGTGTTTTATGGACAACTCCAGATATCTTGTCCTCGCAGTTTCGAATATATGATATTCTGTTTATTTATTAGGTTCTTATGAATCCTTATTTTCAATCTTGTGTAGATTATTCGTTACTGTCTTTTTTGTTTAAAGTACTCCTCTCACTGGCGGTATTCTATATTCATTGGGTAAGCTGATCCATAGTAGTTGCTTTACCTTAAATTTTTGCCTGTTGAAAGAAGACACAGTCTAGAGTATTATTGTTGGTCTGGTCTGTATCTCCTCACTTATAGGGCTCTATCGATCTTCTCGGTTCTTTTACGTTTGTAACCAGTCTGGTCTCGTCTATCGTATTGCCGCGATTCTGTATACAAACGTACAAGAACGGAAACGCCCTCTACGCAGGAACGTCGGCCAAGCTCCTGAGGCGATTGCAAAGCATCCAGCGCATTTGATACTCGACATCCCCCGCCGCAGCCACATCACACCACACCTGAGAGACCTGCACTGGCTCCCCGTCAACAAGAGGATAACCTTCAAGCTCCTCATTCATGCACACAAAGCTCTCCACAAGACTGGACCAGCGTACCGCAACACTCGACTCAACTTCTACACCCCCACCCGCCAGCTCCGCTCCGCCAGCCTCACCCTCGCCACAGTCCCCCACATCCGAAGAGTGACCACCGGTGGCAGATCATTCTCCCACCTCGCCGCCAAGACCTGGAACACCCTCCCCACCAGCCTACAGCAGACCCAAGATCTACTGGCCTTCAGTAGACTCCTCAAGACCTGGCTCTTCGATCACTAGCGGGACCCCCCACACTCCCAGAGCCTTGAGACCTCACAGGAGTGTAGTGCGCTTTACAAGTGTTTTGATTGAGTGCCCAGCTTATGGGATAGCAAGGAAAAAATGGATAAAACCACTGTGTAGAAATATAGGCGTGAGATCGCATCAAGAGACAGAAAGGATACTAAAAACCGATACCTGCCAAGTATTTGTCTTCGCTGTAAGTAGATTTTTGTTAGCAGTGAATTTTATTAGGATAAAGGCAGGAGAGAAGTTCTAGAACATGTATACGAATCTGAAAATAGGCCCAAGAAAGTTACTAGGGAATAATGTGGGATGCTGGGTTTAAATTAGTAGTATTGTAAAATCACATCAGTAAGAAGTTGTATCACTATGGAAAATGCCTTTGGATGAAATTGTTTTCTTTTTAAAAATGTACCTTTTATGATACGGTAGTTTCGAAATTAAGAATGGAATTGAATTCAATCAATTGATTGTTTGATTGTGCGTGTGTGTGTGTCAATTATGATAACTATGTACGCATGTCACTAGATGTTATGTCTCTTTATACAAGTATTTGTCACACATATGGAATGAGTTCATTGGTATTTTTTAAAGAGTAGACCATTATCTCTGTGTAGACTCACCCAGATGTTAGTGAAAATGGCAGAAGAATGGAAGATAAAACATTTTTGTTCGGCAATCATCTATATCACCAAAGGCGTGGCACCTCTATGGGTGACTGCTTCTCCCCCTGCTATGCCAGTTTACACCCGGGAAGGTGGGAGGAGAGAGCACTGAGGGGCAACCACAGAGAAATATGGGGGCAGAACAGGAAGTTTGACTGTGGTTTATAGATGATTGATTTGTAATTTGGAGGGGCACCGAGGAGAGGGCAAGACAATTTGTGAACAGAGTTAATGTTAATTGAATTGAATTTAAATTTTACATATGAGGTCAGCCGAAAGAGGGTTAATTTTCTTGACTTAGAGGTTTTCATTGAGAACAACACAAAGGCCACAACATTGGTTAACTCGCTCCTACACACCACTCGTTTCCATACAAAATATCTCAAAGCCAGTGTCCCATATGGGGAAATGTTGCGGGCAAGCAAACCCGTAGTCTAAATACTGATGTAAGAGCCTGTCAGAACGAAATGTTCAGAAGGTTCAAACAAAGAGGAAACAAAATAGTGGTATTTAAATTGTTATTTGTGTGCGTGATGTAAAGCGCTCTGACGCCCTGCACTGGAATGAGAAGTGCTACTATTCATCCCAATGCAAGGTGTCAGAGAGCTTTACATCACACGGACAGATTATACGTTGACAATAAATCATATGTGTATACGTCAATACAAAGGATGCTTTACATAAGACAGTGAGAGTTACAAGGTGTTGTAACAACATGTCCTTCGTACGTCATTGTTCATTATTAGAAGGATTACAATTTATGAACTAAAAGTAACAAAAGGACCTCGGTTTTAATAGCCCACTTACCTATCTACATAAAATAAAAATCTGTCATCTGCATTGTAGTGTAGTTCCTATATTCCCAATAGGCTCTGTGCTTTGGAATAACATAAACAGCAGTGTAGACGTAGGACTGAGGTCATTTAGGTCTCTACTGACTATGTTAGACTTAATTAGTTTTGCCAGCTAGCTCAGAGGTCACTAGAAGCTTTCTCGAATGAATAGGGAGGGGTTAACTTCCCTGATTTAGACAAGAAGGGATTAGCTTCTGACAACCATATAACATGACAACTTTACTCCCCCAGAATAAGGAGTGTATCTCTAGAGTCGTGTGAAAACAATAGGCAGCTATTTCACTCAGTCAGTCGTGCATGCTTAGTTCCACCAGAGTGCAGAGAAATAGAGAGACAGGCGTTTTCAGTAAAAGGTGTTATTTTATTGAGCAGTCTACTTTCTCATGCAAGAGAAGTGAATTGCCACAATTGCAATACTTATCATGAAGTAAAGTGCGTACAGTGAAAGGAGTATTATGAAATAATACTGTAAAAGCATTGATATGGTTTTTTAGCCATATGATACTTTAAAACGGATAAAATATTTACATACATAAAACATTGACTAACGAACTCAACTGGCGCTTCTAAGATACGCCTACCCCGGTGTACCTGACCTAAGCCTAATATGTGGGAAGGAGTAAGTAAGTTGCAGTTTTAAGTTAAGTTGGGTTTTTGCCAAGTATCGAAATCAAGAATTCTCTCTAAGGTTTGAATCAGCTCCGTACCTTGGTTATAGAATGAAGGAGGTCTTGTATCTCGTTTCTCAAGGCTCAATCTCCCAGTAACCCGCAAGGATGACTGGAAACACCGGAGCTGGATTTCTCAGTGTGAGAAAAAGCAGCTTCTCCAGTGTGTCAAAGGGGAGGGGCGGCTTCCGTGGGCTCTCGCATCAGCTGGGCATCGGATAAGTAGATAGCCACTCTGCTCCACACCACCGTGTGTTGCTTAAGGCAAGTGTTGGTATATTTATACCTGGAAGCTGCTGTGTTTGACGTAAGGTTGGACATAAGACGTCAATAAAAGATGCCACTAAGAACTGACTGTTCCTTTAGTGCTCGCAGGAGTTCAATGACAAATCAAAACAAAGACATGGGGAATTCCCAGGTTGCTGAAGGTTTGGTGTGTCGAAAGAACTCGTTGCGCTCTCTAGGAATCTAGGAAAGTAGCTTTGCCGTATTTGGGCTGCATGGGCAATGACTGAATACGGGTAAGATTTGTATGCCTTCATTAGGACATGATTTATCATAACCGCATAAGGGCATGAATCAGGAATATTTAATTAGGGTCCTAGATACATTCACAACAGCATGTTACATGATGTGCTTTGCAGGAGACGCATTAACCCTTGATGCTACTATGATTCACACCTAGTTGTAAGCAGAACACAGATTTCTCCAACAAACATATTATCCTCCAGAGGTACCTCACCATTATCATTCCCTGAGATTCACCTGGGATACAAAGGTCTCTGCAGCAGGTGCCTTACCTTCATAAGATATTTAAAAATGCTGACATTGCAATCAAGGAAGCAGCACAGATTTGCTGCCATATTTCTCCTTGATGCCAATTTCTTTGAGGCAGGGTTTAAAAAAAAAGTTGAGGCCCAGATTTTGCATCTGGTTCGCCTCAATATTTTTGCCACAACTCCAATGAAAATCACATTTATTAAATCGTGTAATGTGCTCAAATGTACTAATGATTGACCTGCTAAACAAAGATCTGATGTCACTTCCTAAGAGGTCATTGGCTGTGATGCCACATGGGATGTCACGTGCCGTGGTGTCGCTCCCTGTGATGTCACACTCAGTGTTGTTGCTTCCTGTGATGTCACTTCTTGTGATGTCACGCACAGTGATGTCACACACAGTCTGCCTACCTCAGTGAGCCCCCCACTTCTTGTTTTAGGTCTTGAGCCCTGGCTGTGACTCGGAGATGCAGGAGGGGGGACAGTTTCCAGCAGTGCGTCAGAGCTCCCACCGCCCTGGGGAGAGTCCTGACTTCTGATATAAATCCATTGGAGGCGGTTCTAGCACCAGGGCAGGATGTCTACATAACCCGACAGTGCGCTCCGAGAGGCGTCATGGCTGGCGCTAGGATTCTGCAGTCTGATTCGATACAATAAATCGATTAGTCACATCTCGTCATCCCCAAAGGCAGATTTGCGCCCTGCGGTGCAGCCAATCAGCGGCCAATGGCGCCCGATTCGCGGACCTGTTCCGCAATCAAAGGCTGCAGGCAGCACACAGCCACGGGGATAGGTACACGATACACAGGCACACAACCCTATACGTGGGTCACTGTAGGCAGCACACAGACACACTTGTCTATTCCTGGCCCAACGGATCGAGTGCACAAAGACACACACACACACACACACACATGTACACATACACACACACACACCCCCTCCCCCCACCCGGAGACCAGTAGGCAGCACACAGCAACGGGGATATGTACACTATACACAGACACACAACCCTATACGTGGGTCACTGTAGGCAGCACACAGACACACTTGTCTATTCCTGGTCCACTGGATGGAGCGCACAATGACACACACACACACACACACACACACACACACACACACACCACACACACACACACACACACATCCGGAGACCAGTAGGCAGCACACAGCAACGGGATGGGTACACTATATACAGACACATATATGTGAGTCACTGTTGGCAGCACACAGACACACTTGTTTATTCCTGGCCAATGGATTGAGCACATAAACACACACACAGTCATACATCCTGATGCTCTGCATGCAGTACATGAACATGTGCACCACATGCAGACACACATCTGAGTATCCCTAAGTCACTGTTGAGTGCATGTGAAGATAGGTACAGCACACATTCAGGGACACAAACACAGCTGCGCATATGCTTAGCAAACAATTACAGGATTCACCCCCCCCTACCCCTCCCACACCTTTTGCCTTTTTAGGTCTCGCCTGAGACAGGGCATGCTCTGTTGTTAGCAAGACATTTCACTTACTAAAAGGGGCTTGGGGCCCACCCATTGATTGCCATTCATTGGCTTTATTGTCACTCTTATTTGTTGACTCCAAATTAGCCAGCATGTGCTGGGTTCACTGCTCCTTCTTTTGTTTCTTCTTTTCATGGAGCATGGACCAAGTACTGATTGCTTCATTCTGATTAGTGTCCTTATGCAGCTAGCACAGTGGTTGACATACAGTTTTTTCTGTCTTCTTCCGCAGTCAGTGTTGTCTATTTTGCTTGTTTATTTCCATTCTCTCATTGTCTGTGTTGCTTGTTCCCTCCCCTCTCCCACACTCCCATTGTCCATATCACCCTCCCTCCCTGTGTCTGTGTTGCTTGTTTCCTTCCCCTCCAGTGATCTGTGTTGCTTGTTCCCTCCTCCTCCCTCCCTTGGTCTCTGTTGCTTGTTCCCTCCTCCTCCCTTCCATTGTCTGTGTTGCTTGTGCTCTTTGCTCTCCCTCCCATTGTCTGTTTTGCTTGTTCCGTCCCCCTCCCCGTTATCTGTTGGTTGTTCCCTCCAGTTGTCTGTATTACTTGTTCCCTCTCTCCTGTTATCTGTTGCTTCTTCTTTTCCCCCATTGTCTGTGTTGCTTGTTCCTTCCTTACTCTCTCCTGCTGTGTGTATTACGTATTCCACCCCCTCCCACCCTTCCATTGTCCATATCACTTGTCCCCTCCCTCCCCTTGTCTGTGTTGCTCGTTCTGTCCCCCTCCCTCTCGCTATCTGTATTGCTTGTTCCCTTCCCCTCCCACCCTCCCATTGTCCATGTCGCTTGTTTCCTCCTCCCCTCTTCCGTTGTTTGTGTTGCTTGTTCCCTCCCCTCCTAATATTGTCTGTGTTTCTTGTTCCCTCCCCATCCCCCCATTGTCTGTGTTGCTTGTTCCCTCCTCTTCACTCCCGCTGTCTGTGCTGCTTGTTCCCTTTCCCCTCCCTCCTGCAATCTGTATTGCTTGTTTACTCCCCCCTGCCTCCCTTGTTCTGTGTTGCTTGTTCTCTCTGCCCTCCCTCCTGATGTCTGTATTGCTTGTTCCATCTCCCTCCCTCTCGTTGTCTGTGTTGCTTATTCCCTTTTCCCTCACCCCCCTTGGTCTGTGTTGCTTGTTCTCTCAGCCCTCCCTTCTCATGTCTGTATTGCTTGTTCCCTCCACCTCCTTCCCGTTGTCTGTGTTGCTTGTTCCCTCCACCTCCTTCCCGTTGTCTGTGTTGCTTGTTCCCTCCACCTCCTTCCCGTTGTCTGTGTTGCTTGTTCCCTCCTCTTCCCTCCCATTGTCTGTTTTGCTTGTTCCCTTTCCCCTCCCTCCTACAATCTGTATCGCTTGTTCCCTCCCCCCTCCCTCCCTTGGTCTTTATTGCTTGTTCCCTTCCCCCTTCCTACCATTGTCTGTGTTGCTTGTTCCCTTCCCCTCCCGCCCATTGTATGTGTTGCTTTTTCCCTCCTCTCTCCGATCCACCCATTGTCCATATTTTTTGTTCCCTCCTCTTCCCTCCCGTTGTTTGTGTTGCTTGTTCCCTTTCCCCTCCCTCCTACAATCTGTATCGCTTGTTCCCTCCCCCTCCCTCCCATTGTCTGTGTTGCTTGTTTACCCCCCCATTGTCTGTGTTGCTTGTTCCCTCCCCCCTCCCTCCCGTTGTCTGTGTTGCTTGTTTACCCCCCCATTGTCTGTGTTGCTTGTTTACCCCCCCCCTGTCTTTGTTGCTTGTTCCCTCCCCCCTCCTTCCCGTTGTCTGTGTTGCTTCTTCCCTCCTCTTCCCTCCCGTTGCTTGTGTTGCTTGTTCCCTTTCCCCTCCCTCCTACAATCTGTATCGCTTGTTCCCTCCCCCTCCCTCCCATTGTCTGTGTTGCTTGTTTACCCCCCCATTGTCTGTGTTGCTTGTTCCCTCCCCCCTCCCTCCCGTTGTCTGTGTTGCTTGTTTACCCCCCCATTGTCTGTGTTGCTTGTTTACCCCCCCCATTGTCTGTGTAGCTTGTTTACCCCCCCCCCATTGTCTGTGTTGCTTGTTCCCTCCCCCCTCCCTCCCGTTGACTGTGTTGCTTCTTCCCTCCTCTTCCCTCCCGTTGCTTGTGTTGCTTGTTTCCTTTCCCCTCCATCCTGCAATCCGATTCACTTGTTCCCTCCTCCCTCACTCCTTTTCTCTGTGTTGCTTGTTCTCTCTGTACTCCCTCCTTATGTCTGTATTGCTTGTTCCATCCCCTCCCTCCTGTTGTCTGTGTTGTTTATTCCTCCCTCTCTCCGACCCACCCATTGTCCATATCGTTTGTTCCCTCCTCCCCCTCCAGTTGTCTGTGTTGCTTGTTCCCTCCTCTTCCCTCACGTTGTCTGTATCACTTGTTCCCTCTCCCCTCCCTCCCTTGGTCTGTGTTGCCCCTCCCCCTTCCCCAGGGCCACGCCTCTGCCCACCCCGTGCCTTGTAAAGCTCCGGGTGGCTCTGAGGCCCTGCCCCTGTCCCCAGGGCCACGCCTCTGCTCCCCTCCTCCCATTTACAGCTTCGGGGGCTCCCCACGGAGACTGCCCTGGTAATGAGAGGCTCTAAGTTTACAAGCTCCATAAACATATTCATGTCACCCCTGTTAATTCCTCTGTCGCGTCCCCCCCTCCCCAAGCATCGGAGAAACAGAAGAGAAGAGAATCAGCTGCAGTGGGATAGGGCAGAGGTTAGAGGCTACAGGGCCGCGGGTCAGAGGGTGCAGGCAGGGCACAAGTCCTAAAAAAAGAAGTGGGGGGATGCTGTCGCCGGAAGTGATGTCACAACAGGAAGTGACGTCATGAAAGGTGGCCTACACCATTGGGCTCATTGCCTCCCCTTGCTCACCCCTTAGATGCGATTGATTCTGAGAAGCCAGCGCATGAGCAGGGTGTTGTGAGCTCCGATCTCTCGCCCCAGAGAGGCCAAAGAGTGAAGTCCAGCTGTTTTGCAGGGGGGACGGCGTCCATCCTGTAAAATAAGTGGGGGAACTCCGTCCACCCGCGTGGTACCCCAACTCGAGCCCTGGGTGCAGGGGAAAAGGTCAGAGGCTGCATGGGCAAAGGTCAGAGGCTCAGGTCAGAGGATGCGGGACGCAGGCCAGAGGCTGCAGGGGCACAGGTCAGAGACTACAGGGGCAAAGGCCAGAAGCTGCAGGGGCACAGGTCAGAGGCTTCGGGGGCATATGTCAGAGGCTGCAAGGCAGAGGTCAGAGGCTGCCGGGGCACAGGTCAGAGGCTGCGAGGCAGAGGTCAGAGGCTGTGAGGGCGCAGGTCAGAGGCTTCGGGGGCACAGGTCAGAGGATGCGGGGGCAGAGGTCAGAGGCTGTGAGGGTGCAGGTCAGAGGCTGTGAGGGCGCAGGCCAGAGGTTGCGAGGGCGCAGGTCAGAGGCTATCAGGGGCGCAGGTTAGAGGCTGTGAGGGTGCAGGTCAGAGGCTTCGGGGGCACAGGTCAGAGGATGCGGGGGCAGAGGTCAGAGGCTGTTAGGGCGCAGGCCAGAGGTTGCGAGGGCGCAGGTCAGAGGCTATCAGGGGCGCAGGTCAGAGGCTGTGAGGGTGCAGGTCATAGGTTGCGAGGCTGCAGGTCAGAGGCTGTGAGGGGCACAGGTCAGAGTCTGTGAGGGCGCAGGTCAGAGGTTGCGAGGGCACAGGTCAGAGGCTCTCAGGGGCACAGGTCAGAGGCTCAGGGGCAGAGGTCAGAGGCTCAGGGGCGCAGCTCGAAAGCTCTGAGGAATAGATCATGGGCTGCAGTGCCACAGGGCAGAGGCTGTCAGGGGCACAGGGCAGAGGCTGTGGGGCACAGGTCAGAGGCTGCGGGGGCACAGGTCAGATGCTGTGGGGCACAGGGCAGAGGCTGTGGGTCACAGGGCAGAGGCTATGGGGCAGAGGTCATAGGCGGCAGGGGCAGAGGTCAAAGGCTGAAGGGGTGCAGCTCAAAGGCTCTGAGGAACTGGTTATGGGCTGCAGGGCCACAGGTCAGAGGTTGCGGGGGCACAGGTCAGAAGCTGTGGGGCACAGGTCAGAGGCTGTGGGGCACAGGGCAGAGGCTGTGGGGCATAGGGCAGAGGCTGTGGGGCAGAGGTCATAGGCTGCAGGGGCAGAGGTCAAAGGCTGCAGGGGTGCAGCTCAAAGGCTCTGAGGAACTGGTTATGGGCTGCAGGGCCACAGGTCAGAGGTTGCGGGTGCACAGGTCAGAAGCTGTGGGGCACAGGTCAGAAGCTATGGGGCACAGGTCAGAAGCTGTGGGGTACAGGTCAGAGGCTGTGGGGCAGAGGTGATAGGATGCAGGGGCACAGGTCAGAGGCTGCAGGGGCACAGGTCAGAAGCTGTGGGGCACAGGTCAGAGGCTGCGGGGGCACAGGTCAGAAGCTGTGGGGCACAGGGCAGAGGCTGTGGGGCAGAGGTGATAGGATGCAGGGGCAGAGGTCAAAGGCTCCTGATGGCCCTCTGACGCCTATGCCACAGCAGACCATGGCATCCTTCAGACAGGCATGCGTTGCTGGAATAGAGGTCGGCGTAACTCCTGTAGTTCCGAGTAGCGTAATCATGTAGAATTACCCATAAATTCCACAATATTAGATGAGAAAAGTAATTGTGCATTTAGCACTATTTTCTTAGTGCAACAATACACCCTTGTATCCAAAATAGAGGCGAGGAATCGTTTGAGGAAACAGTGCTAAATGCATCACATCGTGAATAGCGACTGCGAAAAGATTCTTACGCTCGCTAAATGTGCACTTGGGATAGTGCGCCCCTCAACCTACTATATTTAGTGCTTTTTAACACTATTGTCTAAATGCTGAGTGCACCCTTGTATCCAACATGGATGAAAGAATGGATTTTGTGTTAAGAAATACTGAATGCGACAGAACGCTCTCTAAATGTGATGCTGTGGTAGCAATTTTGACCCAAATTACTCTTAAATGTGCGAGCAGGAGCAATCACATTAATATCGATAACTCTTTCAAAGAACAAAGTAGAATTACTTAAACTACTCTGATTACTGAGGCGAAATTAATCTTCTGCCCAAGGCTAGCCTGGAACTGCCTTTGCATGGATGCAAGGGTCTCGCTTCGGTGGCCCTAGAGGTGGCAACGGACACACCACAGGGGTCTCGCTCCAGTGGCCCTAGAGGTAGCAACGGACACACCACAAGGGTCTCGCTCCAGTGGCCCTAGAGGTAGCAACGGACACACCACAAGGGTCTCGCTCCAGTGGCCCTAGAGGTAGCAACGGACACACCACAAGGGTCTCGCTCCAGTGGCTCTAGAGGTAGCAACGGACACACCACAAGGGTCTCGCTCCAGTGGCACCTAGAGGCAGCAACGGACACACCACAAGGGTCTCGCTCCAGTGGCCCTAGAGGTAGCAACGGACACACCACAAGGGTCTCGCTCCAGTGGCCCTAGAGGTAGCAACGGACACACCACAAGGGTCTCGCTCCAGTGGCACCTAGAGGTAACAACGGACACACCACAAGGGTCTCACTCCAGTGGCTCTAGAGGTAGCAACGGACACACCACAAGGGTCTCGCTCCAGTGGCCCTAGAGGTAGCAACGGACACACCACAAGGGTCTCGCTCCAGTGGCTCTAGAGGTAGCAACGGACACACCACAAGGGTCTCGCTCCAGTGGCACCTAGAGGCAGCAACGGACACACCACAAGGGTCTCGCTCCAGTGGCCCTAGAGGTAGCAACGGACACACCACAAGGGTCTCGCTCCAGTGGCCCTAGAGGTAGCAACGGACACACCACAAGGGTCTCTCTCCAGTGGCACCTAGAGGTAACAACGGACACACCACAAGGGTCTCACTCCAGTGGCCCTAGAGGTAGCAACGGACACACCACAAGGGTATCCCTCCAATGACACCTAGAGGTAGCAACGGACACACCACAAGGGTATCCCTCCAGTGGCCCTAGAGGTAGCAACGGACACACCACAAGGGTCTCGCTCCAGCGGCACCTAGAGGTAGCAACGGACACACCACAAGGGTCTCGCTCCAGTGGCCCTAGAGGTAGCAACGGACACACCACAAGGGTCTCTCTCCAGTGGCCCTAGAGGTAACGACGGACACACCACAAGGGTCTCGCTCCAGTGGCCCTAGAGGTAGCAACGGACACACCACAAGGGTCTCGCTCCAGTGGCCCTAGAGGTAGCAACGGACACACCACAAGGGTCTCTCTCCAGTGGCCCTAGAGGTAGCAACGGACACACCACAAGGGTCTCGCTCCAGTGGCCCTAGAGGTAGCAACGGACACACCACAAGGGTCTCGCCTCAGTGGCACCCAGAGGTAGCAACGGACACACCACAAGGGTCTCGCCTCAGTGGCACCCAGAGGTAGCAACGGACACACCACAAGGGTCTCGCTCCAGTGGCCCTAGAGGTAGCAACGGACACACCACAAGGGTCTCGCTCCAGTGGCCCTAGAGGTAGCAACGGACACACCACAAGGGTCTCGCTCCAGTGGCACCTAGAGGTAGCAACAGACACACCACAAGGGTCTCACTCCAGTGGCACCTAGAGGTAGCAACGGACACACCACAAGGGTCTCGCTCCAGTGGCACCTAGAGGTAACAACGGACACACCACAAGGGTCTCACTCCAGTGGCCCTAGAGGTAACGACGGACACACCACAAGGGTCTCGCTCCAGTGGCCCTAGAGGTAGCAACGGACACACCACAAGGGTCTCGCTCCAGTGGCCCTAGAGGTAGCAACGGACACACCACAAGGGTCTCGCTCCAGTGGCACCTAGAGGTAGCAACAGACACACCACAAGGGTCTCACTCCAGTGGCACCTAGAGGTAGCAACGGACACACCACAAGGGTCTCGCTCCAGTGGCACCTAGAGGTAACAACGGACACACCACAAGGGTCTCACTCCAGTGGCCCTAGAGGTAACGACGGACACACCACAAGGGTCTCGCTCCAGTGGCTCTAGAGGTAGCAACGGACACACCACAAGGGTCTCGCTCCAGTGGCACCTAGAGGTAACAACGGACACACCACAAGGGTCTCTCTCCAGTGGCACCTAGAGGTAGCAACGGACACACCACAAGGGTCTCACTCCAGTGGCCCTAGAGGTAGCAACGGACACACCACAAGGGTCTCTCTCCAGTGGCACCTAGAGGTAGCAACAGACACACCACAAGGGTCTCACTCCAGTGGCACCTAGAGGTAGCAACAGACACACCACAAGGGTCTCACTCCAGTGGCACCTAGAGGTAGCAACGGACACACCTCAAGGGTCTCGCTCCAGTGCACCTAGAGGTAGCAACGGACACACCACAAGGGTATCCCTCCAATGACACCTAGAGGTAGCAACGGACACACCACAAGGGTCTCGCTCCAGTGGCACTTAGAGGTAGCAACGGACACACCACGAGGGTCTCGCTCCAGTGCACCTAGTGGTAGCAACGGACACACCACAAGGGTCTCACCCCAGTGACATCTAGAGGTAGGAACGGACAATCCACAAGGGTCTTGCTACAGTCGTACCTAGAGGTAGCAACAGACACACCACAAGGGTCTCACTCCAGTCGTACTTAGAAGTAGCAACTGACACACTACAAGGGTCTCACTCCAGTGACACCTAGAAGTAGCAACAGACACACCACAAGGGTCTCGCTCCAGTGACACCTAGAGGTAGCAACAGACACCACAAGGGTCTCGCTCCAGGGGCACCAAGAGGTAGCAATGGACACACCACAAGGGCCTCTCTCTAATGACTCCTAGAGGTAGCAACGGGCACACCACAAGGGTCTCATTTTAATAGCACCTAGAGGTAGCAATGGACACACCACAATGGTCTTGCTCCAGTCGTACCTAGAGGTAGCAATAGACAACCCACAAGGGTCTCGCTCCAGTCGTACCTAGAGGTAGCAAAGGACACACCACAAGGGTCTCGCTCCAGTGGCACCTAGAGGTAGCAACGGACACACAACAAGGGCCTCTCTCCAGAAGTGCCTAAGACGTGCTTCGAGGCACTCAACAGGCTCCAGAGCTAAGGAGAGAACCAGCCCTGAATAAACATTGCTAGCTTCAGTGGACTCACCAGGGATGCACTGAAGAGGTTTTTGTACAGTGTACGAAGGACGGGGGGGCAAAAATATCTAACCCCCTCTCCCCACAACCCCTCCCCATCCCGGACCAATAATCCAAACCTAAGAGCAATTTTAGTCCTCATAGAGTTAACTAAAATTTACTGCGTGTGCCATATACAACGGTTCGTACTCACCAAGTATGTGCAACAAAGACACGTAGAACCGGTGTCTCTTAAGTAGCGTGTACTGTGGACGCTAAGAAAACATGTTTTTAAGATGAAGATTGTTAGACGGACCGGGAGGGTCGGCCGAGGATAAGGGGAGAGGTCTCCAGGGAGAGCCGTCTCCGACGATCGTACAGACAAGTAACTTCCCCCCCACAGACGGACACCACACAAGGGCAAAGTTCAACGATACTTTATAGGCAATTCTTTAAGTACGATAGAATGGTACAAGGAGGTCTGGACTCAGGGGTCCCCTCGATTCTGGTCTCTGGTTTGGGAGAAGGGTAGCGGGACAGTCTTGTTACCAAAAGATGGAAATAGCTCTCAATCCTCGAGCTCGGCGTTCTAGATGATCGGGCCGCGGCGGAGCCAGCAGGTCCCGAGATGGACGAAGGAAGCGACGGTCCGCGGCGGAGCCAGCAGGTCCCGATGAAGATGGTAGTTACAAACGGTCCGCGGCCACGCCAGCAGGTCCCGACGACGATGAAGGATTACGAAGGTTTACGAAGGTTGCGGCAGCGCCAGCAGGCAGGACGATGATGCGCAAGGCAGAGCTACGGCAGCGCCAGTAGTCCGTCAAGGATGAGTTCTTCTCTGCGTCTCTCGACTCCAGGATACAACTGCCTTCCTGCTCTGGAGCTGCCCCAGTTATAGGGCTGGTGCCCTTTGATGTCCGGACCCTCGCACTTGGAGGTCGGGAGGTCCGGGATGAGGGAGTCCAGACACCCAGCAGGGGGGTGGAGCCAGCGCCCGGGGAGGCGATGGGCGAGCGGCACTTGGCGGGGGAGAGCCATCGACACCTCTTTCTCCCATTGACTTGCCAAGTAGCCCGCTCACCTCCTGGGTGGATGGTGGTGCCGGGATGTCTGAGGCCTGGCTAGGCCCAGGGTTGAGGTCGATCGGGGGCCAGGCGGCCTCGTGGTGGAGTGTCCAAGATGGCGCCCAGGCTGGGCGCGCGGACCAGTAGTGGGTCGGGCCCACGAGGTCGATATGTTCAGGGGCAGGGGTCCCGGAGGGGACGGAAGACGTGCAGTGGTGGTGTGTGGCACTTGCGTGACCGGGCTCGGGCCTGGTCGGGCCGAGGGGGAGCGGCCCTTCAGGTGGCCTGTCCAACATGCGTCCCCCCCAGCTGAAGGCGGGGAGAGTCACCCATCCTCTTGGGGACTCTCCTCGTCGAGGCGGAAAAACCGGGACAGGCCATCCGCGTTGGCGTGGTCTGGCCCAGGCCGGTGCTCAACAGTGAAGTCCATCCCTTGTAGGGAGATGGACCAACGTAGTAGTTTCGGGTTTTCCCCCCGCATCTGCATCAGCCACTGCAGGGGTCGATGGTCGGTCTGCACCCGAAAGTGTGTGCCAAAGAGGTAGGGCCGGAGCTTTTTGAGGGCCCATACCACAGCGAAGGCCTCCCTCTCTATGGTGCTCCAGCGTTGTTCTCGGGGTAGGAGTCGCCTGCTGATGAAGGCCACTGGCTGATCAAGGCCTTCGGTGTTCACTTGAGACAGGACTGCCCCAATGCCATGGTCGGAGGCATCCGTCTGGACGACGAACTCCCGGCTGTAGTCGGGGGCCTGGAGCACAGGGGCGGAGCACATGGCGGCCTTCAATTGTTCGAAGGCTGTTTGACAATCTGGGGTCCAGTTGACTTTCTTGGGTTGATTTTTGGACGTGAGTTCTGTGAGGGGCCCCACTATGGTACCATAGTCTTTCACGAACCTTCGGTAATAGCCCGTGAGGCCCAGGAAGGCGCGTACCTCGGTCTGGGTGATGGGGGGCTGCCAGGACTGGATGGCGGCAATCTTGAGCTGCAGAGGGGCCACCAGGCCGCTTCCCACCTGGTGTCCGAGGTAGGTTACGGACCCCTGACCAATTTGGCATTTGCTGGCCTTGATCGTGAGGCCCGCCCGCTGAAGGGCCTGTAGCACCGCTCGGAGGTGGTGGAGGTGCTCGGGCCAATGGTGGCTGTATACAGCGATGTCGTCTAGGTAGGCGGCGCTGAATCCTTCGAGCCCTGCCAGGACCTGATTGACGAGCCGCTGAAATGTTGCTGGGGCATTCTTCATGCCGAAGGGCATGACCTTGAAATGGTAATGGCCATCAGGGGTGGAAAAGGCAGAACGTTCTTGGGCCCGGGGTGTGAGGCCGATCTGCCAGTAGCCCGCCGTCAGGTCGAAAATACTGAGGTAGCGGGCAGCTCCCATGCGGTCGATTAGTTCGTCTGCCCGGGGGATGGGATGTGCGTCTGTTCTGGTGACCGCATTCAAGCCCCGGTAGTCGACGCAGAACCGGAGTTCTGGTGTGGCGCCGGGAGCGGCTGCTTTGGGGACCAGCACTACAGGGCTGGCCCAGGGGCTGTCTGAGGGCTCGATGACCCCGAGCGTGAGCATTTTGGTTACTTCTTCCTGGATGCAGGCCCGTACCCGATCTGGCACGCGGTAGGCCCGGTGGCAGATAGGGGGGCTGTCCCCCGTGTCCACGTCGTGCACACACCAGGAAGTGACACCTGGGGTGAGGGAAAACAGGCTGGCGAACTGCAACAGAAGGTCTCGACACTCCTGGCGTTGTTCCCGGGTGAGGGCCTCCGAGAGTCGGACCCCATCCACGGAGCCGTCTTTCTCCCGAGTCCGTAGGAGGTCAGGGAGGGGCTCGGAGTCTTCTTCGGCCCCATTGTCTGTGGCCATCAGGAGGCTGAGTTCTGAACGCACAAAGTGGGGTTTCAGTCTATTAGCGTGGAGGACCCAGAGGGGGTTCCGGGAAGATTCCATGTCGATGAGGTAGGTGGCAGGACCCTTGCGCTCGACTACTTTGAAGGGCCCCGTCCACTTGTCTTGCAGGGCGCAGGGTTCGGTGGGGGACATCACCCATACCTGTTGCCCAGGTTCAAATTCGATGGAGGAGGCATTCCGGTCATACCACTTTTTCATGTCCTCTTGACTGGCCTCTAGGTTGGTTTTTGCCAGCTCTCTGAACCGCCGGGTCTGGTTGCGGAGGGTTAGGAGGTACCTGAAGACATCTGGGGGGTTCTTTAGAGGGGGCATCTCCCAGCCTTCCTTGACTAGGCTGAGCGGGCCCCGTACTGGATGTCCATACAGCAGTTCAAACGGGCTGAAGCCGAGGGACTTCTGGGGGACCTCTCGATATGCGAAGAGGAGGCACGGCAGCAGCACATCCCACTGGCGACGGAGGGGCTCTTCCAACCCCCCAATCATCCCTTTGAGCGTGCGGTTGAACCGCTCAACGAGTCCGTTTCCTTGAGGGTGATAGGGGGTCGTGAATCGGTAGGTAACCCCACACTGTTGCCAGAGGGACTTCATATATTTGGAAATAAAGTTCGTGCCTCTGTCGCTGACGACTTCTCGGGGGAAGCCCACACGGGAGAAGATTCCCATCAGAGCCCGGCCGACTACCGGGGCTGTCACAGTTCGCAGGGGAACAGCCTCGGGGTAGCGGGTGGCGTGGTCCACTAGCACCAGGATGAACCGATGGCCTTGTTTTGTACGCAGGTCCAGGGGCCCCACAATGTCTATCCCGACCCTCTCGAACGGGGTGGTGACCACGGGAAAAGGTTGCAGGGGGGCTTTTAGTTTGCGGCCGCTCTTTCCACTGGCTTGGCACGTGGGGCAAGATCGGCAATGCTGGTGTACATCGTTCCTCATTTTGGGCCAGAAGAAGTGGGTCACCAGGCGGCTGTAGGTTTTATCTTGACCCAGGTGTCCAGCCAGGGGGACATCGTGGGCCAGGTTTAGCAGAAAGTCTCTAAAACGGAGGGGCACCACTAGCACTCGGCTGGCCCCCAACTCCGCGATTCTTTGTTCACTGTACAGCAGATCATTGTCCCAGTAGATCCAATGTGTTCCGGAGGTATCCCCTACGCTTTGGGCGAGGGCTTGTTGGCGGAGTCCCTCGAGGGAGGGACAGGTCTTCTGTTCTTGGCGAAACTGTTCTTGCGTGGGCCCCCCCTCTTGAGGCCACTGGTCGAGGTTAGCGAGGTCTGGAGGTTGAGCTGGTTCTGGGGGGACGTCACGGTCGGAGGTTTCGACTGGGGCGACCGGAGGCGGAGGCGCCGGCCATTCGGGTTCCTCGGGTCGGGGTTTGGCCCGGGCGGCCATGGACCGGGTGGTGACGCACGCCCAGTCCGGGATGCCTAACATCCCCAGGTGTTCTCTTCGTTCTACGGCTGCCCACGGAGAGCTTTCAAGGTCATTCCCCAGGAGGCAGTCTACGGGGGCATCGTCTCGGACCGTTACTTTCAA
This sequence comes from Lissotriton vulgaris, assembly GCF_964263255.1. Lineage (NCBI taxonomy): Eukaryota > Metazoa > Chordata > Amphibia > Caudata > Salamandridae > Lissotriton > Lissotriton vulgaris. The sequence goes on from NC_141697.1 coordinate 25,131,207, forward strand.
CATGCCGGAGACCCCTCCCCATTCGAAAGGGACGCAGGCCATCCGACACAGACTTTCCGAATTATCGGCTGAACGGACAGGGCAGAGAATGTTTGGTAGGAACTGTTCTGGGGCCACCAGGTGACAGCGGACGGCTGTCACACTGGCCCCGGTGTCACGGAGGGCTTCGGCCCGGCGTCCATTGATGCTCACCCATTGGCTGTACTTCTGGGTGTTAGCGGGTAGGGGGACCCGCGGGACCATGTCTTTCCCCCCTAAGCATGCTAGAGCCATGGCGGCTGGCTCCCATTCTTGATGCTCTTGCTCATATTCTTCTTGTTCCTCTGAGATCTGTTCCTCCCCCAGAGCAGCAGCGGCTACTTGGCGGGGTCTTGGGCTCTGGTACTGGGGGCAGTTTGGGTCGTTTGCATAGTGGCCGACTCGTTGGCATCGATGGCACGTAACATTGGCTCGGTATCCCGGTCGCGCCGGGGTGCTGCCCCGGTTGGCCGGGGGGGTGGTGCTGGTAGCGGGGGCGACCGGAGCGTTGTCTCTTCCGCGTCCTTGGCCTCCTCCTCCTCCTCGGGGACGGTGCTGACCGTTGTTGTTCCGGCTCTGTTCATAGGACCCATTTCGGCCCACTCTGGTGATTTCCCACCGGTCAGCCTCGGCTGCGAGCTGCCGGGGATCGGTCAATTTGCTGTCGAGGAGGTGCTGGCGGAGCTCAATGAAGCAATTGTTCGATAGATGCTCCCATACCATGAGATTGAAGAGCTGTTCGTAAGTTGTGACCTTGCTTCCTTTGATCCAGCCCTCGAAGGCTCGGCTAAAATAGTTTACATAGTCCACCCAAGTTGTACCCGGGATGCGGGTGCAGTCTCGGAACCTCTAACGGTACATCTCGGGTGTGAGGCCATAGCGGGTGAGGAGTGCAGCTTTCATATGGTCATAGGAGGTCATCTGGTGGTCCGGGAGCTGTAGCAGGGCGTCGCGGCCCTCATTGAGGAATCTCCCCCATAGACCGGCTCCCCAGTCGCTTCTATCGATCCGGTGGGCAGTCATAGCGATTTCGTAGGCCTTAAACCATTGCTGGATGTCGTCCTCTCGGAAGTATTCTCGAACGACATCCTTGGGGATGTGTACCTTTTTCTCTGTTGCCCCTGGGGTGTGGGGTTGCTCGGGCACCCCTACTTCTTTATTCTGCTTGCGTAAGTCGATCTCAGCTAATTTTCGCTCGTGTTCATATGCCAGTTTCTTTTCCTCGAGCTCCCTTTGTCTCTGTTTTTCCTCTCTTTCTTCTCGGAGACGCAGGTGCTCTAAGTTTATTTTTTGTTCGGCCAACTTAAGTTCAACATCCATTTTGAGCCGGGCCATTTCTAGCTCGTGTAGTCGGGTTTTTTCTCGTTCCTGGATCTCGTCTTGCGAGAGACCCGTTCTTCATTCCTCAGGGGCCGTGGTGTTTTTTTCTGTTGCTGTGATGTTTTGGTCGGGGGTTCCGGCAGCCCCGGTTTCTGCCCAAGACTCTAGGGCATGCTTGAAATCGTCTTTGGTACTTAGACCGGTGGTAGCGATACCTAGTTCGATGCAGAATTGTTTTAATTCACGATGGCTGTACTCGTCCAATTTCTCCATCTGAAATTTCTCGGTGGATCCGCTTTCTTTGTTTGACATCGTGATTTCGTCGTGGGGTGAGCTACTTTCTGTACGATTATGCGGTGATTCGGATCGCGCCGCTGGCCACCAATGTTAGACGGGCCGGGAGGGTCGGCCGAGGATAAGGGGAGAGGTCTCCAGGGAGAGCCGTCTCCGACGATCGTACAGACATGTAACTTCCCCCCCACAGACGGACACCACACAAGGGCAAAGTTCAACGATACTTTATAGGCAATTCTTTAAGTACGATAGAATGGTACAAGGAGGTCTGGACTCAGGGGTCCCCTCGATTCTGGTCTCTGGTTTGGGAGAAGGGTAGCGGGACAGTCTTGTTACCAAAAGATGGAAATAGCTCTCAATCCTCGAGCTCGGCGTTCTAGATGATCGGGCCGCGGCGGAGCCAGCAGGTCCCGAGATGGACGAAGGAAGCGACGGTCCGCGGCGGAGCCAGCAGGTCCCGATGAAGATGGTAGTTACAAACGGTCCGCGGCCACGCCAGCAGGTCCCGACGACGATGAAGGATTACGAAGGTTTACGAAGGTTGCGGCAGCGCCAGCAGGCAGGACGATGATGCGCAAGGCAGAGCTACGGCAGCGCCAGTAGTCCGTCAAGGATGAGTTCTTCTCTGCGTCTCTCGACTCCAGGATACAACTGCCTTCCTGCTCTGGAGCTGCCCCAGTTATAGGGCTGGTGCCCTTTGATGTCCGGACCCTCGCACTTGGAGGTCGGGAGGTCCGGGATGAGGGAGTCCAGACACCCAGCAGGGGGGTGGAGCCAGCGCCCGGGGAGGCGATGGGCGAGCGGCACTTGGCGGGGGAGAGCCATCAACACCTCTTTCTCCCATTGACTTGCCAAGTAGCCCGCTCACCTCCTGGGTGGATGGTGGTGCCGGGATGTCTGAGGCCTGGCTAGGCCCAGGGTTGAGGTCGATCGGGGGCCAGGCGGCCTCGTGGTGGAGTGTCCAAGATGGCGCCCAGGCTGGGCGCGCGGGCCAGTAGTGGGTCGGGCCCACGAGGTCGATATGTTCAGGGGCAGGGGTCCCGGAGGGGACGGAAGACGTGCAGTGGTGGGTGTGGCACTTGCGTGACCGGGCTCGGGCCTGGTCGGGCCGAGGGGGAGCGGCCCTTCAGGTGGCCTGTCCAACAAAGATGAAGGGTTAAATTAAATGCCCGACTAACACAGTAATGAGTGGGCGCCATGTTTTAGCGGAGCTTAATATAACAAGATGGTATGTGATGCAGTTTACAATTGTGTCTGAGTCTTGAAAAGTACATGTGTCTTAAAAATAGAGGATGAAAAGGGCAGACTCTTCTGAAAAAGTGTAGGCGTCATCTTAGAATGGAACGTAATAGGACTGAAGGAGCGAAGGAACAATATGTTGAAATTCCATATTTGAAACCTATAAATTCAACTGGTGAAAAATTTAATCTATAAAAAATTCAATCAATAAAGAATTATGTCAACAATAATTCAAGATATTATCACAGATTGATGAACAGTGTAACATGTGATCTTAATTATAAATAACAGTTCAATTCAATGCAGTCATTTAACCCCTTAGGGATGACTGTGTCCAGTCTTTTAATCCAGTATAATTCCCTGCGAAGTCGCTGTTTGCTGTTGTCAACGTCATCTTTAAGTGGTACAGTCTTGGGGATTGACTCTCAAGTGGCTGATGTGTCCTAACGTGTTAAAATGTAGAGCGACTGTAGACTTTTAATTCCTAGCAGCATTGTTTCTTTTATGTTCTATGAGTCGCGTGTTCATCTTGCGCTCAGTTTTACCTCCGTGACCTAGCCCACAGGGGCATGTTATGTTATGTTATGTTATGTTAAAAGGGTGCTTCTATAGCGCACGGCTACTCCTAGGAGTGTCCCGGCGCTGATGGATCCTCACAAGACGAGGAGGAGAGCAGATGGAAAGAAACAGACCTAATAAGTCCTGAGAAACAGAGCAGGGAAGGAAAAGATTTATTGCTGAAACAACCAGGTTTTCAAGTCCTTCCTGAAAGTCAGGAGATTGGAACAGGACCTGAGCGCGAGGGGAAGATCGTTCCACAGTTGGGGCGCCAGATGTTTGAAGGCGCGGCCGCCGATGCGCGCTCGATGTATCCTAGGGGTGACTGCCCTAGCTTGTGACGAAGAGCGAAGGGATCTTGATGGAAGGTAAAAAGTGATCCACTTTCGAAGGTAGCGGGCGCCAAGACCATGCAGGGCTTTAAAGGCGATGGTCAGGGCCTTGAAAGTGATCCGCTTCTTAATAGGCAGCCAATGGAGGGTTCTGATGAGCTCAGACGCCCTGGCCCTTCTGTTAAGGCCGAAAATGGCTCGGGCTGCCGAGTTCTGTACTATCTGTAAGCGTGATGTGAGATAGTCCGGAAGGCCAAGGTACAGAATGTTGGCGTAGTCCAAGCGAGAGCCAATCAGGGCCTGCACTGTGGTCCTTCTGTGATCGATGGATAGGAGGGACAGGAACTTTCTCAGCATTTTTAAAATCGCCAAGCATTTTGGCCAGGCCCGACACTTGTCCTCTAAGAGAGAGGAAGTTGTCGACCTGGATTCCCAGATTTTTCGCCGATCCAGAGTCCCTGTCAGGTGGGAACATGGCGGCCGGCCACCACTCCTTCCACCTGGAATCGGCCGGGCAGCCGAAAAAGAGGACCTCTGACTTTTCGGAATTGCACTTGAGGCAGTGTCGGTTGAACCAGTCAAACACCGCCCGAGGCAGTCCCGAATAGATGGTCCGTCAAAGTCGTGGTCCTTGTCACAGGTGAACAGGAGCTGTGTATCGTCAGCGTACGATTGGAGCACGCAGACCCCGTTTCTGGGGTCACGTGTAGCAGATGTGCGTAGTTTGATTTTCTTGCCTTGAGATGGATGTGTAATGGTGTTGTTACCTTTAATGATGTTATTTCAACTTCAACAGTTCAGACAGGCGGAAGTTCCTTCATAGATTGTGTCGGCTCTGATGTCTGCTTTGTCATCTAGCAGTTCCTTCAGATTTTTTCATTCTCTGATATGCGAATTAGGGTGGTGAGTTGAAAATACCTCTAAATGTATTTCTTACGGTAGCATAGGCCAATATTTTAATATGATCCCTTTTAATCGTGTACTCCTGGTGGACACAAATACCATTCTCCTGCGTCACTACGAGGATTTCCAGGCGTCAAGGGATTAATTCTGTCCTTGGTGTCAACACTTTCAACAGCTTCTTGAATGACAGAGTGAGGTAAACTCTTTGGTTGAATTTGTTTATTAACATTATTTTCCCAGCATTGTAATAGTTGTAATTAGATGCTATGTGTTTTAATCTAAACAACTGGGAATAGGGAAGGTGTTTCTTCAATGAATGTTGGTAAGAACTGCTGTAGTGCAGTAAGTTATTGCGACCAGTGGGTTTGACATGTATGTTGGCTTCTTGTGTGTTATCTTTGATGGTGGCTAAACATGGCATGGTTCTCTCGCTGATGGTATGGATAAATTCTATTCTGGCAATCATGAGTCACCATGCCGGCAGGTCAGAACTTTACCAAATTGCACGTTGAATTTGTTTTCCATGTACACTACTAGTAAAATGTTATGGATGTTGCAGAAAAAGTATTCCTCCCAAGGTACTTTTGGAATTCTAAAGTACAACAAAATAAATAAATAAGGAAGCTTCACTCATTTTTCACCTGTAAATAATTCTTTAATACATTGTTTCCCCTTCCATTGTGACACAAATCTCAGCTTTACAAATGTCATAAAGTCTGTTGTATTTACCAGAGTTTCATGACATTCCAGGTACGATGAGGCCTCCAGTTCATGAAGGAATGTGCATGAGTGGACAGCGCTGACTTCATGACGAGTCCACCGGATCGCCATCGGTGACCCCATGGTGGAGGATTCATACAACACGCACGCGGTCCGCCGGTATCACCACCAAAACCAGAGTTCTGTCTCCAAGAAAGGTGTGCAGAACTTTCACAGACTTACCCAGACAGTAGACATTGTTCATTATTTCATCTTTAATGGGAAATTGGCAGTGAGGACCTGATCTGTCAACTCTAATCTTCTCTCTCATGGTCTGAAGGTTTCCCGCCTTATTCCCTAAGCTGGGTTTATCGGTGCTAAATGGCAGCTCCGCTGGTACACAGCGCTGGGCCTGCTCCCCGTTCACAAATTGCCAATTCAATTAAATGTGTGTAGAGGCTCCGCTGGCAGGCCGCAGGAAGGGCGGCCATTTTGGCAAGTGTCGGTCCTCATTTAGGAAGCTGTCAAAGCCGGCGGCGCTCAGGTTTCGGCGGTCACTGGCTGCCTCTCAAAGGCCTTCAGAAGGTTGTCTGTCTCCTGATGGGCTCCCAGCTCTGAGCTTATTTTGAAACCAGATGGATACCTGTCCCATTTATCCCAGCCCTGGAAGATGTTTTAATTAAAATAAAAATTGCAGAGAAGGTGTGCTCGACGCCTGTGATTACTGAAGGGGAAGAAGACGCAAATTAAGGGTTTGCAGCTTCTAGGGTGGTCTTCTAGAAGTTATGTAAATTCACCAACAAGGGAATGGATCATTCTACTTATCCTGTGAGCAGGCCTGAGTGTAGTTCACAGAGTTTTGCTACGCAAAACTCCGCGAAGGTACAAAAAAACAGCGAAGTTCCGCAAGTGGCAGAGTGCAGTGCGAACTGAAGTTTGTGCTGGTATTCCTGCCGCTCGGGTAGAAATTTTACCCGAGCAGCAGCTCGCGCTCGCAAACTTACTGTTCACGATAGCAAACTTACAGTTTGCAATTGTGAGTGGGGCAAAATCTCAGCTGCACATCGCGAAGCAGAGTTTTCTGCACTCCGTGAACTCCTGAACTCCGCCGAGTGCAAAGTGCAGAAAACTCAGCAAACTTACCCTAATCCCTCTCACCCCTCTCCATCCCATCCCACTCTCACCCTTACGCCACTGCAGTGGACCTACAAGGACACACTCTATCCCTTCCATGTCCCTCACTCTCCATTGTGGCAGCTTCAGAATATGAGAAAGAAGTGAGAAAGAGAGCAGAGTTCAGATCAAGGAGGTGAAGGAGGGCAGATATAGGCAGTGGTCTGCGAGAGCAGGAGGCAGTCAGAAGGGGTCCCTCCTTCCACACCACTGAACAGAGGCGGGTTCAAATGGATCTGATACTGAAATCGATCCTCACACCTGTGTAGGATTTTTGGGCATAAATAACAAATCGAAGTCCCAGAAGAGTGGGATTTCGTATCTGTGAATGGGATTTGCTGACATGAAAATTCCACCAGCGTGGTGGAGTTTCCTTGTGAACCAGTCTGTTTTGAGGGGAGGATTTGTGAACGTTCAAGGCTGGGTGCACTAGTGAAAGGGGAGTGATCCACAAACTCACAAGTTTGTCAGTATTCAACCAATAAATCAAACAGGATTTATAGAAGCACAACTAATCATCAGCCAGGGTATACAGGCAGTGAGATCCAAGCCTCTCGGGTGGCCTCACCCAGGTCATGAGACTCCTTCTGAACTCTGTAGAGAGGGCGAGCTCCGGATATGTAGGGGATTCTGCCCCAGGACTTTGCGGCCAGCCAGGTAGGAGAAGGAGCGACCCCCATTGTCACTCTGGCTGATAAGGAGGTTAGCGAGGGAGAGAAAAGCAGGTCGCAGGAGTCTGGAGGGTTGGTGAAAGCTGACGCATGGTTGATGCAATATGGTCCTTGATTGGGCGTGGATTTGTAGGCATGGGTCAGAATCTTGAATTGGCATCTCTTGTAGACGTGGAGTCATTGGAGTGTTTTCCGGTGAGGGGTGATGTGGGTCCATCTGGGACGGTCGAGGAGGAGTCCGACCACTGATCTTTGAATGGTCTTCAATCCTCTTCGGGAGGTGTGTGGTAATTACTGAGTACAGTGCGTTGCAGTAGTCCGGGCGGCTGGTGACGAGGGCTGGAGTGTCGGTGTGTCTGGGGGATAACAGGATTCATTTGAAGATTTTCTTGGAGCATGGTATTCACCAAGCGATCGCAGGTAGTTTCGCACACCAATTATGTTCAAGGACGTACTCCTGTCCTTGGCTGGAGTAAAAGTATATTCAGTCTGGGAATGTGGAGGAAATACCTGCATTGTTTGTTGGGACAGAGTAGGAGGGATTCCCACAGGGAAAAGTATTTTTCCCAGGCAGAGACAGAGTAAATGCGTGTAAGTGCAGATGCATATTATGTTATATTACGCAGGCGGGGCTACGCACTAGTGCATTTCAGTGTAGGTAAAGGAATTCACCAGTGAGTACTGCTGAGGCTCTGGAATTCACCAGTGAGTACTGCTGAGGCTCCTGAATACATCAATGAGTACTGCTGAGGCTCTGGGATACACCAGTGAGTACTGCTGAGGCTCTGGAATTCACCAGTGAGTACTGCTGAGGCTCTGGAATACATCAGTGAGTACTGCTGAGGCTCTGGAATTCACCAGTGAGTACTGCTGAGGCTCTGGGATACATCAGTGAGTACTGCTGAGGCTCTGGAATTCACCAGTGAGTACTGCTGAGGCTCTGGGATACATCAGTGAGTACTGCTGAGGCTCTGGAATTCACCAGTGAGTACTGCTGAGGCTCTGGGATACATCAGTGAGTACTGCTGAGGCTCTGGAAATCACCAGTGAGTACTGCTGAGGCTCTGGGATACATCAGTGAGTACTGCTGAGGCTCTGGGATACATCAGTGAGTACTGCCGAGGCTCTGGAATTCACAAGAGAGTACTGCTGAGGCTCTGGAATTCACCAATGAGTACTGCTGAGGCTCTAGAATACATCAGTGAGTACTGCCAAGGCTCTGGGATACATCAGTGAGTACTGATGAGACTCTGGGATACATCAGTGAGTACTGCTGAGGCTCTGGAATTCACCAGTGAGTACTGCTGAGGCTCTGGGATACATCAGTGAGTACTGCTGAGGCTCTGGGATACATCAGTGAGTACTGCCGAGGCTCTGGAATTCACAAGAGAGTACTGCTGAGGCTCTGGAATTCACCAATGAGTACTGCTGAGGCTCTAGAATACATCAGTGAGTACTGCCAAGGCTCTGGGATACATCAGTGAGTACTGATGAGACTCTGGGATACATCAGTGAGTACTGCTGAGGTTCTGGGATACATCAGTGAGTACTGCTGAGGCTCTGGAATTCACCAGTGAGTACTGCTGAGGCTCTGGAATTCACCAGTGAGTACTGCTGAGGCTCTGGGATACATCAGTGAGTACTGCCGAGGCTCTGGAATTCACAAGAGAGTACTGCTGAGGCTCTGGGATACATCAGTGAGTACTGCTGAGGCTCTGGAATACACCAGTGAGTACTGCCGAGGCTCTGGGATACATCAGTGGGATCTATGACAGAATTTCGACAGACAGAATTTCGACCTACACAAATATCGGCGTAATTATATCGATAGCAAAAATATCGACGCCCTATGTACAACATGGTAAGTACCAAAATATCGAAAAATTAATATCGATGTTAAAAATATCGTTGTTAAATATATCGATTTTTTTTAAATTTAAAATAACATAAAAAAAAACTGTAAATAATACTTATTAATTACTTAAACATATTTAAATATATGTAATAATTGTTAAAAAAAATAATAATGCATATTTAATAAAAAAAAAACATGATAAATAATATATAATATATAATTACTTAACAATAATTACTATTCCCACTCCAGTGGGTGCAACAGTAGGGAAAACTGACCCTGAACACTAAAAATACCCCTTTACCCAAAAACCTAAAACTGACCCTGAACCCTAAAAATACCCCTTTACCCATAAACTGAAAACTGACCCTGAACCCTAAAAATACCCCTTTACCAAAGAACTGAAAACTGACCCTGAACCCTAAAAATACCCCTTTACCAAAGAACTGAAAACTGACCCTGAACCCAAAAATACCCCTTTACCCAAAAACTGAAAACTGACCCTCAACCCTAAAAATACCCCTTTACCCAAAAACTGAAAACTGACCCTGAACCCTAAAAATACCCCTTTACCCAAAAACTGAAAACTGACCCTGAACCCTAAAAATACCCCTTTACCAAAGAACTGAAAACTGACCCTGAACCCTAAAAATACCCCTTTACCCAAAAACTGAAAACTGACCCTGAACCCTAAAAATACCCCTTTACCCAAAAACTGAAAACTGACCCTGAACCCTAAAAATACCCCTTTACCCAAAAACTGAAAACTGACCCTGAACCCTAAAAATACCCCTTTACCCAAAATTAATTAATATTACAAATAAATTACTTCCCACCCTATTCCCCTATAAACCCACAACCCGCTGTGGTAGTAAAACATATAATTTAGTTAAAAATATACATAAATTATCAATTAATTAATCAATTAATCAATTAAAATAAATCATTGCCAATTAATATTTAATTGCAAAATAATTTAATCATTGAAAAATAATTATTTAATTACAAATAAATTACTTCCCACCCTATTCCCCTATAAACCCACAACCCGCTGTGGTAGTAAAACATATAATTTAGTTAAAAATATACATAAATTATCAATTAATTAATCAATTAATCAATTAAAATAAATCATTGCCAATTAATATTTAATTACAAAATAAATTAATCATTGAAAAATAATTATTTAATTACAAATAAATTACTTCCCACCCTATTCCCCTATAAACCCACAACCCGCTGTGGTAGTAAAACATATTATTTACTTTTATATATTTTTAAATTATGAAAACATATTAAACACATATTATAACAATTAATTTAAATACTTAACTAATATTTCTAACACATATTAGTAAATCGAAATTACTTACATCGATATATATGCTATCGATATTAGTAATTTCGATATTACTTACCTTAGGGTCGATATTCTGGCCATCGATATTCTGGACATCGATATTCTGTCCCATCGATATTAGCAACTCGATATAAGTGTAGGTCGAAATTTAAAACTCGATATTTTGACTGTTTACCACATCAGTGAGTACTGATGAGACTCTGGGATACATCAGTGAGTACTGCTGAGGTTCTGGGATACATCAGTGAGTACTGCTGAGGCTCTGGAATTCACCAGTGAGTACTGCTGAGGCTCTGGAATTCACCAGTGAGTACTGCTGAGGCTCTGGATTATATCAGTGAGTACTGCTGAGGCTCTGGAATACATCAGTGAGTACTGCTGAGGCTCTGGATTACATCAGTGAGTACTGCTGAGGCTCTGGAATTCACCAGTGAGTACTGCTGAGGCTCTGGGATACATCAGTGAGTACTGCTGAGGTTCTGGGATACATCAGTGAGTACTGCTGCGGCTCTGGAATTCACCAGTGAGTACTGCTGAGGCTCTGGAATACATCAGTGAGTACTGCTGAGGCTCTGGAATTCACCAGTGAGTACTGCTGAGGCTCTGGGATACATCAGTGAGTACTGCTGAGGTTCTGGGATACATCAGTGAGTACTGCTGCGGCTCTGGAATTCACCAGTGAGTACTGCTGAGGCTCTGGAATTCACCAGTGAGTACTGCTGAGGCTCTGGATTACATCAGTGAGTACTGCTGAGGCTCTGGAATTCACCAGTGAGTACTGCTGAGGCTCTGGGATACATCAGTGAGTACTGCTGAGGCTCTGGGATACATCAGTGAGTACTGCTGAGGCTCTGGGATACATCAGTGAGTACTGCTGAGGCTCTGGGATACATCAGTGAGTACTGCTGAGGCTCTGGAATACATCAGTGAGTACTGCTTAGGAAGTGTATTTTAATACAAATTCAAATCTACTGTATTTCTTGAAGTAATTGGTTTAGTTATTGATGAACCACATGCCTGAAATTCAGTTTATAACGCTGCCCTGCAGAATTTACAGGGCGTGGTGGAGCACACAGTAACACACACACACAGTCACACACACATGCACACACACACATGCACACACATACACACACACTTTCACTAATTGGAAATCGTTTTGTACTGCTTTTATTTACTGGAAAAAAAATTTACAAAATACAGGCCTCAACATTAAGCGTACTCTATCAACACAAACAATGAAATACAGGACATCAAATTACAGGCCAGTTATCAAATTTAGGGTATGGGTACATCATGGAGGGGAGAAGAGGAGGCAAGTGTTGGAAAAAACAGTGACAAAATGTAAGAGACTTGTGGAAAAAGTAATTGAGAGGTGGCAGTAAGAGGGGCAGAACCAGGGAGAGAAGGTTAGAGGCTGGGTAGAAATGAGAGGTTAATCGTGAAAGGAGAGTAGAACCAGAAGGAGACAGGAAGAGCCTGGCCTTAGGGCAAAGGGCTGAAGCAGTGCTTTAAATGGGCCGGTACTCGCAGGTACTGAGTACTGGCACTTCTTATTTTTATCATTGTCAATGCCGACCCTTCGCCATTATGTAGGAGAGTACGGGTACTCATAAAAGGTAAGCTCATTGGCTGCTAGTGCTGGTGAGCACCAGGCTGTCCAAGTAGAAGCTCTCTCTGACAGCCAAGGCGCTTCTGTAGTCCTTAGCTCAGCCGCTTTTCTGTACCTCTGCTTGTTTCTTTGTGTGTTTGCACACTTGAGGATATATAGCATTGTCTCAAACAACAACAAATAACGGTATGACATTAAGAAGTTGCAAATATTACAAAACAAGGACATTTTTAACTTATTATCCTCCTTTCCTTTCACTTTGTGTAATGATTTATCCTGTTTTGTTAACATAAAAGCAGTTCTATTGTGTTTTGATATGTGCTGCAACCTGTATAGAAGTCAATGTGTATCATCATATCTTGATCCTAGCCACGCCCATAGCCACGCCCACTTGCCACACCTCTAGGTCATTTTAATGAGTACCTGCACTTATTTTTCCCATTTAAAGCACTGATGCAAATCAAGCTAATCACACACACCCCAAACTCATCCTCTGCCCTGCAGCATCATAGGTGGTGGCCATGGCCAGTAGTGATACTCCTTCGCACCTATACCAGGGTTCGAGAACAGGCGTGCTCCAAAACTTCAAAGGCACCAGATGTCCCAGCAGTCCAGAGATACGAGTCTGATGGTCACTAGTAGTAAGCTCAGAGCAGCAGAGGGCACCGGGGATTCAGGTCCAGGACTGTCTTCCTTTCCTGTAACCAGTAGCGGCGGCCATTCATCGCCCGAAGGTATCCTTTCAATGTTAGGATCAACCTATGTTTCAGTCTATTGCCTCTTTAAAACAACAACCTCTCTGATCTAAACATATAAGACAGCACAAACAAAAAAATGTGAGAAAAGCGAGATGGCACCTCACGGGCGAACCACCAATGGGACCCCTGGCTGGTACTCACCAGGTTGGCCATGTTCTCATCATTGGTGCCATCAAGCTAAAACGTAAACGTGTCTCAAACCCCAAAAAAATAAAAAGACAGTGGGTGGTGCAGTGAACACAACTTATATGTAACAAAACTCACAGCATTAGACATTTAACATATAAGACACTGTACAACTAGGACTATCAACTTTACTTATGTTCCTATCTTTGTTGTAAACAGTGAACACACAAATAGTAAAAAAGGAGGGTGTGGATACTCCCTATCGATTCACACCCTACTTACAGCCGACATGTTTCATTGCCTTGGTGTTTATCAGGCAATTTCTTCAGGGCAACTTATTTTTAATGCCACTGCAAGAGACACTGATTCTCGAATGCCCTCAACACTGAGAGGACGCCGACCCATACTCTGCAACTGCTACTTCACTATGGGGAGATAGGACCACGCTCACCAATGGGAGCTGGATTCCGTTTTGTTAAAAAGTCCTCCGTCCTGGTATGAGAGGCATAACTGCTTGAGGGCATTCGAGAATCAGTGTCTCTTGCAGTGGCATTAAAAATAAGTTGCCCTGAAGAAATTGCCTGATAAACACCAAGGCAATGAAACATGTCGGCTGTAAGTAGGGTGTGAATCGATAGGGAGTATCCACACCCTCCTTTTTTACTATTTGTGTGTTCACTGTTTACAACAAAGATAGGAACATAAGTAAAGTTGATAGTCCTAGTTGTACAGTGTCTTATATGTTAAATGTCTAATGCTGTGAGTTTTGTTACATATAAGTTGTGTTCACTGCACCACCCACTGTCTTTTTATTTTTTTGGGGTTTGAGACACGTTTACGTTTTAGCTTGATGGCACCAATGATGAGAACAGGGCCAACCTGGTGAGTACCAGCCAGGGGTCCCATTGGTAGTTCGCCCGTGAGGTGCCATCTCGCTTTTCTCACATTTTTTTGTTTGTGCTGTCTTATATGTTTAGATCAGAGAGGTTGTTGTTTTAAAGAGGCAATAGACTGAAACATATGTTGATCCTAACATTGAAAGGATACCTTCGGGCGATGAATGGCCGCCGCTACTGTTTACAGACTTTTAATTACATATTGCCATAAGAGCTAGGATTTTTTGTTGATAAGCTTACTGAGTGGAGGGCATCCTAGTCTCTTCTGTCTTTCCCTCTTGACTCCCATTTTTGTGTAGTTCCTTTCCTGTAACCCTGAAGTGCAATCGTAAGGTTGCCCAGCTTCGAGGAAGACGGGGGCAGTCATGGCCGGTATGGCTCACTGGTGGGGGGGGATAGGCGTTAGGGGTCGTGCGGGGAGGGGGAGGGTCATGGGGGGGTTTAATTTAAAAATGAATATTACTTACCTTGAGGTCGGGTCCCACATCTTCTCCCGAGAATATTCTCCGAGCAGGCTGCGGCCTGCATGGAGGCAGAGTGCGCACGAGAGGGCCGTCCAAACAGTCATTGCGCACTTTTAAGTGCCGGTAAACCACTCCTCCGCTGCCCTGCTCGGACAGCAGTCCAGAGAGGACAGGGGGAAGAGTTTTGAGAGGACTATAACTCCCAGCATCTTCAACGAGGGTATATTTCATCACTTCCGGCTCCTGGCCATAGGCTCCCATTATAACCGCGTTCAGCACCGAGGACAGCAACACAGAGAGGCATTGGCCCATCCAAGCCCACGGAACCGGAAGTTAAAAACCTCTCAAGGATAACTGCAGAGCTGTACATACGAGGCCTAGCCCATCCTTTTAAGCCCCCTCCCGTTCCCCCCATTCTTCGAGTGACCCCCACCCCCTCCCCCTCCCCCATCACTCCAAAGCTCCGTGGATTGTAACCCTGATGAATTCCATCTTGAACTTTGACCTGTTGGGACCAGTGTTTCTGAAGGCTGCTCTGATGTGCTATTGTAGCGCCTCCTCCTCGGTAGGGCTGTGTAAGGCATGCATTCTTCTGAGAGAAACACCTGTGTCAGGACCTGTACCTTGATTGTGTTGACAATTGCATTGCATCTGAAATGAGACACAACCTGAACTTACAACAGGAGCCGACCCCTGTCAAATGCCGACACTGCATCTCTCCTCCGGTGCCCTTAGCTACTTCATCTCGATCTGATTGGCTATCAGTCTCAGACAGGCGGGAGGCGGCATTGAGGCGCTGGGCATCAAAACAGGATATACCAATCTACCAGCGCCTAGAAGCAGGTCATTGCTACCGAAGCCTTTCTGAATGCAGTTAGTTACTCACTCACCCCTCTCTTGAGCTGGGGCTTTACTGTTGGCCGACAGTCGCCGAGGGGAGTCACGGACGCTACAGAGCCCGTCTGCCCCTGCCCACACTCTGGGCTCCTGGGGTGAAGAGCCGGAAGCAGCCTTGAAGACAGATGTTACTTCCTGTCTGTCACCGGAACCTGCAGGAGACGCCTGGCCTGGCAAGCACCAGGGCAGGGCCCGCCATGTCTCTGACACCTGGGGGCGGTATTACACTCCGGCTCTGTGCAATGACTCGCTCGGGCATGTGAAGTTAGAGGAATTTACCAGACACTATATTTCGGATTGAACCCACACCCGCCCGCCCTAGTACAGGAACGAGAGCTGCTGCGTGCTGCCGGCCCTGACTGGCAGACTGCAAGGACGGGGTGGGTGGGAGGGAGGGTGGAGGCATCGCTTCACTAGGACGAGGGGACCAGGGCAGTTGCCCAGCCCCCCACGAGCGGACAGGGCAGGTGCCCAGCCCCCACGAGCGGACCAGGGTAGGTGCCCAGCCCCCCACGAGCGGACCAGGGCAGGTGCGCACCCCCCACGAGCGGACAGGGCAGGTGCCCAGCCCCCCACCCACGAGTGGACCAGGGCCAGCCTTCACGCCCTGCCAGGCTGTGACTGTGAAGCCTGCATGAAAGGGACGGGCAGGGGCAGTGCCAACCTCTCTACTATGCCAGGAGTCTCCTGTAAAACCGGCTGCAGAGGAGGGGGGGGGGGGGGGGGGGGGGGGCTGGCATTGGTTTTATAAGCGAAAGAGGGCCCGGAGAGGGGCCAGGCCTTCTGTGAGTTGGCAGCTTCAGGTCAATACAACCTCACCACTGTGCCAGGCGGATGTGACGGTGGCAGCTGGGCAAAGGTAGTCGGGGCTGGCACCCCTTCTGTGAGGACAACCTCACCATGGGAGGAGCGCTGGCCTTTGCCCAGCCTGGGGCTTACGCGTCTAAAAGCCAACCGTGCCAAGCTCTGACTGCGGGCACTGCAAGAAAGAGGTGAGGAGGTCTGGCATCGCTTCCATGAGGCGAGGATCACACAACGTGCCGTAACTTCTGAAAATGCCACACCTCTGCCAGGCAGTGTCTGTGGGCACTGAATGCCATGGAGACAAGCTGGCATGGCTTCTAAGGGAATAGACAACTCTAAGTGTGGCACAAACATTCTCTGCACCAGGGACTTCTTTTACTAGGGCTGAGTCTATGCCAGGCTGTGTCTGTGGGCACTGAGTGCCATGGAGAGGAGGCTGGCATGACTTCTAAGGGGACAGACAACTGTAGGCGTGGCAAAGGCCTCCTCTGTGCCAGTGGATTCTTTTACGAGGTCTGAGCCTATGCCCGGCTGTGACTGTGGGCACTGAAAGGAGGACGTGTGAGGGCTGGCAGCACTTGGATGAGGACAGGGGAATTATATGAGGTGCCCGGCCTTTCTCTGGACCTCGAGAAACAGTCAATATCTCCTCTTTGCCAGCTGTAAAGGTGGACTCTGAGCCGCTGCCGCCAATCATGCTCTATTGGGCTCCGCGCTGTTTCTTAAGCAAAATGCATCCTCTTGACCATTGTGGCCACAAATGGCCATTTTTGTGCTAAGAATTAGCACTAAACACAGGATTACTTTTTCTGTCACAAAATGTTACACAATCTTGCAGAATTCTTAGGTAATTCTGTGTGACTATGCCAGGGTCGGATTGGAAACACAATTTGACCCGGGCACTGCCGAAAGTGGCCCACATCCACAGGGCATCCCCTTTCATGAAACACCATTTAGTTACTCTTAGAGGTCTCATTTGTAGAGAAATGTTTGGTAAACTAAGCCTTTTAAAGCTTATCGAGTCAGTACCATTGGTGGAGACTAGGAGCCCTGCAGTTCTGTGTAACTATCCTTCACAATTCTTCACATGCCCCTCCATGTGTAACATACATGCTGTAGCACCAACTCTGAAGCACGTTCTGGGGGCCACATGCACGATAACAAAACACAAGCAACCAGAAAAGGTTGTGCAATATCAAAAGTCCCTCCTCGCGCAGGCAAAATAGAGTCACATATTTGGGCAAATCAGGACCTAAGCTCTTAAATAGTCCCGAGGCAATTACATTTCAGAAAAGCTCCTCTATGGATGGCAACAACCATGAGAATTATAGAAAATCAGCAAAAAGAACATATAACCTCAACATGCTGGGAAAGGGAATCCTTCTGCACAGAGAAAGAAGCGTCAAGTTTGCAAATGTTGCTTAGGCCTGGAGCAGGGCCTAGTTGAGAATGAGGCTGAGAATGAGGCTCAGACACATGTTGTCACATTCTAGCCTAGGACCTAAAACAGAGTCCAGCCAGAATGACCTCCAGACTACAGCCAAAAACTAACCAAAACTTACTACTTAATATTCCTGGCCTATAGAGAAATATGTCCCTTGTCTGCACGTTGGATGAGGCCTTTAAAATAGAGCTAAAATGTTAACTGGCGCACAAATGAATCCGTTAATTGTGCCAAACATTAGTAAAGAATCTCTAAAAATGGTTCCTATCGGCTCCTTCTTGCTTCGGGGGAAGGGATCGGCTAGCAACACACTGCATGTCTGGGTGCTGGTTGTGGTAAGTCAGTAAAGCTTTGGGGCAGACCTACTGCACTGAGCCTAGTGCAGGATTTTCTGGATTCAGTAGGACGATTGAGGCGCACTAGATGTGGTTTTGAGTTCTGCTTTACTCAGCCTACTTTGGACAGCCCTGGAGAGAGTAGGGTGCCAAGGGGATTAGATGGCCCTCTTGAGTTGGAGCTTGGCCTTGTGGTGTATCTGGTTAGAAGAGTAACCAACTCAAAAAGGCTGGGTGAACACTTGAGTTCTGCATGGGAGGGTCAGGACTGTCTTTTTCCTAAGGCTCAGGAGATGGACTGGGTCACTGGAGGCCTAAGCGTGGATTCCTTCCTCCTTGAAGGACAGTAAAAGGTTGCAGCCTAAAGAGATGAAGATTTAAGCGGAATCTGCAGCCTGTTGAAGCAGGTCGCGCTGTAGAGTCCAACTTGAAGTTGTCTGATGCAAGCTGCTGCCAACTGCTTTCATGTCCCTCACCTGGCTATGTTAAAGTTTAGATTTCAGTGAGAACATCACCAGCTCCATCTTGTCCCAAACCTGGGTCCGTACGAGCGCGTAAGCGGCCGCCATTTTAGGCACCATGGCCACTTCATGCATTGCCGATTGCCTGCACGTCTCCCTGACCTCGCTAGCATCCCCCGTGCACTGGCAGCCCCCATGCACACATGCCTGAACCATAAAACGCACCTACAGCGCAACCCTGCCCCGGAGCTACTTCCCGTGCCGGACCCACATTCTCTTTCATCCCTTTCACTCGAACAACCCCTTTGATAACCCCTTCCTCTGTACCCGATTGTCCGACCCGATCCCAGGCCATCACCTAGCCCTGCGGATGCAGTTTATTGCCCCCCTACTGTAGAACCTCGCCTTTCATCAAAGAAGCCGGGATTAATCAGTGTCACCACCCCATGAGATCCAACCGATTGCACACATTTCGGTTCCCAATGGTATGTCCAGCTGCACGATAGTCATCACCTGCTGAGATTGGGGTGGGGGTCTCTACTGTGAATACGTGTGGGAATGGGCCTGAAGCGGGGATTCCGGGGATGTCTTACTGTACTTCAAAGTCATGTTAAGAATATGTCTTCATGCAATAAAGCAATAAACTACAGTATAAAAGGCCAGGCCACAGAGATGCAGTTAGAGCACCTCAAGACGATACCCTGTTTGTCCAATCTGACGTGCTTTACTCTGGAGAAATAAAAACCAGTTTCTTGCTTTCCAGTTCCCAGCGCCCGCCTCTTTATTTGATAATTATTGAATGGTTCAGAGGCGACTACCGCCAAGCAGTACTTGAAGGTCTTCTACAGAAAACTGTTTTTCCACAGCTAACGGGGACGTGGTAATCAGTAGGCGGGATGGAAATCTAGAAACTGCGTCTTACTGGCTGACTGAGAAAGAGGGTGTGGTCAGAGCAGTGAGACAGAAACCTATAGGCCTGCAGGCAGTGAACGAGGGGTGTGTCCATATAGAGGTGAGGCAAATAATGTGAGTGCTCCTTTCTGCTTGGGAGGGAAAGGAAAGCCACAAACATCACCCAACAAGACCCCCCATTGCAGGCCGAGGAGGGAGTCACTGGAAAATGTGAATACATTGAAATGTGATCTTAGTGCAAGCTTTGACTCTCCCAGAATAACAAAAAGAACATAGAAGTCGAATGGTGCACCCAACAAGAGGGACGGAATGACCGAAGGGCCAGAGCGCAGCCTCCACGACATAAGAAAACCAGACACGGAGGCACTAAGGGGAATTGAATGGAAATTTTGCATCAGAAAAGCTGTGTTAAAAAATACAGGCATATTTTTTTAAGCGTCTTCTTTAATCATCATGTTCCCTTAGCTGAATCATTAAGCATGAATGCATTTTTATTTTTTATTGTTGTTTTTCCTTTTGACAGTTTAACATCGTGTGAATTGAGCCCTCGACTTAGGTTATTTGAGCGCTATTCATGGCATCGATTACAGTACACAAGATCAGATTTTTTATTTAAGGGAATGGGAGATGAAGTGATCTGCCCAGAATCACAGGATGTTGAGCAGACGCTGGGACTCAAATCTGATTCCCCATCTTTGCAACTCTGGCCTTTAGGCCACATATGCCTATGCACACACAAGGCATGAAAGTGGAAGGATATTGTTCTTGAGAAGAACACTGGGGTCAAGGTGACAGGGGCCTACAAGCTGAGCAACTAAAAAACAGTAGGGCCCCTTCTATGTCAAAATTATTCCTCAGCCCTCCAGCGTAGGAACAACTGTGAGGCCCTTGCTATTACTCAATTACTCAACCCTCCACAGCCCTCCTCTGCCTCAGGGCAGTGCGGAACGCACCACAATTGAGGTCTCCACTTCCCCCCCACATCAGGGCAATCTCTGCATCAGCGGCAGGGGGCTGACCTTCCCAAGGTCCCACTCATACACCCATACCGCCACTCACACACTCAGTCACCCATAGAGCAACTCACACACCTACTCATTTACCCATAGAATCAATCACACAGCCACCTATTCACCTATACAGTTATGCACACACATACTCACTTATGTATTCGTACAGATACTAGCACATACTTACTTACCTATACAGTCACTGACACAAGCACACATTCGCCCATGCAGCCACTCTCACATTCACTTACTCACACAGTCAGTCATATATTCCAACACTCACCTATACTGCCTTTCACATATGCTGTTACTCACCCATATACCACTGACATATCCATTCACTCACTGATACAGACCTACACACACTTAGTCACCCATACAGCCTCTCACAGATGAAGTCACTTACCCATACAGCCAATGACTCACCCACTCACTCATCCATCTAGTCAGTGCCACACCCCCTCACCTACTTACACAGAAACTCACACACCCATACAGATACTCAGAGAATCAATCACCCATAGAGCCACTCACATACCCACTCACAAACAAATATAGCCACTCCCACTGAACCATCCATACAGGCACTCATACACCCACGGATTCACCAATACATCTTGTTATATATAACACTCATACATTTTTTAAAAAAACATTCACAGACATTGGATGATGTCATAAGTGATGTCATCAGTGATATTATTTGAGATGTTCTCAGTGATGTCATGAGTGATGTCACAGACCTTGTCATGAGTGATATAACATGTGAGGTCATAAGCAGTGCACTGCTGGGGCGCAAGTTATATTTAGCTCAGCTAACTATAACTGCCGAATTTCTGTGGTTTTGTACAAGTGAAATGTCAGTCTAACTATAACGCCCCTGTAACCTTTGTTTTTTTCAGTGAATTTCTAAGGTTTCTTTTATTCCATTTCCTAAGTGTAATGTCCCTGTAACCTTTGTTTTTTTTTCAGGGAATTTCTAAGGTTATTTCTATTCCATTTCCCAGCTATAATGTCCTTGTAACCTTTGATAGAGAGAGAGAGAGAGAGAGAAAGATATCTCATAATCTGTGTCTGAAACCGTGGCACTGTAGGCACAGTGCTGCTTGCTACCAAGAGGCTGCTGCCTTGAAACTACCCCAACCTTCCCCCTCACACACACACTGCACCCCTGCCCCCCATCCTCCCCCCCCACACACACACACCCCCAGCCACCACAGAACCCGAGTTCCTGCAATAAAAATTAACCGAGGTGGAAAGGGCTGCGCCTCGGCTGTGAACTGCACCAGCGGCCCCGGTGTCTCTGGACACGCTCTGCGGTTTGATGCTTTCCCACAATTCATCTCCCTCCTCGGCCACTTTCAATTTAAATGCAATTAAAGGCTCGAAGTAAACATTACGTGTGAGACAAAGCGCCTCGCTCGATAGAATCCATTCCACAAAGGAAAACAAATCACAAAGGAACTGTAAAAAGGTATGAGAAGCGGCACGGTGTGAGTTGTCCTGTCCTCCGAGTGCCTCGAAGCCATCTTCTGCCCGCTGGAGGCGCTCCCCTGGGGATCTGAGCAGATTCCCATAGCGTGAGGATCGCTGCACACCCATTCTATGCTCAGTATTGTCCAGAGCAAACAAAGTTGTCTAAAAGAAGAAGTGAGGGACTAACCAAAGTTAAGTAGTATGCAATTGACACTGCATGTGACATCTCTCATGGCATCACAGGAAGTCGCATCACAGCCCATGATGTCACAGGAAGTGACATCACAAGAAGTGACTTTCAACAAAGAGAGAGTATCCCAGAGTTACAGAAAGGACTGGGTATAAAGCAAGTAAAAAAGAGGGGGGGTTCTGTTAAAAAGGGTTCCAAAGACAACCGGTAACCAAAGACCCTTTTATGTTGCCCGGCGGTATCGCCTCTATGACCCACCAATATTAATCAATGAAGAAGCAGGCGCTGGAGACTGGAAGGCGGGAAACGAGGATTTTATTCTCTCCGGAGGAGAACACATCAATTCAGACAGCAAGTATCGTCACGAGGTGCTCTAACCACATCTCTGAGGCCTGGCCTCTTATACTAGGGTTTACGACCTTTATTGCACATAACACATTCTCGCAATACTTTAGTACTTGAAAGAACATCCTTGGAATCTCCCCTTCAGACCCGTTCCCACATACATTTACAGTTGGATTCCCCACCCCGGTTACAACAGGTGATGGTTGTCGCACAGCAGGGCATTCCGCCGATTCACGGAATGCATGGGGTTTGATCGGATCTCATGGGGTGGGGGCTTTGATCGGTTCGGGGATCTTTTGATGGGGAGGGGAAGTTTCCTACTGTACGGGGTAATAAACAGTATCCGCAGGGCCAGGTGGCGGCCTGGGAACAGGGAAGACAAACGGGGACACAGGAAAAGGGGGTTTGCATCAGAAGGGTTTGAGGCCATGAAAGGAATGAGGGGAGGTGTCGCGCTGGGAACAGGATGGGATTCCGTGGTGAAGCTGCGCTGAAGAGGGGTTTATGACCCAAGGCATGAGAGAGCGGGGGTTGTCAGCGTGCGGGGGAATGCTTGCGAGGTTAAGAGAGAGAGAGACGCGCTGGCTATCAGCGAGGGGCAGGGAGGCCATGGTGCTCAAAATGGCTGCCGCTTACGCGCACAAATGGGCTTGGAAAGGGGCAAGATGGCGCCGATAATGTTGACGTTTTGCAGTTTAATCTTTAACAGTCCTCCCTTTTCAACATATCTTAGCCAACTTGCTTACTCAATGTCAATCTTCATCAAATTCCTAACCTCGGCATCATATATTGCTCTCATACGTTCGTTTTCAAAGTCCACAGTCTTAGGGCAAATGCAATTTACACATAATGTACACAGGGGTGGTAGACACTGAATTCCTAAACATAAACCGCATAGTACAACCACAGGTATCAGGATAATGGTGAATAGTCTCCAGCCCCAATTTTTAACGGTGCTCCAGAACCACCCACCCAGCGACCATTCTTCTTGTTCTTGGTGGACTTCTGAAGAGAGTCTATGAAGATGTTCGATGGCCTTGTACACTGAGGGTGAGTTGTCCGGTATGTACGTACAGCAGCTGGACCCAATAATGCGGCATGCCCCACCACGATCCGCAAGAACCACATCCAGGACAAGGCGGTTCTGGAGGGCCACCAAGCGGACCGCTTGAAGTTCAGCGGTGTTGTTAGCAAGGATACCTGCCGTGATGTTCATTGTTGTCTCAACTGCTTGAGTCAGATGTCGGATGGCACGGCTGTTTGCCATCGGGCCCCAGAGGGGGACAAGTCCTTTCATAGCATCGATGAATTGCGCTCCTGTTGAATCGGCTTGTTCGATGTCCTTGGCTCGTTTTTGTCTGTGATGATTTGCCGGTGCCACATAAGTCGGAGGAAGGATGAAGGAAATGAAACAAGTGCCCCCCCAGCCTTTGGGGAGCCAGGTGTAAGCCTTCGTGCCGCAGACGAAATACATGTTTGGAGATGCCACAAAGGAAGGTGGGTCGGCAGAGTCCAGAGTTCTAGAAAACCGGCAGGCACTGTGGCCTACCAGCTGAGTCCCAAGCCCTTCCATGCACATGTGGCCGGTGACGTTGATGACTGACAAGGCCACAGTCAGAGTGGCAGCCGTTCGTTTTCGCAGATAGGAGAAGGTGGTTCTGGTTGGATTATTGAACACTTGCATTTCAACTTGTTCTTTAGCAGGGATGTCCAAGTGGATTGTGTTGTTGTCGGTCTGCGGGCAGAAGTGTGTCTTTGTTCTGTTCCGCCAGACCCCGTGGTAGAAATGCGTTACCGTTTTGCTGGAGGTGGCATTGTCCTTAAAGCTTTCTTGCAGAAGCATCAGCCAGGCAAGACAGGAACCGTGAACTGAGAAAGGTGAAGGGATGAATGGTATCGAGTGTCCAGTGGCGTGGGGTAGCAACCCACAGATCCAACAGTTGGTGGCATTGGTGGCAAGGTTGTGCTGGTGAAGTAGTTGTACGAAGGAGTTATTCCAAAATTCCTTTCGTCTCTCTCTGAGTTGGGGAGAGAGCGAGATCAGATAATGTTCTTTCATGGTGGTAGGCTGGACAGTGGTCAGGAATGTTTCGTGAGCAGGTGCATTTTCTTCCACAATCCAGAGGGTGGTCATGAGGAGAATGCAGAAGAGGATTGTGATGAAGAGCGCAATAGTCTTTGGGCTATGGAGTCTGTCTGCTTTTGGGTTTCTGCGGTGGGTATTTCCTGTTTCCTTCATCATCTTCTTATTTGGCTCTTCCATCATCTTCTTATCTGGCGCTTCCATCATCTTCAAGGGGCTCGGTAGCGGGCAGAACCACAGACTTTGTTTTGCTTCTCTCCGGGTAACCCTTGGTAGTGTTTAGGTCACCGTTCTGAGATTTAACTCAGTCCGTGGTCTACTTAGCCGAGACTCCCTCCTTTCGACGCAGGAAATACCCTTCTTTCGATGGCACTGTGGGATCAGAGAATTTTGAAAGTTCAAGTGTGTCGGTATCAGGATAGCTGGATAGTGATGGTCGGTCTTTGTTCAGGAGCTCTTCTTGGTTGTCGATGTTTTCGGTCGAGGTCAGGGTCGAGGAGATCTTCTTACAGTGGTGCGCATGCAGCCAGTTGCGTTTTCCCTCCACCCGTAGTGCTGTTCGGGTGGTGATGAGGACTTGCCAGGGGCCCGTCCACCGGGGTTCCAGACTCTTGGCACGCTGGAAATTCCGGATCAGGATGAAATCCCCAGGCTGAATGGTGTGTCCGGGACCCCTGGAAGTGTCAGGGATGGCATGCAGCACCTGTTGATGGATAACAGACAGCGTTTTAGTCAACTGACACAAGTAATCAGACATTAGGACGTCCGGGACGTCATGAATGGAAGTTGGTTTCGGTGCAGACCAGACATTCATAGGCCGGCCGAAAACAACCTCGTATGGCGTCAAGTGGTGTTTGGTGGGGGTGGAACGCATTGAAAGCAACGCCAGGGGGAGTGCGTCTGGCCATTTCAGTCCTGTGGTAGCTACTATTTTGGCCAATTTTAGTTTCAGTGTGGCGTTATGTCGTTCAACTAGTCCAGCAGATTGGGGGTGGAAGACTGCGTGGAACTTTTGTTTTACACCCAACCCCTTCAAAATGAGTTGGATAACTTCGGCTACGAAGTGGGGGCCATTGTCGCTCCACAAAATTCGACAAAGGCCGTAACGGGGGAAAAACTCCTTTAACAGTACTTTTGCTGTGGCCATAGCAGTGTTGTCACGGGTTGGATATGCTTCCACCCATTTGCTAAATGCGCATACCACCACAAGTACATATTTCAGGCCTTGACATCTGTCTAGTTGGATGTAGTCCATCTGCAGGACTTCAAATGGGTGATTCGGGACCCCGAACCCTCCCCGGGGTACTACAGTTCCTTTCCCGGGATTGTGTTGCAGGCATATCAAACATTGTTGGACCAGGCGTTTGGCGGACTCTGTGATCTTATCATTGTGCCAAACTCTGGAGACAAGTTCAATCATGGGGGCTGATCCTATGTGGGCAGGGGAATGTGCCATAGTCAGTATGGGAATCAGGTATGAGTCAGGTAACAACCATTTGTTTGTGTCTTTTGTCCGCCAGCAGCCTTCGTCATCTTTCAATCCCACCCGTGTCCATTCAGTCAGTTCGTGTTGTGTGCTAGCCATTTAAATGTCTCTGATAGTGTCCCTAGCGTCAGACCATTTTTCTGCTTGTGACCTGGTCACGTACATGCGTGTTGTCGTCCTATTTTCAGCTGTTGCTCGGGCAGTGAGGTCGGCTAGTGCATTTCCCTGTCCAATAATGTCTGTCACCTTTTTGTGTGCCTGGCATTTGATGACTGCAAGCTTTTTGGGGAGAAGGACGGCTTCGATCAAGGCGGAGACTAGGTCCCCGTGCAAAATGGGGGTGCCGTGTGAGGTCAAGAATCCCCTCTCCCTCCAAAGGAGCCCAAAATGGTGAACCACCCCGAAGGCATACTGGCTGTCGGTGTAAATGTTTGCTGTGGTTCCTGCTGCTAGGATACAGGCTCGTGTCAGGGCAATTAGTTCCGCTGCCTGGGCAGATCGTTGCGTTATGCGGGCTGTCTCGACTACAGTTCGAGCTGTGGTGACTGCATAGGCATCTGAAGTGGTGCCATCGGGGAGTTTGATGCAAGAACCGTCCACCCACAGCTCTCCGTCGGGGTCGGGGAAAGCCGTGTCTCTGAGGTCAACCCTACTTCTGGTCTGTTCGTCTGTGAGGGTCACACAGTCGTGTACAGGGTGCGCATCGGGATCGTTTTCTGGTAAGGGCAGCAGGGTTGCTGGGTTCAGTGTGGTGCATCTCTTCAGAGTGATGTGGGGTGCAAGCAGAGTCAGTTCGTATCCTGTCAGTCGTGCACTCGTCAGGTGTTGCGTTTTGGTTTGGTTTAGGAGGGTGTCAACAGCATGGGGTACCAGTACTGTGAGGGAATTCGAGAGCACGATCCCCTCACTCTGTCGGATAGAGATCGCAGCAGCAGCTACGGCTCGAAGGCAAGCAGGCAGGGCTCTGGCTACAGGGTCAAGAGTGGCTGAGAAGTAAGCGCATGGTCGTTGCTTTGAGCCGATGGACTGGGTCAGGACAGATAAAGCGCACCCCTCCCTTTCATGGGTGTAAAGGGAGAAGGGCTTTGTGTAATCGGGGGTACCCAACACAGGGGCCGAGCAGAGGGCATCTCGTAGTTGCATGAAAGAAGCCTGACACTCAGGGGTCCAAGGGAGTGGGAGAGGGATGTCCTTTGCTAACAATGAAAGCAGTGGTTTTACTACAAGGCTAAAGTTGGGCAACCACTGTCGGCAAAAGGAGGTGAGGCCTAGTAGGGAGCGGACCTGTTTCTGGGTTTTAGGGACGGGGGTGTCGAGAATGGTTTGGATCCGGTCAGGAGTCAGTTTCCTTCCGTCTTTGGACAAAAGGTGGCCTAGGTAAGTGACCTGGGGTTGGCAGAATTGCAACTTCTTCTTAGAGACCTTGTGGCCATTTTCTGCAAGGAAATGTAGGAGTTGAATGGTGGCTGTGACAGCTAGTGGAGTGGTGTCGGCTGCCAAGAGGATGTCATCGACATATTGTACTAATACCACTCCATCGGGTAACTGGACTTGATCCAGTTGTCTCTTGAGGGCCTGACTGTAGATGCTAGGGCTTTCTGTGTAGCCCTGGGGTGCTCGACAGAACCTATATGAGCGGGCTTTTAGGGTGAAACCGAAGAGATATCGGCTGTCTGGGTGGATGGGGATGGAAAAGAATGCGTTTTTGAGGTCAATGACAGTGAAGGTGGTGGCAGTGGAGGGAACCAAAGTCAGGATGGTGGTAATGTCCGAGACCACAGGGTACTGGGGTACCACCACTTTGTTGATCTCTCGAAGGTCAATGATGAAGCGGTATGCTTTCTCATCTCCTTCTCCCTGTTTCTTAATGATGGGCAAGATTGGGCTGTTGCAAACGTTGCTAACTACTTCCTCTACCACTCCTGCGTCTATCAGTGATTGGATGATTTCTACCAATGCCTTCTCGCCTTCGGGCGATATCCGATATTGTGGAAGTTTTGGGAGTGTTGCATCTGGTCGAACAGTGATATGCACTGGGTCAATCATCATGCGCCCTACATCCGAATCCGTTTTGGCCCACAGATACGGAGGCAGAGTGTCAAGCAGGGAAGTGTCAGCGTCGGTGATGGAAAACATGTGTCTGGGGGGGCAATGTCTAAGCAGAACAGGATTGTCTTAAAGGAAAACTCGGACTCCATCTTGAGAACATCTAATCGTTGCTCGGAAGTGTTTCAATAAGTCGAGTCCCATAATTGCGTCAGGGCTATTGGAGGAGAGCAAAAACGTGGTGTCAGTGGTGTTGTTTTCTAAGTCAAAGAGGATTGGGGCGGACAAAGGGTTAGTGGAGGGCGTCCCATCGAAACCTGTCGATGTTATTAGTAAGCCAGACAAGGGTGCCCTTGGAATCAGTCGTTTAGATAATGCACTACGTGTTGCGCCAGTGTCTACCAGGAATGGTGACTTTGTACCCAAGACCTTAGCAGTGACATAAGGGCCTTGTTGGTCAACATGGAGCTCGACTGGATCCCTCCCTTGCCCTAGGCAGTCCTATGCAAAGTCATGAACGTCATCGTAGTCAGATTGCTGGCATTGGTTCTGTCGGGGTCGGTCAAATGTGTTTGGTCTACTGGATCTATCATTAGTTGCGTTGTTTGGGGGCCCTCGCTGTGGTCCCCTGTATCTTGGTTCGTTTGCTGAATCTCTAGGATCTCTATTTCTGGTGAGTTCCAAAAGAACCGGGCACTGAGATTTCCAGTGGCCCGATCCTTTACAGAAGGCACACTGGTCCTCCCTAATGTCTGTACGTCCAATGTGGGGAGTTGAAGCACGGTCTTTGGGAGGTGCCGTTTTAGGGACGTTCATCTGATGGTTTCCCCGGTATTGGTCTCGTCCCAGAGTCACCCCTTGCAGTTGTGCTATCATCACCCTCTCCTTTAATTCCTTCTTCTTCCTCTCTGTTGTTCTATCGTTTTCGTTTTTCTGATGCTCATAATATTGGGCCATCTGGAGGATAGCCGTAGGTTTGGAGGCTGCCCAACTACTTTCACTGGCCTGCAGTTTCTGTGAGACCTCCGGTGATAAGCCCTTAACGTAATTCTGGACAAACAGATGGTGTCCGGTTGCAGTGGTCAGGTCCTGGCCGCTGTAATCGGAGAACACCGTTTCAAACCGGGAGAAGTATTCCGATACATCCTCCTGAGGTTTCTGGCGACAAGCCGTTACTATCGACCAGTCCACTTTCTTTTCTGGGATCAGGGTTTTTAATTTCTGCACGATTTTATCCGGGAGGTCTAAAATGGCTTTTAAAGGCTTTTGTCCGGGTTCTCGTTGTCTGTCTATGCCATCAAGTTGTGACCAGTTATGTCCAAACAGCTCAGAGTGGTCGACTTTCCGGATTTGCTTCCACACATCAGCTGGTAGACATAACCCGAAAAACAAGTCGATGCCAGCTAGTGTCATAATCGTCGAACCTAGGGCCGTACCCAACTCAGTATAGAAGGCAGTGGGGTTTTTACGTAGGTCAGGCAGAGATTTCCGGAAGGTCAGAATCTCTTGCCGGTCCCATGGTTGGTAGACCCAGTTGTATACTACCCTTCCCTTTGCATCTTTGTTGTTTGCGTCATCGTGAGTCCCTTCACCTCGTGGAGGAACCCAGTAAGGGGCAGCCTCTCGTATCGGCATCATAGTGTTAGGTCGTTCAGTTTGTGGGTCAGTTGCTACAGATGTAGTGGATTCGATCTTTGATTTTTGTTCAGTGAGGTGGCGGAGAACCTTAAGCGTACGCGTAAGGAGGTCCGTCACATCACTCTCACTCTCATCCCCGATATCAACCTTCCGGTACAGAGTCGTTAGGCTCTGTGGACCTTTTTCTTGATATCGGTCCTCGTATGCATTTAAGACGTGGTAACACAGTTGTACAGTAAAGTGTCGTCTGTGACTCCCAGTATAAGAATTAAACACATCCGTGACGGACTCTTCATCCTCCCTCTTCTCTACCAGTATCTTTGCTATCTTGTCGACCCCTGCTCGTTCATGTTTGCTTAATCTATATGCTCTAACAGGACCAACCCTTCGGGCTTCTGGGTCGCCCGGCGTTGTCGTTTGCGTAACATCTAATACGAGGAGTTCAGCCGGCACGGAGGTCATGGGGGCTGAAGCCGTGGTGCTACTCCCGCTGGTACCTGGGGATAGTGGGTGCTGGGCTAAGGGTTGGGAAGGGGCATATGGAGGGGGCATGTGGATGATCGGAGGACCTAGCAGCAGATCATCGTTGGTTCGCTGTTTTGAGTGTAAATCAGGGTAGAGCGTGGAGGGAGTTCTAACCAGGCACTGGCTTGATGTTTCTATTTCTAGCTTCTGTTTGGTATCCTCTCTTTCTTTTATCTCTCTCTCTAGTTTCTGAGCTGCTAGGTGGGCTGCTTTCCGCAGCTCTTTTCCCAACCTACTCTCAGTTCTCTTTTTGCGTTGTTCGGCTTCTTTTCGCCACATGCCGAAGCTGTCAAGCATAGTGGACGTCGTCTTGTTTTTACCAAGGGCTGTTTCTAGTGCGATTATTCTATCGTCTTCGAAGGATCCTATCAGTGGCCACTGACTTTCTCGATCCCTTTTTGTATATTTATGCCACAGCTGGCTATAGGCTATAGCAACTAATCCATGCTTTGTGAACATGTCCTTATTAGGGGTGCCTTCCAGCGGAGCCGGATGGTTCATCTCTAATAAGCGGTCCGGGCTAAACAGGCTACTGACTAGTGGGGAGAAGACAGGCATGACGGATCACAATGGGATAATAGTCAGCACTACCTATCTTATCACTGCGCGCAAAGACTAGACAGAATATTTCTATTCTACGTTGTTTGCACGTAGTGAATACCTCATGAACCAATTCTGAGCAATCAACGTTAGGTCAAAAATAAAAAATCAATATGGTCAATGGGGAGAATAAGTTGGCTCGCAAAAGTTCGCGTCACCTACCCTTTCACTATCTGTAAAGAGGGGACCTATTTTTCCCTGTTTGCAGACAGAGAATCTCCAGAAAACAATCTATAACAGTTAATCAATGTTTAGGTCGAAAATAAAAAATCAATATGGTCAATGGGGAGAATAAGTAGGCTCGCAAAAGTTCGCGTCACCTACCCTTTCACTATCTGTAAAGAGGGGACCTATTTTTCCCTGTTTGCAGACAGAGAATCTCCAGAAAACAATCTATAACAGTTAATCAATGGGGGAGAAAGATGGGTCCGATGGGTGCGTACCTATCCTTCGCTGTTTATAAAGGGAGAGCCTGTTGTTTCTCCGTTTGTAGACAGTGAATCTCTAATAAATTAACAAAAAGTAATACTAGTATTTTCCCAACAATTATCAACCACTTCCAATTATCTATTACTTTCGCAATTCGTCGTGTTTACACGACCTTACCCGGACCGCATGGACAGTTTCTCGTCTTCCGAATCCAGCGCCCGATCGTCCTCTTCTCTTCGTACTTCTCGTGGCACTTCCTGATGGTTCCCAGTCAGGACCGCAGATCACTCGAGAGAGGTCTGTTCGGAACCAGTGAAGTTCGGATGATCGGCTGTCAGACAAGGGTCTATCGGACAGGGTACCTTCCGATCGTTGCAGTCGTTCACTCTGTCGTCGGGACCTCTCCCACTGGATCCACGAGTCGCTGATGGGCCCCACGTTTGGGCCGCCAATTGTTAAAAAGGGTTCCAAAGACAACCGGTAACCAAAGACCCTTTTATGTTGCCCGGCGGTATCGCCTCTATGACCCACCAATATTAATCAATGAAGAAGCAGGCGCTGGAGACTGGAAGGCGGGAAACGAGGATTTTATTCTCTCCGGAGGAGAACACATCAATTCAGACAGCAAGTATCGTCACGAGGTGCTCTAACCACATCTCTGAGGCCTGGCCTCTTATACTAGGGTTTACGACCTTTATTGCACATAACACATTCTCGCAATACTTTAGTACTTGAAAGAACATCCTTGGAATCTCCCCTTCAGACCCGTTCCCACATACATTTACAGTTGGATTCCCCACCCCGGTTACAACAGGTGATGGTTGTCGCACAGCAGGGCATTCCGCCGATTCACGGAATGCATGGGGTTTGATCGGATCTCATGGGGTGGGGGCTTTGATCGGTTCGGGGATCTTTTGATGGGGAGGGGAAGTTTCCTACTGTACGGGGTAATAAACAGTATCCGCAGGGCCAGGTGGCGGCCTGGGAACAGGGAAGACAAACGGGGACACAGGAAAAGGGGGTTTGCATCAGAAGGGTTTGAGGCCATGAAAGGAATGAGGGGAGGTGTCGCGCTGGGAACAGGATGGGATTCCGTGGTGAAGCTGCGCTGAAGAGGGGTTTATGACCCAAGGCATGAGAGAGCGGGGGTTGTCAGCGTGCGGGGGAATGCTTGCGAGGTTAAGAGAGAGAGAGACGCGCTGGCTATCAGCGAGGGGCAGGGAGGCCATGGTGCTCAAAATGGCTGCCGCTTACGCGCACGAATGGGCTTGGAAAGGGGCAAGATGGCGCCGATAATGTTGACGTTTTGCAGTTTAATCTTTAACAGTTCCTTTCTGTATGGTTAGCTTCTGGTTTGTGGCCAGAAGGACTACACACTAATATCACTTATTAGTGTTTGTGAAGTACACCTATTATAACTTTCTAGTGTTATAGCTTCAAATTCATGACCACAAGGTCTACACACTACTATCACTTCTTAGTGTTTGTAAAGTACAATCTACTGTAACTTTCTAATGTTATGTGATGACACGGGTGATATTAAATCTGCACAAACACCTACAGTATCTTTCGTTTCACAAATATTTTTTTTTTAAAGTTTTACATATAAATTCATTTGTTGCATTTGGTTACTGTAAACACATTACACTGGTTCAGAATATATCAGTTACATACAATTAAAATACACTTGTTACAATTAAAATCATTTCATGCAAAACAATAGGTAGATTCTACAATTTTTAACAAAAACATTTAAAAAATGATGTCATAGTGAGTCCTTTTGTCGACGCGTTTCGGTGCTTTACAGAATTTATAACACCTTCCTCAGGACAGACTTATTTAAAAACCAAGTTTCTTCAATCTAAAAACAAATGCATACAATTAAAATCATATATTTTTTTAGGTGAATACAAAATACAGTACAAAGTAGTGTGCAGGTTTACCAAGTGTCACATTCTTAGCAAAGGAGAATTATCTTACTTGCTAACTGTTTATATTGGAGCCTTCAAATTTAATGGGGTTCCACACCCTGGGGATAGGGTGTCTACAGATCCTCTGGTTTAGAGTGTATTTCTAAATAAACATTCTAAGAAATAGAATAGAGAAAAGCCAAGATCAATTATTTGTGATCTAATTTAATGCGCACAGGGGAGCACCTTAGACGCGCCGGAGACGAGCCAGAGAGGAGCCCATCTGTGCCCGTCCGTGACCGAACGGGGCCTGGGGCCATGACCCCTACATCAGCTGCGCTTAACCGTAACTTAGCAGAGAGAATAAGGTACTCCCCTTACGAACTATGTAATATGTGGACTACCCCCCACATAGGCTGTGTACAGGATTCATGGCCACTCCCTGAAGGCCCATTCTCGTGCAAAATCTGCAAATTCCAGTCTTACCCTAGTAAACACTTACTAGACAAGGTGTTACCTGAGAGCCTTAGAACCAGGTCCCTTATAGGGAACAGTATCCTTTGCAATGTAAGATTTCTGCCGAAACACTACTCATTGGTTTGGGACTTGATTCATTCTGCCCTCCCTGATTACTGTTTCTGTACTGAGACCTGGCTCAAACCCCATTTGGTCCCAGCGATTACTCTGGGGACCCCTCTGGGATACAAGATAATTAGACTGGACCGCCCTGTTAAGACCGGCAGGGGGTAGCCATTATTTATAAGGATACCTCCACCGTCACCATCCTGGACCAATGCAGTAACAGTGATATCGAAATCCTGGTCTTCAAAATCAGTTCCAATTTGGAGACCAGTTGGAAGGGGGCATTGGTGTATCGTCCCCCGGGCCCTTGCACAGACGCCTCTACAATCCTTATGGAGACGCTGGCTCCCCATATTAGCATGGGGACTAACTTCCTACTCCTTGGAGACTTTAACATCCATAGTGAACTGGTGGACAACGTAGAAGCCCAAACCTTACTGGCAGACCTAGCAACTTTGGGCTTCAAACAGTGCAATGAGGGCCCCACACATCGTGCTGGTCACACTCTCGACTTAATTTTGTCGAATTCACACATGCTGACCTGCCATCCTCCTACACAGGTGGAGTGGACTGACCACTTTGTGATAGGTTTCTCCCTCCCCATTCTTACAGAGGATCGCCCCCAACCTGCCCCTCTCCCTTTATGGCGCAGGCAGTGGCACAAGGTGTCCGTGGAGGCCTTTAGAGACATCTTTGTTCCCCCGGACATTTCCACTTCGGATACCCCGGATATGGCCCTTTCCAAATACAATGCTGCCCTGAATACTGCAGTTAATCTTATTGCCCCTTTAAGAGTCTGTAATCAGCGGTCTAACCGCAGGCAGGAATTATGGTTCTCTGATCTACTGCGTGCAGAAAAGAAAGTATGCAGGAAGTTGGAGAATACCTGGAGAAGCTCCCATACTGTAGCAGATAAATTTCGCTACCACTCTGCCATGAGATCTTATCACAGAAACATCAGAGCTGCTCGTAAAAAACATATTATTTCTCAACTATCTGAGGCAGACAATGACCCTAAAATACTTTATCAGGTTCTCCGAACCTTCACTAAGCCTGTAGCTTGTGAAAGTCCAGAGACGGTGTCCCAACAACTGTGTGATGACACTGCTGGGTTCTTCTCGAATAAAATCGACTCTATCTACCAAAAAATTGCTCAATCTACTATTTTGGTCGATACTAGTGATTCCTTTCTAAGCCCTCAGCTCGAGACTGTTGAATCTGGCCCCACTAAACTGTCCTGCATTCCTGAGATCAGTTTGGACAATGTTAATTCACTGATTGGCACCATTAAATCGGGTTGCCCGGCGGACCTCGTTCCTGCCCGAGTGATGCATCTCATAGGGAACATTCTTAGTCCTACTATTCAGACCCTGATTAACCGCTTGTTATCTGAAGGCTTAGTTCCATTGGAGTGGAAAAATGCCCTGGTCAAGCCCATTAGGAAAAACACCTCCGTCCCTTGGTCTGATATGTCCAACTTGAGGCCCATCTCCCTCTTGCCATCTGTCGGCAAACTGATGGAGAAACATGTCAACCTTCACTTCTCCAGTTTCATTGAGCAGACCGGATGCCTGGATCATTCTCAATCAGGGTTCAGGCCAATGTATAGTACCGAGACTGCTCTCCTTTCGGTCACGGATACTATACGCATGTCCCTGGACAGGGGTTTGTCTGTGGTGTTGGTGCTGTTGGACTTGTCCGCAGCATTTGACACCATATCACATACCATTCTTCTAAGAAGACTAGAGGAGATCGGCCTGGAAAAATCTGCCCTGACGTGGTTCACCAGCTTCCTCACAGAACGTAACCAGCAGGTGAACATGGGCACCTTCAGTTCCAATCCTTCTAAAATCACTAGAGGAGTCCCGCAGGGCTCCTGTCTCAGCCCTACGCTATTTAATGTTTATGTTGCCTCTTTGGCTAATATTATGAGGTCTTACGGGTTTGTACCCATTTCATACGCCGATGACACTCAGTTGTTGTTTACCTTTAAAACCTTTTGAGTGGCATGACGGGGGTCGCCAGTTGGATGGCCAACAACTTTCTCCAGTGTAATGTGGGAAAGTCAGAAGTCATGTTGTTCGGGGAAGCTAAAATCTTGTGGACTCCTGACTGGTGGCCTACTAGCCTGGGAGAGGCCCCCTCCCCTAAACAGGTGGTGAAAAATCTGGGGGTCCGCCTTGACCACGACCTCACACTTGTACATCACGTCAACATCACAGTGGGGTCTTGCTTTCATGTCATCAGCCTCCTTCGGAAGGTGTTCCCTCTCCTCCCCGACAGCTCGAGGAAGACCTTGGTCCAGGCACTCGTATTGAGTCGCCTGGACTACTGTAACGGTCTTCTCCTAGCGGCCAATGAGGGTGTTTTAAACAAACTCCAAGTAGTACAGAACACCGCAGCACGCCTGGTGACAAAGGCCCCTCCCAGAACTCCATCCCGGCCCCTTCTTAAACTGCTCCACTGGCTGCCCATCCGGAAACAGGTGGAATTTAAGACCTGCTGCGTGGTGCACAAAAGTCTGCATAATCTAGGGCCGTCTTATCTAGCTGACAAATTTGTCCATCATCGTCCCCCACGAAACCTGCGCTCTAGTAACCAGCTGTTACTGCAGATTCCCCGATTCAGCAAGACCAGACAGGGAGGACGTGCCCTCTCTGTGATGGGTCCACGACTGTGGAACAACCTTCCCTTCTCCCTTAGGCAGTGTACCAGCCACTCAATCTTCAGGAAGAGTCTAAAGACCACTCTGTTTCAGTACTAGAGCCTACCTCTCCTTGCACCCTCAGACAGCACTGCGCGGAGATACACCTTCGGGTGTGATTCCGGCGCGTTACAAACCTATAAATAAATAAATAAATAAATAAATAAATAAATAAATTAAGCTGTCAATATATACCAATCACTGATGTTGATGGTAGTAGAGCACCAGTCTCAGTTTATATGCTTATATTCTTTACATATACTAAAACAGCCTAGTTCGTTTTGCCTGTTCACCAAGGTTGGTAATATGAAATGGTTATTCGAAATACCATACCTATTCAGGAAATATATTTGTCTAACATTCTTCGATATAACTGTGTTGTTCGGAGCCTCCTCCGTAGTGAACCTTAGTAATGCACGGGTTCCTATAAAAACTAGAAACACACGCCACTCACTCGTTCGAGCAAGGGGAGAGAGGACATGCCAACCGCTACGGATTCCATGTGATGCGGTAAGGAGCCATTATGGAGGGCGAAACAATGTGTATCTAGTTACGTGATTTAAAAGCGAGGACACGGGGAGTTTGAGTCCTGCTAGCTGTATGGGTATTTGTACCGCTCAGGACCCCCTAACCCCCTTAAACCTGGTAATGGATTATCAAGTAGCTACTCCAAAACAGAAATTAGACCATGTGTGACTAAATAGACCTGTAACTAATTCCTGGCAAAAAAAATATTTTTTTAAACCGAATTAGAGATGTTTTTAAAATGTGATAGATGAACCGTTGCAAATTAAGCAGAACCCGTGCATTACTAAGGTTCACTACGGAGGAGGCTCCGAACAACACAGTTATATCGAAGAATGTTAGACAAATATATTTCCTGAATAGGTATGGTATTTCGAATAACCATTTCATATTACCAACCTTGGTGAACAGGCAAAACGACCTAGGCTGTTTTAGTATATGTAAAGAATATAAACATATACATTGAGACTGGTGCTCTACTACCATCAACATCAGTGATTGGTATATATTGACACCTATACTTTTGTCTAGGACACTGCGATAAAAGAGAATAGCTACTCAACTGGACCTCCATCCATGGAGCAACAACTCCATCAAAATTAAAAGTAAACAATTTTGGAGGATTGACCAACACAAAACGGTATGTAGGAACTCATTGTGGACAACTATCCTAATCTTGGTTAAGGAATAAATGCTAAACCTCTCTCTGAATCATAGGAGACACAAATACAACTCCAATTAATTTTTTGCAGACTGGGTTAAAATTAACACAACCCCGAATGAACCAGTCCTGATCAGAAGGTGTGCAATTGATAAGGACACTCATAAGATCATCTCCCCCTTTTAAAGTAAGTGTATCGGGGTGATAAGAAATGTTGTCGCTTAATTAAATTAGATCACAAATAATTGATCTTGGCTTTTCTCTATTCTATTTCTTAGACTGTTTATTTAGAAATACATTCTAAACCAGAGGATCTGTAGACATCCTATCCCCCAGGGTGTGGAACCCCATTAAATTTGAAGGCTCCAAGAAGTGTGGCTCAATGGTTAGAGCGGCAGACCCTGATGCAGAGGCCCAGCCCGGGACCAGGGTTCAATACCCCGCCTCGGCGGGTCTTGGGCTCAAAATTCCACGGACCTGATAATTCTCGCCACGGTGCCTATTGCAATCATGGAGTCCCACTCTGCAACTCTGGACAATAGCTTGCTGAATCTCCACAACGGCCCCCACAACACTAAGGATGCCTGGCCCCCACCCTGGGGGTGCCCAGGAGTGGACGCCTGACAGGGAAAGCCAGGACGGGTTCCACAGCGGCATTCGTACAAGCGCCTTGAGACCCTGGCGGGTGAGTAGTGCGCTATACAAGTATCAATTTACATTTACATTTACATAACCGTTAGCAAGTAAGATAATTCTCCTTTGCTAAGAATGTGACACTTGGTAAACCTGCACACTACTTTGTACTGTATTTTGTATTCACCTAAAAAAAAATATGATTTTAATTGTATGCATTTGTTTTTAGATTGAAGAAACATGGTTTTTAAATAAGTCTGTCCTGAGGAAGGTGTTATAAATTCTGTAAAGCACCGAAACGCGTCGACAAAAGGTCTCACTATGACATCATTTTTTAAATGTTTTTGTTAAAAATTGTAGAATATACGTATTGTTTTGCATGAAATGATTTTAATTGTAACAAGTATATTTTAATTGTATGTAACTGATATATTCTGAACCAGTGTAATGTGTTTACAGTAACCAAATGCAACAAATGAATGTATATGTAAAACTTTAAAAAAAAAAAAATTGTGAAACGAAAGATACTGTAGGTTTTTGTGCAGATTTAATATCACCCGTGTCATCACATAACATTAGAAAGTTAAAGTAGATTGTACTTTACAAACACTAAGAAGTGATAGTAGTGTGTAGACCTTGTGGTCATGAATTTGAAGCTATAACACTAGAAAGTTATAATAGGTGTACTTCACAAACACTAATAAGTGATATTAGTGTGTAGTCCTTCTGGCCACAAACCAGACGCTAACCATACAGAAAGGAACCCCCCCTCTTTTTTACTATCACAAGAAGTGACATCAGATCTTAAGACCTCGCACATGTTCAGCAGGTCTATTATGAATAAATGTAAGTGCATTACAATATTTAACAAGTGAGATTTTGCTTCGGTCCTGATGCAAAATCTGGGACTCAAATTATACATTTTTTTTTTAAAACAATAAGACACACAACATTAACCCTGTTCTGATTAATTGGCTGCAAAGTCTGAATTTAAAAATATCCTATGGGGTTAAAACACCCGCTGCAGAGATCTTTGAGTGCCCAGCAAATCTCAGAGAAACAATAATGGTAAGATAACTCTGGAGGTTATCGCATATACTAGAGAGAACTGTGTTTTGTCTAGTCCCGGTTTTGAATCACAGGAGCATAGAGGGTTAATATGTCTCCTGCAAAACACATCATGTGGCACACAGATGACAGATTTTTATTTTATGAAAATGGTACGAGGGTTAGTGCTTTTAACACAGATCCTTTTGTCACTTGCAGTTCATACATTGTAATCCTTCTAATATATCGTAGTGAGGTACGAAGGACTTGCAACTCCTACACCTTGTAATCCTCACTGTCTTAAGTAACACACCCTGTACATTACTTATTTAATTTTATTTGAATAGATTTATAAAGCGCGAACAAGACCCATACAGGTATCAAAGCGCTGTACAGAATTGGCAAAAGCAAGAATACAAACACAATGTGACAGTAGGTGAAGTTACAACAAAGGGGAAATCGAACAAGTTAAGAGTTGGGGGTATCAGCGGTGCTCTAGAACTTAAAGACCAAAACAGCATAAAATAAAACACACCAGAAAAGTGCAATAAGAATCAGGGAATTTAACAAAAACAAGAGCGAGATCACGTTAAAGCAATCAAGGAGCCACTAGAGGACTAGAGCAAAATAAGGTAAAAGCATACAATAAAACGCATCAGTGTAGTACAACAAGAATTAGGAAATGTATAAAAAGAAGAGCATGATCACAGGGTGATGCTGTTAACGTTCGTTCAGGAGTAGTCGTTTGACCACTTTCTTTTTTAAAGGATGTAGTGGATGGATTGGATCTGATCTTGGAGGGCAGGGAGTTCCAGATTCTCGGAGCAAGACCAGTGAAAGCACGTTTGTAAGATTTTTCTTTTTGAATCTTGGAGGTGGACGTACTTCTAAGGTGCCGGCTGGAGCCCAAAAGTTCTAGCTTACTTGCCAGGTAGTACGGGGTGTTGTAGTGTATGGCTTCATAGGGGTGGGCGGAATTTGCATAGTAGCGCCACGCAAAGCTCAGCGAAATGGTAAAAAATCTCAGAAAGTATGCAAAAGTTCAGCGAACACGTGGAATTGCTCGTTCCGCCTGTTCGCAATGCTTTTTTCCTGTTTGCGAAAGCTGTTTGCGTGCTCAGGGGGAAATATCTCATGAACACGCATTTTGAAAGCTCGAACAAGCAAAAAATTCCGTGATGCCGCTGATTGCAAGGTGGGTGGTGTGCAGGTCAGTTAAACCTTCGCCCACGAGAGGCAGAAAGGGCCTGTTCAGGTTAGTGGTGTGGGGAGTAAAAATATCCTCCGTTAAGTTGGATAAATCTGTGGGCTGCGTGTTTACAGATTGGAGAACAGAATATGGGGAGGAGGGGCCGTCTGTCACCTCAGGGGCAGAAAATGTGGGTGGCCCAGTCTGAAAGCAGGTGGATGGGTTGGAGTTGGTTAGTGTGTTCTTAATCCTCAAGACGGCATAGTCAAATGGTTTGAGGTTCAGGTCCGAGGCTTGAATAAGGCCATTACCATTATTGCAAAGGGAGACAGTCAGCTCAGCCTTAAGGGCCGGGGATGGAAGCGTGGTTAAACTGACGCCATGCAGAGTTTTGGTCAGCTGTTTGGAGCTTTCTCCAATGCGCTCTTCTGTTAGTGCAGAAGATGAGGTCTGTCACTATAGTGCCCTTACCGGAGATACATGTGTCCGATATAAGCGTTTCGGGCCAACGTTTGAGGAGATTGAGTTTGAAGGTCTTCTTTGCATTTATCGACAGGTTGGGGGGGGTAGATAATCTTAAAAGAGTTCAAATCTGATGGAGCTGATGGGATAGAGGCGCGGTAAGTATATGCGCCATAATGAGTGACGCGCTCAGAAGGAAGAGGTTAAGGGAACAAAAAGGTTCAGGATTAAGATATAAGAAAGTGGGGGAGGAAAGGTAAACCCATGAGGATGGGACCCTGGTAAACACACATAGGATTTAGTGTCGATGTATGATGTATACATGTGATGTAAAGCGCTCCTACGCCCTGGATTGGGATGATCAGCGCTATAAGAGAAATAAAACAAAGAGTGGTATTTGAATTGTTATTTCTGTAAATACTGGGACAGACCAACACATCTGGCATCCTTAGAGTGTATGTACATCTCTTTTATACAGGGACTGAACAATGTCAAACCCAGAAATAAGATGTGAGCCTTTGTTTCCCTCCATTGCATCTAGGTGTGAAGCTCCTGGTGGCCCCTTAACCTCTGTCTTTATTATGGGCACAGCTGGAATCGGATCAGCCCTCCCTCCCCCCCTGCCTGAAGGTTGCTGCTCCTGTAAGGAGAGCAGACAAAGAGCTGGCGCTGCTAAATATGTTCCAGTGTCTTAAAATGACACCAGGGCAGGTTTATCCCATTTGTAAGGGGCCCCCTCTGGGTGGGGAGACGGCGTCAGCCTGTGAAAAGAGTGGGTAGATGCCGCCTACCCGCGTCTACCCTCGACTTGTGCCCTCCATCCCTGGGTGAGTGCCTTGAGGCTGCTTCTGCCTGCTGGAGGTTACACACCTCCCCAGGGATTCAGAGTAGATTCCCACAGTATGAGGTGCCTCAGACCCAGCTCTGCACAGTATTGTCCATTTCTGCAGGAGGTTCAACCCCTGACTGGTTCCTGCAGAGGGGGCCAGGGCCCCATGTCTGTCCTGACAGTGAATGGACCAGGA
Organism: Lissotriton vulgaris; assembly: GCF_964263255.1. Classification (NCBI taxonomy): domain Eukaryota; kingdom Metazoa; phylum Chordata; class Amphibia; order Caudata; family Salamandridae; genus Lissotriton; species Lissotriton vulgaris. The sequence goes on from NC_141697.1 coordinate 25,172,904, forward strand.
GTTAGGAGCTGTAAATCTGTACGTCCATGCATATGTTGACCTTACAGATGCAGAGGGCGTCAATCTTGTGGAAGTGATTCTTTTTCATCTCCATATTACTGTCCAAGAGATAGTAAAGCACAACAGATTCCTCAAGAAGAACAGACCTCTGATGCTTTCTCTTGTAAACTCATGGCATGGACGTGGATTCATCAAAATATGAAGGGTAGGTATGTAAGCAAAATCACTCACTCACTGACCCCTGATGACATCATAGGGCATATCTCCTCTGGGTAGTTTCCATTTGTTGCTGAAGCACCAGGGGGCGGGGCTGGTGGCAGAATGAAAACACGCGAGATCCCTGCTGCCTTACTACTGCTACAGCAGCCTTGACGGTCCTTGAGCCCAGGGGTAACAATGGATGTGCAAGGGTGTCACGGGTCACAACAGGGGTCGCAGCCGCAAACTAATGTCAATTCATCTGTAGGTATATGCTAACATGCCGGGGTACTAGAGGGTAAGACGGGGGTCACAGGCGCTAACTGATATCAATGCATCTAACGTGTCACGGGTACTAGAGGGTAAAAAGGGGGTCGAAGCTGCTAACTGATATCAGTACATTTATAGGTATAGTCTACTCTGCCAAGAGTACCAAAGGACAAGATGTGTGTCACAGCTGCTAACTAATATCAATGCATCTGTTGGTATATGCTAACATGCCTGGGGTACTAGAGGGTAAGACGGGGGTCACCTGCGCTAACTGATGTCAATGCATCTAACGTGTCATGGGTACTCTATGGTAAGACAGGGGTCGCAGCCGCTAACTGATATCAGTGCATCTATAGGTATAGTATACTTTGCGAAGAGTACCAAAGGGTAAGACAGAGGTTGCAGCTGCTAACTAATGTCAATGCATCTGTTGGTATATGCTAACATGCCGGGTACTAGAGGGTAAGACTAGGGTCGCAGCCGCTAACTGATTCCAATACGTCTGGAGGTGCAGTCTACCATACTAGGGAACCAAGGACAAGACGAGGGTCGCAGCCGCTAACTGATTACAATACGTCTGGAGGTACAGTCCACCATACTAGGGTACTAAGGACAAGACAGGGTCGTAACTGCTAATTGATTCCAATATTTATTTATTTTTATTTGAGAAGTTTTATATAGCGCTGACCTGACCAGTGGGTATCGGAGAGCTTTACATCAGTTACAGAGCAGGGTAAAAACATAATACAATATGCGGAAAATCCCATAATACAAATACTGATAGGTCACAATGACAAAGAGATCAGGTTCGAGGTCTAGCTGACGTAGAGTCAGGGCGGAGTGAGGAGTAAATTTCAGCACTCCGACTGCTCCTATCTTTTCACTAGGGATCGATTGAGGAACAGGATTTTGAGCTGGCTTTTGAATTTAGCAAAGGAGGGAATAGTTCTGATGTGGGGAGGAATAGAGTTCCAGATTTTGGGCGTATTTTCGGCAAAGGATCTGGCCATTGTTTTTTGCTTACGAGCTTTCAGTGGAATGAGTAGAAGGGTGTTCGAGCTTCTGTGGTCCTGTTCTGACCTGCTTTGTTTGAGTTTGGCAGCCAGGTATTCAGGTTTACCAGTGTTTAGGACTTTGTGTGTGAGGCAGGCTGTTCTGAAGTTCGCCCGTATTTCTACTGGGAGCAATTTGAGTTCCCAGAGTGCAGGTGAGATGTGATCATATTTCTTGAGTCCTGTGACCATTCTGGCAGCCGCGTTGAGAGTAGTTTTAAGAGGAGCAAGATGTGATTTTGGTATTCCTGTGAGGACTGCATTTCCGTAATCTAATCTTGACAGCACCAAAGATTGAGTGGCTTGTTTTAGATCTTTGGGTGGGATGAAAGGTAGACTGTACCCTGGTACAGTCTACCGTACCAGGGTACCAAAGGACAAGATGGGGGTTGCAGCCGCCAAGATGGGGGTTGTAGGTACAGTCTACATAGCAGGGTACCAAGGATAAGACGGGGTCACAGCGGCTAACTGATTCCAATATGTCTCGAGGTACAGTCTACCATAGTAGGGTACCAAAGGACAAGACGGGGGTTGCAGGCGCTAACTGATTCCAATACTTCTGTAGGTACAGTCTACCATACCAGGGTACCAAGGATAAGACAGGGTCGCTGCCGCCAACTGATTACAATATGTCTCGAGGTACAGTCTACCATACCAGGGTACCAAGGTTAAGACTGGGGTCGCAGCCGCTAACTGATTCCAATACGTCTGGAGGTACAGTCTACCATACTACGGTACCAAGAGCAAGACGGAGTCGCAGCCGCTAACTGATTCCAATACTTCTGGAGGTACAGTCTACCATACTAGGGCACCAAAGGACAAGACGGGGGTCGCAGCCGCTAACTGATTCCAATACGTCTGGAGGTACAGTCCACCATACTAGGGGACCAAGGACAAGACAGGGTCGCAGCCGCTAACTGATTCCAATACTTTTGGTAGTACAGTCTAGGGTAGCAGGGTACCAAGGACAAGACGGGGTCGCAGCCGCTAACTGGTTCCAATACGTCTTGAGGTACAGTCTACCATACCAGGGTACCAAGGACAAGACGGGGTCGCAGCCGCTAACTGATTCCAATACTTATGGAGGTACAGTCTACCGTACCAGGGTACCAAGGACTAGAAGGGGGGCGCAGCCGCTGACTGATTCCAATACGTCAGGAGGTACAGTCTACCGTACCAGGGTACCAAGGACTAGAAGGGGGGTGCAGCCGCTGACTGATTCAAATACTTCTGGAGGTACAGTCAACCGTACCAGGGTACCAAGGACTAGAAGGGGGGTGCAGCCGCTGACTGATTCAAATACTTCTGGAGGTACAGTCTACCACTGTTCTGTGCTGGGACCCTGGGCTCCCTAGAGGTGCCAGACAGGATGTAAGAAGTGCAGTAGCGGCTTCATGACGATGAGGGTCGCCGGGGGGTCCTGGCGGGCAGACCTCCATGGGCGCAGTGCCCACAAAGGGTCAAGCCCACTGGAATGACAGCGCCACCTACTGGTTGATACTCACCTGTCACCTGGCTGCCTTTTTGGCCAGAGAGGGTGCGGCTGCAGTGTCAGCCTCACTATCAAAAGAAAGGGGCCCCTGAAAAAGCAAATAGACCGACAGGACAGCAGGGGAAGAAAACCACAAATTCAAGCAAAAAACAGCCAGCCTCATCAATAATTTCAAAGCACAATAAGTCCCAATAGATGCCAGTGATTCAGTGCAAACAACAAGCAACGCGCCTCAACGCCATGTTTGTTCCTAAAAAGTACACATCACATTTATTCAAGATGGGGGGCTTCACCACTAGGGGATTTTCCTTCATACTTGACCAGTCACATGCTGAATTGTACCGCTATTTACTGAGACACAGAGGACTCTGGAGATCTCGTTATATATGTAAAATAAAGGTTTCTGGTCATTCACCTTGGTTCAAGCCATGTTTAGTTATATTTAGAAGTTTCCCTTCCCTGGGATTCCCTTAGGTTCCTTCCCCCATGTTTGATTTTTATTCGTCTTGCGCCCTGAGAAAGGAGCAAATAATATTTTGGGTCTTCACCGAAACGCGTGTCAGCGCTTACCTTGGATTTGAATATAAGGACCCGAACATCTGATTAATTAAACCATTCAGGAATCCAGTGATCCAATATATAATATAGAATTGATGGTTCCTGCATAACATGCATTTGAAAAGGGTGTGTCAATGTACAGAATTAGGGATTCTGATTTTGGGCCATGTTTTTCACATGTATAAACACTGCTTGATCTTCTTGAGTCTGCACTGTATGTTCATGGGTGACTGAGATATGGAATGTGAATAGTTTGTGTGAAGAGTGATTGATAGGCTGATCTGTTTGTTGGGGGTCCTGAGCCAGGGTCACCACAGGATGAATATACATTGCCATTAGTATAGTAATTCTTATGTTGTATTTGAAAAGATATTGTATATACCACATTGTTGGTGGATGTACCATAAGAATGATTGAAGGTTTCGAATAAACATGATGTGCACATGTTTGTGACGAACATGGCTTTGAGACCTGTTGCTTGTTGTTTGCCCCGAATCACTGGGCTCAATGGCGACTTCTTGTGCTTTGAAAATTATGGATGAGATATCTTACTTCAACTGTGTGCTGGGCAGGCTGCTTCTTGTTTGAATTGCAGTGTCAGCCTCAGTATGAACACTGTGGGTGGAATGTAGCACGTTACTACGCGTGCTTTTACCATGCAGTAGGTTACAATGCAGTCATTACAACGACCGCGTTGTTACCACGTGTGGCTATACATTGCAAGTTGTTTTCTACAACTTGCGCTAGGTGGCACGCTGGACTTAGGAATAGTATAAATTACTATTTATACTTCAGTTAGCACAACAACAGAGAACGTGTTGGATTTAAAATCCAGCACATTCCCTGGTGTTGCACGCCACCTAGAGCAGGTCGTAGAAACAACTTGCGATGTAAAGGCATGCCTGGTAACGACATGGTTGTTGTAACAACCGCGTTGTTACCTACCTGCGTGGTAATAGCAGCGTTGTAAATGCTGTTTCCCCTGTGGGTGTTGCCTAAGCCCACACCAGCACTGGAGCAAGATGGCTGCCCTTCAGGGCTTCTCTGGTGATGAAGAGGACAGATGGACCCCCCCTTCTCCCAGTGACAGCATCACTGACTCTGTTGGGGCATCTCTCCTCGTCATCAGCATCACGTGGTCCTGGGATTGTGGTGCCTGCCTCAGTCAAGCCCCCAAAGATCACATCTGGCTGCAGTACCAGCATCTGTGCAGCACTCAGCACCCCTGCATCCAGCAGACGGAGCGCCTCAAAACCAGGAGTGTTGAGCAAGCGATGAAATAACAAACCTTACACATGACTTCATGTGAAGAGAAACTGGTGTCTGTGACCTGTGCCATGCAAGGGTTTACTCAGATGGTAAAGGGCTCTTGTCAAGATGCTTCCCCACTGTTTCCTTGAGGGCTGAGTCTTCAGTTAGGCGACCAGAGTTTGGAAACACAGACAAGGAGGCCCTGAGGGGAATACATTTAATGGAACCTGTACATAGACTATCATCTGTGTTAATTAGAATATATGATGCTACAACGCAAGCAATTACAACACATGCTTTTACAACACAGTCTGTACATCGCAACCATCATTACGTTGCATGATTTTACAGCGCATGCCATTACAATGCATTTTTTTAAAACTACCATTACAACGCATTCCATTACAACCCATACCATTGTAATGCATGCCATTACAACGCATAATACTTTTAGGGCAACAGTTGGGTAAGTGCTGGGTAGTGTAGGAGTAAAAACTACTATTCTCACTCCAGTGAGTGCAACAGCAATGAAAGTGTTGGAGAGTGTAGTGGTAAAAATTCCAAAGTGTTGGATAGTGTAGAGGTAAAAATTACTATTCCCACTCCAGTGAGTGCAACAGTAGGGAACGTATTGGATTGTGCAGGGGTAAAAATTACTATTCCCAGGCACCCAAAAACCCATACCCACCCTAACGCTAAAGAAATCTCCATTACTTACCTTATAATGCGTTGTAATGGCATGCGTTGTAATAGTAGGCGTTGTAATGGCATGCGTTGAAGTGACATGCGTTGCAATGTCTTGCATTGTAATGGCATTATGATGTAAAGGCAGTTGCGTTGTAACAGTTGCGTTGAAAAGGTAGGCTGTTGTAATGACTGCGTTGTAATGGATGTTTCCTGTTAATTACATTGATTTCTGAAAAGGCTGATAACCAATCCTGCATCGGAACACCCAAAGCTGGTCTCCCCCGCTGTGTTCAGTGGAACCTCTTTAAAAACTGGAACATGTTATGTGTTTAGTGAAATCTGATGGAACAGTTGATGATAAACTGGGAAAGTCCCAGCAAATTCGGAGCGCCTGGTCGCCGTATCTACTTTGGCGATAAGAGTTCGGAGCTGGGTCCCCCACCATCGGTTTTCTTCAGGGTTTAGCTGCGTACATTACGCACCCACACTTGAGAGCAGTGTCCCCTATTTAGAGGCACCCCAAAGCAAACAACAACTCTTGTGGGGCTTTGGTCAAAGCTAGACAGTAGCAAACATTGGAGCGAGATAAATGAGTTTTAAAAAATTGAGCACACATGTCGACCTGCAACAAAAAAAAAATCACACTGTGAAGGCGAGCTGATGCCGAGAAGTACCTAAGAGTCACTTGTGTCTCCTCGTCTTCACCAACCCCCTTCCTGCTTAAGAAGAAGCGCGCTGCGCCAGTGCGATGTCCTGGGGTGTTTCATCAGCGGTTCAAAGGCTCGAGAGATGGGCTGGAACCCGCTCCGTGCAGTGGTTTCAAACTCATTTTCTTGCGACCGTGTGATATCGGCTCTTCACCGGGTGACCCTATGAAGGGAGTTGATAACGTGTGACACACGGCTGCATCATATGAGTTGGCAAGTCTGAGCACCAGTGCAGCACACCTGCGGTTTCATACATGATGCTGGCCTCAGATCACATATGTGCTAAGCGACAGGTCAGTGATTAGCTGGTGTTGATGGACACCTGGGGCCTTATTTATGAAGGCCTTGCGTCAGTTTTGCGCCCCCGGTGCGTCACTTTTTGTGACGCCCCAGCGGTGTAAAAAATGCGCCTCGTTGCGCCATATTTAAAAAGTGACGCATCTAGGTAGATGCGTCACTTTTTAAACCCCTGCGCCACATTATACCTGCGTCAGGTATAATGTATGCAGAGGGGGCGTTCCCCCGCAAAAAGCCTCGTAATAGTGACGCAGTGAAATCTATGAGATTTCACTGCGTCACTTTTAGGACGCTATTGCGTCAAAATCTTGCGCCTGCCTCACAGCAGCATAAGACTGACGCAAGCCCTTTCACATGGGGCTTTCCCCATGTGAAAGGACGCATTGCTGGAGTTGCGTTATTTTTGTGACACACTCCAGCAATGCGTCACTTTTGCGCTTACAGATACGTCAGAAATACTGACGTATCTGTAACTCCTTGCGTCATGATGCGTCATACATTAAATATGACGCAACAGGAATGTCGTAAGGAGTGCGCAGTGAAAAGTGACGCATCGCTGTTTTCACGCAGCGATGCGTCACTTTTCATAAATGAGGCGTCGTGTCTGGGCATGGAGTCACACGGCCCGGAGTAGCATGTAGATTTTAGTAATATCCTACGTAAATTTAATCCAGAAATCTCCACTGAGTGCCTCTCCTGTGTGCAGCCCAGCCTACTAAATTAGAAGCGTTTACCTGTATGAATGAATATATGCATATCAACATTAAAAAGTGTCTATTTGAGACGAAAATGTATATATTTCCAGAAATATTAAGCTGATGGCTGGGTAAACATGGAAGAATTTACAGCTGATATTCGAGTGATGACGCGTACAGCATTGGTGAGATTTATTACTAACATCACCTTTTTGTACTTAGGTGTTCACGTCTGGAAATCTTGCCTATAACGCCCTTTAATGCAAGGCTGCCCTAAGACATGGGATCGGAAATGGAAACACTGGAATTCCTATAGGGGCGAGATTTGCCCATCACCCACAGACGATATGCAATGCCCAGAAGGACAGAAGAAGGATGCCTTCGCCGCATGTAATGAGTGACAATCACATGCTAATGCAGTGTTCCCTCGGATTGATTTGCACTGATAACTCTGTGATTTCATTTAATAAAAAGTGTAATAAAAAATAAAAATAAACATAATGCCCTTTAATGTAATCTTGTCACTATTACCACACTCATACCATTAGTAACTCTCGATGATTATCACTGAACATAAGTAGTTCTTATTACAGAAAAGGTTGGAGATCCCTCATTTATTGTCATCCCGGCAAAGGAAACCCTGCAACACGTGGTCTCCCTCCCTCACCCAAGGAGCCAGGGTTAGTTTTGTAGCGCCCACTGTGCTACAAAGCTCTTCTAGGCATCAAAGGAAAGAAGGAGAGGGGGGCACTGGAGAGAACTAGCCTAAACTAGATGAAGGTGGAGGGGACTCTCTGGGAGAGGAGCAGGGTTTAATTTGAGCCGGTGGCTTCTGGTGTTCAGCACCAGCACTTAATTGTCAACACCAGCACGTATGGCAGTCTACCACAAGATGGCGATGAAATACTTTTTTTTAAAGATAAGCACAACAGTTGTTTATTAATTCAATATACATTTATAAGGACTATTACCTGCCGCCCAAGCCATTCTCATAGCTTTGGGGGCCTGGAATAGTCTGAAGTGTCACACTTGTTGGAGTGCGATGGTTGGTAGCTGTGTTGGTACCGTCATTGGCAGCGCTGGCAGGGGCAGTGTGTGGTGCCGGCTGTGGTGGCCTCCTAACGAGGGCCCTGGTCTTGTCATTGGACCCAGTGCCAGTCTTGGTGAGGGATCTCCCCCATCTCCTTCTCAGACTCAGTGAAATGCAGACGTCAGCAGATCCATCCGCCTGGAAGAGAGGATTTGATTTCAGTTTGTCGATTCCAATCTCTGCAGCTCCTCTTTTAAGTAACAACCCAATAACAGTCTTTCGTGAACAAAGTAGAATTTTCAATTCTGTTGATTGAATCTTTAGATATGAGGTAATCACAGTAAAAAGTGTAATCGATACATCTATATCTAATTGCAAAGTAAATTTCCAATTTAATGGCATTTAGATTTACAAGAAAGTCTCCCAATGGCCATCGTTTTCTACTTTACCTGAATTTTTGAGACGTTGTGTTCGTCCCGATGTGACCAGAGCTGGTGTCATTGACGTCCTCTTGAAAGAAACAAAGGGGCAGATTTACAAGCCCCTTGCGCCGATTTTATGCCGCCGTTGCGTCTCTTTTGTGACGCAGTGGTGGCGCTAAGCCAGCGCCATGCCGCGGGGTATTTACAACATGACGCATCTGGGGGATGTGTCACGTTGTAAAGCCCTGTGCCGCATGTAGGCATTCTGGTGCAGGGGGGGGGGGGGGCGTTCCGGCACAGGAACGTCTCCTAAAAGTGGTTGAGTGAAATCTACAAGATTTCACTCAGTCACTTTTGAGGCCATGCTGTGTCAAAACGCTGCGCCTGCTTGAAGCAGGCGTAAGGATTGATGCAGCATGTTAGGGATAGCGGTACAAAAGGGGGTGGTGAGGGACGGAGCATCTGAATCAATCAAACACTCACACCCAGTCAAAAGATCTGGGTTTAATCCATCACCGTTCTTCAGCCCACTCTGCCACCCCAGTTCATACATGGCTATATGCAAATCAGTCTGACCCTGTGCCTCATGGGAACAGTCCAGCCCGAACTGCCAAGCCATGTCTTCCCTGGACCGGAAACAAGCTTCTGAGGACTGGTTTCTGGCAATCCAGCCGTATTCAGCCCGGCTTGCTGAATCCAGTGGCAAAGTGAGCAAGGGACTCACGTCTGAGCATACCCTGCCACACTTATGGCTGCCAAAAGCGGTACAAAAGGGGGTGGTGATGGACGGAGCATCTGAATCAATCAAACACTCACACCCAGTCACAAGATCTGGGTTTAATCCATCACCGTTCTTTAGCCCACTCTGCCACCCAAGTTCAGACATGGCCATATGCAAATCAGTCTGACCCTGTGCCTCATGGGAACAGTCCAGCCCGAACTGCCAAGCCATGTCTTCCCTGGACCGGAAACAAGCTTCCGAGGACTGGTTTCTGGCAATCCAGCCGTCTTCAGTCCAGCTTGCTTGAATCCAGTGGCAAAGTGAGCAAGGGACTCACGTCTAAGCATACCCTGCCACACTTATGGCGGCCAAAAGCGGTACAAAAGGGGGTGGTGATGGACAGAGTATCTGAATCAATCAAACCCTCACACCCAGTCAAAGGATCTGGGTTTAATCCATCACTGTTCTTTAGCCCACTCTGCCACCCCAGTTCAGACATGGCCATATGCAAATCAGTCTGACCCTGTGCCTCATGGGAACAGTCCAGCCCGAACTGCCAAGCCATGTCTTCCCTGGACCGGAAACAAGCTTCCGAGGACCGGTTTCTGGCATTCCAGCCGTCTGATTTGCATATAGCCATTGTCTGACCTAGGGTGGAGTGAATTGCAAAAAAACGATGGATTTAGGCCCAGATCTTTGTACTGGGGTGAATGTAAGACATTGTTCTGCATTCTGTCCATCAACTGTGTTTTTTGCAATTTTCACCCCGAGTGGGCTGGGTATGCTCAGACGTGAGTCCCAGGCTCTCCACATCACTGGAGTCAAGCTATCCAGGCTGAAGAAGGCTGATAGCCAGAAACCGGTCCTTGGATGCTTGATTCTGGTCTGGGAAAGACATGGCTTGGTAGTTCGGGCTGGACTGTTCCCATGAGGCACAGGGTCAAGGCTGATGTGCATATAGCCATTGTCTGACCTAGGGTGGTGTGGAGTGCAAAAAAACGATAGATTTAGGCCCAGATCTTTGTACTGGGGTGAATGTAAGACATTGTTCTGCATTCTGTCCATCAACTGTGTTTTTTGCAGCATGTTAGGTATAGGGCACCCCCTAGCCGTGCTGGAGCTGCGCCGCACTTGCGACACAACTCCAGTAATGCGCCGCCTTTAGACGCCCCATTCCTGTGCCCGTCACATGGCTACAAAGGGGCGCTGGGCACTCCTGTGCCCATCACATGGCTTTAAATGGACACTGAGCACTCTTGTGCCCATCGCATGGCTGCAAAAGGTGCTGGGCACTCCTGTGCCCATCACATGGCTAAAAAGGGGCACACAGCACTCCTGTGACCACACCATGACTGCAAAGAGTCTCTCGGCACTCCTGTGCCCATCACATGGCTACAAAGGGGCGCTGAGCACTTCCGTGCCCATCACATGGCTACAAAGGGGCGCTGGGCACACCTGTGCCTGCCACATGGCTGCCAAGGGGCACTGGACACTCCTGTACCTGCCACTTGGCTGCAAAGGGGCGCTGACCACTCCTGTGCCCGCCACACGGCTGCCAAGGGGAATTGGCCACTCCTGTGCCTACCACATGGCTGCCTTCGGGCACAGGGCCCCCCTGTGCCCACCATATGACTGCAAAAGGGCACCTGCACCAGGGTCGGACTGACCTAAAGGGAAATCAGGTGGTGCCCAGAGGGCTACTCTGATGGTCAGTGTGTGGGCCGGAGTTTTGGCAGCTTGTGGGCTTGTTTTATTGTCTCCTGGGCTGGTTTTCACTGTTGATTTCCTTGGGATTAAAACAGGCATTGCCGGCAGCAAGCTGAGCTCCATGGAGGCTGCTCCATACCTTGTAAAACACTGACACAGAGAATCTTTACAGGTTCAAAACTGCCCAGTTTGAAAACTGGGGCGAATTTTTAGCTACGTAATTCACTTATGGGACCACTCCTATGTTGGTTCACGGGTCGTTTATCTGCCCCAGTCCGACCCTCACTCTCTTCCAATGGCCTGTGATAGTGAACTGACCCCTCCAGACCAAAGCTTCCAATGTCCTCCCGAGGTCACTTGATGCGAAAATGAGAGATAATAATATGGTTACTAGCAGGACAGAACCTGGTGCGGTGTCTTCAAGGCTCCTGTCCTTGGCTCCGCCTTCCAGACCTCAATGATCAGCTGTGTTATGGTCAGGGATCAATGAATTATTGGGTCTGGCCAATACTTCGTTCACTACAAGCCACTGAAAGCAATCGGCTGCTGAGAAGGGTGTCAATCCAGAGCTCTGTGGATGGAGAAAGGCGCAGATTAAAAAGGAACCAAGCAGTCAGCCCTGCCAAAGGCACTGAGTGGTATATTGTAATAAAGACTGAGGGCCCGATTCACAGAATTAACTTAAGACAAAATCCTAAACTTACTACTTTTGATATTCACAGAAGTTAGGATTTTGTCTTAAGTTTGTCTTAAGACAAACTTAAGACAAAATCCTAACTTCTGTGAATACCAAAAGTAGTAAGTTTAGGATTTTGTCTTAAGTTAGTTCTGTGAATCGGGCCCTCTGCGTTCTCCTAGTGTTACCACTGCAGCAGCAAGAACCGAACCAACTCATCAAACCCTACAACACCACAGCAGGTGCTGTGTGACAGTAACAATGCAGTCAGTCTGTCTTCCAGCGGGATGTCATTCACACCTGACAGGGCACGGTGAGCATTGTGGGGCACCAAAGGAGCAGACAGTCTCTCTTCCAACAGGTACTCTCTCTTGTGATAGTGAATAGGCTTGGGCGTAGTACTACGCTATGCTCACGTAGTTTACGCTACTAAGCGCATTGCACGAAGCACAGTGCAAAAACGCGTAGCGCAACGAGCATTTTTTGCTTGCTTGCGGTCCTCAATGTCAAGTTAGTGACTGCGAGCGAGCAAAATGACATTCCGGCGAGACTTTTTCCTCGTTCGTGATCAACAACATCAGGTTGCCGATTGCGAGCGTGGAAAATAAACCTCCAGGCAAGATTCTCATCGCGGGGAGGTCAGGTTTCTCATTGCGAGTGGTGGCGTTTGCTCGCGACTGCTCGCGATGAGAAACTACCAGTCCGCGTTGAGAAAGCTGCCTCTCGAGTACAAATCTACTTGAGCAGCGGAAAATGACTGCTTGCACTGTGCAAGATGCCGTTTGCAATGGTTGCACAGTGCGGACAAGCATCCGGCACTGTGCAATCAGTGCGAATAGCATTTCCCTACCGCACTACGCAGTTTGCGTAGCTCGCGTAGTGAGAGGTGCACTTTGCGCAGCTACACGTAGCGCTACTAAGCAAAGTACGCCCAGGGTTAATAGTGAAGCCAGTCTATCCTCCAAAGGATGCACACTCACTCCGGAGGCACCACGGTGAGTACCCCATGGCACTGGCTGTGCAGTCAGTCGTGCTTCCAACAGGTGCTCATTCACCCCTGAGAAGGCAACAAGCCAGATCATCTTTCAAATACACTCCCCCGAAGAGCCACGCATCGAAGCTCGGGTACTACAAGATGGACGGTCTTCAGGGGCAGGAGACACACTTCTCGGTGGGTAAAACTATGTGATCTAAGGGCCTGGTTTTGAGTTTGGCAGACAGGTCACTCCGTGACAAACATGGCGGGCATCCCACTGCTGCATAACGAGTGCATTATATACTGCATCTTCTATTCTATGCTGATTTGTAAAGCGCCTGGCTACCTGAAGGCTTCCCAGCGCTGAGTGGGGCACAGCCCGTGATGGCGAATCCATACGAGGCAGAGTGGCGAGTGGAGATATGGCCAAGCCTTAAGCATTTTCCTGAAACAGATCTCATTTCTTTTGTTTCTCAGATGGGTCGGCATAGAATTCCAAAGTTTCGGGGTCAGGTATGAAAAGGATCCGCCCCCCTATCTGGTTCTTTGAATTCGAGGCATCTTTAGTAGTCACGCCTTAGAAGATCTTAGAATGCTTGAAGGGAGTCTACGAACCAGAGGGTCCCTAATCAAAGAGGGGCCTGGTAATAAGGCCGACGGGATTACCCGTCCATCCAACTCGGAATCGGGCGCTAAGCCTCCTTGAAACGAGGCTCTGGGCCACAGACATTCTCTTGCGCAGACCGTGTGCCATGGTTCTTACAATATCTGTATTTATTCGCCACCCTCTGCCACCGGCTACTCACTGCCATAATGTATTTTACACCCGGCTGATGTTTCAAGGAGTGACCTCCCTGATTATCCAAAGCCAGGCTAGAGTGACGTCACAGCCGTCATCACCGTGACCCAAACACACACAGCAAACCAGCAACATGAGATAACTGTGCAATAACTTTGGTATAAATAACTCCAGTGGTTGTTCCATAAAACAATTCAACTTCTATAAAATAATCATGAGTCCAGCGGCTGCCACTCCCTTGATGACTCTCACTTGGCGCCTTGAAGCAGCCTTCCTCAGCTCCTTAATCACAGATCTCTCTTTAGGATGCCATTATTGAGTCTGGAAGTAAGCAGAATGATTTCTGCCAACTGCCTCTTACACAAGACACATTTATTCTTCACTTTTTATCTCAAAAACGTGTGACCAGAACACTCAGTGGGGGATATTCTCAAGAACCTGTGATAATTACCGCAAAAGTAGCTTAACACAACTCTTCATATCGCACTCTATCGCGGGATAACAACTCTGTGTTAACTCAGCATTCAGAACATGGAGGTACTATGTGATAGGCCCACGACAAGACGTCAAATGTCTGTGATAAAGGCAACGTAATGCCGCAATAATGCAAAACGACAACACAAAAAAAGTTGCGATGAGGCCAACAGCGATACAAAAGCCAGCGGTGTATGTCGACAAGGATATGTGTGTGTTCTGCATACTGCAGTCTGTCCATCACATCCACGCCACACTTGGCATTGTGTACCTTCTCATTCATCGGCCGCTTGCCTCCTTCGCACATGCCTGGTCCCCACCTCTCCCCACAATCTGCTGTTGTGTGGCTGAGGTGCCATGCCATTGATGGCTGGCCCGGGTTCCCACAGTGAGTTGTGCGTTGTGTCAGGTGGGTGGGCATGTTGTTTGGCATGTTGTATGTAAGTTTGCAATGTGTGCATTCCCTTTGGTGTGTGTTGCATAGTTGTATAATTGAGGTGTGTGGTGTGTTCATTTGGTACTTGCCAAAGAGCAGTGCTGTTCCGTAGGTGCCATCCGGGTAGCGCTGGTTGATGATGGACTGTCGGAAGATGTAGGACTCATGCACACTGCCTGGGTGGTTGGTGTCGACGTTGGTGGAGATTTGCGGGTGGTCCAATATTGCCTGCACATTATTGGAATGTGTGTGCTTTCTGTGTGGTTATTGTGGGAAGTTTTGCCGGGGGCACAAGTAGAACGTGTGCAGTCAATTGCCCCCTTACACGTGCGGGAAGCCAGCTGTGGCGTAGACGCCTTGCATGGTCTCCAGCTGTTCCTGCGCAGTGTGGGGGAGGTATGAATGGTGGGGGACCAAACTGGTGATGTCACCCACGACCGTTGTGTGGAACTTGTACTGGGCTGGCTGTGACACTCCTCCGACTCTGGCGGTTGTTGGTTGGAGGGTACCAGTGGCCCACACATGCAGCACGGTCAGCAGCTTTGTCTGAAGTGGGATGCTGTTTGTCCGCTGTGTTGGTGCCGTCAGCCTGTGGGCAATGGTGGTCAGGATGCGGACGATGGTTGTCCCATTGGGCCTTTAGTGGGCAATGGCATTCTCTGGTGTTGGGTCTTTGAGGTTTGTGCATTTTCTGAGGGTTGCTGTCTTTGTCTGTGCTGCCTCAGTGTTGGTCAGGGTGGTGGGCGGCGGTGGTCCGGGAGGGTGGGGTGTGGTCCTGGGGGTGGTGGCGGTGGGTGTGGTGGCCCTCTTGGGTGTCTGGCCTGCATGCTCAGTGGTCCATGGCATTTGTTGCCCTTCAGGTGTGGCCCTGGGCTGGGCTTTTTTTTCTGGTGCAGGCTGTTGTCTGAATTTACACCAGGTTAAAGCAGGTGTAATTTCCTGCTGCTAATATATACATATATATTGCATGTTTTGCTGTCTTATCGCTGATCTGGCTGGTGGTTGTGAATGTTTTGGAGTGGTGTTGTTGCGGCTTTTGGCACGGGAACGCCTGCTCTGCATCTCATTAGCGATAATTGCCGGGGTCATCTGTGGCGAAGATTTTTGCAGCTGCTATCGCGGGTAAACTGGTGATATGGGCTGTTAGCACCAGCTTGTGAAGGGGGAGATATATTGATCGCGACTTTGGCTGTGATAAGGTGCTGTTAACTCGGCGATAGTCCCTTGAGAATATGCCCCTCTGTCTCACTACAAACAGGTGTCAGAAGTTAGTTTCCTAAATCTGCTGATTGTTACCCAGTCTTTGAACATTGTTCAGACTCTCTGACAACCAGCTCACTCATTTCCTTTCTTCCGGGACATCTAGAGTAAGCCCGGGCAGGTAACTACGCAGAGCGGTGTTTATGTAATTTTGCATACCCCGCGTCCAGTTGCGAATGCGGAGTTTAGGCAAAAACACGAGGCTGTGGTGGAGAGTAGGTAGCCGGCCCCTTCACCCTCCCAAAGTAATTATAAAGTATGAAAAAAGGCACTTAACTGCGGTGGCTGCCTCCTCCTCACCATGGCCCCTCTCCTTCCTCGTCCTCGCCATCCTTCTTCTTTGATAACCCCTACATTGCCAAAAGGACACTGTGTTGCACCCCTGAAATTGTAATGTGAACACATGTTGCGCGCGCACATGCCCCAGGGCGTGTGTGTGTGTATCCAGGAACTTTGAAAAATACACTTCAATGCATTTTTCAAAGTTTCTGCAAATTACCATCAAGTTCAAACTGATGGTAATTTGCAACCCCTATTTGCAAAATTGTTATTTGGGACTTCATCAAACATTACATTCAGGGAATCGCAATTTGCGATTCCCTAAATGCAATCGCAATTAAGTAATTGCTATTTTTGCGATGACTCTAATTGCGATTTTTGCATTTGAGATACTGCATCCAAAATGCATAAATACCGGTCGCAAAAGGGCAGATTCGGTGATTCTACCCTTTTGTGACAGGTTTTTTGCTTGATGCATGTGCCCCATAGTCACTCTTGCGATGGGCCGTTGGTAATAGGTAGGCATGGGTGAATTTTCAATTACATTGGCACAATCCACATCATTTCTGCAGTGCGGTGTGGTATGTTTTTTATATGAAATTCCACAAAATTACCCTACTACCAAGTCTGGGCGGTGAACTCGACTCCGCTCGCGGAGTTTGCAGAGTTTTCTGCATTTCGCTTTACGTGGAGCTCGCAGGGTTCTGAAAAACTCCGCTTTGCGGAGCAGAGTTTTATTCCTCGCTCGTGTTCATCAACGGCAAGTTGGCAAGTGCAAGCGAGGAAAATCCTCCTCCCGGTGATAATTTTCCTCATTCGAGATTGTTAACATCGAGTTGGTGAGTGCAAATGTGGAAAATGAACCTCCAGGCAAGATTTCTCAACGGAGGCAGTCAGATTTCTCATTGGGAATGGTTGCGTTGGTTAACCATCCGTTCGCATTGAGAAAGCTGCCACTCGAGTAAAAATCTACATTTGCGATGATTGCACATTGCGGACTTGACTTTAGGGACACCTAGTAACGACTAGTGGAACTGCAGCTCTTTGTAGAATTATTTTGATATTGGATTCTATAATATTCACTGCCCACTGCTAATCTCGTCCCAAAATTCTTTGCAGGGCCTTTGGTTGGGATTGTATTTTTGCCCATAACTGTGCTTGAGGTGATCCTAAGAGGATGGGACCACCACTGAATCGTTCACCAGCATGATGTGCTCTTTGTGTTCATGGCATCTGCTTGGTCCTCCCCCTAGGTTGGGGGGACCCCAAAATCATCACCTCTCTTATTGCCTGATATTTTTCAATTTCAAAGTTCACTTTTGTGAACTGGTTATATGCTTTTTAGCATGTAAAGATACTTTATCAAAGCATTTGTGGGTGCAGTTTAGTAGCTGACTCCGCTACGTGAAGGAGTGTTTGCCTGTATCTGTGGTTTTAATGGAATGCGTAGTTAACAAATCTCCGCAAACTCCACTAGCGGAGCATAGTTCCTTGCCCAGGTCTAATAATTCCACGTAATTACGTGACAGCAAATTCCACAAGTTATGCCGCCCCTACCTTTCAGCCAGTATTTGCTTCAACAGTGTCATCTTACCTTGCCTACGCGCATTTTATTTTATTTCTTTCTGTGGGGGCACTCAGCCCTCATTTGATATCCATACATTGTTCCACAAAGACGGCGTGATAGCCCGGAGCCCTCGCGGTCGAGGAAGGCATCTCGCCTGGCGCTTGTTCTTCTGTGCAGATGGGGAAGCTGGCTTCGTCTCCTCTCTCCTTCCTTGCAGCTCCCGTGTGGCCTGGTCTTCAGCCCAAGAGTGAATCAAGACGTACGTCATTGTATTCAGGACTTGATGTATTCTTGTATGTCACAGAGTGCTTGATAAGGCTCGGGGTCTCCCAGTTAGACCGGGCAGAACTTTTTATTCTGCTCACGGAATTGGAGGAACTTGGTGACTCCACGTTACTTTTTTTTTTTTTTAAATCTTTTTATTAAGATTGCTCATCTCATCATACAATGCAGGACAATGATCATAATGCAAGTGGTGAAGTTGCAATTGGTTATACAGCATAAGATCCCCGATGACACGGGATAGGCGTTCAACTGTCAAGATCACGGCCCCATCCCTCCCCTCAATTCCCTGGACTTCCGCCATTTCTTGATGCTTCCCCTGCTTTTATAAATAGTTTCCTCAGCCCTCTGACACCAATCCAGGTCACGCACCCACTGATCCCACCGTGGCGGGTTCCGGGATCCCCAATCTTTCACTATGTTCCTTTTTGCCACCCCTGCCGCCAAAGCAAGCCAGATCTCCTTATGTCTTGTCCAGTTCGAGTCCTGCTTAATCATGAGAAGCAGCCACCAAGCTCCAGCGCGACTGGGGAGCCCACCACCGCCGACATCGTATCAACCACCTTGGTCCAAAAAGGCACTATCTCCTGACACTCCTATAATGTGTGGTACAAAGGCCCTGTTCCCAAATTCCCCGTGCACAAAGGGCCGACTGACTCCTTCCCCAGGCATGAAGGTGGGTGCGGGGGTAGTATACTCGGTGCAAGATTTTGAGCTGCACTAAGCGGAATCTACAGCGGATCGCTATCTCCTGTGGACTTTTAGTGCATCCTGCCAATCATCATCCTCCAAGTCACCAATGTCTCCCACCCACCGTGCTCGCAGTGATGCACATTACTTTTTTAACTTGGAGTTCTGGCCGAATTCCGCCAGTCACCGGATGGCGTAATTTTTTTCCCGTTCAAGCAATGCGATTACAATGGGAACAATGTGAGGCGAGCAAGCTGGTGGGCATGCGAGTTGGTGTTCCCAGGTGTAATTTCTGGTCGCTGGGAAGTTTTCCAGCGCAATTCCCTAACACGAGCCATCGCGGCGGAAGTTACAGCCAGAGCGCTGCTTCGCGAGAAACATCCTTTACAACGCAACTTTTACCACGCAGTGCTTTTACATCGCAACTTTTACAACGCAAACCATTACAACGCATTGCGCTGGGGGGCGCTGAAGGATAGGGAATAGATTTAATTTACTATCTAACACCTTCCCAACTATCCACGGGGACTGGAGTTGGAATAGTAAATTAAACTATTCACTATCCAGCACCCCTCAACACTATGCGTTGTAAAGGCATGCGTTGTAAAAGTTGCGATGTAAAAGCATGCGTGGTAAAAGCATGCGTTGTAATGTCATACATCCGAAAGAGCTGCACTTGGTCGGCTCCTTAAGGATGAGGTATCAGATTTAACACAAGCAAGTTTTCTATTGAATCAGTTGTTTATAGGAGTTTGGTGTTGAGCTTCAGGGGGTGTTTGCCCTACATCTCACAACCAGGCTCTCTTTCAGAGCTGCTGTTGTTGTAAAGCAAGGACAGGAGCTGAGCGCACAAGCACAGCCGCCTCTACTGGGTGCATACAACCACGCCTGGCACAACTGAGTCATGTACTCGCTGAAGGAACATTTCAGGGCAGAAGATGTGAAGTGATCAGCATGGGGCTGTGGGCGCGCATTGTTCCAGTCTGATTCCAGTCTGCTGCGACTCCACGCAAGAGGAGCCCTGGTTAAGCGATGCTCAGCCAAGCCTGGTTTAAATCCCTGCATGCGAACATCTCCTTCGCTGGTTTTAATTGTGCCATTGTGTGTCGGTGGGAGGCCGCTGGATAGCTTTTGTTGCAACCGTGGCGAATAGTGTCGTTGCGGGAGCCGAACGAAGAAGCGTGTCTGAACGAGCAGCCATTATCCCAGCGTGGGACTCGGTGGGATTGCCAATGTTTGCTATATCAATTTACTCCTTGGACACACTCCTGCACTCACAGGCGAGAGAAGGCTGCCTCCAGTCCCTTCTAGAACATTCAACAGGCTGGCTCCTTAAACATTCCAACATTCTTAAGACACTCCTAAGTATCGGTGTGTGATATAAATGTATTGTAACATAACATAACATAACATGCCTCGTTCATGGGGATGAGTCTTGCACCATCAACCGCAGTCTGTACGCCCAATCCAGAGGGCTTCTGTCTAGTCCAGCTCAGACCTGGCCCATGTTGTTCACCTGTGGGTCCCCTGGACCTCCCTACGAGTGCGCAGTGTAGACTCCCACCGCATAAGATCCACTCTTTAACATTTATGTGCAACCTTTGGCAATTTAATGTGATTACGTGTCCATACGGTGGCGACACTCAGTTCATCCGAGCAGTCCTTCTTCAGGACTCTCTATGACCAGACAACTAGGGGTTCTTGGATGAACATTAACTTTCTTAGGTTAAATCCTTCCAAGACAGCAATCCACCTGATCTTGAACAAAGTCAATCTGTAAGATTCAACGCTTCACAGACTCCCCCCACGGGAGAATATCTTACCCCAGTGTCATGAACTCTGCATCCCCTTAGATGCTGAAATAAATATGGATAAACAAGTAGTCAGCACCTTGCAGACACGTCCTTGCCCGATCCATGCCTTTCGGCCTATCTTCCCTTTCAATCATTTACTCATCGAGTAAAGGGGGCCAGAGCCTTTCTTCAATCTCGTAGTGACTACCGCAATTCAGCCTATCCTGTCCCAAGACATCTATTATCTGCCTTTGAAAATTCAAAGCTCACTAGTAGGAGCAGGCTGCAACTGAAACAAGCATTGGCAAAGCCTTTGGAACCTATTGGCTTTGCCAATGCCTTTTGGCCATGCTATAAAGCATGGCCAAAAGTTACAAAAAAGAAAACAATAAAAAAAGACACATTGATGCCGTCACATCATTTTGTGGGTGTGCTCGTGCACGACGGCGTACACTCACATGCCTCATTACTAGACCTGGGCAGTAAATTCCGTTCCGCTCGCGGAAGTTGGGTAATTTCGCATTCTGTGGAGACCGCAGAATTGCCAAACATTCCGCGATCTGTGGCTTTGCGGAGTTTTTGGCTTCTTTGCACTTTCAAAATGCGTGTTTGCAAAATATTTTCCCCAAACACGCAAATACTGTTCGCGAACAGGAAAAAGCATTGCGAACGGGCGGAACAAGCAAGTCCATGTGTTCGCAGAACTTCTGCATGCTCGCAAAGATTTTTTACCATTTCGCAGAGCTTTGCATAGCGCGACTACGCAAATTCCACCCACCCCTACTCGTTACATATGAGGGTCTACAAAATGATGAGGGCAGTTTTTTATTTATTGATCCAAGATGGTTTGTGAAACTAAAAGAAAGTAAAAAAGTAGTAGTGCGAAAGCACTTTTATTCGTGGCTCAGGGGCTTGCAACAATTGAAAAAAACTTGGGAGTGGGGGTATCGGAGGTGCAGGTGTGGAGGGAAAGGAACAGGGAGAGAGTAGGGGATGGGAAAGAACCACACACGGTGCAGCAAGAAACAATGGAGGAGACAGAGTTTGTCAGGGGGAGGAGCATGTAAAAGAAAGATTGCAATATGAGGACAAAGCAACACGGAGCATGGAGGCAAACGTTTGGTGAGGACTAAGAAGCAGACGAGGGAGAGACCTGGAAAACACATGCACTCTCATGGGGTGCCTAAGCAAGAAGAAAAAAGATGTAACTTTTTTTTTCATTGAACCCAAGCATCCAAAATAGACCAGAGGGTGCATTTTGCACTGAGAAAACAGCGCTGGATACAACAGGCGGCACACCACGGCAGCCAGCAACAGTCTGCACTCACGAACCCCCTTGATCCTGTGCTCCCAGTAAGATTATTTGGGCCAAATTATTTATTAGGCAAACAGGCACAATCCTGGAATTTTCTGTCATTTTGAGTCAAAAGAGTGACACAAAATCACCAAAATGACTCGGAATCCTCCAGCAGAGTAAACAGCTGGAGACAGAGGGCAAACGACTAGTTGAACTGCAGCTTCATGAAAGGGTTGCCCGGGTTTAGGGCAAACTGAGACAAGGGAAGTCTTTTAGGAAGAAGCAAGCAAATAAGACTGACAGTGAAGCCGACCAATGGTAATCAGTGGGCGGGCTCTAAGACCCAGTAAGGTCCTTGCAGGCAGGCTTGGACTGGAGGCAGGGCCACTGGGATCAGGCGGTTGTTGCTGCTGTGACATTTTTAGCATTTGCACTTGATACATCATCTGCTGCATGAGCTGCAGATTTTAACAAACAGAACATTTTTAGAGCTCAAACGGTTTAAAAGTTCCTAAAAATGCAGTGACTCTGTTCCTGCACCGTGGAAGGTCCCTTGCAAAGGGTGACAGGTAAATATAAACAGCTTACTTTAGGTGGGAGTGTTGAAATAAACCTTTACAAAAATATTTCAGTTAATATATTTAAATGAATTAAATAATTAATTCAAAATTAAGTTAATAGCACTGTAGCTTTTTTTATTTTGTCACACACAAATGAATACATGAATACATTACCTTAATATTTAACAAAAACATATTTCTACTATTTCTCCTACCAGTAGCAGAGAACTCTGCTGCATGTGAAAAGTTGGTAGTAGTAAGTTTCGTGGCATTTATTTAAATATATTACATTAATTTAAAATGAATGTTAAAAGGTGTATTAAATGAAGGCCACCTAAAGTAAAACCTTAGTATTTTTTGTCTTATTTATTAGAAATTACACAAAGCTGTGCTTAGGATTAATTTAAATTAATCTAATTATTTAATAATAAAAAAACAGCAACGAAGATGCCAGTAAGAGCTGTAGCCACCGCAACAGTGGGTAGTTTTTCAAAGTTCACAATTGAGGTTCTTGCCCGCCCGAGATCTCATCTCCCAAGAACCCGCTTCGAGTCCACAAATAAATACAGGGATGAGGGAGCGCTCGGAGAGTAGTCAAAGGTACAATTCTATTCATGACTGTGATATCAAAGCTATTACATCCAAAGTCCACGTGTATGTAAGCATAGGCGAAATTTGTGAATTCGAGTTCCGCAAATTCGCAGATTTCCCAGCGAAATCGCAAAAAAATCAGCGAATTTTCCAGCGAAATCGCAGATTTTTTTTGCGATTTGCCCTGGAGTACTTTCTACTGGCTAATCCAGTAAGTGCTCCCTCATTGGGTAAATGTATAGTGCTTTTACTACACTGCAGCTGAGTAAAGGGCCAGAAGATGTGTCTCCAGTGACCATGTGCGCCTGTAACACAGGCACAGGCACACATGGTCACTGGAGAGACATCTTCTGGCCCTTTACGCAGCTACAGTGTAGTAAAAGCACTATGGGGCAGATTTACGAGCCGCTTGCACCTCTTTTGTGATGCAGCGGCAGCACAAAAGATGCGCCATGGTGCTGGGTATTAACAACGTGACGCATCTGAGAGATGCTTCACGTTGTAAAGCCCTGCGCCATCAGGAGGCGGTCCGGCGCAGGGGAGGGCGTTTCTGCGCAGGAACGCCTCCTAAAAGTGGCTGAGTGAAATCTACAAGATTTCACTCAGTCACTTTTAGGCCAATGCTGCATCAAACCCCTGCGCCTGCTTGAAGCAGGCGCAAGGCTTGACGCAGTATTGGGGAGATAGGGCCCCCCAGAGCATTGCTGGAGCTGCGTCGGGCTTGCGATGCAGCTCCAGCAATGCGCTGCTTTTACGGCACAGATGTGTGACACATCTGTGTCATTTTTTCCACATGGTGCGCCGCATTGTAAATGCGGCGCACCATGGGTGGGGGAGCTGCGGCGCACAATAACTGGCGCATCCCTGGGGATGCGCCAGTTATTGTAAATCTGCCCCTATACATTTAGCCAACGAGGGAGCACTTACTGATTAGACAGTAGAAAGTACTCCAGTTGAGTAGAGGTATTGCACAAAAAGGTGGCATCTTCGTGGATAAACACGCAGGGCGGGATTCATTCTGCCCCCTTTTAGACTCGTTTTTTGTGCCCTTCTGCCCTCTGTTAGACTAGGTTTTCCCTTGTTTTCTGTCCTTCTGCCCTCTGTTAGACTCGTTTTTCCCTTGTTTTTCTGCCCTTCTGCCCCCTGTTAGACTCGTTTTTGTGCCCTTCTGCCCTCTGTTAGACTCATTTGACCTTGTTTTTCTGCCCTTCTGCCCTCTGTTAGACTCTTTTTTGTGCCCTTCTGCCCTCTGTTAGACTCGTTTTTGTGCCTTTCTGCCCCCTGTTAGACTCGTTTTTGTGCCCTTGTGTCCTCTGTTAGACTGTTTTTTGTGCCCTTCTGCCCTCTGTTAGACTCGTTTTTGTACCTTTCTGCCCCCTGTTAGACTCGTTTTTTGTGCCCTTCTGTCCTCTGTTAAACTGTTTTTTGTGCCCTTCTGCCCTCTGTTAGACTCATTTTTCCCTTGTTTTTCTGCGCTTCTGCCCTTTGTTAGACTGCTTTTTGTGCCTTTCTGCCCTCTGCATCACAACATCATCACTCAGCGCTACCCCAGCATCACTCAGCACCACCACATTATCACTCAGCACCACCACAGCACCACTCAGCACCACAACAGCATCACTCAGCACCACCACAGCACCACTCAGCACCACCACAGCACCACTCAGTGCCACCACAGCATCACTCAGCACCACCACAGCATCACTCAGCACCAGCACATTATCACTCAGCACCACCACAGCACCACTCAGCACCACCACAGCATCACTCAGCACCACCACAGCACCACTCAGCACCAACACAGCATCACTCAGCACCACCACAGCACCACTCAGCACTACCACAGTACCACTCAGCGCCACCACAGCATCACTCAGCGTCACCACAGTATCACTCAGTGCCACCACATTATCACTCAGCACCACCACAGCACCACTCAGCACCACCACAGCATCACTCAGCACCACCAGAGCATCACTCAGAACCACCACAGCACCAATCAGCACCCCCACAGGACCACTCAGCGCCACCACAGCATCACCTCAGCATCACTCTGCACCATCACATTATCACTCAGCACCACCACAGCACCACTCAGCACCACCACAGCATCACTCAGCACCACAACAGCATCACTCAGCACCACCACAGCATCACTCAGCACCACCACAGCACCACTCAGCACCACCCCAGCATCATTCAGCACCATCCCAGTATCCCTCAGCACCACCACAGCACCACTCAGCATCACTACAGCACCACTCAGCACCAACACAGCACCACTCAGCGCCACCCTAGCATCAATCTGTGCAACCATTCAACAACAACTGGTTCAAATATGTTCTCTCAATGTTTCAAGCTTTATTACAAATGTCACAAAAAGATGTTAATATTTCCCTTCTGTTCTTGGATTTTCGTCACGATAAAATACACTGAACATAATCTTCGCAAAAGTTATTTACAAAAGTTTAAGCTATTGCCATTATAAATTAAAATCACTTTTATTTAAGTATTAATTATTTGAAAAAATTAAAAGCCATTGTAATGTGTAATATCAATACATCTAAGTCACGTAAATACAAAACATGTTGTAAGCCTGAAGATGTGAAAGACACGACACTGCACTACGTATAGGCATGTAACACAGTTCACATCTGACTGATGTCTGGTTTATTTTCTCTTTCCTACAGGTCTTTTTCATTGTTTTCGGACTCACCCACTGCGGTCAGAGTCCGCTTTTACACCTTACAGCTAAATAATTTTTTTGCTTTTTTGGTCACAGAGAACTAGGATTGGGTGTGCCTTTTAGGGGGCACAGACCGTCCAGTTCCCTGTTCTAATTGGTCCTGATGAAAACCTGGTATATTCCATAACGGTTGAAACATGTAGACCAGCACACATATAAGAGATACTCTCGGCCTGAATATACCCTCAAAGTATCTCACCTCACCCTTTTTAACATTGTCCAGTTACTTGTCAATAACATTTATTAAGTTAAACCAGGACAATTTTTAACACTTTTTTGCACTTACACTCACAACCTGCTCCACTGTAACTCAGGTGTCGTAGCACACCCTAGTGACGCTAGGCCACCAGGGTGGACCCCGATGATGAAGCATGTCACCACTAGGTTGGTGAGTGAGGGTTTTTTTACAAAAGGATAAATTCTTTCCTTTTGTCAGTCTACCACCACATTAGGAATCTCATTCCATTGACTGTCCCATGATGGTACTCCTCTATTTGTTTATCCAAGTTATTCCTCAGGGGAACAGGAGTACTCTCCGTTCACTTACAGTGAACACGATCCCTTGCTCTCTCCCTTGTTAGCATATATTTGGATCCTTTAATACTCTGAACACGAAGAGGCTCTCCACGTCTCTGCTGTAATTCTCTCCCAGCCTCTCCATTTTCCTATGAGCCTCTGATGAATCCTCGGCGGCGCCGGGCTTTGGTAACCTTTCACGGTCCTCTTATTAGAGGCTTCAGACGGCACCAGATGCAGACACCCTGCTTGTGATTGGAGTCACTTAAGTTTGGAATCTGCATAATTCCGAGGAAGTCGGTGAGAACGTGACCTTTCCCGGCGAAGGCGACATCTTTATCAATCAAGGTTACCTTGTACCGTGGCGAATCTATCTCTGCGCGCAGAAAGCGCCAGGGATCACACGGCGCCGCGGCGAGTGAGCCGGGAACCCTTGCAGACACAGGAAGTGCGCAGCGATTTGGTGACCGAGAGTGGGGGTGCGGAGGCAGGGACAGCACCGCGAGGACTCCGGCTGTGGAACAAACAGCGCTGCAAAGACCCTGGCGCAAGGCATCAAGAGCGCTGCGAGGGGCCAGGTGCGAAGCAGCTACAGCGCTGCAAAGACCCTGGCGCAAGGCATCAATAGCGCTGCGAGGGGCCAGGCGCGAAGCATCTACAGCGCTGCAAGACCCTGGCGCAAGGCATCAATAGCGCTGCGAGGGGCCAGGCGCGAAGCATCTACAGCGCTGCAAGACCCTGGCGCAAGGCATCAAGAGCGCTGCGAGGGGCCAGGCGCGAAGCATCTACAGCGCTGCAAGACCCTGGTGCAAGGCATCAAGAGCGCTGCGAGGGGGCCAGGCGCGAAGCATCTACAGCGCTGCAAGACCCTGGCGCAAGGCATCAAGAGCGCTGCGAGGGGGCAGGCGCCAAGCATCTACAGCACTGCAAAGACCCTGGCGCAAGGCATCAATAGCGCTGCGAGGGGCCAGGCGCGAAGCATCTACAGCTCTGCAAAGACCCGGGCGCAAGGCATCAATAGGGCTACGAGGGGCCAGGCGCGAAGCATCTACAGCGCTGCAAAGACCCTGGCGCAAGGCATCAATAGCACTGCGAGGGGCCAGGCGCCAAGCATCTACAGCGCTGCAAAGACCCTGGCGCAAGGCATCAATAGCGCTGCGAGGGGCCAGGCGCGAAGCATCTACAGCGCTGCAAAGACCCGGGCGCAAGGCATCAATAGGGCTACGAGGGGCATGGCGCAAAGCATCTACAGCTCTGCAAAGACCCGGGCGCAAGGCATCAATAGCGCTGCGAGGGGCCAGGCGCGAAGCATCTACAGCGCTGCAAAGACCCTGGCGCAAGGCATCAATAGCGCTGCGAGGGGCCAGGCGCGAAGCATCTACAGCGCTGCAAAGACCCTGGCGCAAGGCATCAATAGCGCTGCGAGGGGCATGGCGCAAAGCATCTACAGCTCTGCAAAGACCCGGGCGCAAGGCATCAATAGCGCTGCGAGGGGCCAGGCGCAAAGCATCTACAGCTCTGCAAAGACCCGGGCGAAAGGCATCAATAGGGCTACGAGGGGCCAGGCGCGAAGCATCTACAGCGCTGCAAAGACCCTGGCGCAAGGCATCAATAGCGCTGCGAGGGGCCAGGTGCGAAGCATCTACAGCGCTGCAAAGACCCTGGCGCAAGGCATCAATAGCGCTGCGAGGGGCCAGGCGCGAAGCATCTACAGCGCTGCAAAGACCCTGGCGCAAGGCATCAATAGCGCTGCGAGGGGCCAGACATGAAGCATCTACAGCGCTGCAAAGACCAGGGCGCAAGGCGTCAATAGCGCTGCGAGGGGCCAGACATGAAGCATCTACAGCGCTGCAAAGACCCTGGCGCAAGGCGTCAATAGCGCTGCGAGGGGCCAGACATGAAGCATCTACAGCGCTGCAAAGACCCTGGCACAAGGCATCAATAGCGCTGCGAGGGGCCAGGCGCGAAGCATCTACAGCTCTGCAAAGACCCGGGCGCAAGGCATCAATAGGGCTACGAGGGGCCAGGCGCGAAGCATCTACAGCGCTGCAAAGACCCTGGCGCAAGGCATCAATAGCACTGCGAGGGGCCAGGCGCGAAGCATCTACAGCGCTGCAAAGACCCGGGCGCAAGGCATCAATAGGGCTACGAGGGGCATGGCGCAAAGCATCTACAGCTCTGCAAAGACCCGGGCGCAAGGCATCAATAGCGCTGCGAGGGGCCAGGCGCGAAGCATCTACAGCGCTGCAAAGACCCTGGCGCAAGGCATCAATAGCGCTGCGAGGGGCCAGGCGCGAAGCATCTACAGCGCTGCAAAGACCCTGGCGCAAGGCATCAATAGCGCTGCGAGGGGCATGGCGCAAAGCATCTACAGCTCTGCAAAGACCCGGGCGCAAGGCATCAATAGCGCTGCGAGGGGCCAGGCGCAAAGCATCTACAGCTCTGCAAAGACCCGGGCGAAAGGCATCAATAGGGCTACGAGGGGCCAGGCGTGAAGCATCTACAGCGCTGCAAAGACCCTGGCGCAAGGCATCAATAGCGCTGCGAGGGGCCAGGTGCGAAGCATCTACAGCGCTGCAAAGACCCTGGCGCAAGGCATCAATAGCGCTGCAAGGGGCCAGGCGCGAAGCATCTACAGCGCTGCAAAGACCCTGGCGCAAGGCATCAATAGCGCTGCGAGGGGCCAGACATGAAGCATCTACAGCGCTGCAAAGACCAGGGCGCAAGGCGTCAATAGCGCTGCGAGGGGCCAGACATGAAGCATCTACAGCGCTGCAAAGACCCTGGCGCAAGGCGTCAATAGCGCTGCGAGGGGCCAGACATGAAGCATCTACAGCGCTGCAAAGACCCTGGCGCAAGGCATCAATAGCGCTGCGAGGGGCCAGGCGCGAAGCATCTACAGCTCTGCAAAGACCCGGGCGCAAGGCATCAATAGGGCTACGAGGGGCCAGGCGCGAAGCATCTACAGCGCTGCAAAGACCCTGGCGCAAGGCATCAATAGCACTGCGAGGGGCCAGGCGCCAAGCATCTACAGCGCTGCAAAGACCCTGGCGCAAGGCATCAATAGCGCAGCGAGGGGCCAGGCGCGAAGCATCTACAGCGCTGCAAAGACCCGGGCGCAAGGCATCAATAGGGCTACGAGGGGCATGGCGCAAAGCATCTACAGCTCTGCAAAGACCCGGGCGCAAGGCATCAATAGCGCTGCGAGGGGCCAGGCGTGAAGCATCTACAGCGCTGCAAAGACCCTGGCGCAAGGCATCAATAGCGCTGCGAGGGGCCAGGCGCGAAGCATCTACAGCGCTGCAAAGACCCTGGCGCAAGGCATCAATAGCGCTGCGAGGGGCATGGCGCAAAGCATCTACAGCTCTGCAAAGACCCGGGCGCAAGGCATCAATAGCGCTGCGAGGGGCCAGGCGCAAAGCA
Source organism: Lissotriton vulgaris (assembly GCF_964263255.1). Lineage (NCBI taxonomy): Eukaryota > Metazoa > Chordata > Amphibia > Caudata > Salamandridae > Lissotriton > Lissotriton vulgaris. Next base: position 25,202,356 of record NC_141697.1, read on the forward strand.
TCTACAGCTCTGCAAAGACCCGGGCGAAAGGCATCAATAGGGCTACGAGGGGCCAGGCGCGAAGCATCTACAGCGCTGCAAAGACCCTGGCGCAAGGCATCAATAGCGCTGCGAGGGGCCAGGTGCGAAGCATCTACAGCGCTGCAAAGACCCTGGCGCAAGGCATCAATAGCGCTGCGAGGGGCCAGGCGCGAAGCATCTACAGCGCTGCAAAGACCCTGGCGCAAGGCATCAATAGCGCTGCGAGGGGCCAGACATGAAGCATCTACAGCGCTGCAAAGACCCTGGCGCAAGGCATCAATAGCGCTGCGAGGGGCCAGGTGCGAAGCATCTACAGCGCTGCAAAGACCCTGGCGCAAGGCATCAATAGCGCTACGAGGGGCATGGCGCAAAGCATCTACAGCGCTGCAAAGACCCTGGCGCAAGGCATCAATAGCGCTGCGAGGGGCATGGCGCAAAGCATCTACAGCACTGCAAAGACCCGGGCGAAAGGCATCAATAGGGCTACGAGGGGCCAGGCGCGAAGCATCTACAGCGCTGCAAAGACCCTGGCGCAAGGCATCAATAGCACTGCGAGGGGCCAGGCGCCAAGCATCTACAGCGCTGCAAAGACCCTGGCACAAGGCATCAATAGTGCTGCGAGGGGCCAGGCGCGAAGCATCTAAAGCGCTGCAAAGACCCTGGCGCACGGCATCAATAGCGCTGCGAAGGACCAGGCGCCAAGCATCTACAGCACTGCAAAGACCCTGGCGAAAGGCATCAATAGCACTGCGAGGGGCCAGGCGCGAAGCATCTACAGCGCTGCAAAGACCCTGGCGCAAGGCATCAATAGCGCTGCGAGGGGCCAGGCGCGAAGCATCTACAGCGCTGCAAAGACCCTGGCACAAGGCATCAATAGCGCTGCGAGGGGCCAGGCGCGAAGCATCTACAGCTCTGCAAAGACCCGGGCGCAAGGCATCAATAGCGCTGCGAGGGGCCAGGCGCGAAGCATCTACAGCGCTGCAAAGACCCTGGCGCAAGGCATCAATAGCACTGCGAGGGGCCAGGCGCCAAGCATCTACAGCGCTGCAAAGACCCTGGCGCAAGGCATCAATAGGGCTACGAGGGGCATGGCGCAAAGCATCTACAGCTCTGCAAAGACCCGGGCGCAAGGCATCAATAGCGCTGCGAGGGGCCAGGCGCGAAGCATCTACAGCGCTGCAAAGACCCTGGCGCAAGGCATCAATAGCACTGCGAGGGGCCAGGCGCCAAGCATCTACAGCTCTGCAAAGACCCGGGCGCAAGGCATCAATAGCGCTGCGAGGGGCCAGGCGCGAAGCATCTACAGCGCTGCAAAGACCCGGGCGCAAGGCATCAATAGGGCTACGAGGGGCATGGCGCAAAGCATCTACAGCTCTGCAAAGACCCGGGCGCAAGGCATCAATAGCGCTGCGAGGGGCCAGGCGTGAAGCATCTACAGCGCTGCAAAGACCCTGGCGCAAGGCATCAATAGCGCTGCGAGGGGCCAGGCGCGAAGCATCTACAGCGCTGCAAAGACCCTGGCGCAAGGCATCAATAGCGCTGCGAGGGGCATGGCGCAAAGCATCTACAGCTCTGCAAAGACCCGGGCGCAAGGCATCAATAGCGCTGCGAGGGGCCAGGCGCGAAGCATCTACAGCGCTGCAAAGACCCGGGCGCAAGGCATCAATAGGGCTACGAGGGGCATGGCGCAAAGCATCTACAGCTCTGCAAAGACCCGGGCGCAAGGCATCAATAGCGCTGCGAGGGGCCAGGCGTGAAGCATCTACAGCGCTGCAAAGACCCTGGCGCAAGGCATCAATAGCGCTGCGAGGGGCCAGGCGCGAAGCATCTACAGCGCTGCAAAGACCCGGGCGCAAGGCATCAATAGGGCTACGAGGGGCATGGCGCAAAGCATCTACAGCTCTGCAAAGACCCGGGCGCAAGGCATCAATAGCGCTGCGAGGGGCCAGGCGTGAAGCATCTACAGCGCTGCAAAGACCCTGGCGCAAGGCATCAATAGCGCTGCGAGGGGCCAGGCGCGAAGCATCTACAGCGCTGCAAAGACCCTGGCGCAAGGCATCAATAGCGCTGCGAGGGGCATGGCGCAAAGCATCTACAGCTCTGCAAAGACCCGGGCGCAAGGCATCAATAGCGCTGCGAGGGGCCAGGCGCAAAGCATCTACAGCTCTGCAAAGACCCGGGCGAAAGGCATCAATAGGGCTACGAGGGGCCAGGCGCGAAGCATCTACAGCGCTGCAAAGACCCTGGCGCAAGGCATCAATAGCGCTGCGAGGGGCCAGGTGCGAAGCATCTACAGCGCTGCAAAGACCCTGGCGCAAGGCATCAATAGCGCTGCGAGGGGCCAGGCGCGAAGCATCTACAGCGCTGCAAAGACCCTGGCGCAAGGCATCAATAGCGCTGCGAGGGGCCAGACATGAAGCATCTACAGCGCTGCAAAGACCCTGGCGCAAGGCATCAATAGCGCTGCGAGGGGCCAGGTGCGAAGCATCTACAGCGCTGCAAAGACCCTGGCGCAAGGCATCAATAGCGCTACGAGGGGCATGGCGCAAAGCATCTACAGCGCTGCAAAGACCCTGGCGCAAGGCATCAATAGCGCTGCGAGGGGCATGGCGCAAAGCATCTACAGCACTGCAAAGACCCGGGCGAAAGGCATCAATAGGGCTACGAGGGGCCAGGCGCGAAGCATCTACAGCGCTGCAAAGACCCTGGCGCAAGGCATCAATAGCACTGCGAGGGGCCAGGCGCCAAGCATCTACAGCGCTGCAAAGACCCTGGCACAAGGCATCAATAGTGCTGCGAGGGGCCAGGCGCGAAGCATCTAAAGCGCTGCAAAGACCCTGGCGCACGGCATCAATAGCGCTGCGAAGGACCAGGCGCCAAGCATCTACAGCACTGCAAAGACCCTGGCGAAAGGCATCAATAGCACTGCGAGGGGCCAGGCGCGAAGCATCTACAGCGCTGCAAAGACCCTGGCGCAAGGCATCAATAGCGCTGCGAGGGGCCAGGCGCGAAGCATCTACAGCGCTGCAAAGACCCTGGCACAAGGCATCAATAGCGCTGCGAGGGGCCAGGCGCGAAGCATCTACAGCTCTGCAAAGACCCGGGCGCAAGGCATCAATAGCGCTGCGAGGGGCCAGGCGCGAAGCATCTACAGCGCTGCAAAGACCCTGGCGCAAGGCATCAATAGCACTGCGAGGGGCCAGGCGCCAAGCATCTACAGCGCTGCAAAGACCCTGGCGCAAGGCATCAATAGGGCTACGAGGGGCATGGCGCAAAGCATCTACAGCTCTGCAAAGACCCGGGCGCAAGGCATCAATAGCGCTGCGAGGGGCCAGGCGCGAAGCATCTACAGCGCTGCAAAGACCCTGGCGCAAGGCATCAATAGCACTGCGAGGGGCCAGGCGCCAAGCATCTACAGCTCTGCAAAGACCCTGGCGCAAGGCATCAATAGCGCTGCGAGGGGCCAGGCGCGAAGCATCTACAGCGCTGCAAAGACCCTGGCGCAAGGCATCAATAGCACTGCGAGGGGCCAGGCGCCAAGCATCTACAGCTCTGCAAAGACCCGGGCGCAAGGCATCAATAGCGCTGCGAGGGGCCAGGCGCGAAGCATCTACAGCGCTGCAAAGACCCTGGCTGTGGAATAAACAGCACTGCGAGGGCCCATGCGCGAGGCATTTTTAATTATTTTAAAAGTTTTATATAGCGCTAGCTTGACCCGTATCAGATCGCTTTACATCCACACAGGTGAGAAGGATTGCATCACATAGCAGGACCTAAGGAAGCAAACAATATGTAAGTAAAACAATAATTAGACACCCAGTGAAGGGGAGGGAGAAAAACACATTCAAGTAACCACCTCTCCTTGATGGTCAGGTGAGGGGGGCCACTAGGACATTGAGGTCTAGGTTAGTTGACGTTGGTCATTAAAGTATTTGTTGAGGAGAAGGAGTTTCAGGTCCCTTTTGAAGCAGGGGAAGGAGGCGTCGCATCAGAGGGGTGCGTAGGCATGAATAGCTCACATTGCATACAGGTAAGGTAAGGTAAGGTAATTTTATTATGCATAGTTAATTAAAACCAGTGCAAACATTTTACAAAACAGATTAAATATCATGAAAGAAGTTGTGTCTTTAAAACTTCATTAAAAGAGCAAACAGTAAAAGCCCAATACAAATTTCCAGATGCGTTACTTTTGGGTAAGAGCAGGTGTCATTAAGTTCAAATTAGTGTCTATATGCTGTGTAATGTTTTTTGGCAGTTTCTGCTCAATTAGCGCAAGGAATTTTGCATACCTGCAGTTCAGTTTTGTGTTTGCAGGGTTAAGACAAGCCAGTACTGCTTGCCTTCTAGTGCGAGTTCCTATCTGTCTAAGTTGGTCCTTTAGGAACAGCTGGCGTGCTGGCCTGAACTCTTGGCAGAGGCAAGTCATATGAAGTATATCACCCTTCTCTGTATTGCAGAAGGTGCAGGCATCGTGGCCATTGCTCCTTAGCCATGGTGGCAAATGCTCTCTGGTAGGAAAGACCCCTAGTCTGTATTTCAGAAACTTCAGTTTTATTGTCTTGGGATAACCCTGGCTGAAGTATGGTTGAGGTGTCAGGGATTTATATGTGTTTATGGTCATCCATGCATGGTTTCTTTTTGCGAATGACTCTTTATCCTCTAGTAGTGAAAGAGTTTTGACAGTTTTCCAGACCAGTTTTTTAAATGCTTTGTGGCCGAGTTGCAAATCCCAGATCGCAGTTAGTTTGGTAGTCCCCAAGGCTGTCTTCAGGTAAGATCTTGCCTGAGATGCGTCCCTGCTTTGAATGTCTTGCCATAACAGCTCATTTAAAGTGTTAGTAATAGCAGAACGAAGTTTGTGGCAACAGATGATGTAAGCTCCCTGTCTTGCAAGAGCTTGTTTTTGTAGTCCAAATTCCAGCCTGAGTTGGGCGGGCGATGTATAGGATGGGAGCGAAAACATTGTTCGGTAGGCTTTTATCAGGATAACGTCCAGATTCTTGGCATCTCTCCCACGTAGAGCCTCGCTGCCGTAGCAGATGGAAGGTAGTAGCTTAGCCTGGATGATTTTCAAGTAAGGAGTCAAAATTGGTCCTATTAGTTGGTTAGCTATGCTTTTTAATGTGGCGGCAATACAAGACGCTCTCCTTTTTGCTTCCAGCATTTGCTGTGAGAATGAACCATCTTGGTCGAAGATGACTCCCAAGTATTTATAGTCCGAAGCTGGCTCAATATTTTGGCCGCCCAGTGTCCATATCTTCTGCGGCTTTTTGTGTATGTTTATTGACATAGTGCGAGTTTTGCTTAAATTTATTTTTAGTTTGTTTTCCATGGCATAACTATGCATTTGAATTAGCATACAGGGTTTTAAGCTCACTGTAGGTATTTAAATGCACCCGTTGCTTTGTTGCTACGTCAGTGCATCTGTGATCCCTATGCAGACATGACACCACCCTGTGCCACCCGCAAACACGGCAGCGACCGGCACCTCCCACGCCAGGGAAGGCCTGTGTGACGAGCGATCGGTTCCTGCCTGGTGACGCGTCGCGGTCTCTGAAGTGCCTGGAAGCCCCCCGCCTCCCACCAGGCGCTGCCGCACTGCCTTAAGAGGCGTAATGCGGGCTGCGGCGCGGGGCCATTACCCGCCTAAGCTGCTGCGTGTTATTTGTTCACTCGAAGAATGTTGCGCCCCAGAACGAGCGCATTACGGCGAAAATTGTCGTGAAAACTCCATTACAACTTTATTGCTGGCAAATTGGAAGCAAAGCTTGTCTGTATTTCAATTACTCGGAGTTACCAGCTAGATAAATCCCTTTTTTGTTCTGTTTTCCGTCTCCAGACCCAATCTTGAGCTGGTGATGAGAAAGCCCTTATTACAACTTACCAACATCTAGAGATTTTCTGAGCAATTTGTTGAAATTGACAATTAAGTTCTCGGTCTGAGGCTGGCGAGCGGCGGCCCCATCTCTGCCTGTGATCGGGTCCAGGCCTCGGTGGGTTCATTATTCCCGGCTCAGGGGCCCCGAGCCAGACCCCTGGCCCCAGAGGCGGCGGGCACTCCCAGACCCCTGGCCCCAGAGGCTGCGGACACTCCCAGACCCCCGGGCCCCAGAGGCGGCAGCGACAGGCACTCCCAGACCCCTGGCCCCAGAGGCGGCAGGCACTCCCAGACCCCTGGCCCCAGAGGCGGCGGGCACTCCCAGACCCCTGGCCCCAGAGGCGGCAGGCACTCCCAGACCCCTGGCCCCAGAGGCGGCAGCGACAAGCACCCCCAGACCCCTGGCCCCAGAGGTGGCAGGCACTCCCAGACCCGTGGCCCCAGAGGCGGCGGGCACTCCCAGACCCCTGGCCCCAGAGGCGGCGAGCACTCCCAGACCCCTGGCCCCAGAGGCGATAGGCACTCCCAGACCCCTGGCCCCAGAGGCGGCAGGCACTCCCAGACCCCTGGCCCCAGAGGCGGCAGTGACAGGCACTCCCAGACCCCTGGCCCCAGAGGCGGCGGGCACCCCCAGACCCCTGGCCCCAGAGGCGGCAGCGACAGGCACTCCACGGGGGCCTGGGTCAGAGCGGTGTCCTCGGCTTACCTCTTATTTTTAACCCGAGCTCCAAACACGTTTATTCTCAACCTCCCTGTGAGGAGGAGCAGGACGGACACCGTGGTGGTACCCTGAAAGGCACTTCCGCCTTGCCGTCACACTCGGACCAGGAACGGGCCAGCGCTCTAGTCGCAGGCAAACCGGAAGGGGCGGAGCCATGTCGAAACACGGAAGCGAGGAGGATAAGAGGACCGGGGATGGAACGGACGGTGTGCAGCAGCGAAGGCAGGAAAGCCGAGCATCTGGAGGACGAGGAGGAGAACCAACGGAGAAGACGACTGCGGGCAGGCGAGGACGTGGTGGAGAGAACTGAAAGCTGCATCGGACCGGAGGAGGAGGGAGCAGAGAGTCGCGGCGGAGCGGAGGAACCAAGAGCAGAGGGCCGAGGGGAGGAACCGGCGAGGGAAGAGCCACAACAGGAGACCGTATTGTACACCGCGAGTAAACCCGGTGGGCTGACAGGAGGAGGAGAAGACGCCCCGGGTCCAGGCGCCGTGGCCCAAGGAACGGGCCACGGCCACAGGCAAGTGCCATTACAAGGGGCATTCTGGTGGGGTGTTTGGGGAGGCGGGAGGTAGAGAAGTTGATACGGGGAGGCGGGAGGCAGAACACTTGAGAGGCACTGGGTGTTTGTTTTGTTTGGACGTCCCTCACACCCCTCACCCCACGGACTGGTGACGGTAGCACACTCCTTAGAAAGGAAGTATAGAGTACTGACCCGGTGCCTGGCACCTTTCTTTCTCTTCCCTTCTGAGGCCCCAAGACCCCGGGATTCCAGGGACCTTCGAGTTCAAGAAAAGACCCTACCATCCTTATCCCGACTGGACCCAACAGGAGGCAGAGAACCAGTGTTCCGAGACCCTATGAACTATACCCTAATATACTGTTGACCTGTACTACCCTTAATACGAATAATAAACCAACCAACCAAGATCATAGAGCGTTGCAGTCTGACTTTTACACCCCTTTGGTCACGAAATCCCTACACTTGGTGTCAGAAGTGGGATACTAAAGCGACGACATGTCACAGCCCGTGCCCATCCCAGTGGAGAATGTCATCACTCAATTGGCGGAAGGTCAAAGACATCTCCAGATTATCTTTGAACAACAGATGCAAACCGCAAAAACAGAGAGGGAAGTACTACAGGATGCGTTAAAAGAACAGGCCACTCTTTTGACCACAAACCAGCAGGTTCAGGATACTGCCATCCTGTGTCTCACGGATGTTATAGCCAATACCAGAATACACCCTAACGTGCCTAGCTCAGTCCTACAGAAATTCCAAGAGGGAGAAGACCCTGACTATTTTTTCATTAATTTTGAACGTGTTGCCACCTCAGCAGCATGGCCTAGGGAAAGATGGAGTCAATATGTTGCGCCCTTGCTGTCCGGCGAACTACAGGCAGCCTATCAGGCCGCGAATTCAGCCGGCCGAACCCCTTATGATGAAGTAAAGAGAGCCATCCTTGAAAGACTGGGGTGCGACCAGGAATATTACAGGGCTAAGTTCCGAAAAGAGAAGTGGAACCCAGGCGACAATCCTAGGGCCCTGTACTACCGGATACAGGACTTGGGGACACGTTGGCTTACTCCCCAAGACTCCACCGTGGAGGAGCTGACCGCCAAAGTGTACCTGGAACAGTTTTTGGATGCCCTGCCGGCCTCCACTCGTTCGTGGGTGAAACAGCATCCCCATCTTACTCCTGCCACAGCCATTGACCTAGCCTGTGCATATCACAGGGCCCCCGAGTTCCGGACAGGGCCCCCCCGATCACTTATGCCTCTTCCCCGACCGAATAACCCCAGACCACCAGGACGACCTGAACCTCGAGCCCCTTTTCTCCCACGTATTCCCTTCAGGCCTGTTAACCCCGTCCCGAGTCCCAGTGCACAAGGTCCCCAATGTTATCACTGTTCGGAGTGGGGCCATATAGCCAGACAGTGCCCACACAGAAACCCACCAGCCGAACCAATGGATATCGGCTATTCCAAAGGAAGGATATATCTGACTGGGCGAGGTCATCCTCAATATAACAGGGAGGTCCTACTGAACGGAAAGAAGCAACAGGCCCTGTTAGACACAGGATGTAGAGTGTCAGTCATAGATGAAGCCCTAGTATTCCCGCAACAACTGCGAAGCCACGAAAAGGTCCATGTCACCTGTGTCCATGGTGACACCGTGGAATACCCTGTCGCTGAAGTGTTGTTGGATGTATCAAACGACCCCCAATTACGTAAAGTAGGTGTTATACCCTCCTTACCAGAGGCGATCATAATCGGGACAGACCACCCCAGGTTCGACCAGTATATAGAGGAAACAAAGAAGGAGAAAGGGACTTGGTGGGGTGATGCTCCTTTTAGTAACAGCGAAGTAGAGAGAGAAGGGGGGAAAACACGAAAAAGCAAAAGTGAGAGACGAAAAGCAAAAACATTGTACGCTCAAACACACCATCGCTCACATGTTTTTCCTGTGACCCTTACAGACATGGTGGATCCCTCTCCTACCAGCTTCCGGGTAGCCCAGAGGGATGACAACACCCTTCAGCATGCCTGGGAGCAAGTGCAAGAACCAGAGCCCGATAAGGTAGGACCATATTTTTTTGTGAAACACGGTTTGTTGTATAGAGCCACAAAAAGAGGAGACACTGTCTCAAACCAGCTTCTTGTTCCCATATCCTTTCGTGATCATGTGCTGCAATTAGCCCACAACCACACAGGGGGAGGCCATTATGGGAAGGAACAAACACTGACATATTTACTGGGACGGTTTTATTGGCCAGGCGTCTATGGAGACGTGGCAAAGTATTGTGCTGCATGTGCACGATGTCAATTGTCCAACCCGGCGGGAATTAGAAAAGCCCCACTGTTTCCTCTGCCCATCATTGATGTCCCGTTTAAACGCATCGGAATGGACTTAGTGGGACCACTCACTCCCTCAGCCCGGGGCCATAAATACATATTGGTAGTGGTAGATTATGCCAGTCGATATCCAGAAGCATTCCCACTGAAGTCCATGACTACCCCTGCCATAGCCAGAGCCCTGGTTACCTTGTTCACCCGGGTGGGGTTCCCCGAGGAGGTTCTCACGGACCAGGGGACCCCTTTCATGTCTCGATTGATGGCCCAAGTGTGCGAGATTCTGGGTATCCGACAAATAAGAACTTCGGTATACCACCCCCAGACGGATGGCCTTGTGGAGCGCTATAACAAAACTATCAAGAATATGCTCCGCAAGGTCATCTCAGACACCGGACGAGACTGGGATCACCAGTTACCTCTCGTTATGTTTGCCATTCGCACACATGAACAGAGGTCCACGGGCTACTCCCCGTTTGAGATACTCTTTGGTAGGAGACCGAGAACCCTGCTAGACATGGCAGCAGAGCAATGGGAAGGGGAAGAGGAGGAGGGGAAACCCCTACGGCAGTATGCAGCAGACTTAAAAGCCGCCATTTCACACATATGGGGTCTGGTACACGAGCATTTAGAGACTGCTCAAACCGCTCAAAAGCGGCTATATGATCGGGGTTGTCAGTTGAGGACTTTCCAGCCAGGCGATAAGGTACTCCTGCTCCTCCCTACCAACGACAACAAGTTATTGTCCACATGGCAGGGTCCCTTCTCCATAGAAAAACAAGTCACCCCTGTCACGTACAGCGTTCTCCAACCACTTCACCCAGGGGGAAAACAGATCTATCACATCAACCACTTAAAGAAATGGGTCGAACCCCCTGAGGCCAGGGATAGAGGACAGGCGGCCCTGTTGGTGAACACGCAGAAACCATTAGACATTCCCACAGCACCTACCACCTCACCACAGACTGAGGAAGTCCCGATAGGCAACGTAATTACTCCCACCCAGCAAACTCAGTTAGAAACCACCCTCACTCACTTTCCTGACCTCTTTTCCTCAACTCCTGGGTTGACCTCATTGGTACAGCACGACATTGTGGTCCTAAACAATACCATAGTCAAACAGAAACCTTACCGAATCCCCGAGGCCAGAAGAGAGGCAGTGGAGAGAGAAGTATCCGCTATGCTCCAGGCCAACATAATCGAACCATCCACGAGCAACTGGTGCTCCCCAGTAGTGCTGGTACCAAAACCAGATGGAAGCATACGCTTTTGTATAGATTTCCGCCAAGTAAACAACGTGACCAAGTTCGACTCATACCCAATGCCCCGGGTTGATGAAATGCTAGAAAAATTGGGGAATGCCACCTATATGACTACCCTTGACTTAACCAAAGGGTATTGGCAGATCCCCCTTTCACCACAAGCAAAAGAAAAGACTGCCTTTTCCACTCCCTCAGGGCTTTACCACTTCTGCGTCCTTCCTTTTGGATTGCACGGAGCCCCGGCGACGTTTCAAAGGCTAATGGACCGGCTCTTACAACCCCACAAAGAGTATGCGGCTGCATACTTAGACGATATAGTTGTGTTCAGTCATACATGGGAAGACCATTTACGTCATCTGGTTCAGGTGTTCACGACGATCCAAGACGCTGGGCTCAGGATTAATCCAAAAAAAATCACTACTGGCCACAGACTCAGTACACTATCTAGGTTATACTGTACAGGGAGGACTTCTAAAACCCCAAATGAGCAAACTAGAGGCAGTAAAAGCTATCCCAACCCCTAAGAATAAAAAAGATGTTAGATCCTTTTTAGGGTTTATAGGGTACTACCGACGCTTTATTCCGCACTTTTCCACCCTGGCCAGTCCTCTTACTGATCTCTTGGCCAACAAACAACCCACCCGCATCGCTACCTGGGGACCACAACAAGCAGCCAGCTTTCAGGCCCTCAAAACAGCCATATGTAAGGCACCCATCCTGCAGTGCCCAGACTTCCGACGGACTTTTGTCCTACAGACAGATGCCTCCGGGGTGGGTCTAGGGGCTGTCTTACAACAACCCAATGTGGAGGGTGAACTGGTGCCCCTCCTATATATCAGCAGAAAGCTATTCCCTAGGGAGGTACATTATTCAGCCATCGAGAAAGAATGCCTGGCTATTAAGTGGGCGATAGAAGCCTTGCAGTACTACCTCCTGGGTCGTCCCTTTTTCTTGTTGACGGATCACGCCCCTTTGACCTGGTTGGCACGGAACAAAGACACTAACCAGCGCATCCTCCGATGGTTCATGTCCATGCAACCTTTCTCTTTTCAGACCCTACACATTCCTGGGTCCCGGCAGATCTGCGCGGACTACCTGTCTCGTCATCCTTGTCCTGATTGGCCACCCCGTCCGTTCTTACGGGGGGAGATGTGTGAGGAGGAGCAGGACGGACACCGTGGTGGTACCCTGAAAGGCACTTCCGCCTTGCCGTCACACTCGGACCAGGAACGGGCCAGCGCTCTAGTCGCAGGCAAACCGGAAGGGGCGGAGCCATGTCGAAACACGGAAGCGAGGAGGATAAGAGGACCGGGGATGGAACGGACGGTGTGCAGCAGCGAAGGCAGGAAAGCCGAGCATCTGGAGGACGAGGAGGAGAACCAACGGAGAAGACGACTGCGGGCAGGCGAGGACGTGGTGGAGAGAACTGAAAGCTGCATCGGACCGGAGGAGGAGGGAGCAGAGAGTCGCGGCGGAGCGGAGGAACCAAGAGCAGAGGGCCGAGGGGAGGAACCGGCGAGGGAAGAGCCACAACAGGAGACCGTATTGTACACCGCGAGTAAACCCGGTGGGCTGACAGGAGGAGGAGAAGACGCCCCGGGTCCAGGCGCCGTGGCCCAAGGAACGGGCCACGGCCACAGGCAAGTGCCATTACAAGGGGCATTCTGGTGGGGTGTTTGGGGAGGCGGGAGGTAGAGAAGTTGATACGGGGAGGCGGGAGGCAGAACACTTGAGAGGCACTGGGTGTTTGTTTTGTTTGGACGTCCCTCACACCCCTCACCCCACGGACTGGTGACGGTAGCACACTCCTTAGAAAGGAAGTATAGAGTACTGACCCGGTGCCTGGCACCTTTCTTTCTCTTCCCTTCTGAGGCCCCAATACCCCGGGATTCCAGGGACCTTCGAGTTCAAGAAAAGACCCTACCATCCTTATCCCGACTGGACCCAACAGGAGGCAGAGAACCAGTGTTCCGAGACCCTATGAACTATACCCTAATATACTGTTGACCTGTACTACCCTTAATACGAATAATAAACCAACCAACCAAGATCATAGAGCGTTGCAGTCTGACTTTTACACCCCTTTGGTCACGAAATCCCTACACTTGGTGTCAGAAGTGGGATACTAAAGCGACGACATGTCACAGCCCGTGCCCATCCCAGTGGAGAATGTCATCACTCAATTGGCGGAAGGTCAAAGACATCTCCAGATTATCTTTGAACAACAGATGCAAACCGCAAAAACAGAGAGGGAAGTACTACAGGATGCGTTAAAAGAACAGGCCACTCTTTTGACCACAAACCAGCAGGTTCAGGATACTGCCATCCTGTGTCTCACGGATGTTATAGCCAATACCAGAATACACCCTAACGTGCCTAGCTCAGTCCTACAGAAATTCCAAGAGGGAGAAGACCCTGACTATTTTTTCATTAATTTTGAACGTGTTGCCACCTCAGCAGCATGGCCTAGGGAAAGATGGAGTCAATATGTTGCGCCCTTGCTGTCCGGCGAACTACAGGCAGCCTATCAGGCCGCGAATTCAGCCGGCCGAACCCCTTATGATGAAGTAAAGAGAGCCATCCTTGAAAGACTGGGGTGCGACCAGGAATATTACAGGGCTAAGTTCCGAAAAGAGAAGTGGAACCCAGGCGACAATCCTAGGGCCCTGTACTACCGGATACAGGACTTGGGGACACGTTGGCTTACTCCCCAAGACTCCACCGTGGAGGAGCTGACCGCCAAAGTGTACCTGGAACAGTTTTTGGATGCCCTGCCGGCCTCCACTCGTTCGTGGGTGAAACAGCATCCCCATCTTACTCCTGCCACAGCCATTGACCTAGCCTGTGCATATCACAGGGCCCCCGAGTTCCGGACAGGGCCCCCCCGATCACTTATGCCTCTTCCCCGACCGAATAACCCCAGACCACCAGGACGACCTGAACCTCGAGCCCCTTTTCTCCCACGTATTCCCTTCAGGCCTGTTAACCCCGTCCCGAGTCCCAGTGCACAAGGTCCCCAATGTTATCACTGTTCGGAGTGGGGCCATATAGCCAGACAGTGCCCACACAGAAACCCACCAGCCGAACCAATGGATATCGGCTATTCCAAAGGAAGGATATATCTGACTGGGCGAGGTCATCCTCAATATAACAGGGAGGTCCTACTGAACGTAAAGAAGCAACAGGCCCTGTTAGACACAGGATGTAGAGTGTCAGTCATAGATGAAGCCCTAGTATTCCCGCAACAACTGCGAAGCCACGAAAAGGTCCATGTCACCTGTGTCCATGGTGACACCGTGGAATACCCTGTCGCTGAAGTGTTGTTGGATGTATCAAACGACCCCCAATTACGTAAAGTAGGTGTTATACCCTCCTTACCAGAGGCGATCATAATCGGGACAGACCACCCCAGGTTCGACCAGTATATAGAGGAAACAAAGAAGGAGAAAGGGACTTGGTGGGGTGATGCTCCTTTTAGTAACAGCGAAGTAGAGAGAGAAGGGGGGAAAACACGAAAAAGCAAAAGTGAGAGACGAAAAGCAAAAACATTGTACGCTCAAACACACCATCGCTCACATGTTTTTCCTGTGACCCTTACAGACATGGTGGATCCCTCTCCTACCAGCTTCCGGGTAGCCCAGAGGGATGACAACACCCTTCAGCATGCCTGGGAGCAAGTGCAAGAACCAGAGCCCGATAAGGTAGGACCATATTTTTTTGTGAAACACGGTTTGTTGTATAGAGCCACAAAAAGAGGAGACACTGTCTCAAACCAGCTTCTTGTTCCCATATCCTTTTGTGATCATGTGCTGCAATTAGCCCACAACCACACAGGGGGAGGCCATTATGGGAAGGAACAAACACTGACATATTTACTGGGACGGTTTTATTGGCCAGGCGTCTATGGAGAAGTGGCAAAGTATTGTGCTGCATGTGCACGATGTCAATTGTCCAACCCGGCGGGAATTAGAAAAGCCCCACTGTTTCCTCTGCCCATCATTGATGTCCCGTTTAAACGCATCGGAATGGACTTAGTGGGACCACTCACTCCCTCAGCCCGGGGCCATAAATACATATTGGTAGTGGTAGATTATGCCAGTCGATATCCAGAAGCATTCCCACTGAAGTCCATGACTACCCCTGCCATAGCCAGAGCCCTGGTTACCTTGTTCACCCGGGTGGGGTTCCCCGAGGAGGTTCTCACGGACCAGGGGACCCCTTTCATGTCTCGATTGATGGCCCAAGTGTGCGAGATTCTGGGTATCCGACAAATAAGAACTTCGGTATACCACCCCCAGACGGATGGCCTTGTGGAGCGCTATAACAAAACTATCAAGAATATGCTCCGCAAGGTCATCTCAGACACCGGACGAGACTGGGATCACCAGTTACCTCTCGTTATGTTTGCCATTCGCACACATGAACAGAGGTCCACGGGCTACTCCCCGTTTGAGATACTCTTTGGTAGGAGACCGAGAACCCTGCTAGACATGGCAGCAGAGCAATGGGAAGGGGAAGAGGAGGAGGGGAAACCCCTACGGCAGTATGCAGCAGACTTAAAAGCCGCCATTTCACACATATGGGGTCTGGTACACGAGCATTTAGAGACTGCTCAAACCGCTCAAAAGCGGCTATATGATCGGGGTTGTCAGTTGAGGACTTTCCAGCCAGGCGATAAGGTACTCCTGCTCCTCCCTACCAACGACAACAAGTTATTGTCCACATGGCAGGGTCCCTTCTCCATAGAAAAACAAGTCACCCCTGTCACGTACAGCGTTCTCCAACCACTTCACCCAGGGGGAAAACAGATCTATCACATCAACCACTTAAAGAAATGGGTCGAACCCCCTGAGGCCAGGGATAGAGGACAGGCGGCCCTGTTGGTGAACACGCAGAAACCATTAGACATTCCCACAGCACCTACCACCTCACCACAGACTGAGGAAGTCCCGATAGGCAACGTAATTACTCCCACCCAGCGAACTCAGTTAGAAACCACCCTCACTCACTTTCCTGACCTCTTTTCCTCAACTCCTGGGTTGACCTCATTGGTACAGCACGACATTGTGGTCCTAAACAATACCATAGTCAAACAGAAACCTTACCGAATCCCCGAGGCCAGAAGAGAGGCAGTGGAGAGAGAAGTATCCGCTATGCTCCAGGCCAACATAATCGAACCATCCACGAGCAACTGGTGCTCCCCAGTAGTGCTGGTACCAAAACCAGATGGAAGCATACGCTTTTGTATAGATTTCCGCCAAGTAAACAACGTGACCAAGTTCGACTCATACCCAATGCCCCGGGTTGATGAAATGCTAGAAAAATTGGGGAATGCCACCTATATGACTACCCTTGACTTAACCAAAGGGTATTGGCAGATCCCCCTTTCACCACAAGCAAAAGAAAAGACTGCCTTTTCCACTCCCTCAGGGCTTTACCACTTCTGCGTCCTTCCTTTTGGATTGCACGGAGCCCCGGCGACGTTTCAAAGGCTAATGGACCGGCTCTTACAACCCCACAAAGAGTATGCGGCTGCATACTTAGACGATATAGTTGTGTTCAGTCATACATGGGAAGACCATTTACGTCATCTGGTTCAGGTGTTCACGACGATCCAAGACGCTGGGCTCAGGATTAATCCAAAAAAAATCACTACTGGCCACAGACTCAGTACACTATCTAGGTTATACTGTACAGGGAGGACTTCTAAAACCCCAAATGAGCAAACTAGAGGCAGTAAAAGCTATCCCAACCCCTAAGAATAAAAAAGATGTTAGATCCTTTTTAGGGTTTATAGGGTACTACCGACGCTTTATTCCGCACTTTTCCACCCTGGCCAGTCCTCTTACTGATCTCTTGGCCAACAAACAACCCACCCGCATCGCTACCTGGGGACCACAACAAGCAGCCAGCTTTCAGGCCCTCAAAACAGCCATATGTAAGGCACCCATCCTGCAGTGCCCAGACTTCCGACGGACTTTTGTCCTACAGACAGATGCCTCCGGGGTGGGTCTAGGGGCTGTCTTACAACAACCCAATGTGGAGGGTGAACTGGTGCCCCTCCTATATATCAGCAGAAAGCTATTCCCTAGGGAGGTACATTATTCAGCCATCGAGAAAGAATGCCTGGCTATTAAGTGGGCGATAGAAGCCTTGCAGTACTACCTCCTGGGTCGTCCCTTTTTCTTGTTGACGGATCACGCCCCTTTGACCTGGTTGGCACGGAACAAAGACACTAACCAGCGCATCCTCCGATGGTTCATGTCCATGCAACCTTTCTCTTTTCAGACCCTACACATTCCTGGGTCCCGGCAGATCTGCGCGGACTACCTGTCTCGTCATCCTTGTCCTGATTGGCCACCCCGTCCGTTCTTACGGGGGGAGATGTGTGAGGAGGAGCAGGACGGACACCGTGGTGGTACCCTGAAAGGCACTTCCGCCTTGCCGTCACACTCGGACCAGGAACGGGCCAGCGCTCTAGTCGCAGGCAAACCGGAAGGGGCGGAGCCATGTCGAAACACGGAAGCGAGGAGGATAAGAGGACCGGGGATGGAACGGACGGTGTGCAGCAGCGAAGGCAGGAAAGCCGAGCATCTGGAGGACGAGGAGGAGAACCAACGGAGAAGACGACTGCGGGCAGGCGAGGACGTGGTGGAGAGAACTGAAAGCTGCATCGGACCGGAGGAGGAGGGAGCAGAGAGTCGCGGCGGAGCGGAGGAACCAAGAGCAGAGGGCCGAGGGGAGGAACCGGCGAGGGAAGAGCCACAACAGGAGACCGTATTGTACACCGCGAGTAAACCCGGTGGGCTGACAGGAGGAGGAGAAGACGCCCCGGGTCCAGGCGCCGTGGCCCAAGGAACGGGCCACGGCCACAGGCAAGTGCCATTACAAGGGGCATTCTGGTGGGGTGTTTGGGGAGGCGGGAGGTAGAGAAGTTGATACGGGGAGGCGGGAGGCAGAACACTTGAGAGGCACTGGGTGTTTGTTTTGTTTGGACGTCCCTCACACCCCTCACCCCACGGACTGGTGACGGTAGCACACTCCTTAGAAAGGAAGTATAGAGTACTGACCCGGTGCCTGGCACCTTTCTTTCTCTTACCTTCTGAGGCCCCAAGACCCCGGGATTCCAGGGACCTTCGAGTTCAAGAAAAGACCCTACCATCCTTATCCCGACTGGACCCAACAGGAGGCAGAGAACCAGTGTTCCGAGACCCTATGAACTATACCCTAATATACTGTTGACCTGTACTACCCTTAATACGAATAATAAACCAACCAACCAAGATCATAGAGCGTTGCAGTCTGACTTTTACACCCCTTTGGTCACGAAATCCCTACACTCCCCCTCACCGAGGCGCTGAGAAGAGAATCCATGTCTGCAGGGGAGCTACCTGCCTGTCCACCTGCCTCTGCAGCCGCAGAAATCAATCAGTCAGCAGCCACCCCCAACACACACACAGCCGGCTGGGAATAAACTGTCCTTGGTAGTCTGCGCTTCGAGGGCTTCCTGCGACAAACAAAATAACATATCGAGCGCCTAGAACCCGGCAGCAGGCGCTGTCTGCTTTGAATATCTAGCACACCTCCTACTCGCCTCTATAGCACAAGTAGTGTTAGCCGGGGGCAGATGGGGCAGGAGGGGGGGTGACAAACCGAGATGCCCCAGCAGGAGTAGTGGCCCGCGTGTCTTGGGTCCGGTGCAAGGATGGCAAGGGCCCCCGGATTCTGTTTGGATTATACTGACAGCAATACTCGAGGTACAGAAGGGCCCCGGTGCCACTGCGCCTGCCGCACTGATGGAAGCTGATTCCCTGCCCAGCAATAGCAACGCAAAAACAACTGTTGATGGACAGAATGCAGAACAATGTCATACATTCACCCCAATACAGAGATCTGGGCCTAAATCCATCGTTCATGGGAACAGTCCAGCCCGAACTGCCAAGCCATGTGGCTATCAGCCACAGGGGTGACAAATGCAAAAACAACAGTTGATGGACAGAATTCAGAACAATGTCATACATTCACCCCAGTACAAAGATCTGGGTTTAATCCATCGTTATTTTGCTCACCACGCCACCCCAGTTCAGACATGGCCATATGCAAATCAGTCTTGACCCTGTGCCTCATGGGAACAGTCCAGCCCGAACTGCCAAGCCAGATCATCCCTGGACCATAAACAAGCTTCCAAGGACTGATTTCTGGCTATCAGCTGTCTTCCGCCTGGCTTGCAAGACCCCCCTGGGTCTGGGTCTGGCCCTGGGCACACAGGACACTCGCGGTAACGTTAGAAAGAAGAGACAGTCTAAGGCCCCACGGGGTCTCTCTAGAGACATTCTTATCCAATATTGTTTGGCCTCCTACAGACTTGAATAAGCGAGAAAAGGAGATATTAAATTGAAAGTCATTCCAGACAGACAATCTTCAACGACATTATAAGAACCCACAGACTCAACATCATATCCTGCAGAGACAACACCCAACTCACCCCGTCACTCACCGAAGACCCAAAGCCACCAGAAGAAACTCCTGGAACGCCATGATGAGCGTCGCCGACTGATGACGACCAACGGCCGAAGCTCAACACGGACAAGACGGGAGCGCTGATCTTCGGGAAGAACACCAACCTGTGGGACAACTCCTGTTGGCCACATGAGCTGGGACCCATCCCCACACCACAGACCACACCCGCAACCTCAGCTTCATCCTTGACAGCTAACGGACCATGAAGCACCAAATGAATGCAGGGGCCTCCTCCTGCTTCGACACCCTCCGCACACTCCGAAACCTCTTCAGATGGATACCCCTCAACACCAGAAAGACCATCACCCAAGCCCCCGTCACCAGCCAGCCAGACAACAGACACACATTCTACACTGGTAACCATACAGAACGCAGTGGCCAGACTCATCCTTAACCTCCCCGAATGGACCCCCATCACCCTTCACCTAAGAAACCCCCATTGGGTCCCCGTCCAGAGGAGGTGCCAGTTCAAGATGCTGAAACATGCCTCCAAGGCCCACCATGACCAGCTTGAAGCATACTTCAACCAGCGCTCAAACTTCCACCGACCCACTAGACAACAGTGCTCCACCCGCCTCCCTCGCCCATGAACATGCTCCTGGCTACAGCCAAGGTCGCTCCTTCTCCTACCTCTCCGCCACTTCCTGGATAATCTACCCCTTCACCTGCAAACTTCGCCCTCCCGCGGAATTCAGCAGGAGACTCAACATGGATTTTCAACTAAGGCCAGTGAAACCTCAGCACCCAGACACCCTCAGGGGTGAAGGGCGGCGCTTTATAAATGATTTATTGATTCATTGCAACAGGAGGCCTCAAAATGCGTTTCATATGGAATCCCAAACATCTTTAAGATTACATTTTCGGGCCTGATTCACAATCCGCTCTCTATAGCAGGCCTGGGCGTAGTTCACAGAGTTTTGCTACGTGGAACTCCGTGAAGTGATGAAAAAACTCAGCAGGGTACCGCAAGTGGCGGAGTGCAATGCAAACCTCTGTTCGCGCTAGTCTTCCTGCCCGGGTAGAAATTCTACCCGATCAGCAGCTCGCGGACTTACTGTCCGCGAGCGTGAGTGGGAAAAAAACTCCGCTACAATACCCGGAATGGAGTTTTCTGTACTCCGCAAGCCATGCGGAGCGCAGAGTGCAGAAAACTCTGCAAAATCCGCAAACAGAGCGGAGTTCACTGCCTTGGTCTACTCTATAGTGAGTTTTGTAGTACTACAAAACTTATTATAGAGTGGTACTCGCAAAATGCACTTTTGTAGTAAGATACTTTTGAGTAAGGTTACTACTTCTTGATATTCACAAACCACACTTTTGAGTGAGTTTACTACTTTTGATATTCAAAAGCCGCACTTTTGTGTAAGTTTGCTACTTCTTGAAATTCACAAACTGCACTTTTGAGTAAGTTTGCTACTTCTTGAAATTCACAAACTGCACTTTTGAGTAAGCGTGCTGCTGGATTTACTTCAAAAGTGTCAATTACTACAAAAGTGTAAGTTACTACAAAAGGGCAGTCTGTGAATATCAAAATGCGGTACACTTAGTGAAAAGTGTAAACTTACTCCAAAGTGTAAGTTGCCTTTGCGAATCCGGACCTGGGTCTTTCCTGGCTGTGTCTGCACTTTACGAACACTTTTTCACAATCACAAACTTAACTTAAACTTTAACTGGGGTTTAGGCCATTATAATGTCACAAATACCCTCTAACTTCTCAGATTCCTGGCACTTCGAGGCAGTGCACAAAGTGCCACCCAAGGCTGGCATTGCAGATCTAAGGCCTTCTCTCTGGACTTATGCTTATTATGTGGGCCCGAGGTGTAGAAAAAAGAAACCTTCTCAGGGGTCTCACTGATACTTGGTCCTTTTAAACCAACAAAGAAGAAATTGGCACAGAAGCTGAAAATTAAAAAGAACATCTTTATTAACCTCAAATGAGGGAGACTACGTCACACAGAAGCCTTAGCAACTGAATGAGGCAGTCTAAGGAGTACAGAAAACTGGGGCCTTATATATGCTGAGGGTTACAAGGTCAGCATAAGACCAAGGGCAGTCCTGGCTCATGTAAGCATGCAAAATGCCTAATATGGGCATGCAAGATCTGCTTGCTCAACAAAGTGGGAGGAGCAAACAGTTGCTAATTCTGGGGAACACACCCTGACATTTACAGACTAGAAACAGTTGCAAGGACAGCCACAAGTTCAACTGAGCATGTGCGAAGGTGGAAGATGCTGAATATAGTTTGTCTTTAGGCAGATTACAAGAGCAGTCAACACTGAGGGAGGACAGAGCACCCGGCGAGCACGTGGCAGCACATGGCTAATTATAATGGCTGCCAGAAATACAAAATGGCTTTCAGCCCATGCTAACAAATCCCTGCAATATTTAACAGAGGAAGCACAGCCTGTCATGGGCTTCAAGCTCCCTGCTCCTGTCCACCCATGGTCCACTTCGAGGCACCCTGCTGGGCACAAGGTCTGTGACCCCCAAAACCGAGACAACACCTGGGGGAGGTGAATATAATGGCAACATGCAGCACGGCTGGAAGTGCCCGGGAAGTGACTAGCCCCTTCGGCACTTATGACGAGCTCAGATCGTCATGAGGCACAGTGGAGCTGTGCTCATGACGAGCTCAGCTCGTCATAACTGCCGCGGACGGCCCTCGTGGGGCTAATGCCCCGCCTGCGTGGGCGTTCTATTGGGGTGGGCAGAGTCGTGATGAGCTCAGCTCTTCATGAGCACAGCTCCACTGTGTAGCATGACGTGCTGGGCTTTTCACGAGCACCGCGGCACCGCGTGCAGCCCCTCCCCCCACACCGTGGGGGAATTAGCCCCACGTGGAAGGGGTTAAGATGTAGGCCTTGGACATTAGGGAACCTGAGGGACAGCTCTGCTGTGTAAGATAAAAGCATGTAAGATGAGGGAACCTGAGGGGTAGCTCTGCTGTCTAACATCTGAGCATGCGAGGCTTGGGAACCTGAGAGATAGCTCTGCTGTCTGAGATGAGCACATAAAATCGGGGAACCTAAGGTATAATCCTGCTGTCTAACATCTGAGCATGTGAGATGAGGGAACCTAAGGGATAGCTCTGCTGTCTAAGATCTAGGCATGTGAGACAGAGGAGTCTGGGGGATAGCTCTGCTGTCTAACATCTGAGCATGCAAGGCTTGGGAACCTGAGGTATAGCTCTGCTGTCTAAGATCTGAGCATGTGAGACAAGGGAACCTGATGGATAGCTCTGCTGTCTAAGATCTGAGCATGTGAGACAGGGGAGTCTGGGGATAGCTCTGCTGTCTAACATCTGAGCATGCAAGGCTTGGGAACCTGAGGTATAGCTCTGCTGTCTAAGATCTGAGCATGTGAGACAAGGGAACCTGAGGGATAGCTCTGCTGTCTAAGATCTGAGCATGTGAGACAGGGGAGTCTGGGGATAGCTCTGCTGTCTAAGATCTGAGCATGTGAGACAAGGGAACCTGAGGGATAGCTCTGCTGTCTAAGATCTGAGCATGTGAGACAAGGGAACCTGAGGGATAGCTCTGCTGTCTAAGATCTGAGCATGTGAGACAGGGGAGTCTGGGGGATAGCTCTGCTGTCTAACATCTGAGCATGCAAGGCTTGGGAACCTGAGGTATAGCTCTGCTGTCTAAGATCTGAGCATGTGAGACAAGGGAACCTGATGGATAGCTCTGCTGTCTAAGATCTGAGCATGTGAAAGGGAACCTGAGGGATAGCTCTGCTGTCTAAGATCTGAGCAGGTAAGATGAAGGAACCTGTACTGTACTGTCTAAGATCTGAGTATCTGTCAGTCTGGAGGGATAGCTCTGCTGTCTCAGGAGTGAGCCTCTGAGTCCTGGTAGCGCATGTCAGCTGCTCAACTTCCCAAGGTAGCTCTGACATCAGTCACTGGCGCACACACCAGCTCTGTGTCTGTCTGTGGGATCTGTCAGTCTGGAGGGATAGCTCTGCTGTCTCCGGAGTGAGCCTTGGTAGCGCCTGGCAGCGCCTGGCAGCTGTTCATTCTCACTGTGTAGCTCTGAGATGAGTCACTGGCGAGCACACGAGCTCTGTGCCTGTGGGATCTGTGTGACCGGAGATATAGCTCTGCTGTCTCCGGAGTGAGCCCTAGCAGGGCCTGTCAGCCGTTCATCCTCCCTGTGTAGCTCTGAGATCAGTCACTGGGGCGCACAGGAGCTCTGAGCCTTTGGGAGCCGTCTGACCAAAGGGATAGCTCTCCAGGGGGAGCCCTGGCGAGCCTGGCAGCTGTTCATCCTTCCTGTGTAGCTCTGAGATCAGTCACTGGGGCGCACAGGAGCTCTGAGCCTGAGAGTCTGTCTGACCGAGGGATAGCTCTGCTGTCTCCAGAGTGAGCCTTGGTAGCGCCTGGGAGCCCTGGCAGCGCCTGGCAGCGCCTGGCAGCTGTTCATTCTCTCTGTGTAGCTCTGAGATGAGTCACTGGCGGGCACACGAGCTCTGTGCCTGTGGGATCTGTGTGACCGGAGGGATAGCTCTGCTGTCTCCGGAGTGAGCCCTGGCAGGACCTGGCAGCTGTTCATCCTTCCTGTGTAGCTCCGAGATCAGTCACTGGGGCGCACAGGCGCTCTGCGCCTTTGGGAGCCGTCTGGCCAGAGGTATAGCTCTGTGGTCTCCAGGGTGAGCCTGGGAGCCCTTGTAGCGCCTGTCAGCGGTTCATCCTCCCTGTGTAGCTCTGAGATCAGTCAGCGGCGCGCACACGAGCTCTGAGCCTGAGAGTCTGTCTGGCCGAGGGATAGCTCTGCTGTCTCCAGAGTGAGCCTTGGTAGCGCCTGGGAGCCCTGGCAGCGCCTGGCAGCGCCTGGCAGCTCTCCATTCTCTCTGTGTAGCTCTGAGATGAGTCACTGGCGGGCACACGAGCTCTGTGCCTGTGGGATCTGTGTGACCGGAGGGATAGCTCTGCTGTCTCCGGAGTGAGCCCTGGCAGGGCCTGTCAGCGGTTCATCCTCCCTGTGTAGCTGTGAGATCAGTCAGCGGCGCGCACACGAGCTCGGAGCAGTGAAGGCTGCAGCGTGGAGCAGTAATCTCCCTGGGGAGGTGTAATCTCATTATGCGGTACTACACCCCCGCTGTCTAATTACTGCCACCGAATTGGTTCTAATGAATCTAATCTTATAAAAGGACCGAAAAGAATATATTTTAACTCGTTTACAGACAGCCGGGAGCATCTGCGCGCTTTTCATCCCCTCACGAGGCGAGGCGCTTTAGGGCACTTTCACCCACAGACGCTTTACAATCAGAAGGGTACAGAAGCGCCCCGGGGTTGGCAGTGCGGGCATCGGCTGGGCGGGGCCAGTGCCAGCGGGGTGGACGCTTACAGGGCATTCTTCACGTGAATTTCAGTAGTGTCTGTTCTTGCAGAAGAGGTCTGAGCGGGCACTTTGTTCATTTTAGGGGGTGGGAGAGAGTGCACGATGCAAGCATGCGCGCGCCCGCTCAGAGGACACGTGAGGCATGAATGCTGCTGGGGGACCCTGTGTTTAGTGTCAGGAGGTGGGGGCTCTGGGGGGCCCTCGAGGGGCCATATCCATGGGTTAAGCCCTTACGAAGTACATATCTTTAGAATGGGGAAACTGCTGAACCAATCCACGTCAATCAAATGCAGAGTCCGGAGAGGAGACCCCCCTAAGTGCTGTTGTGTCAGATGTGGAAAGTGTCACCACGAGCATGAAGCGCCTTCGAGGCGCTTTAGGGAAGGCAGCGTTGGGAGGAGTCTACTGGCTGTACACAGGATGGTACCGGAGGAGGGCCCGAGATGAGGATGGAGGGTGGGTGAGGATGAAAGGGGGTGGGAGGGGTGATGAAGACGAGGGGGGCCTCGCACCTTCATTGATCAGAGGTTATGTTCTCAGACGCTGGTGACGTTGTTGTGCACTATTTGCCCGCCACTGATATTAAAACTCTCAGTTTTAAATGTTTCATGTTTTCCCCTCCATAAACACTGACAGAAAAGAGCGCAATCTATTTCCGTATCTGTGTTTATATATATATGAAAAAAAACCACACTGTAAATGGGAAATTAGTTGAGGTTTTCAGTGACTCTCAGTCGAGTCAGTTATTACACCGTGCACATAGCTGTGTTTGTTTCAAACAAGCATTGGTAAAGTCAATAAAGTCCAGGGAAGACATGGCTTGGCAGTTCGGGCTGGACTGTTCCCATGAGGCACAGGGTCAAGACTGATTTGCATATGGCCATGTCTGAACTGGGGTGGCTTGGTGAGCAAAATAACGATGGATTAAACCCAGATCTGTGACTGGGGGTGAATGTTTTGCCATTGTGCAACATTCCGTCCATCATCTTGTGTGTTTTATGCATATTGACCTTTGTTGATTGGCGTCTTTATTCTTCTTACTTCGCCGTTGCAGCCAGAGAGAATGCACGAAGAACAATGGATGCCGATTAGTGGTTGGGCTTTGAACATTCTCTGACCATGGCTTCGGGGAGAGGACATGGGCTTTGTGTGAATACAGGTTAGTGGGGGGCCTCTGGCATGTCTGGCCTTCGGGACTCTCTAGAACAGCTTAGGGGCAGGCCTAGGGCATTGTCTGGATATAGTTTAGGGGAGGGCCTAGGGCATTGTCTGGATATAGTTTAGGGGAGGAGCCTAGGGTGTTGTCTGGATATAGTTTAGGGGAGGGCCTAGGGCATTGTCTGGATATATTTTAGGGGAGGAGCCTAGGGTGTTGTCTGGATATAGTTTAGGGGAGGGGCCTAGGGCATTGTCTGGATATATGTTAGGGGTGGGGCCTAAGGCATTGTCTGGATATAGTTTAGTGGAGGGGCCTAGGGCATTGTCTGGATATAGTTTAGGGGAGGGGCCTAGGGTATTGTCTGGATATAGTTTAGTGGAGGGGCCTAGGGCATTGTCTGGATATATTTTAGGGGAGGGGCCTAGGGCATTGTCTGGATATAGCTTTGAGGAGGGGCCTAGGGCATTGTCTGGATATAGTTTAGGGGAGGGGCCTAGGGCATTGTCTGGATATATTTTAGGGGAGGGCCCTAGGGCATTGTCTAGATATAGCTTTGAGGAGGGGCCTAGGGCATTGTCTGGATATAGTTTAGGGGAGGGGCCTAGGGCATTGTCTGGATATAGCTTTGAGGAGGGGCCTAGGGCATTGTCTGGATATAGTTTAGGGGAGGGGCCTAGGGCATTGTCTGGATATATTTTAGGGGAGGGGCCTAGGGCATTGTCTGGATATAGCTTTGAGGAGGGGCCTAGGGTATTGTCTGGATATATTTTAGGAGAGGGGCCTAGGGTGTTGTCTGGATATAGTTTAGGGGAGGGGCCTAGGGCATTGTCTGGATATATGTTAGGGGTGGGGCCTAAGGCATTGTCTGGATATAGTTTAGTGGAGGGGCCTAGGGCATTGTCTGGATATAGTTTAGGGGAGGGACCTAGGGTATTGTCTGGATATAGTTTAGTGGAGGGGCCTAGGGCATTGTCTGGATATATTTTAGGGGAGGGGCCTAGGGCATTGTCTGGATATAGCTTTGAGGAGGGGCCTAGGGCATTGTCTGGATATAGTTTAGGGGAGGGGCCTAGGGCATTGTCTGGATATATTTTAGGGGAGGGGCCTAGGGCATTGTCTGGATATAGCTTTGAGGAGGGGCCTAGGGTATTGTCTGGATATATTTTAGGAGAGGGGCCTAGGGTGTTGTCTGGATATAGTTTAGGGGAGGGGCCTAGGGCATTGTCTGGATATATGTTAGGGGTGGGGCCTAAGGCATTGTCTGGATATAGTTTAGTGGAGGGGCCTAGGGCATTGTCTGGATATAGTTTAGGGGAGGGGCCTAGGGTATTGTCTGGATATAGTTTAGTGGAGGGGCCTAGGGCATTGTCTGGATATATTTTAGGGGAGGGGCCTAGGGCATTGTCTGGATATAGCTTTGAGGAGGGGCCTAGGGCATTGTCTGGATATAGTTTAGGGGAGGGGCCTAGGGCATTGTCTGGATATATTTTAGGGGAGGGCCCTAGGGCATTGTCTAGATATAGCTTTGAGGAGGGGCCTAGGGCATTGTCTGGATATAGTTTAGGGGAGGGGCCTAGGGCATTGTCTGGATATAGCTTTGAGGAGGGGCCTAGGGCATTGTCTGGATATAGTTTAGGGGAGGGGCCTAGGGCATTGTCTGGATATATTTTAGGGGAGGGGCCTAGGGCATTGTCTGGATATAGCTTTGAGGAGGGGCCTAGGGTATTGTCTGGATATATTTTAGGAGAGGGGCCTAGGGTCTTGTCTGGATATAGTTTAGGGGAGGAGCCTATGGCATTGTCTGGATATAGCTTAGGGGTGGGGCCTAGGGCATTGTCTGGATATAGCTTTGAGGAGGGGCCTAGGGTATTGTCTGGATATATTTTAGGGGAGGGGCCTAGGGCATTGTCTGGATATAGCTTAGGGGTGGGGCCTAGGGCATTGTCTGGATATAGCTTTGAGGAGGGGCCTAGGGCATTGTCTGGATATAGTTTAGGGGAGGGCCTAATGCATTGTCTGAATATAGGTTAGGGGAGGGGCCTAGGGCATTGTCTGGATATAGGTTAGGGGAGGGGCCTAGGGCATTGTCCGGGTATAGGTTAGGGGAGGGGCCTAGGGCATTGTCCGGGTATAGGTTAGGGGAGGGGCCTAGGGCATTGTCCGGGTATAGGTTAGGGAAGGAGCCTAAGGCATTGTCTGGATATTGGTTGGAGGAGGTGCCTAGGGTATTGTCTGGATATAGCTTAGAGGAGGGCTTAGGGTATTGTCTTAATATAGTAG
Source organism: Lissotriton vulgaris (assembly GCF_964263255.1). Lineage (NCBI taxonomy): Eukaryota > Metazoa > Chordata > Amphibia > Caudata > Salamandridae > Lissotriton > Lissotriton vulgaris. The sequence goes on from NC_141697.1 coordinate 25,230,392, forward strand.
GGGAGGAGACTTGGGCATTGTCTGGTTATAGCAGGGGAGGAGCTTAGCTATAGCCCCTCCCTCAACCAGCATCCATTGTCTGGACGCTGGTTGAGGGAGGGGCTCAGGGTACTGCCAGGATGCAGCAGGGTTTGGAGGACCTGAGTTTTGTCTGGAGACCTCTCAAGGGGGGGTGGGGGGGCCTTCGGGCGTTGCTTTGTTGTGCCCCAGACTGTAATAACTGCCCTATCCCCCGCCACTCCCATTGTCAGACATGCTCGCGAGGCCACCGGTCCCTTCGGCGGATGAGATGCCGCGGGCTGCAGATACCCTGGCTATAGGTTTATGACATTTCTAGCAGGAGAAGGTCAAAGCGATCATTGTGCTGGTGACAGCCGGTGACGAAGCCGCTGGGGCGGGAGGGGGGGGCGCACACATTTTATTTATGGCCTGGTACATGAAAACCTTTCCAGCGGAATGGCACGCTGCTGTCATCACACGCCAGAGGTTTTTAATCCCCTATCATATGAGCATACTTCATGCTTCATTAGCCTTCCAGTTAGACATGGCGGCCACGCGGACTCTCTCCGCGCAGGCAATTGTATTAAAAATGTACTGCGGCCCTCGCTGCGGCCCTCCTGGGATATTAACTGCCGAATGCGCGGGAATGCTGCATCCCTCAGCCCAGCGTGCACATCCCTGGCAACGATGACTGCAGCATCAGGCCTTGGTACCCAGATGTGCTTCTGCTCGATGGGCCTTCATCCTCGCCGCCATCTGCAGCGGAGGGCTGGCGTGAAGGTCCAGGACCCTGAGGCCAGACATACAAAGCGATTCTGCGGCCACAAAGCCGCCATTTGCAAAATCTTACGGTTTGTGACTGCAAAATGCCTTTTTGTTATGTGATAAACTATTTTTTGCAGTCAGTAACCGATTACGGAAATGCAATATGGGTTTAGAAAACTATAACACCCCTCTATTTGTAAAGGGCTTGTTTAGGACGTCCCTTGAAAGTAGCAATTTGTTATGGTATCTGTCAATGTTTTGTGACCATAGTCCAACTTCCCAGGAGGATTGCAACACATTCACAACCACCTACCCTTTGGGAGTGTAACAACACTTTTTGTTGGTGAGCAGATAGTGTCAACTCTCAAACAAATTTAAATAAAATATTAATAAAACAATGCAGCCCACTCTCTTTAAGGAAAAACAGGCTGCATCAGAAACAGGTTTACTTTATTTAAATCCGATCACAGACATTGTGGTCTGCTGACCCCAACAGGCCACCATTCCTGTGAACTCCTCCAATCTTAGTGAGGACAATTTGTGAACCCATCACGTGAATACTGATGACTTGGGTAAGATGTTGCTGCCTGTGCAGTTTTCTCAAGCATTACTGGTACGGCGATGGAGAGGATCAGGGCAGACCGGAGACGCTGCGGTACACAGGTGAGGGGTTTTAATTTTCTTTTTGTTTAAGGTTAACTTATTTCTTAATAGAGGGGTGGAGGCAGGCCGCGTAGCGGAGTTTGTTGGCAACTCCATTGTCCTCGGCGTAGCCTGACTACGCACACTACGCCCGCGGTGATTTTTCCCCCAGTTTGTGGATGTTCAGAATCATGGCCGTATTGACCCTGAGGGGGAGGGAATCTGTCTGCTCTGCTTCTAGGAGAACAGCCTGAAGCAGGTCTACTGCCTCCTCTTTGATCCATCTCTAGAGTTCACCTGGGGCCTTATTATATTGTAGAATTGTCATAGCTTGGACCTCTTCCTCTTTGGGGATCCCGCCATCATGGGGTTTCCTGTCCTCTTCGTTGAGGCTGGGGAGGTGTACATTTTCTCAGTACCTCGCCATTTGGTTCACGTCATATTAAAGCTCAGAGCTATCCAAATGGGCGTAAAAGGTGCTGACGGTGTCGCCAATGCCCTGTAGACCGCGTGCGATGTGATGGGAGCCATCTTCAATGGGCAGACGTGGCCTCTCATTTCTGGAGTTTTGCTGCCAGAATCCTCCCTGCCTTCTCTCCGTGTTCGTAATGTCGGGCTTGCGGCTTATAAAGAGCCTATTCTGCCATAGATGGCCAAAGAGAGTTAAGCTCCATCGTGGCCGTCTCCATGGTGCATATGGAGGCCGCCTGAGTTTCGATGTGTATTCCCTGGTGCTGGCTTGAATGTCTTTCTCCTGCAAAGGCTGGCGCTGGGCCCGTTGCTTATTGGCGAATGTTGCATCTCTCATCCATTGCCTCGCAGGGGGGTCTTGGCTGCTCCCCACAGAGTCTGAGGGGAGGGGCCGGCCCTGGTTGTTAGACAGATAGGAGCAATAAGGGCTTGTAATTATTTTCTTTCTTGGGGAGATCTGAAACGGGCTACCTTAAAGTGCTAGGGCTACGACCTTTTTAAGTTTAAAGTCCTCGTTTCCAGCCATTGTTGGTCATGCCCTCATCCTGATGGCACTTTGTTTCATATTTTTTTTTATGTCCCTTGGTTGCATCCCTTTGGCAGCATATATGGTGCAAGCTGAAAGAGATTTTAAACTCTAATCGTACCTTTGATATTGTTCATATTTTGCTAGGTGGTTCCTCTCCTATTTGGAATGTTTCACGTAATGTCCGTAATTTTATAGATTTGTTTATTGCCATTTCTTTGCAGATTATTACTTCAAACTGGAAAGATGCTTCGAAGATCTCTTCTACTACCTGATGGAACTTATTATGTCATCATCACAGACTTGATCCTGCTCATGCTACGACTTCCTCTTTTAATTAAAAGAGATTTTTTGTGGTTACCTTTAACCGATTTTCTTTCCAGACGTCTACCCTGATACGCCTCATTTTTCTCTTTTGCCTTTCTTTCTTTCTCTCCAACTTCTTACTTTCTGTTCCCCTTCTTCTATCTTTCTTTCTCTCCTTTTCCTTTCTTTTTCCCTTATTTCTCTCCTTTCCCAGTTCCATAAAATTTAAAAAAGCATTTTCCCTCAGTATATATTTTATATTTCCCATTTGGGGTTCTTGTTTTATATTTCACATTCATATTGTATCCCATCTTTCCTTTTTTTTTCTCTTATTGATTGTGTTTTTGTACGGATGTTTTACTTGGCAAATTTGATTCAATAAAGCTTTATATACTGAAAAAAAAGTGCCAGGGATTGCGAACTGGAATCTGACTAGTACAGTCCATGCTCAACTGGACCAGGGCGTGGTCCGAGAGGGAGCCCTCTTTCATCGTACAGTATTGCAAGATTTGTACGGGCCCATGGGAAACGAGACAGCCGTCCAAGTGAGATTCCGTGCCATAGACCGCCGTGAGGCAGGAGTCTTCCCTTTCTGCTGGGTGCAGGAGGAGGTCTGTTTTATCTATAGGACCCATCGATCTAAGATTAGCTCAAGCGCCAGGTTCCAACCCCCTCCTCATGCGGCCGATTCACAAAACGAATCTGAGATAAAATCCTAAAGTTAGGACTCCTAACTTTACTACTACTAAATGCCTTCTGTGAATACCAAAAGTAGTAAGGGGCAGATTTATAAGCCCCTTGCGCCGCTTTTAGGCTGCCTTTACGTCACTTTTGTGACGCAGCAGCAGCGCAAAAGATGCACTGTGGTGTGGGGTATTTATAACGTGACACATCTCCATGTTGTAAAGCCCTGCGCCATAAGGAGGCGTCCCGGCGCAGGTGGAGGGCGTTCCTGCGCAGGAATTCCTCCTAAAAGTGGCTGAGTGAAATCTACAAGATTTTACTCAGTCACTTTCAGGCCAATGCTGCGTCAAAACCCTGCGCCTGCTTGAAGCAGGCGTAAGGCTTGACGCAGCATTGGACAGATAGGGCCCCCCCCAGAGCATTGCTGGAGCTGCGTCGCGCTTGCGACGCAGCTCCAGCAATGTGCCACTTTTACGACACTGATGCGTGACGCATGGTGCGCCACATTATAAATGCGACGCACCATGGGTGGCGGAGCTGCAGCGCACAATAACTGGCGCATCCCTGGGGATGCGCCAGTTATTGTAAATCTGCCCCTCAGTTTAGGATTTTATATCAGATTATCTCTGTTCATCGGCCCCGATGTAAGAGGTGGCCATCTGGGTCAGAGGTCTGTCTAGGTGGGAGAGAAAAGTGGATTTAGAGCCTGTGGGAGCGTATAAGGCGCACATCCCAAATGTCTTGGAACCAATACTGAGCTTCGCTACGGCACAGCGGCCGTTGCCGTCTGTCCAGGTTCTCAGCACTGTACAAGAAAGAGTTATACGTATAAGGACAGCCACTTTGCTCTTCTAAGACAACCGAGGTGACCAGGAAGACGGCGCTGCAGGAGTCAGGGGGTGTCTAAAGGCTATGGATGACCCTTCCAACCCAGGGGCAGATTTACAAGCCCCTTGCGACAACTTTACGTCGCCGTTGCCTCACTTCTGTGATGACTTGGCATCGTAAACCAAGGAGCCACATTGCAACATTTTTACAAAGTGATGCATTAGGGAGATGCGTCACGTTGTAAAGCCCTGCACTACATTATACCTGCATCGGTTAAATGTATGCAGGGTGGGCGTTCCGATGTAAGAAAGCATCATAAAAGTGACGCTGTGAAATCTACAAGATTTCACAGAGTCACTTTTATGATGCCACTGCGTCAAAACCTTATGCCTGCTTGAAGCAGGCATAAGGAGTGATGCGGCTTAATATAAATAGGCCTCACCATGCATTGCTGGAGTTGCGTTGTTCTTGCAACGCAATTCCAGCAATGCGTTGCCTTTATGCCAATAGATGCATCACGCATTTATCAATCCTTGTGCCACGGTACGCTAAGCAAAGGTCGCAATTCCAGCAGCGGCGGCCTGGACGAGGCAGAGGCAATGGAAATAGGCAGCAGTCATCTGCTGCCAAGCAGCCTCAGAAACAATGAACGGATGCTTCCTCTACAACCGTGTCCCACTCCGGTTGGAGGAAGTATTGTGCGTTATCTGGACGAGTGGCAAGTTGGGTCTGCAAGTCAACTACAAGAAGTCCATAATGAACCCCACCCCATTGGTGTTGATTCTGGCCTTGATTTTGCGGCTAAATCAGACAAAACTTTCGTATGGTTCAAATAACTGATCAGGCCATTCACATTAAGGGAGACAACAGTGAGGGGTCGTGAGGGGATGGTGGTAGACACTGTGGTATGTGGAGGCCTTGGAGGCTGTGGAAAATGGGTGAGTGAGGTTCCCAACACGGATAGGCAGATGAGCAAGCGTCCAGGGATAGGGGGTAGCTGGGGGGACAGGACAGAGGTTAGGGAAGGGAGGAGTAGGGGCAGTAGGCCAGGAAGGGAGGGTACATCAAGAAGCCACTTCGGGATAAGAAGTAGTGGGGGTGGTGTCCAGTGTGCAAAACTCCCCAGAAAGTATGTCAGTGAAGAGGCGCTCAGCAGGACAGGAGGCCTGAAGTGGGCGGGGCTAAAGACGCTGCGGGTGCAACCAGGGCACTCTCATGCTGTCAATCCAGGGCAAGCGGTGTGGGGGACCCTGGTCCATCCGAACAGTCTCAAATGCATAAACTTAGAAGAAGTATAAACATGATACAACGTCAGAAAACCAATACACACAATAAACATAAAGATATGTGGCTGGAGGCGTCTAGCAAATAATATAACAGCAGCATATCCACCACACAGCGGGGTATGATAAGAGCAAGGAGGACAAACCATAGGCCGCAAGAGAGGGCCACGGAACCCTGTGGTACCCACCCTGTAGGTGGTGGCGGGAAGAGGTGGGTAGGGAATGGGGTAGGTAGTTTAGGGAAGGGGGTTCAGGGAGGGACAATGTGGTAGGGAGCAGTAACGGGACGTGGGGTGGGGCAGAAGAATGTTGGAGGAAAGGACAAATGATCGCTCGTGACACCTACCCCGTGGGGGGTACGTGGAGGGAATGGAAGGAAAAAGAGGGGTGGATGGGGGAGGGGCAGTGGGCAGGCATGGGAAAGTAGGCCGGGGGAGACCAGGCAGGGGGAGGGATGGTGGGATGAGGTCAAGAGGACAAAAGCAGAGCACGGGGAACATAGTCCAATCAAGCCCATGAGAAATCACCCATGGTCGTCAGGAAGCAGTACGTCACTGCAAGGGGGTGAGAGTGAGACAGGCGCCAATCATGAAGTCTATCCGTGGTCGTTAACCCGCGGTAGGGCAAGTTTCTGAGGGGGTCTGAATTCGCCTCTGTCCTCCCAGTGGGTCAGTTCCTCAACAGTTTTTGTCAGCTTCACCCAATCCTCTGACTAACGAAAAGCCAGTCCTGCTGGCGCCCTCTGCATTGTGGGTCGGGCGGGGAGTATCTGCTACTTCGGTATCACAGCATTGAGGACGGGAGGTACCCTTGCTGGGGCCGTTCAGGGAGTCTAGGAATAGGGCCAGTTCCTGCGGATCATGAGTCCCTAGAGTGCCCATCCATGGAGATCCACAGGACTGCGAGTTCCGGCAGTCCGAACACAATATTCCATTTTCGCAACTGGGGACTTCGAGTCAGGAATTTCTGTCATTTGAAGTTGGTGTTCAGGAAGAAGTCTGCTGCAATGTAGATTTGATGACCATCCCTGTCGTATGGGTCATGTTTGCTGGCCTCCAAGAGGATCTGGCGGGTGTGTGAATGCCGTAGAAGGCAGGCGATAATAAGGTGAGGTTTCATAATCCCAGACTCCGATGGGTAGTGGGCTCGGATCCTGTAAGACCTCTGGGTTTCATTTTTTTTTTTCCTTTTTTTATTGAAAGTTTTTACTGTTACATACAGGGCACGGCAATATTACTAACAAAATACATCACATTGAGAGAAAAAGCAAATAAATCAACAACAATAATAAAAGGAACAACACCCAATTGAAAAAAATGATCAGAAGCATCAGTCCAGGTTCTGAAAACATAAAACTAATCAAGCAAAGTTTCTATTCTATAATATTTCCGTAAATTCACTTGTGTCTCTCAAAATATTACCATCATAGCAAATAATACCTTATATGTTGTCCTAAATCACCCAAGTTTTACTCACATCTAGGTTTTATTCTATTTCACCCTCCTTCCATCGTGTAATGGGACCCCATATTAGCTTACCCAACTTCCTTCCCCTTTTCCCTTTCCGTGCATAGATCTCTTTCTCCACATTATATGTTGTTAATAATTTGGCCAACCAATTATGAAAGGTGGGCGGAATAGGGTCGATCCATGCAGAGGCTATGCATAATCTCATAACTGATAATGCTACAAATAAAAATTCCCTCCCGCTTGATAATTGTTCATCCTCCACATTTATTCCTAATAATATAGTTCCGGGAGTTAACACAATTTCAGTTCCTAAAATATGGTTTATGAAGCCTTCAATATCTTTTTTAAGTGAATATAGATGAGGGCACGTTGCAAATACATGTTTTAGATCAGCTTCCAGACTTCCACACCTATAACACTTAATACCCACAGTACCTCCCCATTGTGCTATTTTTGCAGGGGTATAGTATAAATGATACAGCGTTTTATAATGTTGCGCCTGCAATGGTGCCGAGCATAACAGAGAATATCCCTTTTCTAAAGAGATACCAAAGCTTTCCCCGCTGATGTTAAGATTGCCTTTCCATTTTTCATTCCATTTTTCATAATCATCCTGCTTTGATTTTATCAGTTCAGCATAAAACCTCTTGATAGTACAATCTTCCCCTAATTGAACCACTTCCATAATAGGGTCGCGCCTAAAACCCAAAGCACCTCCCTTTTTATTCAAAAGGAAACTCCTAATTTGTAGGTATTTAAAAAATTGCCTAGTGTCTAGCTTAAATCTAGCCTGTAATTCTGAGAATTGAAAAAACCCCTGTTCCCCCATTACATCCCCTATACTTCTAATTCCCTTATTTTCCCACTCGATAAATGTGGAACCCGAGAAAATCTCTTGTGGAAGATTTGGGTTATGTGAAAATCTAGTGTACACATTATATTTCCCCAAGCCTTCTCTTTTAACAAAACTTTTCCAAATTGTATAGGCTGCTATGAGCGTCTTAAACGTTGTCCTCTTGTAGTAACTAGCCTCTGTAAACTTCAAAAACACATTCTGCACTTCTATTCCCAAAGTTAGTCCATAAATTGCCAATGTTCCAAATTTACTCCAACCTTCTGACTCTGCCCCTCCCAGCAAGCCAATCATATTTTGGAGAGCTGCTGCCCAATAATAAAGTTTTAATTCTGGTACTCCCCAGCCTCCACTCTCTCTCGGGAGTGTCATGAATCTGAGGGCTCTTCTCGTTTTCCCCTTTGCCCAGATGAATCTATTAATTATGCACTCTAATTTTTTTAATAATTTGACATCGAATAACAAAGGTATAGCTCTAAATAAATATAAAAATTTTGGGAGAACCAGCATTTTTATTATATTCGTCCGCCCCACAATTGACATGTGCAAGTTGTCCCACCTGTCCAGGTCTTTCTCCACTTTCTTAATTAAGGGGGTAGTATTCTTCTCTACTAACAAGTCCAAGTCTGCCAAGATGATTACCCCTAAATATGTGCCTGACTGCGTCACTTGGTTATCTGTACAGGTAGTAAAAGAGTTTTTAATTATCTGTGTTTTTGATGTATTTAATTTATAACCAGATATCTTTCCAAATTTCATCGCCTCAGTTTCCAGATATTCTATAGATTCAGTAGGATTAGGAGTGATTACAGCAATATCGTCTGCATAGGCTAAGATTTTACAAAGCCCAATAAGTGTTGTTAGAGGTATGATCATCTCAGACGCCTCTATTCTACGGATTAGTGGGTCCATATATATAGCAAACAAAAGCGGTGAACAAGGGCACCCCTGTCTAGTACCCCTTTTTATTCGAAATTGCCCCGTGTTCCCAGCATTCACATGTAAAGTTGCTACCGGATTTGAATATAAAATCTGTACTGCTTTAAGATATCCCTGTTTAATGCCTGTTCTTTCTAAAGCATACCAAAGATAATCCCAGGAGACCCGATCAAATGCTTTCTCTGCATCGAGTAACATTACTGCCATCGGGTCTCCTGTGACTGTTGTAACATCAAATAAAGCTATTACTTTATGTATGTGGTGAGTGGTCCCTCTTCCCGGTATAAAACCATGTTGAGCACTACTAACTATTTTGTGGATTACTCTGGCAAGTCTTGATGCCAATGCCTTAGAGAACACTTTCACGTCTGCATTCATTAAAGTAATGGGTCTGTAAGATCCTGGTTCCTCTGGATTTTCCCCTTTTTTTAGTATTACTACCACCTTGGCACTCCCCCATGATTTGGGTGCTGATTTACCCAACTGTGCCAGTTGCATGATCTTTATTAGTTCTTCTTCCAAAATATCCCAAAACACTTTATAAAACTCTATAGGTATTTGGTCAGGGCCCGCTGCTTTACCTGAGGCAAGTTTCCATACTGCCTCCTTAATTTCTTCTGTCTGCAAGACCCCCTCTAGACCATCTGCGTCATCCTCCTCCAATATATCTACCGGGATCTCTTGAAGATACTCCTTCATATCCTCTTTATCTCTTCGGATGTCTCGCCCCGCTAGTTCATCATCATATAACTTCTCATAAAAAGTCCTAAATACTTCCCTTATTTCATTCGACTATGTATGCCCCCTGCCTAATGTATCCCTAATTTCTCTCACTGTTCCCACCGCTTCTTGTTGCCTTGTCCGGGTAGCCAAGATTCTCCCTACTGACTCGCTCAATTCGTAACATTTCTCCCTTTTAGTAAAAAGAGGGGTGGATGGAGGAGGGGCCGTGGGCAGGCATGGGAAAGTAGGCCGGGGGAGACCAGGCAGGGGGAGAGATGGTGGGATGAGGTCAAGGGGACAAAAGCAGAGCACGGGGAACATAGTCCAATCAAGCCCATGAGAAATCACCCATGTTCGTCAGGATGCAGTACGTCACTGCAAGGGGGTGAGAGTGAGACAGGCGCCAATCATGAAGTCTATCCGTGGTCGTTAACCCGCAGTAGGGCAAGTTTCTGAGGGGGTCTGAATTCGCCTCTGTCCTCCCAGTGGGTCAGTTCCTCAACAGTTTTTGTCAGCTTCACCCAATCCTCTGACTAACGAAAAGCCAGTCCTGCTGGCGCCCTCTGCATTGTGGGTCGGGCGGGGAGTAACTGCTACTTCGGTTTCACAGCATTGAGGACGGGAGGTACCCTTGCTGGGGCCGTTCAGGGAGTCTAGGAATAGGGCCAGTTCCTGCGGATCATGAGTCCCTAGAGTGCCCATCCATGGAGATCCACAGGACTGCGAGTTCCGGCAGTCCGAACACAATATCCCATTTTCGCAACTGGGGACTTCGAGTCAGGAATTTCTGTCATTTGAAGTTGGTGTTCAGGAAGAAGTCTGCTGCAATGTAGATTTGATGACCATCCCTGTCGTATGGGTCATGTTTGCTGGCCTCCAAGAGGATCTGGCGGGTGTGTGAATGCTGTAGAAGGCAGGCGATAATAAGGTGAGGTTTCATAATCCCAGACTCCAATGGGTAGTGGGCTCGGATCCTGTAAGACCTCTGGGTTTCAAGTGAAAAACAGCCCTGTCAGTTTAGGAATAAAATAGAGTAAAAGGCCCACATATCAGAAAGTTTCACCTTCTCAGGCATTCCATAAATACAGATGTTTACACGGTGGGAACGGTCTTCCAAGTCAACGAGCATCTCTTTGATGCACTAGATCTCTTGGTGGCTGGACTCTAGGTCCATTAGCTTATCCTCTGAGACAGTGAACGTTGACCAAGGGTGTCCAACCGAGAATGAAAGAGTCCCATGTCCGCCTTGATGCTTTTAATATTCTGGGTAAGATTTGTGATTCATATACTAGGGAGGAACGGGGGGTCTGAATGAAAGTCATTTCTCTAAAGATAGCCTCTAGGGATGCATCAGATGTGGGAGCAGCTGTTGTCGGCGCAGATGTAGAGGGTGTTTGCTGCCTCCATCACCTCAGTGAAACATAGTAGTCTGGGGTATTTTCCGGAAACTATTGTGGGGTTGCGTCAGGGCAGCCGGAGGTTACCTACACCCTTCACGGAGGCCAAGGAGGTGGTACAGGTGTGCCAGAAAAAGGTGTTCAGCCAAAGCGGTGATGCAGCAGGAGTCTTGCATGAGAGGCAGTACTGAGATCCAGTGGGGATTGGATGGAAGGCGGTAGACACCCTAGTCCCAATTGCACCCACTCAAGGGTCCGTGGAGGAACCAAGGTGGAGATCCAAAACCACGTGCTCTGCTGCCGAGAGAAGACAGCAAGTACAGACCTGTACGCCATATGCATTGTCCGAACATCAGAAGGTCAGGGCCAGTCAGTGTACTGGTCTGCGAGGTCAGCTGGGCGGGTTCACATAGTGCTAAGGCTGGCAGGAGCGCTCCAGAGGAGGCGGTGCATCTCGATGGGTGCGGTACCTGGATTAGGGTCTGAGGGGCTGCACCATACAGAGAAGCAGTGTGGAGTGGCCTAAATGGAGTCGGATTGCCCAGGGCTCGAGACCGCCCGATCCCGACAGTGGCAACGTCTTCGGTGCCTGGGAGATTAGGGGAGGGACGCCATCTTGGGAATTGGCATGACTCTGCCGTTGAGAGAATCTTGAAGCCTGGGCCCCACCCCTACGTCACAGCTACTGGTGCCAGTCGTGAGAGCAGGGCACAAGTCCTATAAAAAGAAGTGGGGGGACAGACACTATGCAAATGACCTCATGACGTCACGTGCTGAACGTGTCCAGGTGTCTGAAAATTACACCGGGACACATTCAGCTTATTTCTGTGGGGCACAGCTTCTTGGCAGGGGGGATGTCGTCCCCCCCTGAAAAGAGTGGGGGGACGCCGTCCAACCGTGTGTACCCTCGACTCGAGCCCTGCGCTTCGCAGTCTCATCCCACTAGGGCTGACCCCCATCCGCCCTCACCACAGCCCTGTGAATGCACAGAATCAAAGCCCGGGGCTGACATTTTGATTCACGCGCACATATAAAGCTGAGACACAACACGGTTTAATTATAAAGCAGATTCCTCCGCCTCAGTCATGCCAATTAAAGTTGATTGGACGGCCTTTTTTATTCAGCAGGCCCCTTTCATGCCATTTTAATTTACTGTCAAAGCTGCCTGAATATTGGAAAGTAAATTATTTACTGCAGCCCATGAGCCAATAATGTTCCATTTGTCTGGTACCGAGAGAGGCTCTGCTAACAAGATTATGCGGCTTTACTAGTAATAGGCAATGTCCTTCAGTGGGCGCCGCGCGCGCCCCTCGATGGGGCCTTTCACTCTGGCACGCGCGCATTTCAATCATTTCCATGTTTTTCTTTTTTCTGCCGTAGCTGATGACTCTGATCTGGGTATCAATGCCTCCGGGGTACTGGTGCTTTGGGGGAGGGGCAGATTCCGTGTCATGGAGCAAGTTACGCTCCTCGTGCTAAAAAGAGGTACTCTGATGTGGGCCGCCCCCCTGCACCTCACGCCTCCCAGCACCTCACGTGCCCCTCAGCACCCCACATGCCCTTCAGCACCACACACGCCCCTCGGCACCTCACACGCCCTTCAGCACCTCACACGCCCCTCCAGCACCTCGGAATCCCCTCCAGCACCTCACACATCCGGCCAGTACCTCACGTGCCCCTCAGCACCTCACATGCCCCTTAATCACCCCCACACACCCCTCAGCACCTCAAATGCCCCCAGTACCTCACACACACCATAGCCCCTCACATGCCCGTCCAGCACCTCACACACCCCTCAGCACCTCATACACCCCTCAGTACCTCACACCCTCCTCAGCACCTCATACACCCCTCAGTACCTCACACGCCCCTCATACACCCCTCAGTACCTCACATGCCCCACAGCACCTCATACACCCCTCAGTACCTCACATGCCCCTCAGCACCTCATACATCCCTCAGTACCTCAAATGCCCCTAAACGGTGAGTTTAACATTTTGGACACAGGGCGTTTCAGCCCCTGAGAAGCCAGTTGGCCTGGGGGACAGATCGTGTGTTGGGCCCTTGCGTGGAGTACATGTTTTTGGCCCTATGTGATCTTTGCACAATTTGTAATGACCTGCCTAATGTAATTTCTGCATCATGTATAATGTCTTTGTGCCTATACCTCTGAATGTGTTTTTATGCTTAGGTGGTCGTTTTTCCTAGTATAGTTATACTAGTGAGTTCCTGGTTCCCTGCGTGATATTTTATTAAGGTGGTTAGGGTTGCGTAGGTGGTACTCACCTCTTACCAGTGGTTACTGGTTGTGTGCTACATTTTCTATTTGGTGCTACAAGTATTCTATGTTCTAAGTGTTATTCTACAAAGTGCTAATTCTACCGAGTGCTAGTTCTAAAAGTGATTATTCCTGACAGTGGTCCATGTGGCCCTGTCCTGTACATACATCCCCTGTAAATTCTGCCCGTGCCTCTGGCACATTGTAAAGTGTGTGTTTCTTATCTAATGTGTTTGGTATAATACAAAGGCTATTTTTATATATAACCTTGTGTGGAGTTTCCTTTGTGGTGGCCCTTGGGTGTTGTGGCTGGGTGCACGCGCAAACACTTAACCTACATTGCCTCCAAGTTTAGCCTTGCTGCTCGCGCCATGTTACCTAGAGGGTGAGCAGGGGTTATCTTTGGCATATAACTCCCTTGCCCTGACTAGAGTGGTGGTTTCTGCCTGCCATTGGCGCAAGCCTTAGCCAACCAGAGATCCCATTTCTAACATTGGTGGAAGCGGAAGGGATCCGGATTTGTGTTTGCGCTGTATCGCAGTAGCAACTGGCTGCACCCCAAAACTCTGCATTTTAGATAATCACATTTAGGGGATTGTTGTTTTTAAGTTTATGCTAAAAGTAATTTCTTGGGAAATGTGTTTCTTGTGCACTGTGAGTTAGGTGTCACTAGCTCTGGGTGGTTTCTATCCCCTAAGTGCAGTGTGAGGATTTCTGGATTCACCAAACGGTGGGATCCAGTGGTAGCAGCGTAATTGTGTCCATTACATTTGTTCCCCGCCCCGCTCCCAGAGTATGGTACCTGTGTCACGTGTGGTCAGGTTGAGAAATCAGGGGTGTTAGAAACTGCCTTACCAGTCAGAGGGGGGGGGGGGGGGTGTGGATGAAGGGTGTGTGGCACTAGACAAGTGAGTGTGAGTTCTCTGGGATAGGGAGCTTGCTGAATATTTTGTGAATTGTGTACTCCTGTTTTAGCTCAGACACCTAGGTTCCTTGTGTTAACCTTTTCTCAAGAACGTCCGCCAAAATGGAGCCCGCTTTTAATTCCTGTGGTCTCTTTGGATACAGTATGTTAAATTTGGTAAGGTTCTGTGAAGAGAGAGACATAAAGGTGGGTGAGTCAGACACCCAGTCCAAACTTAGGGACAACCTAAACCTATGGCAAAAGGATCAATGGGATCTTGAGCGAAGTGAGAAGGAAGAAAATGATACTGCCTGGACGCTAGTAGATAGCGAAGACCCCATAGGTAGGGAGTCCCTTGCTGGGTCCAGTGTCAGGAGCAGCGCCCCATCCCTGTCCCTGTCCCGAGAGGAGTTGGAAGATAGGAGGAAAGAAAGGGAGCACTCCTCCAACCATTTACTGATCACTATCTCCTTGATTTTCAAGCCCGCACTCTTGATAGTGTTATATTGCATACTACTACAAGTGTTCCCCCCGTTGAGCACGGCACATGCCCTTCTAGACCCGCACATGCGGTATAGACCTGCACATGCACTAATAACCAGTGTCTTACCTCCGCACATGCGCAACAGACACATATAGACCTGCACATGCGCTAAAATCCAGTGTCTTACCACCGCACATGAATAGACAGCTAGGGACACACCCGGGGAAGTCTTTCTACCCTTACTCCCGGCTACAGGTGCCGATCGTTAACCCAATTAGCAAGCATATAAAAATGAGCAAGAGACTCCAGCTCTTTCTACCGGAGTACGAGGACAGCGCAACAGGTACAAGGCAGGTTCTGACCAGAAAAGCTGTGAGTAGGACAACCTCCAAGCAACCATCTTTGGGTAAGCGCTTTTCCCTCCTTACAGGTCTCTAACTCCGAGGGGCCAACATTATTTCCCTACAGGGTCAACCCCTTACCGCTTCACTCCTGGAAGCAATGGCTGCAAAATCTAAGCGTAAGAACGTTTACTTACGCCTCATCACACTTTGTACCTCATGCATATGTGTGATACTCGTGTTTTGGCGACACCACTCCTAATTATTTGTGATTCTCACAATAATGGTACCACCAGTGCCATTACACTTTAGCCAACTATAGTCTACCCACTGTGCACTGTAGATTCGTCCTTTTTATGTTTATGACTATGTGGCGAAGACGCCAATTTGACTCTCCTCTTCTTACATGTTTTGTCTATGCCTTCAATGTTGTCTGTACAGGCATATATGAGCAGGGAATCCCCTCTCACACTTAGAGAAACACCTTAGTGAATGTAACACATAGCATGGATTACACTCCCCCCTTTTTAACTTGCACCTCACACTATTCTTAAAGGTCCTGAGGAAAGCCAGATTTAATTTAAGGCACTGGCTGAAACATGTCGACCAACTGATGGATGTAGTGTCAGGATTCTTGCTCTTGCCAATGCTTGTTGTTACAAATGTGCCAATGCTTGGTGTGCCAATGCTTCTTGTTACCAATGTGCCAATGCTTGTTGTAACTAATGCTTGTCAAAACACCTTGCCAATGCTTGTTGCTGAATCGTTTTGCCAATGCTTGTTCCCGCACATCCTGTTGGCATGATCTTCTTTGCCAGTGCTTGTTGCCTTGTGCCTCAGAAGTTCCTATTTCGAGTTTTGCTGCCGAGGTCTTTTTTCCCTCTGCAGCCTCCGTACTTCAGTTTGGGACTATAAAAGCGGCCACGCCCAAAACACCGCGCGGATTATTCCTTTCTGGTTCCTGTGATCGGAGGTCTCCTGCTTTTGGTCCGGTCTTCGCTTCCAACGCTGGAGGATTTCGCTGGTGTGCCTAGCAGCCCTGTTTCCTGTTAAATGGTAGTAAACTACCACGAAAATCCGCTTGCAGAAAACGCAGGTAGGATTTAACCTATTTCTATTTGCCGGCTGGAGGAACTTTCAAGAGGCTCGTAGGAAGAAACGCGAGGGGCGTTTCCTTTGTTTGTTTTCTGGACTTGGTTATCGGACTTGGTTTCTGGACCTTTGCTCCTAGTAGTGAGCCTTCTAAACACTTCTTCTGCCTTTGTTGGTTCTTTTTAAAACCGCTTTATCGAAGGTCCTCGGTGGAGGGCTTAGGTCATTGATTCTGTTCGAAGTTCTTTTGGTCTAATCTTGGCTCTATTGTATTTGAAACGTTTGCAATGAACAAATGCTGTGAATTGAACAGTAGTTAGTTCTTGAGACCTATTCATACTGTTGTGAATCAATCTGAGGTTTATGAGAGGTGACCTAATTTGTGTGTACAACTGTGAGACAAATTTCTATGCATTAAGTATTGAATAACACTTGTGCTAGTGTTGAAACTATTATGAGTCTTGACTAAACCTGTGATGCATGTTGATATTTTATATCTATGCCGATTTGCGCCAACTTGCTTACTGAATATTGCTTACTGAATATAAAGATTACATGGTGGAAAGTTACTCTTGTTTTCCTTCTATAGACAGTGTTATTTGTAAACGCCATAGCGCTTCAGCACATAGTAGGCTTCAGGGTAATGCTCCTGAGAAACTCTAGGGGGGCTTAAGAAACCAAGGCCCTGACAGAATAATCCGCCCACGAATTTTGTTTCTCCCGTGCAAAACCAAATGAATGCCACCATGGATGATCTGTGTGCAATGATTGGGAATTTACAAACTGAATTAACTGTTAGTAGAACTGAAACAGCAGCTTTAGCCAATAAAGTTATTCATTTGCAATCGCGTTTGGACTCAGCACCATCTGCAGGTCAACATCAAACAAATGTATCAGGTTCATCGCCCACTGTTTCAGTTACTGTTCCTACTACTGTTCCGTTGGCCCAGCCTGAGAGGTTTAGTGGGGAACCGAACAAGTTCCAAACCTTTCTAACGCAGGTGCAGTTGCATTTCATGGTTAAACCAGCTTCATTCCCGAATCCTCAGTCACGAACCGCCTTTCTGATTTCCTTCTTGAGTGGTGACGCAGCTATGTGGGCGGTTCCCCTGGTTCAATCTGATGATCCAATATTATATAACTGGGTGCAGTTTAAACGAGAGTTTGAGAGGATTTTCGATAGACGAACAATAACAGGATCAGCCGATAGAGAACTATTAGAATTAAGACAGGGAAACAAGGAACTAGTACATTACCTTACCCAATTCAACCGTCTTATTGCAGAGACTGACTGGCCTGAAGCCAAGAGGGCAGCTCTTTATTACCAAGGGCTAAGAGATGAGCTGAAAGACCTTATTGCACCAATAGATCCTCAACCTCGAACATGTGCAGATCTTATTGCACTCAGTCTACGTCTGGACCATCGAGTTGCTGACCGCAAAGGAGATAGAAAAAGAACAGATGTCAGAATCTTTTCCAGAGCTAAGGATAGATCACTTCCCAGTGCCCAGGAATCTGCAGAGCCTATGGAAATAGGAAGTTTGAGGAAACCCTTAACTTCTGAAGAAAAAGAAAACCGGCGTAAGAATGGTCTATGTCTTTATTGTGGAAAGAAGGGACATTTCGTTAGAGAATGTTCACTCAAACCTAAGAACTCTTGGTCTCGAGACAGAAAGGAAACTAAGTCGGAAAACTAGAGAACTCGAAATTGGATCAGGAGACTTTTTCGAGTTGGCAATCCCCTCCTGAACAAACCATTGCAAACACCTTGCAGTTAACAGTGCCTCATCTCACTTTGAATGTTTCTTTTAGAATACCTAATCTAAACCAAATCTTGGTGGCAGCTATGATTGACTCTGGTGCCACCGGAAATTTCATAGATTCCAAGTTCATTGCAAAAACAAGTATACCCATTGTTGTGAAGGAGAAACCTGAAATAGTCTACGCAGTCGACGGAACCCAATTAACTTCTGGAATGATCACTCACTGTACCACTCCCATAGTAAGGGTTTGTAATATGGGTTCCGAACAACACCAAGAAACAATATCTTTTGATGTAATTGACGCACCCCAATTCGGAGTTATCTTGGGCATCCCCTGGTTAACAATGCATAATCCTACTATCAATTGGACCGAACGTACAATTGACTTCACTTCCTCTTGGTGTAAACAGGGATGCTGTGGGGGACCGGTAAAAGACTCTAAGAACTCCCCAAGTTCCTTTCTTCACACTGCATCTGCCCTTTATGTCTCCACAGCCGCTGAGCAAGACATAGTTCTTCCTCCCATCTATGAAGAGTATACAGATGTTTTCTGTGAACAAAAGGCAGAAACCCTACCACCACACAGAGACTATGATTGTGCCATAGATCTAGTGCCTGGGGCCAAGATACCCTGTAGTAGAATCTACGCCTTGACTGATCTAGAGAATAACCACCTTCGGGAATATCTTGATAAATTTTTGAAAAATGGTTTCATCCGGCACTCCAAGTCTCCCGCAGCTTCTCCGCTCTTTTTTGTACCTAAAAGCAATGGAGAATTGCGCACCTGTATCGATTACAGAGCACTTAATAACATCACAATCAAGAATAGATATCCTCTACCATTGATTCCGGTGCTTCTTGATCAAGTGCGCTCAGCCACAATTTTTACGAAGCTTGACTTGCGAGGCGCCTACCACTTGGTCCGTATTAGACCAGGTGATGAGTGGAAAACCGCCTTCCGAACTCGCTTTGGCTTGTTTGAGTATTGTGTAATGCCCTTTGGCTTATGCAACGCTCCGGCTGCCTTCCAATTTTTTATTAATGACGTCCTTCGGGACTTCTTAGATAGGTTCGTCATAGCCTATATTGACAACCTTTTAATTTTTTCATCTTCAACGGAGGAACACATTCGACATGTGAAGATCATCTTAAATACCTTAAGATCTCATGGTTTGTTCTGTAAGCTGTCTAAGTGTGAGTTCCATACCACCAAAGTTGAATTTCTTGGCTTTATTCTTTCTCCATCTGGAATTACTATGGCTCCAAGAAAAATCCAAGCAATCCTTGATTGGCCTACCCCAACTTCAGTGAAAGATATCCAACGTTTTCTTGGATTTGCTAACTTCTACCGCCGTTTCATCAAAGATTTCTCAACCTTGGCCACACCCTTAACCCAGCTGTTAAGGAAGAATGTTAAATTCACTTGGTCCTCTAACACTGACTCCTCCTTTCAAACCCTTAAAAGAACCTTTACGCAAGCACCTGTTTTGCGACATCCTGACTCGGACTTACCTTTTATCGTAGAAGCGGATGCTTCTGATTTTGCAGTAGGAGCAATTCTTTCACAAAAAGACCAAGAAACCAATGAACTGCATCCCATTGCCTTTTTGTCCAGAAAGTTTTTGCCTGCAGAAACCAATTATACCATTGCAGAGAAAGAACTCCTGGCCATTCGTTATGCCTTCAAAGAATGGCGTCACTATCTACTAGGAGCAAGACACACAGTAACCGTATACACAGACCATCGGAATCTGCAATTCCTAAGATGTGCAAAAGCCTTAACTCCCAGACAGCTCCGTTGGACATTGTTCTTTGCAGAATTTGACTTCATCATAACTTTTAGACCTGGAACCAAGAACAACAAAGCAGATTCTCTGTCACGATATGATCATAAGCCAGATGATATCCTTTCAAATCCCAGACCTACTAGTATGCTCTCCGAAAAACAAATCATAGGTGCCACAATGTCCGATGTTTTCTTTCAACAAATTAGACAAGCAATGCCTATACCCAAACTTCTTTCCTGGGTTCGGGATGGGCCTAATAGAACCATTCATCAGAATCTACCCTTCTTCTCCAATCTCTTATTTGTTCCAACAAAGAAACTACAAACACAGGTTTTACAGTGGTGTCATGTTAGTCAATTGGCTGGTCATCCTGGAATCACAAAAACCAAAGAATTGCTACAGAGGAATTTCTGGTGGCCAACCTGGAATAGGGATGTTCAATCTTTCATACAAAACTGTGATGTTTGTGCCCAAGCTAAAATGGAACATGGTCGAAAGAAAGGTCTTCTTCTTCCGCTTCCCACCCCAACACAGGTCTGGGAGGACATTGCTATGGACTTTATAACTGATTTGCCGGAAGAGAAAGGTATGAACACTATTCTTGTGGTGGTGGATCGTTTATCAAAGATGGCCCACTTTATCCCTTGCTCTAAGCTTCCTTCTTCGTCTCATTTGGTCCAATTACTCCTGGAACATGTGGTTCGTCTACACGGCCTTCCTAGATCCATTACTTCAGATCGAGGTTCACAGTTTATCTCGCAGTTCTGGAAGGCCTGGTGTAAAGCTCTTCACATTACTTGTAACACCTCCACTAGCTTCCATCCGGAGTCAGACGGGCAAACCGAACGAGTTAACCAGGTCCTGAAACAATATCTGAGGTGTTTCCTGTTCAAGAAACAGGGTTCCTGGTTAACTCTCTTATGGGAAGCTGAGTTTGCTTACAATAACCTGCAGAATGCCTCCACGGGTTTGTCGCCCTTTTTTGCTGTTTATGGCCGACATCCTCATTTCTCGCCCTTGCTACTGGCTCATCACAAAACCCACATACCTTCCTTGGATTCGCATTTCAGGGAAATGGAACGCATCACTAAAGCCTTACGAGCAAATGTATTGAAAGCCAAAGCCACGTACAAAAAGTTTGCGGACAGGAAGCGTCAAAAGGGTCCAGATCTTCATGTAGGAGATGTGGTTTGGCTTTCTACCAGGAACTTTCAGTTCAGGAAACGTTACAAGTTCCATCCTAGATTCATTGGTCCATATAAAATTGTTCAGTGTGTGAATCCAGTGACTTACAAGCTGCTCCTTCCTAAAAGTATGAAGATTTACCCTGTGTTCCATGTTTCTCTGCTGAAGAAAGCAACTGTCAAACGACGGCCTCGCCCTCCTGCTCTTCTTGTGAAAGGTCAGGATGAGTACGAGGTGCGTTGTGTTAAGGATTGTAAACGTGTTAGGGGGAAGCTTTGGTACCTACTCTCCTGGAAAGGCTATGGCCCTGAGGAGGACTCATGGGTCTCTGAGGCCAATGTTCATGCTCCCCGTTTGGTGCGATCTTTTCATGCCCGGCACCCGATCTCTCAGTTTTGAGGTCCTGGGGGGGGTGTCTCCATTTTTGTTGGGGGGCACTGTCAGGATTCTTGCTCTTGCCAATGCTTGTTGTTACAAATGTGCCAATGCTTGGTGTGCCAATGCTTCTTGTTACCAATGTGCCAATGCTTGTTGTAACTAATGCTTGTCAAAACACCTTGCCAATGCTTGTTGCTGAATCGTTTTGCCAATGCTTGTTCCCGCACATCCTGTTGGCATGATCTTCTTTGCCAGTGCTTGTTGCCTTGTGCCTCAGAAGTTCCTATTTCGAGTTTTGCTGCCGAGGTCTTTTTTCCCTCTGCAGCCTCCGTACTTCAGTTTGGGACTATAAAAGCGGCCACGCCCAAAACACCGCGCGGATTATTCCTTTCTGGTTCCTGTGATCGGAGGTCTCCTGCTTTTGGTCCGGTCTTCGCTTCCAACGCTGGAGGATTTCGCTGGTGTGCCTAGCAGCCCTGTTTCCTGTTAAATGGTAGTAAACTACCACGAAAATCCGCTTGCAGAAAACGCAGGTAGGATTTAACCTATTTCTATTTGCCGGCTGGAGGAACTTTCAAGAGGCTCGTAGGAAGAAACGCGAGGGGCGTTTCCTTTGTTTGTTTTCTGGACTTGGTTATCGGACTTGGTTTCTGGACCTTTGCTCCTAGTAGTGAGCCTTCTAAACACTTCTTCTGCCTTTGTTGGTTCTTTTTAAAACCGCTTTATCGAAGGTCCTCGGTGGAGGGCTTAGGTCATTGATTCTGTTCGAAGTTCTTTTGGTCTAATCTTGGCTCTATTGTATTTGAAACGTTTGCAATGAACAAATGCTGTGAATTGAACAGTAGTTAGTTCTTGAGACCTATTCATACTGTTGTGAATCAATCTGAGGTTTATGAGAGGTGACCTAATTTGTGTGTACAACTGTGAGACAAATTTCTATGCATTAAGTATTGAATAACACTTGTGCTAGTGTTGAAACTATTATCTTGACTAAACCTGTGATGCATGTTGATATTTTATATCTATGCCGATTTGCGCCAACTTGCTTACTGAATATTGCTTACTGAATATAAAGATTACATGGTGGAAAGTTACTCTTGTTTTCCTTCTATAGACAGTGTTATTTGTAAACGCCATAGCGCTTCAGCACATAGTAGGCTTCAGGGTAATGCTCCTGAGAAACTCTAGGGGGGCTTAAGAAACCAAGGCCCTGACAGTAGGGGGTAGTAACTCACCTCCCTTAACATCTCCAAGACTTATTTTAACCGCCGACCGGGGCCCAGTTATTAAAATGTAATTTACCCTTGGGTACTGGGTGTTAGGAACCAGGGCCAGTCTGTCCTCCATGGCCATGCTCCACCATCACATGATCAGCACTGGGGGAATATAAGCCCCGCCCTCCTTTGAGTCAGTGCTTGGTATCTTTACTTTTGGGTTCCAGGTGCTGGGTTGTTGTTCCAGAGCTATAGCTTTGTCTGGGGTTCACGGGCTCGTGTTCCCTGGTTGATTGTATCCCGTTTTTTGAAAAGCTTCGTTTTCTAGTCCTCCCCCCCTCCCTCCCCGTTTTCCGTTATTTAGCCTTAATTTCATTTTTTCTTGTTTGGTTCCTGGCTCCATTGAGCTCGTGGATTTCTGGCTTTTGTCTGTCAAGCCGAGGTAAACCGGGGCTCCGGTTCACTCGGCAAACAAGCTGAAGCAGAGGCGTGTGTTCGCGCTAGATGAAACTCTTACCGGTGCCTTCGGTATCTACACGGAAGCAGCATCCTCTGTTTCCGCATTTTGTGTAGGCAATCCGCCTCTTTGTGTGCCGCTTGGTCGTTTTCTGCCGCGCTGGACAGAGCTGCAGACGCTGCCGATCCCGGAAGAGTGAAACGTTGTTGTTGGAGACTTTTACCTATTGGTGTACGGAAAGACGCTTATGGACAGTAGTTTGGGGGTTTTTTATGCCTATGAACTTGGCTTTTTCCCCCTAGAATCCCTGATTAGCGTCCTTGATTCCCGAGAGCAGATCCCCTGTCATAAACCCCTTCTGGAATTGGAACCTCCCATCCACTTTGGAGTTTCCCTCTCCTTGCTGCAGAAACCTCCGAAAGCAGTTCCTGTATCATTCACAAGTAAGGAGATTGTGGGTTGTGTATGGTGGAGTGTGGTTATGAGACAGGGTGGAAAGGGAGGGTACAGAGAGTAATAGGAGAAATACTGATTCTGTGTATCTTGTATTTCTAGATACAGAGGCGTGATACGGAGGTTGGATATCGTAGTCCATTCCAGCTTGGGGGTGAAGCCTTTTTGACGTCCCTTCCCTTTGAATTCCTTTCCGGCCCCCTATCCTAGACTCGAGTGTCTTCTTATGCTATTATAGTACTTGAGTCGCATTAGAGTCGGGGTAGTGGGTTGGGCATACGTCGTTCCTGCAGTGTCTGGGCCGGTGGAAACCAACAGAATACCAAGCCCACGAAATTAATACACTGCCTGGACGAGGTATGGATGAGGATTTGGGTGGTCCTACGGAGGGAGCCGAACGGGTTCCTACTTTTCAGGATATAATAGGGGCTGTTGCTGCATTGCAGACTCAGGTGCAGGATCTACAGCAGGAGAATGCAGGACTAAAACAGGAGCTGGGAGCAGTGAGAGCTAGAGAACAGCTGAGAGAAAGGGGACATGGTCCTGTCATACAACCAGCCACTTTTCAATACGGAGGTGGGACAGGTCAGAGAGCGGAGGGGGGTGCTCCCGTAGCGGTAACTGTCACAACTCCTGTCCCTGTACCTTTGGCCCCCCCTGAGAGATTCATGGGAGATAGTAATAAGTTTGGGACCTTTATGACGCAATGTCAACTGCATTTTTTGTGCAGGCCGACTGCTTTTCCGGATGACACGGCAAAAGTGGCGTTTACCATCTCGTATTTGGCTGGCACAGCCGCGCAGTGGGCTACCCCTCTTGTGGATAACGATGATCCGGTTATACATGACTATCGGACATTTAAAGAACTAATGAGAGGCCTCTTTGCTAAACATGCGTTTATGCAGGCAAGTGATGCAGAGCTCCTAAAGTTGCGACAGGGCAGACAGGATTTGCTAACATATATCTCGACATTTAATAGATTGGTGTCGGAGACACACTGGCCAACAGACAAACGGACATCCTTGTTCTATCAGGGGTTGTGTGATGAATTAAAGGACGTGGTGTCGCAGGTGGTAGATCCCCCAGACGACTGTGCCGCCTTTATAGATCTGGTGGTGAAGTTAAATCACAGGTTGTCTGAGAGGCGGGGCGACCGTAGTCGAGGTCAGTTGTCTAGGTGGTATTATCCAAAACCAGAAACAAGGCCACCTGGTGAACAAAAAACTGCCCCTGAACCCATGGAGATAGGCGGAGTGAGAGGTCCGTTAACCATGGAAGAGAAGAGGCGAAGGAGAGAGTTGAATTTATGTCTGTACTGTGGACAAGGCGGCCACTTTGCCCGTGAGTGTCCAGTTAAACCATCAGGTCTGGCCTTCAGTAAAAAGATAGCCTGTGTACATGGGAATCGGGGTTCAGAAGTTAGGAGAGGAGCAGTGGGGACCTACGATGTACTGGGAGCAATAGACCAGATTCCTCGGCATTTTATGATCCCTGCACATTTATTGTGGGCTGGAAGGAGCCGTGTCTCCGTGTCAGTACTGTTGGATTCCGGAGCCACTGGAAATTTTATCGACATATCATTAGCGGATACATTGGGGATTCCATGTCAGTACAAACAACAGCCAGAGCCGGTAAGGGCTATTGATGGGACCGAATTGACCTCAGGCTCTATCACACGTCAAACTGAACCCATTACATTGTTGTGCGAAAACGGACACTCGGAGTTAGTGGTCTTTGACCTTATAGATGCCCCTTCCTTTGGTGTGGTGTTGGGAGTCCCATGGCTTCAGAAACACAACCCGAGGATAGATTGGGTGCAACGTTTGGTTACCCTAGATTCCAAATATTGTCTTACACATTGCTATAAGGAAGCTAGTGAACAGATCTCTCCTTTGTCTTGTGCTGGAGTAGAAGGGATGACTATCCCTGTACAGTATTCTGCCTTTCAGGAGGTCTTTGATGAGACCCAGGCGCAGGGACTCCCTCCGCACAGGTCGTTCGACTGTAAAATTGATTTAATACCAGGTATTCCTTTACCATCTTGTCGCATTTATGCCCTCTCGGAACCTGAAGAAGTGCATCTCAAAGAGTATCTGGACGAGATGTTGAGGATGGGTTTTATTCGTCCCTCTTGCTCGCCTGTGTCCTCGGCGATCTTCTTCATCCCGAAGAAGGAAGGGACCTTGAGGGCATGTGTAGACTACAGGGCCTTGAATAAGGCTACTGTAAAGAATAGGTACCCTCTTCCACTCATTCCTGTGCTATTAGACCAACTACGCAAAGCAACCATATTTACGAAACTGGACTTGCGGGGTGCTTATCATCTCATCCGAGTGCGGTCCGGGGATGAGTGGAAGACGGCGTTTAAGACCAAATTTGGCCTATTCGAGTATTGTGTAATGCCGTTCGGTTTATGTAATGCACCGGCGGCATTCCAATACTTTATCAACGAGGTTCTCCGGGAACAACTGGACCGAAGTGTCATAGTCTATTTGGATGACATCTTGATTTTCTCGGAGACAAGGGCGGAACACCACGACCACGTAGCGGAAGTATTGCAGAAGTTGCAGGACAACCATTTGTATGCCAAACTGGAGAAGTGCCAGTTTGGTACACAAAAAGTGGAATTCCTGGGGTTTATCATCACAGCAGAGGGTATCCGAATGGATCCCAGGAAAATAGAGGCTATTATCACCTGGCCTATCCCAACCACGGTCAAACAGATTCAGGCCCTTTTGGGGTTCGCCAACTTTTATCGGCGCTTTATCCCCAATTTTTCTGACATCGTCTCTCCTATGACCCGATTATTGAGGAAGGGGGTTTCCTTTGACTGGTCCTCTGAAGTTCAGAATGCTTTCCGTTCATTGTTGAGGTCCTTTACGTCAGCCCCTGTATTGGTACATCCCGATACTGCTTTACCGTTTTTTGTGGAAACGGACGCTTCCTTGTGTGCGGTAGGAGGGGTGTTGTCCCAGAGGGATGCTGAATCAGGTCTGATGCATCCTATCGCCTTCTTCTCTAAAACCTTGCTGCCTGCGGAGCGCAATTATACTGTGGCAGAGAGGGAGCTGCTGGCGGTGAAATTGTCGTTCGAGGAGTGGCGCCATTATCTTTGGGGCGCTAGACATACGATCACTATCTATACGGATCACAAGAACTTAGAATTCTTTCGCTCTGCTCGTGCGTTAACACCTCGGCAGATGCGGTGGGTCTTGTTTTTTAATGAGTATGACTTTGTCATTACTTATCGACCCGCCGCACAGCAGATAAAATCAGATGCCCTTTCCAGGATCCATGTGGAGGGGAGGGGGGAGAGTAGAGTGAAGGAGGATAGACCCATGATCAGTGCTGAAAAGATTGTAGGGGTGACGCAAGTTGAGGATTTTCCCACTCTACTCAAACGGCACCTCCAACAACTGGATTTGGCCCCTTGGATGGCGGTGCCACAGGTATCGATGCAGGATGGGCTATTGTACCATGGGGACCGTCTGTTTGTGCCCCCCTCCCTCAGACAGAAGGTATTGGAGTGGTGTCATTCCTCTTCATTGGTAGCACATCCAGGGATACAAAAGACGAGGGAGATGTGTCTGCGTTGGTTTTGGTGGGATTCACTGATCAGGGATATCCAGGGTTATGTGGCAGCGTGTCCGGTGTGTGCCATTAATAAACCTTCCCACACCAAGCCATCTGGTCTCTTGCAGCCCTTAGAGGTCCCTCCTGCTCCTTGGCATACTCTTAGTATGGATTTTGTGACGGATTTACCTTTGGTTTCAGGACATACCGCTATAATGGTGGTGGTTGATCTGTTCACAAAGATGGCACATTTTATTCCCTTACCCAAGGTGCCTACTGCGAGGGAGATGGCATTAGTCTTCATGTCATCAATAGTTAGACTACATGGGTTACCATCTGCGATTGTGTCGGACAGGGGAGCACAGTTTGTGTCTCATTTCTGGACGGAATTGTGTTCGGTGTTGAAGATAGAGATAAGGTTGTCATCAGCCTATCATCCGCAATCAGATGGTCAGACTGAACGGACGAACCAGACCATGGAGCAATACTTGAGGTGTCTGGTTACGTCCTTGTCCTGTGATTGGAGGGTGGCTCTTCCCATTGCGGAATTTGCGTATAATAACAGCTTGCATTCCGCTTTGGGTATGACTCCTTTTTTCTGTTCATTGGGTTATCACCCCAGGGCGTTAGCCATCCAGCCTACGGGGCGTGTGCCAGCCATAGACGATGTATGTAGGTCCCTGGGTGGGATATGGGACAGAGCACGAGAACAGTTACAGGCCTCCAAAGAGTCTATGAAGGTTCAGGCAGACAAACACAGAGTTCCCGCTCCTTTATATAAGGTAGGGGATCAGGTGTGGCTAGCTTCGCGCAATCTTAGGTTGCAGGGCTCTCGTAAACTGCAGCCTCGGTTTGTGGGACCATTCGCCATACAGCAAGTGATTAATCCTGTGGCCATGAAGCTAGTTTTGCCCAATGAATACAAGGTCCATCCTGTGTTTCATACATCACTGCTAAAGCCCTATGTTCCATCAACACAGGTTTTGCCACCTCCCCCTCCTTTGTTGGTCGATGGGGAAGAGGAGTTCGAGGTTCAGACTATTTTGGATTCCCGGCGTAGGAGGGGGCGACTCTTCTACCTGGTGGATTGGAAGGGTTATGCACCTGAGGATCGGACCTGGGAACCAGCTGGTAGCGTACACGCTCCTCGGCTGGTTCGAGCGTTCCATAGACAGCATCCCTCTAAACCCCGTCCGGTTGGGAGGGCCTTTGGGGGGGGATACTGTTAGGAACCAGGGCCAGTCTGTCCTCCATGGCCATGCTCCACCATCACATGATCAGCACTGGGGGAATATAAGCCCCGCCCTCCTTTGAGTCAGTGCTTGGTATCTTTACTTTTGGGTTCCAGGTGCTGGGTTGTTGTTCCAGAGCTATAGCTTTGTCTGGGGTTCACGGGCTCGTGTTCCCTGGTTGATTGTATCCCGTTTTTTGAAAAGCTTCGTTTTCTAGTCCTCCCCCCCTCCCTCCCCGTTTTCCGTTATTTAGCCTTAATTTCATTTTTTCTTGTTTGGTTCCTGGCTCCATTGAGCTCGTGGATTTCTGGCTTTTGTCTGTCAAGCCGAGGTAAACCGGGGCTCCGGTTCACTCGGCAAACAAGCTGAAGCAGAGGCGTGTGTTCGCGCTAGATGAAACTCTTACCGGTGCCTTCGGTATCTACACGGAAGCAGCATCCTCTGTTTCCGCATTTTGTGTAGGCAATCCGCCTCTTTGTGTGCCGCTTGGTCGTTTTCTGCCGCGCTGGACAGAGCTGCAGACGCTGCCGATCCCGGAAGAGTGAAACGTTGTTGTTGGAGACTTTTACCTATTGGTGTACGGAAAGACGCTTATGGACAGTAGTTTGGGGGTTTTTTATGCCTATGAACTTGGCTTTTTCCCCCTAGAATCCCTGATTAGCGTCCTTGATTCCCGAGAGCAGATCCCCTGTCATAAACCCCTTCTGGAATTGGAACCTCCCATCCACTTTGGAGTTTCCCTCTCCTTGCTGCAGAAACCTCCGAAAGCAGTTCCTGTATCATTCACAAGTAAGGAGATTGTGGGTTGTGTATGGTGGAGTGTGGTTATGAGACAGGGTGGAAAGGGAGGGTACAGAGAGTAATAGGAGAAATACTGATTCTGTGTATCTTGTATTTCTAGATACAGAGGCGTGATACGGAGGTTGGATATCGTAGTCCATTCCAGCTTGGGGGTGAAGCCTTTTTGACGTCCCTTCCCTTTGAATTCCTTTCCGGCCCCCTATCCTAGACTCGAGTGTCTTCTTATGCTATTATAGTACTTGAGTCGCATTAGAGTCGGGGTAGTGGGTTGGGCATACGTCGTTCCTGCAGTGTCTGGGCCGGTGGAAACCAACACTGGGACCCTCGCCAAGCCGTTTTAACTCACACTTCACTTTACACCTCACACTGTACTCTCAGTAATATACCAGCTCCGCTGTAATCAGGCGTCGCAGCACACCCGGGACACATTAGGTGTCACTGGGTGGGCCCGATGATGAAGCATGCCACCAACCAGGTTGGTGGGTGAGGGCTTCATGATCACACCAACAAGGTGCCCATGACAAATCTAATCAGAGTCTTAACAATATTGGTCATATTAAGCTAGTCTCTTTTGATAACACATATAAACTGCGGGGACTCAGACTAGCTTTCTAGTCCTCTCTCTCTCTCTTGATAGGCGCAGCTATATATATTGCCCAGTGCAAGAAGTCCCATTCCCAGTTCCCAAAGTATGGTACCTGTTTCCCAAGAAGAGGAGTTAAGGTTGAAATTCAGAGGTAGTAGGAAACTGTCTCACCAGGATTGGGGGGATTTTGTGGATGACTGTTCAGGTGCACTGGATGTTTGGCTGGCGACTAGCCCAGATCAGGAAGTGGACAGAATAGTGAATATGTTCCGCACAGAGCAGTTGCTCAGTGTTTGTTGTCCAGGGCTGCGCCAGCACCTGTTGAGCTTTGGATACTTTAGTCCTTGGGCGCTTGCAAAGGAAGCGGACCACTGGGAAAGGGCCAGAGGTTCTTTAGAGTCATTGGTGAGTGATTCCAAAAGTAGTGGTTCAGGTATCTTCCAGCCCAGCGTGGTGGAAGAGGTTCAGAGTAGCCCAGCTAGGTCCCAGTATAGTGAGGGGGGTGGAGGGGCTGACTACCTGTCTCACTGGAGCAGGAGTGAGTGGGTGGTTGAGAGTCCCCAGGTGCCCGAAGCCCTGTCTCAGAACCTGGGTGGTTTCTTTAGGGAACACCAGGTTGGGGACCTAAGCTGTCCTGTTAGTCCATTTGAGGAAGATCTCCTAGTGTGTAGAGGACCTGGAGCGTCTGTAACTAGAGCTCCAGGGGTTCCAGTGTCCGGCAGTGCTACTCCAGTTGGGAGGGCACAGGAGTCCGAAGTGAGGAGTGATTGGGGGATGAGTTCCCCAGTGGAAG
Organism: Lissotriton vulgaris; assembly: GCF_964263255.1. Classification (NCBI taxonomy): domain Eukaryota; kingdom Metazoa; phylum Chordata; class Amphibia; order Caudata; family Salamandridae; genus Lissotriton; species Lissotriton vulgaris. The sequence goes on from NC_141697.1 coordinate 25,260,599, forward strand.
AACCAGTGGACCAGAGACTAGCCAGTTGGACGAAGTTCCGGTGTAGCGACCATGGTGACACCACTACTGTTCTGGGGGATCTTCGCGCACTGTCAGGTGGACAGGGCACGGGAGATCTGCGCCAGACAGATGGTCACACAACATATGAGTCATTTGTTAGCCTCAGGGGGATGGTGTGTAAGTCGCCAGAAGTCCTGGAGTGCCAGGCAATTATTCCACCAAAGGTTCTAGACCAGAGGTTGGGAGGCCAGGTTCAGGATCCGCCCGACCTGAAGGGTACGACGTCTGTAACCAGCGTCCTGACCAGTTCATCTTCCAGGGGTACCGCCAGTGGCGTAACGAACCTTTAGGGGGTCCCCCTGCAATGTACTGCAAGGGGGCCCCCTTATTCGATCACTCTACCACCCGCCCCTGGTTTAAAGCACCTGACCCTCATAACCTACCTCAAAGCTAGCAGCAGGGTTTTCACTGATACAAATGGCTTCAAGGAAATCAACAAGTTCTGCAGTCAGATTGTCATTTGGGTATATAAAATCTGTGCTTTGGTGTTATTGATTTACAAAATGAAGCTTTAGGTGAAAAAGGGGACATGCATTATTACATGAAGGGATCCCAGGGCACAGCCATAGGGCTACGAGCATTTCAAAGTTAGTAGTGAGCAAAAGTGGTGCCTTTGTGCTACGGAAAATTCCATTTGCAGTGCACCAATGGACCATGTTACCAGTCATGTTAATGTCTCACATTTCTTGATCAATCTTTTCCGGTCAGCCACTCATCTTTAGCCCTCATTCTTTCATAACCATTTCTGCTTTGAACAGTTCACCTGATCTCTTATTCTTCAAGCACTTTTACCCTTTTCCAGCATATTTAGGCCTCCCTGCCACTAGCACTGATGTAATTTACCTTCGTCGTTCTTATCTCTAGCATTCCCAGTTACCCTACTCCATGCTTCCGGTTCTCTTCTCTCTCCCAGTCCTCTTAATTCCACTTCTGTCCTCCGGTTTCATAAATTATTTGGAGTTTCCTCTTCAAACACAAGATTATTTTCTTCATTCTCAGGCTGCTGTCATGATCCCTCACACTTGCGCTGCCTGTTCTGACAATTTCTCCCTCTGCTCTATTTCTCCTGAGTTTCTTTGCACCTCAGTCTCTCATTCGTCCACTCTATCTCTTCTAATTTGCTGCTTACCTTCAACTCTGATTCTATGAATCTCTAAACTATACCGCTAACATTTCGCACTCACCCCTATCTCTCCAGGTTTTACTGCCACCCTAAGCTTATTCTCCTCTCCCTCCTCATATTTACCTTCGACTTGCACACATCACATTCTCAAATGTCTATAACACCCCTCCCTCTTACATTTAATTTTACCTTTGCCCACTAAATATCTCTCTTCAATTCATCTCTTACCTTCGGCTTTATTCTCCTCATTGTCTCACTGTCACCTCTCAATGCCACTGTCAGCACTGTCTCTGCTCTTCTTGCTTCTGCATCCTCAGTTTCCAAACTATCTTCATCTTTACCCTTTTGTTTATTTCCAAACCCCTATCACCCTTGTTACCTTCACAGATCCCTCCCTCATTCCCATGCACCTACTTACTTCTTGTTTCTGTCTTTTATTACTCAGAATGTTCCTTTCAGCTCACTCAACCTCAGCTTCCCTCACTCCTTAACCTCTTTATTTCCATATTTTCCACTTGTGCAGTGCAATCTTCATTCACACACCCACGGCAGGTACTATTGCAGGCGGCAGCATTGCAAAGGAGAGAAACGTGTCCTCGTGCAGGTTTGCACAAGCAGTACCGGTGTAAGTTTTCTTCACACAAAAGAGAAATAGCACAGCAATGTACTGCAAGCTTCCCTGATGCAAGATAGGCATAGCAGAGGCAACTTCTGTGGAAGCTTCCTTCACACAAAGAACAGGCACACCACCAGCACCAGCACCAGCCCTGCAAACTTTCCTCGCACAGAAAAGGTACAGCATGGACATCGGCATTCAAATCAATATCACGTCAGTGCGTTACTGTGAGCATCAGTGCAAGCTTCTCTAGCAAGACCAGTCCAGCATGGGCAGCAGCAGTGAAAGCTTCTCTCGCACTAAACATGAAAAATATGAGCAGCAGCTGTGGAGGTCTCCCCCAAGAAACAGATACAGCCCAGGAAACACGAGTTCTGCAAATATCCCTCACAAGAGTGGTGCACCATGGGAAACTCCAAGCAATGACAGTCACCCTCATTAGAGAGGTGCTGTAGTGACGGCAGCGGTGCAAGGATCTCTCACCCAAACAGGTAGAACACCACGGCAGCACAGCAAGCCTATGTGACAAAAAGTGATGAAGTATGGAGGGAGAGGTGTGCACAGGTGCCAACATGTCACATGTGACACTGTCAGTCATTCCTGGCATTCTATCCAAAACCACGGTGCAAACAAGGATTTCTGATCCATGTTTAAAAGCTAAACTCAAAACTACTAGCTCCAGAATGCACATTTATCTTGGATAAAAAGCTAGAACTAGCTACGGTTTCTCATATGAAGGCAGGAGAGTGTGGGTAGAAGCGAAAACGTACACACCACTATGTCAAACTTGCCAGGCACATATCGTGAAATGTGATGAAATATACAACCTCAGTGTGCTATGAGGTGCAGTTGGGTTATGTATTAAAGAAGCATTTTTTTAATCTTGTAGCTTTCAGACAAATAATACATAGGTTTTAGAGATACCTGCAGGATCCAATATGCTTTTTAAAGACCATTTCTTTTTATTTTACCTACGGTTTCAATTCACCTTATGGGGCGTGCCTAGGTTGCATTTCAATATGCGGTTTTTGGTATCTATATATTATTTTCGTCTGTTTAGACCATTTAAATGAACATGAAAAAACGTCGTTTGGAGAGTTCACAATGATCTAAGTAAAGAAGTACGCCAGGGGACTCTGCGCCATGGAAAATAAAATGTGGCTGGGTGATTGGCTCTGTGTCTCACTGTCTGAATCCAGGGCAGATCACACAAAATCCCAGGGCTGGATTTTGAATTACAGGCACGCAGTACGGCAATCTTTGTTGGTACCCTGCCCCACTGCCATGACCTCCTTTTACATAGATTCCATCACTACCTCCTGCCCCACTGCTATGACCTCCTTTTACATAGATACCATCACTACCTCCTGCCCCACTGCCATGATCTCCTTTTACATAGATTCCATCACTACCTCCTGCCCCACTGCCATGACCTCCTTTTACATAGATTCCATCACTACCTCCTGCCCCACTGCCATGACCTCCTTTTACATAGATACCATCACTACCTCCTGCCCCACTGCCATGATCTCCTTTTACATAGATTCCATCACTACCTCCTGCTCCACTGCCATGACCTCCTTTTACATAGATTCCATCACTACCTCCTGCCCCACTGCCATGACCTCCTTTTACATAGATTCCATCACTACCTCCTGCCCCACTGCCATGACCTCCTTTTACATAGGTTCCATCACTACCTCCTGCCCCACTGCCATTACCTCCTTTTACATAGATTCCATCACTACCTCCTGCCCCACTGCCATGACCTCCTTTTACATAGATTCCATCACTACCTCACGCCCCACTGCCATGACCTCCTTTTAGATAGATTCCATCACTACCTCCTGCCCCACTGCCATGACCTCCTTTTACATAGATTCCATCACTACCTCCTGCCCCACTGCCATGACCTCCTTTTACATAGATTCCATCACTACCTCCTGCCCCACTGCCATGACCTCCTTTTACATAGATTCCATCACTACCTCCTACCCCACTGCCATTACCTCCTTTTACATAGATTCCATAACTACCTCCTGCCCCACTGCCATGACCTCCTTTTACATAGATTCCATCACTACCTCCTGCCCCACTGCCATGACCTCCTTTTACATAGATACCATCACTACCTCCTGCCCCACTGCCATGACCTCCTTTTACATAGATTCCATCACTACCTCTTGCCCCACTGCCATGACCTCCTTTTACATAGATTCCATCACTACCTCCTGCCCCACTGCCATGACCTCCTTTTACATAGATTCCATCACTACCTCCTGCCCCACTGCCATGACCTCCTTGATTCCATCACTACCTCCTGCCCCACTGCCATGACCTCCTTTTACATAGATTCCATCACTACCTCCTGCCCCACTGCCATGACCTCCTTTTACATAGATACCATCACTACCTCCTGCCCCACTGCCATGACCTCCTTTTACATAGATTCCATCACTACCTCCTGCCCCACTGCCATGACCTCCTTTTACATAGATACCATCACTACCTCCTGCCCCACTGCCATGACCTCCTTTTACATAGATTCCATCACTACCTCTTGCCCCACTGCCATGACCTCCTTTTACATAGATTCCATCACTACCTCCTGCCCCACTGCCATGACCTCCTTTTACATAGATTCCATCACTACCTCCTGCCCCACTGCCATGACCTCCTTGATTCCATCACTACCTCCTGCCCCACTGCCATGACCTCCTTTTACATAGATTCCATCACTACCTCCTGCCCCACTGCCATGACCTCCTTTTACATAGATTCCATCACTACCCCCTGTCCCACTGCCCATGACCTCCTTCTAAATGGATTCCCTCACTACCTCCCTCCATTGGTGCACCTCATCTCTCCATAATCTCATGTATTGTGTCAGAGCATGCTTTATGTCACACAGACATAGTGCACAGAGACAAGAAATCCCTCTACCCAGTATTCACCAACACAATTAGTGTCCTCAGTCTTGGATCAGTACCTAAAAGAATGCCATGCACACACTTTGTAATGCATGGGTGCTGTATTGGAATGATGGGACTGGTGTCTCGCCTTTTTTTTCTTCATTTTGACACTGCTGCCAGGTTTCCTGATGCTGTACAGGACCGCCTAAACCAGAAGGCTAAGCCAAAAGGTCCCAAGAGCGCGGCTAATTGGATTTACCAGTGCTTGTATTTTTGAATCTTAAATTTAATAACCTCATCTGGTGGGGGAATTGTGGTGATGCCAGCAGAGTTCATGTCATATTATTTTGATATCAAAGGCAACGTAGGTATTTTTGCCTGATCTATTTTTCCTGATGGACTTGGCCCAGACCTGCTGCAAAACCCAGAGTAGATAAATGCTGGTGGTATCTGTAGCAGACCCCATTTAGGGCCACCACCATATCTGATCTGATCGCCTTTGTTGCATTTGCATCGAATCAATACCTGGAACTTAGCTAACGGTACCCAAATGGGTAGCAACATATTTTATTTATGTTAATGTTTTTATGACACACTCATCGGACCGAATAATGCGATCAAGTTATGGGTTCATTGTAGTTTTTAGTAGGATTTATCTGGGAGTACGATGGACCTGAACTACAGTCGTTGAAATGTGAGAGTGACGCTACTATGGTGAGGGTGATTTGGCCTTCACTTGGCAGTGATGGAGGCTTCCACAGAGGCATTGGAAGTGGGAAACAATTTTTTATTCATTGAGTTAACCTGAATGGTGAAAGATAACTGAGAGTCCAAGATGGCTGCCAGATTTCTAACTTAATTACAGGGGTAAGTAAGCGACAGAGGCTCGATTGTTTTCAAGAGTCTGCCTTACATGGCCAATGAGCAGCATCTCAGCTTGTGCACCATTCGGGCAAAGTCCATTGTCTGTGTTCCATTTGTGATTGTGTTGGGAGCAGTTGTGCACTTCGGTTCTATTTTCTGCACCTTGATGCCTACTCTGTCAATTCTAGAATTTATATGAGGGACCTTAACCATCTTGTAGGCTAGCTCTGCGGTGTAGGCCCTTTACGGCAATCACTACTCTTCTCTGGTGGCTGAGCCGGTCGGAGAACCAGGCTGGGGCCTACAATGCTGCTCACTCTCCTTGTTTGTTGCCGTGGCCTGGACCCTGGTCCCCTCTGCGACACTTTTAACACCCGGAATAATAAGGCTTCATGCACCCTCTCAGTCAGTCTCTCATTCAGAAGCCCCAACACTAGAGCCTGCTACTACCGCGTGCCAACACTCAAATACAGCAGTCAGCAACAGAAAGATGACCGATCAACCTCTGTGCAAGGCCTTCCACTGCGCTGCAACACGTGTCGCTGCATTTTTAACAACTTTTGACCCGCTTGAGATAAAATCAAATCTTTTTAGTTAAACTCTGCAGATTATGCCGACGATGGTGGATTATGTTGCAAATGCGGCAATTACAAAACTATACAGAAAATGCAGCAGCCACAAATTCGCATAATTCCAGCGACCTGGGCATAGCACGGTGCTCAGTGCAATGCACGGGCATACACTTTATCTTTATAAGGGTTTTGTGATGTTCTTGAGGTACTCAAAGCTGTCTCCCTTGTTCCAAAGCACAGTGTGCCTCCACCATATGGCTTGATTCTTCCCTAACTGCTCAGCAAGTCTGTCTATCTCCTCCTGAGGGCAGAGCCTGGTGTTTGTGAGCCATGCATGAACCGTATCATAAACGTCTCACACACTTACAAGAATGGGAATATACCACATCTGTTCAAGCACACAGCCGGTCGCCGCTCTGTGCTTTTGCAAGCCTTACCATCAGTTTGTGTACATGCATTCTGTTTTGATTTGCACATTTGCTCATATTTTATCAGTGGGTGACCTGTATGAAGTTGATTATATCTGGGAGTAAGAAAGAAACAAGCACTGCTTTGAATTATTGAAAAGCATGTTTCTTATTAGCATTCTCACATAGGCACAGCTTTAAAATATGTGCAATAACTGCTGAAAAGAAAAAACAATCTGCGCACCTGAAAAATCAGAACATAGGGCTCGATTCACAGAACTAACTTAAGACAAAATCCTAAACTTACTACCTTTGGTATTCACAGAAGATAGGATTTTGTCTTAAGACAGACTTAAGTTAGGATTCTGTCTTAAGACAAAATCCTAACTTCTGTGAATACCAAATGTAGTAAGTTTAGGATTTTGTATTAAGTTAGTTCTGTGAATCAGCCCCAGGGGGTATATGTGTGCAAAGTATGATCGGGTAAACTGATCACAGAAACGCTGCTGCGAGTGTTCAAAGTAAAGTGTGCACACAAGTTTATGCAAAGGCGCAGGTGTTCATGCTTCTGGCCAGTATGTTGCATGTTGACAGAGAATGTGCACTTCTTTGACATTTAACTGGAACATGTTGAAGTACATGATATGGCACCCTGGACATAGTTTTCCAAAGAAAATATATCCCAATTATATTTAAAACAAATCTTATTTCGTAAAACTGTTTCACATTGTATTTTCACTAAAAAGCTCCGTAATGTACCAAAGTCACAATAGTATTAAATGGATTTATATTTTCAAGATGATTTTACCATTTTTTCTTAGCTTAGGTTAATTTGGCAGTAGATGCTGCGGAGTTCTGATTGCCCGCCTTTATTAATTTAATTCCCAGCATTCTATTTCCAAGAGAATTGTTAGACGTGTTTTTTGTTAAAAAATAAATCCAAAAGCGCATTCTATCCATGCACTTTGTGTATCACTGCTGAGAACTTCAAACCTGCTATTAAAACCTCCTAGCATGGGCAGGTTTATGAGCGGGGGAAGCGGGGAGGGGCATCTATCTTATCTGTTCCTCTCCTCTCCGGATTGTGGCTTAGTGTCGTTCCAGGGTGTGGAATGCAATTGCTGTTGCACCCGTGTAGGCTCAGACACTAATATGGCTGCTGCAACACTTGTGGGTGCAGGAGCCATGACTTAAGTTGCTTCCTGACATATTCTGTAACGCAATTCTCGAGCCGCCCGATCACAAGGACTGCCTCAGAGGGAATTAACACCCCCCACCACCCACTGAGACTCAGTTCGACACCACGGACACTCACGCAACTATGCTCGGGCTCCGACTCAGCGCAGAGTATGACTCACCTGACCTGAGGGCTGGGCCTAGCGTGCAGCTTCTTCCATTAGGCGCGAGCACTCTGAGCAGGACGGGTAGGCAGCAGGGCAGGGGCAGGGGACCTAATAAATTAATTTAAATTGTGGCCGCCGGTGACGGACTTCGACAGTCCTACGTAGGAGCGGCTGCGTGGCTGGGTCTTCTTGGGATGCCTGCGCGCGCTCAATGTGCATGTCTGGACAAATTAAAATCAGGGAATGATTGGTAAACACCCGTGCCCCACCCTGAAGAATGCGCACACGCGTTGCAGAAGCAACTGCACGCACCCATTCACCATCTATTATAAAGAGCCTCACCAATTATTAAGAGCTTCAGGGGCACCGGGGCGCGCGTGTGCAGCAGTTGTTTATTAATGGTGCAGATTGCACACCATAACCATTCAATTCGTGATGAAGACGTAAGTGAGGGCCGGGGCCCCCTGGAGCGCGGGGCCCCCCCAACGCGGGGGTTGCGGGGGCCTGTGTTACGCCCCTGGGTACCGCTCCAGTTGGGAGGGTGCAGAACTCTGGAAGGGGGTGCAGAGGGTGGGAGAGCCCGCCTCTGACCCCTGCTGCAACCTGAGGGGTGAAACCCTAGGTTGGGAGAGTGGCGTTTTAAGGGTACCTCTCCAAGGAGGAGGAGCCCTAGAAGGAGAGGTAGGGGGAGGAGAGCCTCCCCTGTGGCTCCTGGTCCACCTGAGGGTGTAGACCCTAGGCTGGAGAACCAGTGGCAGTCTAGCCTTGCCCTACAGACAGGAAGAGTGGAGAATGGCTACTATGTACCAGGGGTTACTACCCCCCACTCTGTGAATAGGCAAGGACAGGTGGCACCTGGTGGGCCTAGGGCCTTGTCCTGGCCGCAGACAGCTTGGGAGTACCAGTGGGGTAGCCCAGTTGTTCCAGACAGTGGTTTTAGAATAAATCCCATGGGTTCACCGTGGCGTAGAACAGGAGGGTGTCCCTGCAGTAGCGTGCCCGCATCCGTGTTCTATCGCCCCAAGCAGGGAAGCCCATCATGGTGGTGATTGGGCTCCCCTGCGCTTTGGCTGGAAGGGGGTTGTGTTGGACTTGGCCCTTCTGGCAGGTTCACCCCTAAACATTTTGCTTTTTATGGTGACCCAGTGTTAGGGATTTTTGGCTTCTGCGCACTTTACCACTGTGTCCCAGTGTAAAGTGTGTGTGTGTAGTGAGGTTGACCTGCCCTCCCATAAGAATGCATGGGGAATGTATGTGTCCTTGGTAGTTCCTGATGCGTGGGGAGTGCAAGCTCGAGTTTGGTATATGTGGACTCATGTGATTAAATGCTGCGCAATGATGTGTGCGGCATGATTGTGTCTAGTGTGGAAGTGCCGCTTCTAGAAGTTGGCCTGTCTTTGTAAATTATGTGAATTGGCTGTCTGGCTTGTGATTGGCTGGAGCTGGCTGGTGAGCCTGGCTCCATGAGTCATGATGGTTCTGCCCCGGTGGTGAATGGGAGATCTGCATAAGTTATGTGAGGGAGGGGTGCACCTGGGCAGGTCCCAGGTGCACCCAATAGGGCTGGGCTTTCCCCCCACACAATGCTGACTCCGCCCCCTGTGGTGCGACTGATGACCCTAGCCTGCCCTGTGATTGAAAAGAGGGCTGAGCATAACAGAGTGCTCCAAAACCAGCTGCGACTGGTTTTCCCCCACCCTACAGACACAGGCAAAGGAATCCTGTTTATAAGAAGGGGTTGTGACCCCATAAAATATGTTCTCTTCCTGATCCTAATTTGGAGGGGGGGGTTGCTGCTGCTGGGCGCCAGGAGGATCGCTACTGGGACTGCTTCCCTGCCTGGAGGACCCTGTGAGCTGGCCCCTGGGCCCAGCCTTTGCCCCCCCTGCCTACCTTCCCAAAAAGGACTATTTCCCTGTAGTGCCTTGGGGTACTTTATTCCTCCTTGCAGCGCCTTGGAGGCGCTGTGTTTTGCTTTCCTGGGGGAGCGCTGTGGTTCCAGCTACAGCCCGGAGATGCAGTCCCTTTCTCCCCGAGGGATTCCTCGGTGTGGGGATCCCACCTTTTTGCCGTTCTGCGGTGCGGGTGCCACCCTGCTCAAATTGCCGTGTTAATAGCCCCTGCCGGTGCCTACCCCGCCAGGGACTTGGTTCTGTGGGCCCTATTATCTTTTTTATGTAGCCCCCGCGGGTGCCTACCCCGCCAGGGACTCCGTGTTTTGCAACCGGGAGCCTACCCCAGATTGCTGCAATGTAAATTGTAAATTGATACTTGTATAGCGCACTACTCACCCGCAAGGGTCTCAAGGCGCTTGTACGAATACCGCTGTGGAACCCATCCTGGCTTTCCCTGTGAGGCGTCCACTCTTGGGCACCCCCAAGGTGGAGGCCAGGCATCCTTAGCATTGTGGGGCCATTGTGGAGATTAAGCAAGCTATTGCCCAGAGTTGCAGAGTGGGACTCAATGATTGGAATAGGCACCGAGGCGAGAATTATCAGGTCAGTGGAATTTTGAGCCCAAGACCCGCCGAGGTGGGGAATTGAACCCTGGTCCCGGGCTAGACCTCTGCATCAGGGTCTGCCGCTATAATCATTGAGCCACACTTCTCCACTTGAGGTGCTCTTCCCCCCTGCGGGCCGCCGCGCTGCCTGCGACGACCTGGAAGTGCCTCACAACGAACCGGAAGTGGGAGACGAAGGCAGAAGCTCGTTGTCGGGGCTCCCATACTGAGAGAGAGCCCCGCACCGCACCAGGAAAGTAGAGTTCTGCCGCGAGGGAGAGCCCAGTGAGCACCTTCCCCAGCGACCGCCAGACCGGAGCCCAGCGGAGACGGCAGCTCACACCTGACACAGCCGGTGAGTGCTGAGGGGTCTGGGAGGGAAGCTCTCTGTCGGTTCGGGTGCCAGAGAGAGGCACCGTTGTGTTTACAGCCCACAAGGGCTCTGGGGGCAGTTACCGATTCCGAGTCCCCAAAGAGGGGGACTCCAACGGCGGGGCACATTCGTAATTAGAGCCCGAGAGGCTCCTGGGCATAATTGTATCTTGAGTCCCCCAAGAGGGACTCCAACGAAGGGGCCATCTTTAGTCAGAGCCCACGAGAGGCTCAGGGGACATTTGTTAATTTCGAGTCCCCCGAACGGGGCTCCGACCTCAGGGGGGCATTTTGTTTACTTAGAGCCCGAGAGGCTCCACCTATATTCCGGGGGCATTTCTGGAGGTAGAGCGGCCCCGGCTGACAGTGGGCCACGCCCCCAGTGGTGGCATATTTTGTGTCTGGAGCCCACGAGGCTCCCACGTGTTCTTGGGCTCCATTGGCTATCCAAACCCCAGAAGAGAGCCAGGAGGCACGCTGGTGCCAGGCTCAGTTCTCCAGCTGCCCAGCACTTAGTGGGCAGCTGCTTCGTTTAGGCTTTGCGCAATCTCCTTTGGCTGCCTGTGCAGCCTGCCCTAACATTTTGGACACAGGGCGTTTCAGCCCCTGAGAGGCCAGGTGGCATGGGGACAGTTCATGTGTTGTGCCCTTGCGTGGGGTACATGTTTTTGGCCCTATGTGCTCTTTGCGCAATTTGTAATGACCGGCCTAGTTTGATTCCTGCATCATGTATAATGTCTGTGTGCCTATACCTCTGAATGTGTTTTTATGCTTAGGTGGTTGTTTTTCCTAGTATAGTTATACTAGTGAGTTCCTGGTTCCCTGCGTGATATTTTCCTAAGGTGGTTAGGGTTACGTAGGTGGTACTTACCTCTTACCAGTGGTTACTGGTTGTGTGCTCCAATTTCTATTTGGTGCACTTAACCTACATTGCCTCCGAGATTAGCCTTGCTGCTCGCGTCACGTTACCTAGAGGGTGAGCAGGGGTTATCTTTGGCGTGTAACTCCCTTGCCCTGACTAGAGTGGTGGTTTCTGCCTGACTTTGGCGCAAGCCTTAGCCAACTGGAAATCCTATTTCTAACACCCACCCGGAAGTGCACGCTGCACATACTGCATGGGGTCCGGACAGCCAGCCTAGACACCCGCCCTGAAGTGCACACTGCACAGACTGCACGGGGTCCGGACAGCCAGCCTAGACACCTACCCTGGAGTGCACGCTGCACAGACTGCACGGGGTCCGGACAGCCAGCCTAGACACCTATCCTGAAGTGCACGCTGCACAGACTCCACGGGGTCTGGACAGCCAGCCTAGACACCTACCCTGAAGTGCATGCTGCACAGACTGCACGGGGTCCGGACAGCCAGCCTAGACACCTACCCTGAAGTGCATGCTGCACAGACTCCACGGGATCCTGACAGCCAGCCTAGACACCTACCCTGAAGTGCACGCTGCACAGACTGCACGGGGTCCTGACAGCCAGCGTAGACACCCAGCTTGAAGTGCACACTGCGCAGACTCCACAAGGTCCGGACAACCAGCCTAGACACCTACCCTGAAGTGCAAGCTGCACAGACTGCACGAGTCCGGAGATCCAGCCTAGACACCCAACCTGGACATCACGCCTCAGAGACTGCACGGGGTCCTGACAGCCAGCCTAGACACCCACCCTGAAGAGCACGCTGCACAGACTGCACGGGGTACTGATAGGCAGTTTAGACCAATATCCTGAATGATGGAGGGCACAGAAAGCAAGGGGTCCTGAGTCCTGACACCCGGCGTAGACACGCACCCCACGACTGCACCGACACCCCCCACAACCACCATCCACGCCTGGACCCCGATCACCACCGAAGACACCATCCGTACGATGAACTCCATCCACTCCGGATCCCCAACGGACCCCTGCCGCACCACGTCTTCAACAAAGCCAACACTGTCATCGCACCCTATCTGTGAGACATCATCAACACCTCCTTTGACACCGCCACCTTTCCGGAGAGCTGGAAGCACGTCGAACTCAGCGCTCTGCTGAAGAAACCATCAGCGGACCCCACCGAACTCAAAAACTACCGCCCCATCTTGCTCCTCCCGTTTCCGGCCAAAGTCATCGAGAAGACCGTCAACAAGCAGTTGGCCACCTTCCTCGAGACGAACGGATCCCTCGATCTCTCGCAGTCTGGCTTCCGGGCCAACCACAGCACCGAGACCGCCCTCATCGCAGCCACTGACGACATCCGAGCCCTGCTCGACAACGGAGAAACAGCGGCCCTCATCCTCCTGGACCTCTCCCCAGCGGTCGACACTGTCTGCCACCGCACCCTAGTGCAGCGTCTCAGCAACGTCGGAATCCAGGAGAAGGCACTAGAATGGATCATCTCCTTCCTCGCCGGAAGAGCACAGAGAGTCTGCCTACCACCGTTCAGATCAGAAGCCACCGAAGTCATCTGCGGCATTCCTCAGGGCTCCTCGCTCAGTCCCACCCTCTTCAATGTCTACATGAGCCCCCTTGCGGCCATCGCACGCCAAGACAACCTCAACATCATCTCCTACGCCAACGACACCCAGTTGATCCTCTCCCTCACCAACGACCCCGCCACCGCCAGAGCTAACCTACACGAAGGGATGAAAGACGTAGCCGAGTGGATGATGGACAGCCGCCTGAAAGTGAACTCAGACAAGACGGAAGTTCTCATCCTGGGCTCCTCACCCTCCGCCTGGGACGAATCCTGGTGGCCCCCCGCCCTGGGCAGCGCACCTAAACCAACAGACCACGCACGCAACCTGGGCTTCATCTTGGACTCCTCCCTCTCCATGACCAGACAAGTCAACGCCGTCTCCTCGTCATGCTTCAACATCCTGCGCATGCTACGTAAGATCTTCCGCTGGATCCCCACCGAGACCAGGAAGACGGTCACCCAGGCCCTCGTCACCAGCCGACTGGACTACGGCAACGCCCTCTACGCTGGAACCACCGCCAAGCTCCAGAAGAGACTCCAGCGGATCCAGAAAGCTTCAGCAAGACTCATCCTCGACATCCCCCGACACAGCCACATCTCCGGACACCTGAGAGACCTGCACTGGCTCCCGGTCAACAAGAGAATCACCTTCCGCCTCCTCACCCACGCACACAAAGCCCTACACAACCAATGCCCAAGATACCTCAACATCCGCCTCAACTTCTACACTCTCACTCGTCAGCTCCGATCGACCAGCCACGCCCTCGCCGCCGTCCCCCGCATCCGAAGAGCCACCACAGGAGGAAGGTCCTTCTCCTACCTGGCGGCCAAGACTTGGACCTCCCTCCCGACCCACATCCGCCTGACCCAAGACCACCTCGCCTTCAGGAAGCAGCTCAAGACCTGGCTGTTCGAGCAGTAGCTGACCCCCCAACCCAAGCGCCTTGAGACCCTCCGGGTGAGTAGTGCGCTATATAAATGTTCTTGATTGATTGATTGACTCACCTGATTAGGAAACAGAACTTGTCATGAGCACCCTTTGAGTGGCCTGGGTTGCTATGTACATGAACAACATTACAGTTTATTAATTCAAATACAGGATAATGTTTTGTATAGGTCCATCCAGAAGTTATCTATTTGAAGATATTCTTAGATATGATAATAAAGACAAGGGAAAGAACAGAGAAATGAAAAAAAATGCCTAGTATCATACAGTGTGGTCAAGTGGAGAATCCGGGATTGAGATTCGTTTTTCTGGTTTCAGATTGTACATTTCAATTTCATTCCTATTTAATAATCCGTTTATTTCTTTTTTATACTTGACTCCCCCACGGTAGCGTTAGCAAGCAGAGAAGGCTTACCCAAAAAACAGTATCGGATAGCGATTCAGTACAGCCTAACACAGCATTGCCAAATCTATGGCTTTTATGGAGACTAGAGGCTTGTTGAGGCCGGGGGCTTCATTTAGAGGACATTTTGGAAATTGTATTTGATTTATTTATGAAGTTTTATCAAGCCAGAACATTACTAAAAGTTTGGTGTCAGAGCGCTGTTCAACCTGATAAATAGCATCAAATATACAAGGGGCAAAATGTAGAATATACAGCATGAAAAGATAATAAAAAGAGACATAGTGAAAACACCAGCAATGAATGAAACCTTCAAAAAAACTCCACATCTCACTGTCTGCACCATGGACATGCTTCCCTTATGCCCACCAAACACCACACCCGCCTTTAAAACCCCACTCCCACGCCCTCAGGCCCTGGGAAAATGCTTGCGAGTACCTATGGCTTCGACTAACATTCTGAATGGTAAGGTGTCTGGAAAGCGCCTAAGCGACTCGCGATGCGGCACGTATCCTCGCCACACTGCCTCGCGATGCTCAAAGAGCTCTGCCCTCTCCTCCTGTCTACGCCATTATAAATGTTATCTTCACTGGAGTGGACCGCGCCAAGCAGCAGCAAAGCATTGATATCATGAAGGAGAACCTGAAAGGAATCTGAGGCAGGAGCGGCTTCTGAGGTACTAATTAGACTCCGCTAATGAGTATCTGCACTCGATAACACTCCCAGCTACGCGTACATTGTGTACGTATTAGTTACAGCTAAATAGCCAGGCGCGACGCGCCAAGCGCGACTTGCTTTAGTCATTTTACACGTCACCTTGTGATTAATCTGCCCATTATTACGCCATTTGCATATGTAGAAAGGACTAATTACAAAATTCTCACAAACGCTACAAACAAACCTATCTCAGTTTCTCACTTGCTGGAATTTCACACTGTGCAGCCTAGAGAGATCTAATTCTGTCACTTATTGGAACCTACCTTGACAAATATCAACCACATCACTGCGTCTTACCTACTGGAACCGCCCAACTCAAACACTAGAATGTTTATGAATGTACCAATCTTACCACAATGTCTACCTCCCACGAAAAACGCCAACCACATCACTGCGTCTTACCTACTGGAACCGCCCAACTCAAACACTAAAATGTTTATTAATGTACCAATCTTACCACAATGTCTACCTCCCACGAGAAATGTCAACCACACCACCAAGTCTTACCTACTAGAACCTCCAAAACCCAAACACTAGAGTGTAGATTAAGGTACCAATCCTACCACAATGTCTACCTCCCACAACAAACGTCAACGTCACCACCACCTCTTACCCACTAGAACCTACCAACTCAAACACTAGAATGTTTATTAATGTGCCAATCTTACCAAAATGTCTACCTCCCACGACAAACATCAACCACACCACCACGTCTTACCTACTAGAACCTACCAACTCAAACACTAGAATGTTTATTAATGTACCAATCTTACCACAATGTCTACCTCCCACGAAAAATGCCAACCACATCACTGCGTCTTACCTACTGGAACCTACCAACTCAAACACTAGAATGTTTATTAATGTACCAATCTTACCACAATGTCTACCTGCTACGACAAACGTCACCCACATCATTGAGTCTTACCGACTGGAACCCCCCAACTCAAACACTAGAATGTTTCTTGATCTACCAATCTTACCACAATGTCTACCTCCCTCGAAAAACGCCAACCACACCACCACGTCTTACCTACTAGAACCTCCAAAACCCAAACACTAGAGTGTAGATTAAGGTACCAATCCTACCACAATGTCCACCTCCCACAACAAACATCAACCACACCACCAACCACCTCTTACCTACTAGAACCTACCAACTCAAACACTAGAATGTTTATTAATGTACCAATCTTACCACAATGTCTACCTCCCACGAAAAACGCCAACCACATCACTGCGTCTTACCTACTGGAACCTACCAACTCAAACACTAGAATGTTTATTAATGTACCAATCTTACCACAATGTCTACCTCCCTCGAAAAACCCCAACCACATCACTGCGTCTTACCTACTGGAACCTACCAACTCAAATACTAGAATTTTTATTAATGTACCAATCTTACCACAGTGTCTACCTCCCATGACAAACGCCAACCACATCACTGCGTCTTACCTACTGGAACCGCCCAACTCAAACACTAAAATGTTTATTAATGTACCAATCTTACCACAATGTCTACCTCCCACGACAAATGTCAACCACACCACCACGTCATACCTACTAGAACCTCCAAAACCCAAACACTAGAGTGTAGATTAAGGTACCAATCCTACCACAATGTCTACCTCCCACAACAAACGTCAACGTCACCACCACCTCTTACCTACTAGAACCTACCAACTCAAACACTAGAATGTTTATTAATGTGCCAATCTTACCAAAATGTCTACCTCCCACGACAAACATCAACCACACCACCACGTCTTACCTACTAGAACCTACCAACTCAAACACTAGAATGTTTATTAATGTACCAATCTTACCACAATGTCTACCTGCCACGACAAACGTCACCCACATCATTGAGTCTTACCGACTGGAACCGCCCAACTCAAACACTAGAATGTTTATTAATGTACCAATCTTACCACAATGTCTACCTCCCACGACAAATGTCAACCACACCACCACGTCTTACCTACTAGAACCTCCAAAACCCAAACACTAGAGTGTAGATTAAGGTACCAATCTTACCACAATGTCTACCTCCCACAACAAACGTCAACCACACCACCACCTCTTACCTACTAGAACCTACCAACTCAAACACTAGAATGTTATTAATGTACCAATCTTACCAAAATGTCTACTTCCCACGACAAACGTCAACCACACCACCACCTCTTACCTACTAGGACCTACCAACTCAAACACTAGAATGTTATTAATGTACCAATCTTACCACAATGTCTACCTCCCACAACAAACGTCAACCACACCACCACCTCTTACCTACTAGAACCTACCAACTCAAACACTGGAATGTTTATTAATGTACCAATCTTACCACTATGTCTACGTCCCACGACAAATGTCAACCACATCACTGCGTCTTACCTACTAGAACCTACCAACTCAAACACTGGAATGTTTATTAATGTCAACAGAGAACACCTGGGGGTCACAAATAAGAAGTGGATCATAAAACCAATTGCAACACAAAAGACACCAGTGAGTGAGCTACAATAGTGAAATGCAGGCCGGGTTAAGGCTCAAGAGCAAATGGAGAAATAGTTCCCATCAGAAGCCACTCTGTACCGCCCTTATTCTCATCATCTGGGTTCTCCTTACCCAGGAGACTAAACGGCCGGTCAGGTGTTACCGTAGCCGATATGTGCGAGATAAGGGAAGTGAATGAAGTACAAAGAGTTAAGGTGGCTACTGTAGAGGCAGTGTTGTGGTGAGAGAAGTGTTAAGTGAGGGGAGAGAATATAAAATTAGGTGATCGGGTGGACAAACAACATTTATTAGTGTCTCCCAATCCCTAAAGTTTAAAAAGCAAGTGTAAGTGCGGGTTCCAAATAATCACCGTACTATATGATGGTCAACATGTTTCTGCATAGTTCTGAACAAAGTTTCAAATGCATTCTTCAGGACCGAAAATGTAAAACACTGCTACTTAGATTTTGTGAAATTAAAACCAATATCACCTGATCTTCAGGTACAGACTCAACCGAATACTGTTGCGTCGCACGGTATTAGATCCACACAAAAAGACAGACAAAATACAAAAGAGAACATGGATGAGTCATATTCCCATGATTGATATACTGTGACAAAAGGACATGTATAAAGACCAACATTGTCGATTAACAGACTCACCCAAATCTTGTGGTTGAGAGGCTTCACCCCACCTGGCCACAGCGCAGGTATGAGGAGCACCGCTCTACAAAGAATTCATAAGTAATTTCTTTAGAGCAATAAATCAAAAAGTTTAAAATTGAGTTCACATGGTGGTTAAAAGTTTGATAAGTCCTTCCTACTCCTCATTTATGAATGCGGAGCGTCCCACTAATACATAACTCCATCAATCCAAAAATGGCTGGCCAGGAGAGGGATAGCGTGGTCATAGAAAAATTACTCATTATATAAACTACGCTTGTTAGCGTTTGTTTGTCAATAATCAAAAATCAAAACCCCTCCAGAGTCAGATGTTTTTAAACCACATACTATTAGTAGAATATTGAGCCTTGTGCACGTCAGACAGCCAAACTTTAGGGCACTGATTGTAACGCGATCAATGTCAATATTACTAAAGTGACAGTAATAATTATGTTAGCCGTCTTGCTAACGCGCTCGGATTCTGGAACAGGCAGGGAGCGCGATAGCTACACCAGCGCGTGTAACAGACAGGGAGTACTGGAGCGCGATAGCTACATCAACGCGTGTAACTGGTAGCGCGATCGCTGTCTAACAGCGATGCATTATTTAGGCTTCGCGCACAGAGAGCTCACTCGCTTACCTAATCCGTCGGTGTCTCCTGGCAGTCAGCTGTACTGCTTGGGGGGGCACCGACGTCACTGTGGAGAGCACTGATATGCACTTCCTCGTTGTGCAGGGAATAATTGCGGTCACATGGTCAAGTCACATGACCACTGGAATGCTGGGAAATGTAGTCCCGATTGGAATCAGTGTATAATTTAGACGATCATTGGGGCAAGTATCAATGAATAACTGGGGAGTTCAATAGGGTAGTCTATGGCCCAAAGGCGCCGAGGCAGAGTTTAAGGGTCTAGTGGAAACCCAGAGGGTGACTTTATTTCTCTGTGTGTGTAGTAGAGGATCATAGGGACATCCAAGGGATAGGTTCATTTAGTCCCTCTTTGTCGCTGTTAAGACGGTATACCCACTTCTGTTCAATTTTGAACAGGAACCGGCTGATGTCAGTGCAGGACAGGGGTATTAGTGGTTGCTCAAGAACAGTCCAACAGAAATCTTCCGGGCCATGTCCCTTTTCCAAGAAATGCGCGGTGAGGCGACCTAATATACTTGATCACCTGCCCTTGCCTTTTGCGATACGTAGGCATGACGACCCGCAAAATTAGGACGAGGCTACAGGAACACAAGAGCACGGTGCGGTGTAAAAAACAAGCCACCCGCCTCACCGCGCATTTCTTGGAAAAGGGACATGGCCCGGAAGATTTCTGTTGGACTGTTCTTGAGCAACCACTAATACCCCCAAAGAGGGACTAAATGAACCTATCCCTTGGATGTCCCTATGATCCTCTACTACACACACAGAGAAATAAAGTCACCCTCTGGGTTTCCACTAGACCCTTAAACTCTGCCTCGGCGCCTTTGGGCCATAGACTACCCTATTGAACTCCCCAGTTATTCATTGATACTTGCCCCAATGATCGTCTAAATTATACACTGATTCCAATCGGGACTACATTTCCCAGCATTCCAGTGGTCATGTGACTTGACCATGTGACCGCAATTATTCCCTGCACAACGAGGAAGTGCATATCAGTGCTCTCCACAGTGACGTCGGTGCCCCCCCAAGCAGTACAGCTGACTGCTAGGAGACACCGACGGATTAGGTAAGCGAGTGAGCTCTCTGTGCGCGAAGCCTAAATAATGCATCGCTGTTAGACAGCGATCGCGCTACCAGTTACACGCGTTGATGTAGCTATCGCGCTCCAGTACTCCCTGTCTGTTACACGCGCTGGTGTAGCTATCGCGCTCCCTGCCTGTTCCAGAATCCGAGCGCGTTAGCAAGACGGCTAACATAATTATTACTGTCACTTTAGTAATATTGACATTGATCGCGTTACAATCAGTGCCCTAAAGTTTGGCTGTCTGACGTGCACAAGGCTCAATATTCTACTAATAGTATGTGGTTTAAAAACATCTGACTCTGGAGGGGTTTTGATTTTTGATTATTGACAAACAAACGCTAACAAGCGTAGTTTATATAATGAGTAATTTTTCTATGACCACGCTATCCCTCTCCTGGCCAGCCATTTTTGGATTGATGGAGTTATGTATTAGTGGGACGCTCCGCATTCATAAATGAGGAGTAGGAAGGACTTATCAAACTTTTAACCACCATGTGAACTCAATTTTAAACTTTTTGATTTATTGCTCTAAAGAAATTACTTATGAATTCTTTGTAGAGCGGTGCTCCTCATACCTGCGCTGTGGCCAGGTGGGGTGAAGCCTCTCAACCACAAGATTTGGGTGAGTCTGTTAATCGACAATGTTGGTCTTTATACATGTCCTTTTGTCACAGTATATCAATCATGGGAATATGACTCATCCATGTTCTCTTTTGTATTTTGTCTGTCTTTTTGTGTGGATCTAATACCGTGCGACGCAACAGTATTCGGTTGAGTCTGTACCTGAAGATCAGGTGATATTGGTTTTAATTTCACAAAATCTAAGTAGCAGTGTTTTACATTTTCGGTCCTGAAGAATGCATTTGAAACTTTGTTCAGAACTATGCAGAAACATGTTGACCATCATATAGTACGGTGATTATTTGGAACCCGCACTTACACTTGCTTTTTAAACTTTAGGGATTGGGAGACACTAATAAATGTTGTTTGTCCACCCGATCACCTAATTTTATATTCTCTCCCCTCACTTAACACTTCTCTCACCACAACACTGCCTCTACAGTAGCCACCTTAACTCTTTGTACTTCATTCACTTCCCTTATCTCGCACATATCGGCTACGGTAACACCTGACCGGCCGTTTAGTCTCCTGGGTAAGGAGAACCCAGATGATGAGAATAAGGGCGGTACAGAGTGGCTTCTGATGGGAACTATTTCTCCATTTGCTCTTGAGCCTTAACCCGGCCTGCATTTCACTATTGTAGCTCACTCACTGGTGTCTTTTGTGTTGCAATTGGTTTTATGATCCACTTCTTATTTGTGACCCCCAGGTGTTCTCTGTTGTGATTAATCTGCATTTTGGGGCATGCGCTTGGTTGGTCGGTAAACTCGCCCTTAGACCCTACTCCCATTGTTTGTTGTGAATGTTTATTAATGTACCAATCTTACCACAATGTCTACGTCCCACGACAAATGTCATCCACACCACTGCTCTTACCTACTGGAACTGCCCAACTCAAACACTTGAGTGTAGATTAATGTACCACACTTACCACAATGTCTACCTCCCACGACAAACGTCAACCACATCACTGTGTCTTACCTACTGGAACCGCCCAACTCAAACACTAGAATGTTTATTGATCTACCAATCTTACCACAATGTCTACCTCCCACAACAAACGTCAACCACACCACCAACCACCTCTTACCTACTAGAACCTACCAACTCAAACACTAGAATGTTTATTAATGTACCAATCTTACCACAATGTCTACCTCCCACGACAAACATCAACCACATCACTGCGTCTTACCTACTGGAACCTACCAACTCAAACACTAGAATGTTTATTAATGTACCAATCTTACCACAATGTCTACCTCCCACGAAAAACGCCAACCACATCACTGCGTCCTACCTACTGGAACCTACCAACTCAAACACTAGAATGTTTATTAATGTACCAATCTTACCACAATGTCTACCTCCCATGACAAATGTCAACCACACCACTGCATCTTACCTACTGGAACTGCCCAACTCAAACACTAGAATGTTTATTAATCTACCAATCTTACCACAATGTCTACCTCCCACGAGAAATGTCAACCACACCACCACGTCTTACCTACTAGAACCTACCAACTCAAACACTAGAAGGTTTATTAATGTACCAATCTTACCACAATGTCTACCTACCACGACAAATGTAAACCACATCACCGCGTCTTACCTACTGGAACTGCCCAACTCAAACACTAGAATGTAGATTAATGTACATCACTTACAACAATGTCTACCTCCCAGGACTAATGTCAACCACATCACCGTGTCTTGGCTACTGGAACCTCCAAACGCAGCACCCGTGTGTCATCAGCTTCGTCATCCGTCTACCATGTACCCAAGACCCGCACGCGCCTGTGTTCCAGCATCCGTGTTCAACCAATCACGGTGCCCCCCCCCCCCCCCCCCCCCCCCCCCAACCCCACCGCCGCCACCCACAGAGGCAGGGGCACAGGGAGCAGGCTGGGCAGGCCTGAGCAGAGCCATGTGTACTGTGCACACTTTGCGCCCTGCCTGTGCACACAATCCCCCTAAGAAGGACACACCTCGGCGCCGGGTCACACTGGGGCGTTAGTAACACAACAGCGATGTATTTTTTATTACAGATTTGAACTTTTCTGTTTCTCTATTTCGATGGCAAAAAAACGTTGCCTCTCTGAAGCCAAAAGCAATTTCCTTTTCTAATTTTAGTTATGCAAAGCCTATGGGCACCATCAGCCTCTAGTAATTAGTTTTATAATTACGGCTGTTTTGCTCTCTGTCATTCAATTTTTCTTACAACATGGCCTGGGATTGAAACTCCCGCATCCACAGCTGTGGAAAGTGCCATCCATTTAAAAGAGGAGGGGCTGGGGGGGGGGGGGGACGCGCTCCCCGCGCATCATTAGAGAGTCAGGAATGAGCTGCGCATCCTCCCTGGCCCGCAGCCACGTGCGCACGGCTCATTCCGGCATGTGCCCAGGGGCACACGGTGCAACACGACCCGGCTCAGGGAGAGACGGCGGCTGGTGGTGCCAGCCTGCGCCAGTGCCTCTGTGCAGGACGAGACAGGGGCTGACAGAAACCCGACCCCGGGGGCGGGCGGTGTCAGACAGCAACCGTAACCCAGGACAGGAAGAGACAGGGGCTGACAGAGTCAGACAGCAACAGTAACTCAAGACAGGAAGAGACAGGGGCTGACAGTGTCAGACAGCAACAGTAACCCAAGACAGGAAGAGACAGGGGCTGACAGTGTCAGACAGCAACAGTAACCTAGGACAGGAAGAGAGAGGGGCTGACAGAGTCAGACAGCAACAGTAACTCAAGACAGGAAGAGACAGGGGCTGACAGTGTCAGACAGCAACAGTAACCTAGGACAGGAAGAGACAGCGGCTGACAGAGACAGACAGCAACAGTAACCCAGGACAGGAAGAGGCAGGGGCTGACAGTGTCAGACAGCAACAGTAACCCAAGACAGGAAGAGACAGGGGCTGACAGAGACAGACAGCAACAGTAACCCAGGACAGGAAGAGGCAGGGGCTGACAGTGTCAGCCAGCAACAGTAACCCAAGACAGGAAGAGACAGGGGCTGACAGTGTCAGACAGCAACAGTAACCCAAGACAGGAAGAGACAGGGGCTGAGGGTGTCAGCCAGCAACAGTAACCCAGGACAGGAAGAGACAGGGGCTGAGAGTGTCAGACAGCAACAGTAACCTAGGACAGGAAGAGACAGGGGCTGACAGAGTCAGCCTGCGCCAGTGCCTCCGTGCAGGACAAGACAGGGTCTGACAAAAACCCGACCCCGGGGGCGGGCGGTGTCAGACAGCAACCGTAACCCAGGACAGGAAGACACAGGGGCTGACAGAGTCAGACAGCAACAGTAACTCAAGACAGGAAGAGACAGGGGCTGAAGTGTCAGATAGCAACAGTAACCCAAGACAGGAAGAGACAGGGGCTGACAGTGTCAGACAGCAACAGTAACCTAGGACAGGAAGAGAGAGGGGCTGACAGAGTCAGACAGCAACAGTAACTCAAGACAGGAAGAGACAGGGGCTGACAGTGTCAGACAGCAACAGTAACCTAGGACAGGAAGAGACAGCAGCTGACAGAGACAGACAGCAACAGTAACCCAGGACAGGAAGAGGCAGGGGCTGACAGTGTCAGACAGCAACAGTAACCCAAGACAGGAAGAGACAGGGGCTGACAGAGACAGACAGCAACAGTAACCCAGGACAGGAAGAGGCAGGGGCTGACAGTGTCAGCCAGCAACAGTAACCCAAGACAGGAAGAGACAGGGGCTGACAGTGTCAGACAGCAACAGTAACCCAAGACAGGAAGAGACAGGGGCTGAGGGTGTCAGCCAGCAACAGTAACCCAGGACAGGAAGAGACAGGGGCTGACAGTGTCAGACAGTGACAGTAACCTAGGACAGGAAGAGACAGGGTCTGATAGTGTCAGACAGCAACAGTAACCCAGGACAGGAAGAGACAGGGGCTGAGAGTGTCAGACAGCAACAGTAACCTAGGACAGGAAGAGACAGGGGCTGACAGAGTCAGTCTGCACCAGTGCCTCCGTGCAGGACGAGACAGGGGCTGACTATGTCAGATAGCAACAGTTACCCAGGACAGGAAAAGACAGGGGCTGAGGGTGTCAAGCAGCATCAGTAAACCAGGACAGAAACAGACATGGGGGTGGGGGTGTCAGTCTGCAACAGTAACCTAGCAGCGGAACAGACAGGGCTGACAGAGTCAGTCTGCAACAGCAACCAAGGACAGGAACAGACAGGGGCTGACAGAGTCAGTCTGCAATAGTAACCAAGGACAGGAACAGACATGGGCTGCCAGAGTCAGTCAGCATCAATAACCCAGCACAGGAACAGATAGGGACTGACAGAGTCAGACTGCAACAGTAACCCAGCATGGGAACAGACAGGGGAGGACAGAGTCAGTCTGAATCAATAACCCAGCACGAGAACAGACAGGGGCGGACAGAGTCAGTCTGCATCAGTAACCCAACGGTGGCAAGTAATAGCCAGGGATGGAACACTGCTGCTGCGCTTTTGTTACAAGGAGCCGATTTTGCAGCAGTGCTGCAAAGCCGGCCCCCAGCAACAAATACGGCCCACACAAGTTCAAAACCAACCCCACCCTTCCGGCCCAACAGGGAAAGGCCCGCTACTACCAGTCCGGCCCTGCTCGATCACAACGCAGTGCCATTACAATGCAAGTCATTACAACGACTTGCGCTAGATGGCACGCTGGACTTAGGAATGGTATGATTTAGTGTTCCAACTCCAGTACGTGCAACAGTAGGGAAGGTATTGGAATAGTAAATCACACTATTCCTTAGTCTAGTGCGCCCTCTACGCAAGTCGTTGTAACAACTTGCGTTGTAATGGCACTGCTTTGTAACCACAAGGTCGTTGTAACAACCACGTTGTGAATGTAATGCGGTGTAAAATCCATGATGTAAAGTTTGCTTCCCTTATGGATGTGTCTTCGAGGTGGCAAGGGGTAGCATTTGCAATCCATGGTGTGGCCTTTGCTACCCGTAACACTGCCCTAGTGACTCCTGGCCTTAGGAGCGGGGGTGGGCGGAGCTATGCAGTTTCATTCCACGGATTTCAGTGGAATTACATCAAAACCCCATGAGATTCTGCGGAGTTGCACGAGTGGTGGAATTCGCCATGTTGCGCTGCTCTTGCTGGTTTTTAGCTCCGGGAGCTTTTTCTGCTCAGTAAAATCAGCGTGAACTGCACAATGTAGCGCACCAGAAGACGCTGCTTTTTCTCAACGTGAACGATCACAACCACCCGCATTGAGAAATCTCGCCGGAAAGCGTTCTATCGTTTGATTTTCTTGCTCGGGCTTGGTGAGCCACGTACGAGAAAAAACTCCACTACACAGCGGTTGGCAAAGTTTTTCTGGAACTCTGAGCTCCATTCGAAGCGCAGAGTGTGCGTAACTCTTCGATCTCGGCCGGCGGAACGGAGTTCATAGCACACCCCTACTCAGGATCAGAAAGCCATTTGGGCTCTAAGAGGCTTGTTTACTTCCTGCTGTTTCTGTTGCTTGTCTTTTCGCTCAGTGGCAAATAGGAGCCTGTGGAAGGGAAGGGGTGGGACAAGGAGCCCACCAATGACTTCCTGGGAACCAAAGACTGCGTGACCTTACTTCCGGTACCTCTGGCAGTATGGTGAACTGATGTTCATGTATCTGCTCTCAGAAGATGGCACCCTTACCGAGGGACGGGGGGGGGGGGGGGGGCGGGGGAGGCTGAGGCGCCTGACAGACAGCTCCAGCAGGCCTGACAGCTCGGCATACATTAGCATTTCTGTCACTCATCCCCCGAGAGAAGTCATTAGCTTCCATGTTTATTTACCGCCCTTTGGTACTTGATTAAACGGGTGATTGACAGGTCGCTGAGGTCTGACGCCCCCCTGCGCCATACATCGGGTGCAGAGTCTCAGGCGAGAGCGAAGGAAGGTGGGGTGCACCTAGAACACAGCGAGCGGCATTCAGAGGCCTAGGGGTCACGACCTTACCACGACTGACCCCCTGCCACCACCCCCTGCTTTCGAGGTACAAGAGAGGCAGGCGCCCCCCAAGGGACAGAAAAGATGTCCAAACACTCCTTGTAGCGCTTGGAAGGGTCATGGGGACAACCTTGGGGCGCACACAGTGCAGGGTCCTTAGGACGTGTACGTCACTACACACAACATGTCTGCCACGCGGGACCACGAACACCCGGCAGTGGCAATATCTCCATAGGAAGACAGACACACTACTGCCATGGAACATCAACGGCGTCACGTCAATCACCCCGAGCAGGGCAAAACATGTCTGTGATTGTTTGGCATCTTTGAGAGACGTCAGTCTTGTGGTGACAGCCCTACAGTGACACTACCATCACATAAGAAGATGCTTTGCTTTGTCTCATGTCATCTAGAAGTCTGCAGGAATCCTCCCCTGCTGCCGCCTTGGTTTAGACTAAAAACCATTGTGCGCTGCCGCTGCTGGGTGGATTATTTTGTCTGTCTATGGAGAGTTCCTGAACTTGTGGATAGGAGACTGCCTGTCGTTCCTGTTGTCGCGCTCTGTGGAGTCAGTGCCTTCAACCTAGGGATATGATATGATCCTCTCTGCGAAGCTTCCCCTAATTCTGAAGCGCACCACAATCACCACTTCCGGGCCACAAAGGGCTTCATATGTGTTTTTTCCTATAAACATTAGGACTTTTACCCCCTTGTCGACCTGTTTCGACCACGAAGCAGTGTAGCTGGTCTTTATCAGGTCAAACTATCCAGCGAGGCAGGTTTCAGCCCAGACCAAGCAGTAAAAAAATTCACAGCTGACACTTTCACTTGTTTCATCTAAGGTACAACTGTGTGTTGTCAAAATCGATGGATAGTCATTCATATGCGTTGTATCTATTGTTAACTAAGTACCGTTAACTATCACACACATGATCCTCTTCACCGCTAACTAAAGGAACCCGCACTGCTCCGGCACACGCATCATTAACGAAAAGTGTTATTTTGACACCGTCAAATCTTTGCTACTTTTCTCCATATCCATAGAAGTTGTGATTGAACTGGTTACCACTGGAAGAGTGCATAATTAATACATATTTCTGACTTGCTACCTTTACACCTGTCCGCTTTGTTTATTCCCATGTCGTTCCTGACATAGAGATTTCATATTTTAATTTCACATTCCTACCGAACAACAGTCTCGCTCGAAAAGAAGCTGGATGCAAATAATGGGATGTGTCCTGTCACGAAAAGACCTGGTGAAATGCTGAGCCATCTCTGTGTCACATGTAGACATGGTACAATGCAGAGCCATCTCTAAGTCACATGTAGACATGATACAATGCTGAGCCATCTCTGTGTCACATGTAGACATGGTACAATGCTGAGCCATCTCTAAGTCACATGTAGACATGGTACAATGCGGAGCCATCTCTAAGTCACATGTAGACATGGTACAATGCTGAGCCATCTCTGTGTCACATGTAGACATGGTACAATGCAGAGCCATCTCTAAGTCACATGTAGACATGGTACAATGCTGAGCAATCTCTGTGTCACATGTAGACATGGCACAATGCTGAGCCATCTCTGTGTCACATGTAGACATGGTACAATGCTGAGCCTTCTCTAAGTCACATGTAGACATGGTACATTGCTGAGCCATCTCTGTGTCACATGTAGACATGGTACAATGCTGAGCCATCTCTAAGTCACATGTAGACATGGTACAATGCTGAGCCATCTCTGTGTCACATGTAGACATGGTACAATGCTGAGCCATCTCTAAGTCACATGTAGACATGGTACAATGCGGAGCCATCTCTAAGTCACATGTAGACATGGTACAATGCTGAGTCATCTCTGTGTCACATGTAGACATGGTACAATGCGGAGCCATCTCTAAGTCACATGTAGACATGGTACAATGCTGAGCCATCTCTGTGTCACATGTAGACATGGTACAATGCTGAGCCATCTCTGTGTCACATGTAGACATGGTACAATGCTGAGCCATCTCTGTGTCACATGTAGACATGGTACAATGCTGAGCCATCTCTGTGTCACATGTAGACATGATACAATGGTGAGTCATCTCTAAGTCACATGTAGACATGGTACAATGCTGAGCCATCTCTGTGTCACATGTAGACATGATACAATGCTGAGCCATCTCTAAGTCACATGTAGACATGGTACAATGCTGAGCCATCTCTTAGTCACACGTAGACATGGTACAATGCTGAGCCATCTCTTTGTCACATGTAGACATGGTACAATGCTGAGCCATCTCTGTGTCACATGTAGACATGGTACAATGCTGAGCCATCTCTAAGTCACATGTAGACATGGTACAATGCGGAGTCATCTCTGTGTCACATGTAGACATGGTACAATGCTGAGCCATCTCTGTGTCACATGTAGACATGGTACAATGCTGAGCCATCTCTGTGTCACATGTAGACATGGTACAATCCTGAGCCATCTCTAAGTCACATGTAGACATGGTACAATGCTGAGCCATCTCTGTGTCACATGTAGACATGGTAAAATGCTGAGTCATCTCTGTGTCACATATAGACATGGTACAATGCTGAGCCATCTCTAAGTCACATGTAGACATGGTACAATGCTGAGCCATCTCTGTGTCACATGTAGACATGGTACAATGCTGAGCCATCTCTGTGTCACGTGTAGACATGGTACAATGCTTAGCCATCTCTGTGTCACATGTAGACATGGTACAATGCTGAGCCATCTCTGTGTCACATGTAGACATGGTACAATGCTGAGCCATCCCTATGACACATGTAGACTGTAGGAGAGTAGGGTCTGCAATCCTATGGTCACCCCAGATTTTTGCTTTTTGCTTCACTGGTTTACGACTTTCCCTGGCTGTGGGCCTGCTAATCAGACCCACAGCCTTGCTGTTTTCTCTCTCTAAATTGACAACCATGTGCCTTAGGTGCATATCTAATTGGATACTGTTTCACCTTATCAGTCCCTGTACAGCGTACCCTAGGTACCCAGGGCATAGGTGCACTCAGGGGCTGCAGCATGTATTATGCCACCCCTGGCTGACCCTCCAAATCTGGCACAACTGGCTGATCAATCAGCTGGGGCAAGGTGGTGTAATCACCCTTTGCTTTAGATATAGTATACCTATATCTAACCCTAAAATGGACACATATACTCCTATAAGTGACTCCTATGGCAGGCCTTAACAATCCTGGAGGCAGAGTGCTTGGAATTATGTGAGATAGTGCTCTGGCATGAGCTGAGCCTGTCAACATCTTTCAGAACCAAGTCCTTTACCTGTTTCCGTGATACCGCTATACCATATACTCTTAACTGCATTATAATCCTCACGGTTATTGCTAAGTTTGGCATAGCATTATCAAAACATGTCGAGTAAGGTGTCATACAAATTGGAATACTACCCCCTCGCCAGTTCTGGCGACGGGGGTAGCATTCCACCCTTCTAGAGGGACACGGCATGTATGTAACTGTGAACCCCGGTTAAAGTTAACCCGAGCCTCAGCATCACAAAATGGATGCTGCTGCCACAGACACAAGTATGACCTCTTGCTGCTGGGAGTCCTTCCAGCGAGGGAGGCCTGGACAAAGGGTTTCCTGCCTTGGGAGGTGCGAGCACCACCCCAGACAGGATTTTGTGTATTGGGTAGGACAGAGCTGAAAGGAATGAGACATGCCTGGGGCACACAAGGTGTCCCTGTGCATACACCGGTCTAAACCAGTTCCTGGGGCTCTCCAGCCCCAGCTCTGGCACTCGACCGGACAAAGGATATGGGGTGTAACCACCCCCCTTCCTGGTCCCACCCATAGGAGGGACCTAGTTATAGTACAGCCCCCTTTAGCAGGATAAAGGTAGGAGCTGGTCCCATTCCAAATTAGATTAATCTTGAACTGAAACTCTACAAGAATAAACTCTGGACTTTGACTTTCTACACAGAAGACTGAAGAAATCTCCCTTGTGGGCAAGGAGTGTCCACCCTGCACAAGCAGGCACTATCAGCGTCCAGCGACTTCACTTTGTCGTCTTCCTTCCCGGATCCAGACATCAGAGCCCGACGAGACCCAGATTCCCAGACCTCTCCGACCTCTACCTACATCTGCAGCACAGCTGAGATCCGTGGGTGCGACGAGACACGTGGGACCGGCCATCTTGGAAGAAGCAGCACTTCTCTTCAGCACGACTTCTGAGGTAACCTCGACCAAGTGCTTTGGGGACTGAGAAGCCCTGACCCCGAGCAACTCCTGCACCGAAGACCAGCCCTCCAGCATCGACGAGATCTGTGTGGGGCCCTTCTGCCTGTCTGCTGCTCGACGCGTTGTCTGGTCACTTGCTGGCTGGCTAGTGACCAGGGCCGGACTGGGAACCAAAACCGGCCCTGGCAAAGTGCTCGGCCGGCCCCCCTCCCCTGGGGGTTGGGGTGTTGCCGAGCTCTTTCCCAGGGCCGGTTTTCGGCCGCTTTTGTTACACGGCCGATTTTGCAGCTCTGCTGCAAAAACGTCCCTGCAACAAAAACGGCCCCCAGGGGCTCAAAACCGGCCCCCACCCATGCGGCCCACCGGAGGATTGCCCGGTGCCCGCTACGGCCAGTCCGGCCCTGCTAGTGACCTCCTAGACGACGAACCTTGAAATCCAATCTGCTGGTCTGGTTGCTCTAGACTGGCCCTTGCTTCCCTGCAAAGGAGAAGCACCCCGGACCCTCCTGGTCCACTCTAGACAATGTTTCCACTCACCGCGTGGGGGCCTGTTGACTCCAAGTCCAGATCCGACACTGCCGACAGCGAGAGCCTGCGTGGGACAGTTCGTGCCTCCATCCTGGTCGTCGAAGACACCTCCTCGTGGCTGCAGAGACAAGCGTCCACTCTTCACCTGATCGCGACGACAGCATCTGGTTCCACTCCTGGTTCCACTCCAGTCACTGGCTATTGACTTTGAACATTGTCCCCTCTGCTTTCAGGTTCTTCTGTTCACTGATCCACCCTTGGATCACACCGGACATCTTCCTCCTGGTCGCCTGCAGCATCTTTCCTTCCAGGCTCCATAGACTTCAACGCCGGAACCCGACACGACTTCGCACCTATGCACCCGCAGCCTGTGGGTGAGGTAACAAGAGCATTTCGGTGCTCAATGGTAGCTTGACTCTCCTAGTGTCTAGTTCCACAGTCGTTTTAGTCCTAACTAGTCAGGATTTTCCGTATTCACCTTTTTCTTGAACTGTACTGTGTATAGACGTTGTTACGCATCTTGCGTGTGAGTTCACACTCTGCACACGCGTTCCGTGGGCCTCCTATTACTTACCTAAGGGTAGGGTAGTGTAGTCCCAGCGATCCTACAGCCTCTGGACAGCTCCATTCCTATTATCGACTTTCACATTCCACTTACTTGGTGTATGGTTTGTCGTGCCCCTAGGGCACCATTGTAACTCGTGCAACTTGAACGTATTTTTCCTAAGAGATTGTCATGTGCTTAGCCCTCTGACCTCATAAAGAGTTCAGAGGTGTATGTTAGGTAATAAATACTTGTTTATTTTCATAACTACCTGTTTGGTGTCCTTTCACTTGGTATTCAAGGGGTTATATGTGGTAAAACAGCTGGCTTCACATGCCAAAATAGTTTAGCCTAAGACTGCTTTGTCCATGCTACCATTAGGATAGCTGGTCTATAAGGTTGACTTACAACCAATCACCATAAGGGTTGTTTGGACTGATACAAGGTGATCACTAGAACTAGTGAGCATCATATATCAGGCTAACTTCTCACATAGACATGGTACAATGCTGAGTCATCTGCATGTCACAAGTCTTTGTCAAATGCTGAGCCATCTCTGTGTCACATGTAGACATGGTACAATGCTGAGTCATCTATAAGACACATGTAGACATGGTACAATGCTGAGCCATCCCTAAGTCACACGTAGACATGGTACAATCATGATCCATCTCTAAGTCACATGTAATTGGGTGGATTCTGCTCCCACCAGACCTGAGTTCCTGCATGCAGGTATTGCCGATTTAACTCCTGCATGCCTAAGTCACAGCATACAGTCGCTGCAGTTGTAACTCCATGCAGATCCAGGTCCCTTCATGCACTTGCTGTGGATGTAACTTCCTGCAGGCCACGTCAGAGCATGCAGTTGCTGCGGGTGCCTCTCCATGCAGACCTGGGTTCCTGTGTGCATGCAGTTTCTGTGGATGCGAATACCTGCAAACCCCAGCCACAGCATGCGGTTCCTCTGAATTTAAGTCCCTGAAGACCTGGGTCAATGCATGCAGTTGCTGCGGATGTAACTCCATGCAGACCTAGGACACGGCATGCAGTTTCCGAGGATGTAACATTCTGCAGACCCAGGTCAGAGCATGCCGTTGCTGTAGATGTAACTCCCTGCAGACCTGTGTCACAGCATGCAGTTTATGTGGATGTAACTCCCTGCGACTTGGGTCACAGCATGCAGTTGCTACAGATGTAACTCTCTGCAGACCATGGTTCCTGCATGCAGTTTCTGCAGATGTAACTCCATGCAGACCTAGCTCTCTGCCTGCATGCAGTTTCTGCGGACTTAACTTCCTGCAGACCCTGGTCACAGCATGCAGTTTCTGTGGATGTAACACCCTGCAGACCCGGGTCACAGGCACAGCATGTAGTTGCTGCGGATGTAACTCCCTCCAGACCTGGGCTCCTGCATGCAGTCCCTGCGGATGTAACTCCCTGCAGACCTGGGTTCGTGCATTTAGTTGCTGTGGATGTAACCTCTGCAGACATGAGTCACAGCATGCAGTTTCTGTGGATGTAACTCCCTCCAGACCCGGGCTCCTACACGCAGTCGCTGTAACTCCCTGCAGACCTCAGTTCCTGCATGCAGTTTCTGTGGACGCAACCCCTGCAGACACGAGTCACAGCATGCAGTTGCTGCGGATTCAGCTCCCCGCAGACTTGGGTTCCTGCATGCAACTGCTGCAGATGTAAGTCCCTGCAGACCTGGGTCACAGCATGCAGTTGCTGCGGATGTAACTCCCTGCAGACCTGGTTTCCTGCATGCAGTTACTGTGAATGTAACCCCTGCAGACACGAGTCACAGCATGCAGTTGCTGCGGATTCAGCTCCCCGCAGACCTGGGTTCCTGCATGCAGTTGCTGCGGATGTAACTCCATCCAGACCTGGGCTCCTGCATGCAGTCCCTTCGGGTGTAACTTCCTGCAGACCTGGTTTCCTGCATGCAGTTACTGTGAATGTAACCCCTGCAGACACCAGTCACAGCATGCAGTTGCTGCGGATCCAGCTCCCTGCAGACCTGGGCTCGCTCTGCAGGAGCAGTTTCTGGATGTCTGGGCACCTAATTGAATGTGGAAACCTCCGTGGCTGGCACAGGCCCGCTTCAGATGCGGGCGGGCGGTCTGCCAGGTCTGCACCCCCGAGGCAGCAAAGAACTCCTGAATGGAAGGGGGGCGGGGAGGGGGGGAGGGGGTAGAGGTCTTCATCTCCTGCCAGCGGTGGAAGCGCCTCAGAGGGAGCCGCTCTGCGCCCGACGCTGCA
This sequence comes from Lissotriton vulgaris, assembly GCF_964263255.1. Taxonomy (NCBI): domain Eukaryota; kingdom Metazoa; phylum Chordata; class Amphibia; order Caudata; family Salamandridae; genus Lissotriton; species Lissotriton vulgaris. The sequence continues at coordinate 25,294,940 of NC_141697.1, forward strand.
GATTTAAATTGCTAATACTGGAGACATCCCATTACAGATAGGGAGGCGCTGGAGGCAGGCCGGCGGGGCTGAGGAGGCGAGCGGCCCCGCCAAGTGTGACTAACACCCGCCGCCGCTCAGCCCTGCAAATTCAATTACCTGCGCCGGGCTGGCTCTGACCCTCATCTGGGAGAGGTCGGTCTGCGGGAGCGCCAGCACTGCTGGGCAACAAGGGCACAGTTATGGACTCGGGAACTGTGTACTATGCTCCAATAATGCCTGGTTTTGGTGGCACGTAAACCACGACGAGGACAAAGGTCGCGAGCTCCCAAATGGAATCTTCAAATCGTCACTATACTCACCTCACCGTGTATCTCTACATCATAGGTTTCGTTACATTTAGCTGTCATGAAATAAATATTTTTTTAACGTGTTTAGATTGAATCCATTCACAGTGGGTTGTGTCGCTGTGTCTCCTGCGATCTTCAGTCAAAAGAAACGGAAAATGTATGTTCAGAAGAAGGCGGCTTCCAGCGAGTTTCTTGTATCGAGAAACACACATTGGCCATATTCAGGGCTTTAAGTGGGAAAACAAGCATTGGAAATGCAATAGGTCTCGCAGCATTAGAGTTAGTGCTTTTAGAATTGTTTATGGGTTTTTTTGTAAATCTTTAGCATTTTTGTTTCCTGTAGCCAATGCTAAAGAATTACAAATAAAAAAAGCCATAAACAATTCTAAAAGCTCTAACTCAAATGCTCCGAGACCTATTGCACTGTGTGAGGGTGAGGGGTTGAGGGTGAGTGAGGGTGAGGGTGGGTGAGGGTGAGTGAGGGTGAGGGAGGGTGAGTGAGGGGTTGAGGGTGAGTGAGGGGTTGAGGGTGAGTGAGAGTGAGGGTGAGTGAGGGTGAGTGAGAGTGAGGGTGAGTGAGGGTGGGTGAGGGTGAGTGTGAGTTAGGGTGAGGGGTTGAGGGTGGGTGAGGGTGAGGGGTTGAGGGTGAGTGAGGATGAGTGAGGGTGAGTGAGGGGTTGAGGGTGAGTGAGGGTGAGTGAGGGTGAGTGAGGGTGAGTGAGAGTGAGGGTGAGTGAGGGGTTGAGGGTGAGGGGGTGAGGGTGAGGGGGTGAGGGGTTGAGGGTGAGTGAGTGAGGGTGAGGGGTTGAGGGTGAGGGGTTGAGGGTGAGGGGTTGAGGGTGAGGGGTTGAGGGTGAGTGAGGATGAGTGAGGGTGAGTGAGGGGTTGAGGGTGAGTGAGGGTGAGTGAGGGTGAGTGAGGGTGAGTGAGGGTGAGTGAGAGTGAGTGAGAGTGAGGGTGAGTGAGGGGTTGAGGGTGAGGGGTTGAGGGTGAGTGAGTGAGGGTGAGGGGTTGAGGGTGAGGGGTTGAGGGTGAGGGGTTGAGGGTGAGGGGTTGAGGGTGAGGGGTTGAGGGTGAGGGGTTGAGGGTGAGTGAGTGAGGGTGAGGGGTTGAGGGTGAGTGAGGGTGAGGGGTTGAGGGTGAGTGAGGGTGAGGGGTTGATAGGGGGAAAATGAAACTGAAACAGAAACAACCGGAGTGCAGTGGGCTACATAAGGGGGAGGAGCCACTAAGAAAGAGCTCCCGACTGCCCATAACCTAACTGCTAACACCCTACAAGTTGCCATCACCCAAAAAAGAACGACTCAACGTTCTCTGCCACACTCCGTGTGGTCTGCAGAATGCCCGAGATCGAGCTCAGGAAGCAATAGAATAAATGAAGGCATAACAGAACGTGGGTCACTAGACACAAAATGGCACCCGAAGAGCTGTAACTAATGCAGAGGGGGAGAGAGAGTACTCACACACGACAAGATCGGGCTGCACCCAGCGACAAGAGAGCATAGGACTGCACCAATCAAATGCGTACACACAAGCAGCTTATCTCGGAGACAGCCTAAAACGCTACAGCATTACACTGTGCACTGTACACAGAACGAACCAGCCAGAGCACCGTGATCGAGAACCAGACTCGTACCGAAGAGCAAACGCTACCGCAATAGAAGCAAAAGCAACAGAGAAACAAAGGCGTAGCAAAAAGAGAGACACTAGACACAAATTGGCGCCCTTAGAACTGAAACTAATGCGGAGGGGGAGAGAGAGAGTACTTACCCTCAACAATAACAGTCAGCACCCAGCGCCAGAGAGCAGAGAGCTACACCACAAAAAGGACGCGCACACAGCCCCACTCGAGGACAGCCTGTAACGCCGCAAGCTATACAGCGAACAACACAAACCAACCGGAGCTCCGGGAACGAGAACTGACTCGCGCAAAAGAGCAGAAGGCTACCATACACAAATCATGCAGGTTGGATGGAAGAGCTTGAAAGAAAAACCCTAAACAACCCTAAACAGCTAAATAAAAAAACCCTAGAGAAAACAGGGTAACCTGACCCAGGAGGGGGGAGGAGGGAGGAGAAATGTGTCTCGGCCGGAGCAGGGGGCGGAGCAGGGAGAGCGGGCTTTGGAATGAAATTCACACGGCCGGCCGGTCGTGAAACTGAAAGCATGGCCGGCCGGCCGTGAAAGCCTTTGATGCGGCAGGGGAAATGCGAGACGGCGGGGAGGGGGCGGAGCGGGTAAACAAAGACGGACGTGCACGCGCTTTTAAGCTCAATGCGCATGCGCATTGAGCTTAAAAGTCACGGGCACTGCAAGGAATCGCCACGATTCCTTGCAGTGCGGATAAAGAGTGGATAAGTGCCAATACTCTCGCTTGCTCGATGCGCATGCGCATCGACAGGCGAGACCTAAAAAGCTGGGGGTGCTCTAAAATGGGCGGGGCAAATCTCTTAACGGGGCGTGGCCTATCCAAGTTGGGGCGTGGTCTAAATCAAGATAACTAGCATTGTGTTAGGGCTGGGGCAGGATGACGCAGAGTAGCTCCTCTCTCTGCCTTTCATTTGTGGCTGGGTTGACGCTCTAATGATCCCACGATGTGAAGGCTGGCACCACGACGACGTTGCCCCTGCGCTGCAAGAAGGGAAATTCTGATAGAAAATGGCTCTCTTTAAAGCCTACAACGCGGCTCACCTGGCATGCTCACTACCTCCACTGCTCAGTAGGGAGCAAAATGAGCATGCGCACATCGAAGTGTGTGCGCTCACTGCAGTTGAGAAAAAAAAAAAGAAAACAGACTACCTTTGGAGGCCTGAAAATAGAGCCTGAAAGAGACCCGTTTTGAAGCCCCCTGAAAATAATTGCCGTTGCTCAGACCCAGACAGACCCGGCCCACTTAAAAACCCTGCACTAAACATGCAACACAAACAGTGCTCTGCCAACCGAAGCTGAGAGTGAGCAGTTACATTAAGTACCTTATAGAAGCAATAACATGTTGCACAAAGTACATAAAACAAATGCCCTTGTTAAACCGACTGTCTGGCTGCCCAACTTAAGCCTACAATACAAATGACATATGTCAAAATAATGTAGCACACATTGGCTTTGTTTGAGTGCAGGGATGCGGGGGCCTTTTCTGTGTGTCCTTGGCAGGGCAAGTTTCATTTACTATCCAGTGCGTCAAACGGGCATGTGCTCTCCGGTACAGAGTGTCCACCCTTTTGCAACTTGAAAGATAGAGAGAGAGTACCTGCACTCAGTAGTGCTGCAATATTTTTAATGCTAGAGAACCAGCACTTCGTAGCAAACAGCTATTCTGTAGGTAGTAGGTACGTGACATTTTCTATTTCCATGAAATCAAATGGAGTCCCCTAGCACAACAAAAGTCCTGTCACCACTCAACTCCTGTCCCAAGGGGCAGGTGCACGTCTTTGCTTTTCCTCATTCGCTGTCAATCCTCTTCAGAATGGGGGTGAGGCTCTTCAGCATTGGCTTACCCCATCTCTGCACGCGCTGTTAATGAAAGGATCGCAGGTACAGTTGGAAGGGTGCAAAGAGACTAGATCCGAAATAATTGTGAAACTGTCCAAACCTACGCAGAAATACACTTGGTGAAAGGAACCACCCAAATGTACTTTTCATTTTTGTTGCAGCCGGTACCGAAGTGCGCAGCAGTTGCAGAAGTTGGGGGCAGAGGGAGGAGTGACTTTGGTGTTTCGGATGACGGTATGAATGTTTATTTACTGCCTGCACATGGTTTTTCGAGTGCCTGCCCAAATTATGCTCATCACTTTATATCAAATAATAAGGCGAAGGAAGCACACTCGTATGTATGAATAATATTTGAGGGCATGTTGTTGTGCCTTTCTGAGACAAAAAATCTAAGTCATTAAATGAAAATGCTGTTCTATTTGGAAAAACTGCCTTTTGGGTAGTTTTGTGATCAGTTATGGAGCTTCTAATCTTCACATGGACAAAATTAATTCAAAGAGCTTTTAGATGATCCTACGGCAGTTACCACGCAGTTTCCGACAGCTCGTCTTCCCGCAAGATGGAGTTGTGACCCGGTGGCACTGCTGCTCCTGGCTTCTGCTGCCGAGTAGTGGGGCGGAGAGAGGGAGTGTCGAGTCCGGAGACAGCGCAACACCTACTGTAAAAGTAAAAGTGCGGCAAGGGGCGCTGTTAAAAAGTAAGACGTCAGTGCTTCGGAAGTTGTTTGTGAGCATGGGCACATCCATGTGCATGCTCTCACTGCAGTCGAGGAAAAAGAAAACGGACTACCTTTGGAGGCCTGATAATAGAGCCCGAAAGAGACACGTTTCGAGGTCCCCTGAAAAGAACTGCCGGTGCTCAGACCCGGCCCACTTAAAGCCCTGGCCATATTAATTGTGTTTCCACGCAACGCAGCCCAGCGCAACGCGCCACCTTTCTCCACTATGCTGTGTGAAAGGGAAAGGACAGGAACGCACAGTATTTAACATTATAGCACACATGTCTATCCTTTCCTAGCGCCGGGGCACTGTTTGCAGCCTAGCGCCAACACAGGCACCCTTGCGTCATGGGCAAGGGTACCTGCACTGCACGCAGGATTGTTTTTGTCCAGGAGGGGGCACCTTCCTGCACAAAAATAATCCTTTAAAGAGGCATGTCCCTCTTTCTATATGTTCTCCATAACATGCACACGCAGAAGGAGGAAAACAACTAGGAGAAATCAATATATTTCTCCTGGTTATGCCTCACCTGGGCAGACATTGATGCCTTTCCAGCTCTGCCACTCATGGTAACTCTGTGAATGGTTCCGAATCCACGGGTGGATGTGTGGAACCCCCGGGCGCCACCCGCGGAACACCTCCCTGGGCAGAGTTATACAAGGCAGCGATTATCACTTTGTCACTCTGTCAGGCGAAACGTGTATGGGTGTTTTCCCCACGGACCACCTCTGGGGACCCTTCTCATGTCCTAGCTGTCGTTGGACGGCACCTTGAATATATCCAGAGACGCCCAAAAATGTCATTCCGCAAAATCTCAGTAGCCCCAGCCTTAAGGGAGGCTTAATAAATGCCCGCTCACTGTGTTGTCACAGTCAAGATATCCATGATCTAATTATGGATCATGACCTTGACTTTCTCTTTATAACAGAGACGTGGCTTAATGACTCATCCAATCCTGATTTGGTCACTGCGCTCCCACCTGATTTCACCATCTTCAGGCAGGACAGACCAATCGGACGTGGAGGGGGAGTTGCACTTATCATAAAAGAGTCCTTCCCATGCCACACGTTTGACCTGGGCATACATAAGGGAGGCGAGAGTATTGGATTCTCGATCAAGCTTAATGTCTCTACCTCTTTCTCGGGGGGCTTAATATACCGCCCACCAGGCAACGCCACCCCCTTCCTAGACTCCCTGGGTGACATCCTAGGGCCACTCATGTTACGTTACCCCCACTTTACTTTGATGGGAGACATGAACCTGCAATTGGAGTCGCCCGATGACCCATATGCCATCTGCTTTCAGCACACCCTGAACATCTTCGGCCTGAAACAATTGGTGACTGCCCCTACCCATCAAGCTGGCCACACGCTTGATGGCATTTGCTCCAATTTAGGCACTATGACCACGTCCACACCCATTCCCCAAATTTGGACAGATCATAGTTTTATCCCCTTTGAAATACACCAACGAGAGCAAACACCTCCAACAAAAAAGCGATCTTCACCAACTTTTGCGGTAAATTGGAAAAAGGTTACTGATTGCATTAAGTTGGACTCTCAGCTATTGGCGCAGGCACCAAAGCCGGTGGGGAATGCGTCTGTAGACTCACGCAATTTCCATGACTGGATGGATCAAATCATCTGAGAAAACTCAAATCCTAAAAGTGGCCATGCTCAATCCTCCAGAAGGAAACTGAGTGCTCCATGGTATACACAGGCCTTAACAGAGAGCCACCTGCTTTGCAGAATAAAAGAAAGGAAATGGAGGAAAACATACGACGAGGCATCTAAAATCATCTATATCCAGCAGAGAAAATTATATCTCTCAAGCATAAAAGCTGCCAAGAAAGACTACTATATTAAAGTCATTAATGACGCCCATCAGAAGCAAAGTACGGTTTTCTCTATCGTAAAATCATTCACCCACCCCAAGGCCCTCCAACCCGAAATTCCTCCGTCGGAAACTCTTTGCAACCAAATCGCAGATTTTTTCGAGGAAAAGATCACAATCATACAAAAGGATTTCCTTCCGCCCTCAGCCACTCTAATCTTAGAACCACTTAATCAGGACGTTAATACTCAACACACTCTGGGCTGTTTCCAACCTGTCTCTCTCCAAAAGACCCGAAAAGCCATCCTGGCCTGTAAATCCGGGGCACCTACGGACTCATGTCCTCCCCGTATACTGCATCATTTAATTGACGCAGTTAACCCCAACATCAATGCGATCGTAAACGCGTCTCTAAACACAGGGGAAGTTCCAAATGAATGGAAAAAAGCCATTGTGAAGCCCCTGATGAAGAAACCCAACAAAGCTACAAGAGACTTGTCGAACATGCGCCCAATATCACTCCTGCCAGTGCTGGGAAAGATCACGGAACAGATGGTGTATCATGAGTTAAAAACCTTTGTGGACGAACACAACATCCTCCACCCACAACAGTCAGGCTTTCATCCCAGACATTCCACCGAAACTGCCCTGATTGAACTCACTGACTCCATCAAGTTCCTACAGGATGAGGGCAGGAAAGCTGTCCTCATCCTGCTTGATCTAACGGCAGCGTTCGACACCATCTCTCATAACATCCTGATTGATAGGATGAGAGAGATCGGCGTGACAGATACAGCGTTGGCTTGGATAATATCCTTCCTGACTAATAGGTCCCAAACTGTATCTTTGGGTCCCCATCTATCCAGCGAGAAAACCATCTCATCCGGCGTCCCGCAGGGGTCCATTTTAAGCCCATTGCTTTTTAACATCTATATGGCACCCCTCCTAGCTGTGATAGAGTCACATGGAATCCTAGTCACGTCATACGCGGACGACATCCAACTTGTTGTCTTGATCGACAAAAATTGTACGGACGTAGAACAGAGGTTCCAGAATTGCCTCAAGGAGGTGTTTCAGTGGTTAAGGAAGAACCACCTGAAATGCAATAGTGGAAAAACGGAAATCCTCCCACTAGGCAAAGACCATCTCTTCTGCCCTAAGGACTGGTGGCCAAAGGATTCAGCGGCCCCACCTAGCTCAGTGGTCTCTGCGCGAAACCTGGGAGTTCAATTTGATACGGCCCTCTCTTTCGATGAGCATGTTAGAATCACAGCTGGTCGTTGCTTCGGCCTTATCAAATCCCTTAAGAAATTCTTCGATTTTCTCCCCATTGCAGCTAGGAAATCCGTCGTGGTCGCACTAATACTCTCACGACTCGACTATTGCAATGGGTTGATGGCGGGAGTAAAAAGGGCCACTCTGAAGAAATTGCAGAGTGTACAACATGCTGCGGCAAGACTAGTTCTAAAACTACCCAGGAAATCCTCAGCTTCCGCAGCACTAAATATTCTTCATTGGTTGCCACTGCATAAGAGGATTCTCTACAAACTTCTATTAACAGTTTTTAAAGCTTTGAAAAACACAGGGCCAAAGTATCTCGCCAAGCGTTTTGTGCATTACGACCCAGTGCGCTGCCTGAGATCTTCTAGTGTAGTAAATAGAAAAAGGGCAACCCAATATTCCCCAAGGAACTGGGTAACATATAGTTAAATAGAAAAATGTACCTTGAGGATTTATTTTATCCAATTAATTACTTTTTATCTAGTCATAATATGTACATTAATTTTTAAGGAACATACAAAACGTGGTATCTGATTCTTTTGTTTTTTATGTCATATTTGAAATAAATTCAGGTCACAAGTTTTTTACAAACAGAGAAGAAATAGGCAACAAAAACACTACTACATTGAATCCAGCTTTTTGTAGTGTATAATACCGTTGGTACAATATGCATTAAACCAATATATACATAGCGTGCTACTGAAGCATCAGTCAGCTCATTCATCAGATCTTATTGAGAATGTTGTTATCAATAATTGTAACCCAAACAGTATGTAGGCGTCGACGTTTCGGTCTCTAACGGAAGAATCTCTCCAAGACCATCCTCAGGACTGGTTGTTGCTCATGAAATCTACAAAATATACAATATATACAGCATATTAAACCCTACCACTAGTGTCCAATATAGTCGATTGTCTGCTAACATTAACCGTCACCACACCACGTGTGACTGAACATAATCAAATACATATAATACTCACTATATACAAAGTATGAATCCTCGTTATCCGTTCGGAGGTATCTTAACAGGGGCTATCCAATACCCACGTGCTCCTGTGCAATGTACAAAAACGTACACTATGTATATGTCCTATCAATACAATCCTACTCAAGCTTCACTCTCTATCCCATCGCCATACAACTCGTATTCAGCTTACCTCCACACTGTCGGAGAAGCACTTCAACCTGACTCCAATCCCTTTAATCTTCAATATGCCTCCAATGGTATACCGTTAAACTACAAAGTAGAAAAAGGGCATCTTCTATCAGTATTAGTAAACCCCAAGCCGAAGACTCGTGAATTAACGCTCGCATTCGGACGCTGTGACTTACTTGTATACTACGCTCCTAGACGGGACACAACCTCGTCTTTCTCCGTTAGCGTTCACCCTTCCAGTGATACCGAAAGGTAATGAACAGTGAACGCGGCATTCACGCATGCGCAGATGAGTCAAAAGCGCATTCGCGAGCGGAGGCCATCTTAGAATGGTGAATTGAATCTCTAATCACTATGGGAATGGTAAAATTAAAACCATAACAATGAAAGAAAGTATATATAAGTGAAACTTCTGTATAAGAATCAAGGAAAATTTGTACATATAAATAAAGCCTTTAACATGTGAATTAAAACCAGAGTCTATTGGGCAGTAACCTCACCAAAGGGACCAGTCAAAGAGTACCATAACCTATGACAGAACCATAATGACCTTTAGAGGGTTGCTAAACTGTGCCATTCCACACACTGATTGAGTCCCTGTGCCATCGTCTTGCCAGTCCAAATCCATCTGTTTTCTTTTAATGTTAGCAAACGATCTACATTGGTCCTCCTTTTTGACCCCTTGATAACTTCAAGCACAAACCATTTCATGTCTTTGGGTCCATGGGATTTCTCAATAAAGTGTTCTACAAGAGGTGCTGTCAGCACATTACACCTGATTCTCGATTGGTGCTGGGTTATTCTTTTTTTCACTTCCTGTGTTGTCTTTCCAATGTATGTTAGATTACATGGACATTGTATACAATAAATGACGTTCCTCGTCAAACAATTGGAATGATGTGCCAATACATATTCTTTCCCATTGAGTATACATGATTTGGTCACAGATGTAGTATCACAAGCCACACATTGGCCACACGGGTAATGACCCACTACAGGTGCTAAACCCCACTGACTCTGTATGGTTTTAGTACATGGTTCCCTGTAGGCTTTGACCAAGTGGTCACGCAAATTCCTGGCTCTCTTAAAAGCAAAGTAAGGACAACGCAGTTGTGGTTCCACTTTCTGCACTAGATGCCAGTTTCTTGATATAATCTTTTTAATCTGGTTAGATTCAGTTCCAAAGGTGGTAACACAGGCAATGGTATTGTCAGCCTTTTCTTTGCACTTATTTTCATCCAGTAGTGATGATCTATCATAGTACCATGCTCGTTTGAGAGCTCTTTTTACCAATCTACTAGGGTATTGTCTAGCTCCCAACTTTAGTTGTAGGATCTTCGCTTCCCTGAAATAATCCTCCCTTTTGGTACAGTTACGTTTAATTCTCAAAAACTGACCAAAAGGGAGGTTATCTCGTAGGTTCCTCGGGTGGTGACTCGAATATTTTAAAAGAGTGTTGCGTGATGTGGGTTTGGTGTATAAATTAACCACCAAGCTACCACTGTCATTCAAGATATTGAGATCAAGGAAATTTATAGACTGGTTACTATATTCAATAGTGAACTTCAAGTTTGTATTTTGTTCATTCAGCCATGCATGGAACGATAATAGATGATCCTCTGTACCTTCCCAAATTAAACAGACATCATCTATATACCTCAGATATTGTTTGATGTGTGCATCAAATGGGTTATTATTGTGTATGTACTTATCCTCAAAGTCTGCCACATACAGATTGGCTATATCAGGGGCGAAAATCGCTCCCATCGCTACTCCTTTTCTTTGACCATAGAAGTCTTCATTAAATAGAAAATAGTTACATTCCAGGGCTATTTTAGCACATTTAATGACAAAGTCCACCGGTACTTGTACAGGGCGGATCTGCATTCCCAATGTCTTTTCAAGTATACTCAATGCCTCTTTCTGTGGAATATTGGAGTATAAACTCTCAATATCCATGGTTACTAAGATGTTATTATTAGGGTCAAAGGCAACTCCTTCTAAAGCATTTATAACACTTATACTGTCTTTAGTGTAAGACTTGGTCAGTGGCACAAAAGGCTTTATAAAAAAGTCAACATACTCAGCCAAGGGTTGTAAAATTGACCCACACCCCGCCACAATTGGTCTTCCGGGGGGGTGTTGTTCGCTCTTATGAATTTTGGGGAGTGTGTAAAATGCTGGTATTGTGAAATCTTTTTTATTCAAATATTCGTATTCCTTTTGACTTAGCCACAAACCATCAAGACCCTCCTTAGTCGTGAGTAGTATATCTTTCCTGATCTTTTCTGTGGGATCTCCCCTAAGTTTAGTATAATGGAGGGGATTATTCAGTTGACGCAATGCCTCCCTGTCGTAGTCAGTCTTGTCCTGTACTATTATGCTCCCCCCTTTGTCAGCTGGTTTAATGTAAATATCATCTCGTTTGGCAAGTGCATTCAATGTTAGATGTTGTTCTTTAGAAAAATTGTATTTCACATACTTCCTCTTTTCTTGAAACAATTGGTCTAACTCTAACAACACCACATTTTCAAAGGTCAACAGATCTTTTGGCATCAAATTATTAGCAGGATAGAATGTGGATGGACAACGGAGGCCGGTGACATTGCGAGAATTCTGAATGGGGGTTTTACTGAAAAAGTATTTAAGACGGATGGAACGGAAAAATTTATGGATTTCCATTTGAGTTGTAAAATGATCATTCCTATTTGTGGGTACATAGGACAATCCATAACTTAACAGTTCTAACTCCTGTCTATTTAACTCGTGTCTAGATAAATTAAAGATAGGTACAACCTCTAATGTAGGATTAGATAGATTAGGCTCAGATACACCTTCTAATGTGGGATTGTGAAACCTATCCTCTGTAGATGTCTCCATTCCTTCTACCATTCGTAGTAGTTGTTCCTCGTCTGGCGGAATCCTGGAGTGTACTGATTCCTGTACCAGCCCCTCCGGGCTGTACGTGCTCGTCCTCGTGGTGGTGTCTGGCCTCTCAATAAAAAAGGACCACGACCCTGTCCTCTTCCAAATCCTTGATTTGAGCTATTAGCCCGATGTGTGCTATCCTCTGAACCTGATGATGCTGTATCAGAGAAAGTGGTGTGTTTGGGGGTCCACTGTGTTTGTCCCTGACCTTGTTGAAAGAACTCCTTCCTGAGGTAGGGATATGTGCGCTCCTTTGAGTAATATTTAAGGTCTTTCTGCAATTTCTCTGTTTTTTTCAGTATATTGTTTTTTAAGAAATCAGCTATCTGTGTTTCAAGTTTTTTAAGAAACTCCTCGGCATCGGTTACAGTTTGATCCTCTCTTATTTGTTTTTCTAAGTCTAATATTTCTTGTTTCAATTTGTCAATGTGTTTGTGGGCTGTTTCAATTCCTAACACCATCCAACTACGCGAACATTTGTTGGACACAAAACTAAACCCTATCTTGAAATCTTCATCCTCTATAAATATAGCCGGGATGTTCCGGACCTGTAACCCAATGGGGATGATATTATTGTTTAAACAGTCTGTAAGGAATTTGGCGTGCAACTCTGTTCTTATTAATTTTTTACGTAATCTTTCCAAATTATTACGAATGGTAGTTTGTTGTATGCTATGTGTGGATGTGGTACTCTGAGGTCCCAATAGAGAAGGTCCACCTGCTACTTTTGCTATGTATTCATCACTATATGTCAGTGTCTCCTGTTCTGACATTGGTGGTCCCTATCTGTGAAAAGTGTAAATACAGTGAGAATCAAGCAAAAGACAGTTTACAAAAATCAATGTCAAATCTATACATATATATACTTAAATACTCTATATACAAAGTGTTAGGCGTCTTACATACAAAGGCATATACATAACAACAAATACAAAAAGGAAAAAACAATTAAATGTATAGGCAGACAATCTTAAATAATCAATAGACAAACCACTTTCAAGAAGGGCCCTTGCAGACAGTCGTCTGCGCTAATGTAGTAAATAGAAAAAGGGCAACCCAATATTCCCCAAGGAACTGGGTAACATATAGTTAAATAGAAAAATGTACCTTGAGGATTTATTTTATCCAATTAATTACTTTTTATCTAGTCATAATATGTACATTAATTTTTAAGGAACATACAAAACGTGGTATCTGATTCTTTTGTTTTTTATGTCATATTTGAAATAAATTCAGGTCACAAGTTTTTTACAAACAGAGAAGAAATAGGCAACAAAAACACTACTACATTGAATCCAGCTTTTTGTAGTGTATAATACCGTTGGTACAATATGCATTAAACCAATATATACATAGCGTGCTACTGAAGCATCAGTCAGCTCATTCATCAGATCTTATTGAGAATGTTGTTATCAATAATTGTAACCCAAACAGTATGTAGGCGTCGACGTTTCGGTCTCTAACGGAAGAATCTCTCCAAGACCATCCTCAGGACTGGTTGTTGCTCATGAAATCTACAAAATATACAATATATACAGCATATTAAACCCTACCACTAGTGTCCAATATAGTCGATTGTCTGCTAACATTAACCGTCACCACACCACGTGTGACTGAACATAATGTTTTTCAGTATATTGTTTTTTAAGAATTCCTTACAGACTGTTTAAACAATAATATCATCCCCATTGGGTTACAGGTCCGGAACATCCCGGCTATATTTATAGAGGATGAAGATTTCAAGATAGGGTTTAGTTTTGTGTCCAACAAATGTTCGCGTAGTTGGATGGTGTTAGGAATTGAAACAGCCCACAAACACATTGACAAATTGAAACAAGAAATATTAGACTTAGAAAAACAAATAAGAGAGGATCAAACTGTAACCGATGCCGAGGAGTTTCTTAAAAAACTTGAAACACAGATAGCTGATTTCTTAAAAAACAATATACTGAAAAAAACAGAGAAATTGCAGAAAGACCTTAAATATTACTCAAAGGAGCGCACATATCCCTACCTCAGGAAGGAGTTCTTTCAACAAGGTCAGGGACAAACACAGTGGACCCCCAAACACACCACTTTCTCTGATACAGCATCATCAGGTTCAGAGGATAGCACACATCGGGCTAATAGCTCAAATCAAGGATTTGGAAGAGGACAGGGTCGTGGTCCTTTTTTATTGAGAGGCCAGACACCACCACGAGGACGAGCACGTACAGCCCGGAGGGGCTGGTACAGGAATCAGTACACTCCAGGATTCCGCCAGACGAGGAACAACTACTACGAATGGTAGAAGGAATGGAGACATCTACAGAGGATAGGTTTCACAATCCCACATTAGAAGGTGTATCTGAGCCTAATCTATCTAATCCTACATTAGAGGTTGTACCTATCTTTAATTTATCTAGACACGAGTTAAATAGACAGGAGTTAGAACTGTTAAGTTATGGATTGTCCTATGTACCCACAAATAGGAATGATCATTTTACAACTCAAATGGAAATCCATAAATTTTTCCGTTCCATCCGTCTTAAATACTTTTTCAGTAAAACCCCCATTCAGAATTCTCGCAATGTCACCGGCCTCCGTTGTCCATCCACATTCTATCCTGCTAATAATTTGATGCCAAAAGATCTGTTGACCTTTGAAAATGTGGTGTTGTTAGAGTTAGACCAATTGTTTCAAGAAAAGAGGAAGTATGTGAAATACAATTTTTCTAAAGAACAACATCTAACATTGAATGCACTTGCCAAACGAGATGATATTTACATTAAACCAGCTGACAAAGGGGGGAGCATAATAGTACAGGACAAGACTGACTACGACAGGGAGGCATTGCGTCAACTGAATAATCCCCTCCATTATACTAAACTTAGGGGAGATCCCACAGAAAAGATCAGGAAAGATATACTACTCACGACTAAGGAGGGTCTTGATGGTTTGTGGCTAAGTCAAAAGGAATACGAATATTTGAATAAAAAAGATTTCACAATACCAGCATTTTACACACTCCCCAAAATTCATAAGAGCGAACAACACCCCCCCGGAAGACCAATTGTGGCGGGGTGTGGGTCAATTTTACAACCCTTGGCTGAGTATGTTGACTTTTTTATAAAGCCTTTTGTGCCACTGACCAAGTCTTACACTAAAGACAGTATAAGTGTTATAAATGCTTTAGAAGGAGTTGCCTTTGACCCTAATAATAACATCTTAGTAACCATGGATATTGAGAGTTTATACTCCAATATTCCACAGAAAGAGGCATTGAGTATACTTGAAAAGACATTGGGAATGCAGATCCGCCCTGTACAAGTACCGGTGGACTTTGTCATTAAATGTGCTAAAATAGCCCTGGAATGTAACTATTTTCTATTTAATGAAGACTTCTATGGTCAAAGAAAAGGAGTAGCGATGGGAGCGATTTTCGCCCCTGATATAGCCAATCTGTATGTGGCAGACTTTGAGGATAAGTACATACACAATAATAACCCATTTGATGCACACATCAAACAATATCTGAGGTATATAGATGATGTCTGTTTAATTTGGGAAGGTACAGAGGATCATCTATTATCGTTCCATGCATGGCTGAATGAACAAAATACAAACTTGAAGTTCACTATTGAATATAGTAACCAGTCTATAAATTTCCTTGATCTCAATATCTTGAATGACAGTGGTAGCTTGGTGGTTAATTTATACACCAAACCCACATCACGCAACACTCTTTTAAAATATTCGAGTCACCACCCGAGGAACCTACGAGATAACCTCCCTTTTGGTCAGTTTTTGAGAATTAAACGTAACTGTACCAAAAGGGAGGATTATTTCAGGGAAGCGAAGATCCTACAACTAAAGTTGGGAGCTAGACAATACCCTAGTAGATTGGTAAAAAGAGCTCTCAAACGAGCATGGTACTATGATAGATCATCACTACTGGATGAAAATAAGTGCAAAGAAAAGGCTGACAATACCATTGCCTGTGTTACCACCTTTGGAACTGAATCTAACCAGATTAAAAAGATTATATCAAGAAACTGGCATCTAGTGCAGAAAGTGGAACCACAACTGCGTTGTCCTTACTTTGCTTTTAAGAGAGCCAGGAATTTGCGTGACCACTTGGTCAAAGCCTACAGGGAACCATGTACTAAAACCATACAGAGTCAGTGGGGTTTAGCACCTGTAGTGGGTCATTACCCGTGTGGCCAATGTGTGGCTTGTGATACTACATCTGTGACCAAATCATGTATACTCAATGGGAAAGAATATGTATTGGCACATCATTCCAATTGTTTGACGAGGAACGTCATTTATTGTATACAATGTCCATGTAATCTAACATACATTGGAAAGACAACACAGGAAGTGAAAAAAAGAATAACCCAGCACCAATCGAGAATCAGGTGTAATGTGCTGACAGCACCTCTTGTAGAACACTTTATTGAGAAATCCCATGGACCCAAAGACATGAAATGGTTTGTGCTTGAAGTTATCAAGGGGTCAAAAAGGAGGACCAATGTAGATCGTTTGCTAACATTAAAAGAAAACAGATGGATTTGGACTGGCAAGACGATGGCACAGGGACTCAATCAGTGTGTGGAATGGCACAGTTTAGCAACCCTCTAAAGGTCATTATGGTTCTGTCATAGGTTATGGTACTCTTTGACTGGTCCCTTTGGTGAGGTTACTGCCCAATAGACTCTGGTTTTAATTCACATGTTAAAGGCTTTATTTATATGTACAAATTTTCCTTGATTCTTATACAGAAGTTTCACTTATATATACTTTCTTTCATTGTTATGGTTTTAATTTTACCATTCCCATAGTGATTAGAGATTCAATTCACCATTCTAAGATGGCCTCCGCTCGCGAATGCGCTTTTGACTCATCTGCGCATGCGTGAATGCCGCGTTCACTGTTCATTACCTTTCGGTATCACTGGAAGGGTGAACGCTAACGGAGAAAGACGAGGTTGTGTCCCGTCTAGGAGCGTAGTATACAAGTAAGTCACAGCGTCCGAATGCGAGCGTTAATTCACGAGTCTTCGGCTTGGGGTTTACTAATACTGATAGAAGATGCCCTTTTTCTACTTTGTAGTTTAACGGTATACCATTGGAGGCATATTGAAGATTAAAGGGATTGGAGTCAGGTTGAAGTGCTTCTCCGACAGTGTGGAGGTAAGCTGAATACGAGTTGTATGGCGATGGGATAGAGAGTGAAGCTTGAGTAGGATTGTATTGATAGGACATATACATAGTGTACGTTTTTGTACATTGCACAGGAGCACGTGGGTATTGGATAGCCCCTGTTAAGATACCTCCGAACGGATAACGAGGATTCATACTTTGTATATAGTGAGTATTATATGTATTTGATTATGTTCAGTCACACGTGGTGTGGTGACGGTTAATGTTAGCAGACAATCGACTATATTGGACACTAGTGGTAGGGTTTAATATGCTGTATATATTGTATATTTTGTAGATTTCATGAGCAACAACCAGTCCTGAGGATGGTCTTGGAGAGATTCTTCCGTTAGAGACCGAAACGTCGACGCCTACATACTGTTTGGGTTACAATTATTGATAACAACATTCTCAATAAGATCTGATGAATGAGCTGACTGATGCTTCAGTAGCACGCTATGTATATATTGGTTTAATGCATATTGTACCAACGGTATTATACACTACAAAAAGCTGGATTCAATGTAGTAGTGTTTTTGTTGCCTATTTCTTCTCTGTTTGTAAAAAACTTGTGACCTGAATTTATTTCAAATATGACATAAAAAACAAAAGAATCAGATACCACGTTTTGTATGTTCCTTAAAAATTAATGTACATATTATGACTAGATAAAAAGTAATTAATTGGATAAAATAAATCCTCAAGGTACATTTTTCTATTTAACTATATGTTACCCAGTTCCTTGGGGAATATTGGGTTGCCCTTTTTCTATTTACTACATTAGCGCAGACGACTGTCTGCAAGGGCCCTTCTTGAAAGTGGTTTGTCTATTGATTATTTAAGATTGTCTGCCTATACATTTAATTGTTTTTTCCTTTTTGTATTTGTTGTTATGTATATGCCTTTGTATGTAAGACGCCTAACACTTTGTATATAGAGTATTTAAGTATATATATGTATAGATTTGACATTGATTTTTGTAAACTGTCTTTTGCTTGATTCTCACTGTATTTACACTTTTCACAGATAGGGACCACCAATGTCAGAACAGGAGACACTGACATATAGTGATGAATACATAGCAAAAGTAGCAGGTGGACCTTCTCTATTGGGACCTCAGAGTACCACATCCACACATAGCATACAACAAACTACCATTCGTAATAATTTGGAAAGATTACGTAAAAAATTAATAAGAACAGAGTTGCACGCCAAATTCCTTACAGACTGTTTAAACAATAATATCATCCCCATTGGGTTACAGGTCCGGAACATCCCGGCTATATTTATAGAGGATGAAGATTTCAAGATAGGGTTTAGTTTTGTGTCCAACAAATGTTCGCGTAGTTGGATGGTGTTAGGAATTGAAACAGCCCACAAACACATTGACAAATTGAAACAAGAAATATTAGACTTAGAAAAACAAATAAGAGAGGATCAAACTGTAACCGATGCCGAGGAGTTTCTTAAAAAACTTGAAACACAGATAGCTGATTTCTTAAAAAACAATATACTGAAAAAAACAGAGAAATTGCAGAAAGACCTTAAATATTACTCAAAGGAGCGCACATATCCCTACCTCAGGAAGGAGTTCTTTCAACAAGGTCAGGGACAAACACAGTGGACCCCCAAACACACCACTTTCTCTGATACAGCATCATCAGGTTCAGAGGATAGCACACATCGGGCTAATAGCTCAAATCAAGGATTTGGAAGAGGACAGGGTCGTGGTCCTTTTTTATTGAGAGGCCAGACACCACCACGAGGACGAGCACGTACAGCCCGGAGGGGCTGGTACAGGAATCAGTACACTCCAGGATTCCGCCAGACGAGGAACAACTACTACGAATGGTAGAAGGAATGGAGACATCTACAGAGGATAGGTTTCACAATCCCACATTAGAAGGTGTATCTGAGCCTAATCTATCTAATCCTACATTAGAGGTTGTACCTATCTTTAATTTATCTAGACACGAGTTAAATAGACAGGAGTTAGAACTGTTAAGTTATGGATTGTCCTATGTACCCACAAATAGGAATGATCATTTTACAACTCAAATGGAAATCCATAAATTTTTCCGTTCCATCCGTCTTAAATACTTTTTCAGTAAAACCCCCATTCAGAATTCTCGCAATGTCACCGGCCTCCGTTGTCCATCCACATTCTATCCTGCTAATAATTTGATGCCAAAAGATCTGTTGACCTTTGAAAATGTGGTGTTGTTAGAGTTAGACCAATTGTTTCAAGAAAAGAGGAAGTATGTGAAATACAATTTTTCTAAAGAACAACATCTAACATTGAATGCACTTGCCAAACGAGATGATATTTACATTAAACCAGCTGACAAAGGGGGGAGCATAATAGTACAGGACAAGACTGACTACGACAGGGAGGCATTGCGTCAACTGAATAATCCCCTCCATTATACTAAACTTAGGGGAGATCCCACAGAAAAGATCAGGAAAGATATACTACTCACGACTAAGGAGGGTCTTGATGGTTTGTGGCTAAGTCAAAAGGAATACGAATATTTGAATAAAAAAGATTTCACAATACCAGCATTTTACACACTCCCCAAAATTCATAAGAGCGAACAACACCCCCCCGGAAGACCAATTGTGGCGGGGTGTGGGTCAATTTTACAACCCTTGGCTGAGTATGTTGACTTTTTTATAAAGCCTTTTGTGCCACTGACCAAGTCTTACACTAAAGACAGTATAAGTGTTATAAATGCTTTAGAAGGAGTTGCCTTTGACCCTAATAATAACATCTTAGTAACCATGGATATTGAGAGTTTATACTCCAATATTCCACAGAAAGAGGCATTGAGTATACTTGAAAAGACATTGGGAATGCAGATCCGCCCTGTACAAGTACCGGTGGACTTTGTCATTAAATGTGCTAAAATAGCCCTGGAATGTAACTATTTTCTATTTAATGAAGACTTCTATGGTCAAAGAAAAGGAGTAGCGATGGGAGCGATTTTCGCCCCTGATATAGCCAATCTGTATGTGGCAGACTTTGAGGATAAGTACATACACAATAATAACCCATTTGATGCACACATCAAACAATATCTGAGGTATATAGATGATGTCTGTTTAATTTGGGAAGGTACAGAGGATCATCTATTATCGTTCCATGCATGGCTGAATGAACAAAATACAAACTTGAAGTTCACTATTGAATATAGTAACCAGTCTATAAATTTCCTTGATCTCAATATCTTGAATGACAGTGGTAGCTTGGTGGTTAATTTATACACCAAACCCACATCACGCAACACTCTTTTAAAATATTCGAGTCACCACCCGAGGAACCTACGAGATAACCTCCCTTTTGGTCAGTTTTTGAGAATTAAACGTAACTGTACCAAAAGGGAGGATTATTTCAGGGAAGCGAAGATCCTACAACTAAAGTTGGGAGCTAGACAATACCCTAGTAGATTGGTAAAAAGAGCTCTCAAACGAGCATGGTACTATGATAGATCATCACTACTGGATGAAAATAAGTGCAAAGAAAAGGCTGACAATACCATTGCCTGTGTTACCACCTTTGGAACTGAATCTAACCAGATTAAAAAGATTATATCAAGAAACTGGCATCTAGTGCAGAAAGTGGAACCACAACTGCGTTGTCCTTACTTTGCTTTTAAGAGAGCCAGGAATTTGCGTGACCACTTGGTCAAAGCCTACAGGGAACCATGTACTAAAACCATACAGAGTCAGTGGGGTTTAGCACCTGTAGTGGGTCATTACCCGTGTGGCCAATGTGTGGCTTGTGATACTACATCTGTGACCAAATCATGTATACTCAATGGGAAAGAATATGTATTGGCACATCATTCCAATTGTTTGACGAGGAACGTCATTTATTGTATACAATGTCCATGTAATCTAACATACATTGGAAAGACAACACAGGAAGTGAAAAAAAGAATAACCCAGCACCAATCGAGAATCAGGTGTAATGTGCTGACAGCACCTCTTGTAGAACACTTTATTGAGAAATCCCATGGACCCAAAGACATGAAATGGTTTGTGCTTGAAGTTATCAAGGGGTCAAAAAGGAGGACCAATGTAGATCGTTTGCTAACATTAAAAGAAAACAGATGGATTTGGACTGGCAAGACGATGGCACAGGGACTCAATCAGTGTGTGGAATGGCACAGTTTAGCAACCCTCTAAAGGTCATTATGGTTCTGTCATAGGTTATGGTACTCTTTGACTGGTCCCTTTGGTGAGGTTACTGCCCAATAGACTCTGGTTTTAATTCACATGTTAAAGGCTTTATTTATATGTACAAATTTTCCTTGATTCTTATACAGAAGTTTCACTTATATATACTTTCTTTCATTGTTATGGTTTTAATTTTACCATTCCCATAGTGATTAGAGATTCAATTCACCATTCTAAGATGGCCTCCGCTCGCGAATGCGCTTTTGACTCATCTGCGCATGCGTGAATGCCGCGTTCACTGTTCATTACCTTTCGGTATCACTGGAAGGGTGAACGCTAACGGAGAAAGACGAGGTTGTGTCCCGTCTAGGAGCGTAGTATACAAGTAAGTCACAGCGTCCGAATGCGAGCGTTAATTCACGAGTCTTCGGCTTGGGGTTTACTAATACTGATAGAAGATGCCCTTTTTCTACTTTGTAGTAACGGTATACCATTGGAGGCATATTGAAGATTAAAGGGATTGGAGTCAGGTTGAAGTGCTTCTCCGACAGTGTGGAGGTAAGCTGAATACGAGTTGTATGGCGATGGGATAGAGAGTGAAGCTTGAGTAGGATTGTATTGATAGGACATATACATAGTGTACGTTTTTGTACATTGCACAGGAGCACGTGGGTATTGGATAGCCCCTGTTAAGATACCTCCGAACGGATAACGAGGATTCATACTTTGTATATAGTGAGTATTATATGTATTTGATTATGTTCAGTCACACGTGGTGTGGTGACGGTTAATGTTAGCAGACAATCGACTATATTGGACACTAGTGGTAGGGTTTAATATGCTGTATATATTGTATATTTTGTAGATTTCATGAGCAACAACCAGTCCTGAGGATGGTCTTGGAGAGATTCTTCCGTTAGAGACCGAAACGTCGACGCCTACATACTGTTTGGGTTACAATTATTGATAACAACATTCTCAATAAGATCTGATGAATGAGCTGACTGATGCTTCAGTAGCACGCTATGTATATATTGGTTTAATGCATATTGTACCAACGGTATTATACACTACAAAAAGCTGGATTCAATGTAGTAGTGTTTTTGTTGCCTATTTCTTCTCTGTTTGTAAAAAACTTGTGACCTGAATTTATTTCAAATATGACATAAAAAACAAAAGAATCAGATACCACGTTTTGTATGTTCCTTAAAAATTAATGTACATATTATGACTAGATAAAAAGTAATTAATTGGATAAAATAAATCCTCAAGGTACATTTTTCTATTTAACTGAGATCTTCTAGTGGTAACCTCACCAAAATCCCGAGGTATAAATATAAAACTAGGGGAGGAAAAACCTTCACAGTCTTGGCAGCAAGGGCATGGAACAGCTTGCCACTAAACCTAAGACTTATCGACTCTGAAAGTATATTCAGGAAACACCTGAAAACATGGATTTATCAGCAATCTGACAGTTTCGTGATGGCAGCTATCTAGATGTTCCACTAAATCTCACACACACGCTCAGCACCAAGATGCTCCCTCCGGGGCGATAGGTCGCGCTCTATAAATACTCACAAATAAATAAATACTGCGTTGCGTTACTCTCGCGTTATCAAGCCGCGCAGGGCGGCACAAGGTGGCCTTGCGAAGCTTGATAAATCTCACTTTGTGTTTGCGTCGCCCTTGCACCCCCTTGCGTGGAGACGAGTGCCCCCATGCCCTGATAAACCTTCAAACTAGAGGTTTTGCAGCTACTGTCTCCAGGGTGCAGCCGGCATTAGCGCCGGATTGCAATCAGAACAGTCGCTGTGTTTGTCGCTCTGGAGCATTCATGTTTGCGCTCAGAGTTGCATTTTGATGATTTGGTTATTCAGAGTCTTGGCCTGATCAGGAACTAATAAGCTGGTGAGGAAGTATCAGACCCCTGACCGGTGTTTGAAGCCTCTCACTGGATCAAACTCATCCCTCATGGAAGTATCGAACTGCAACAAATTACAAATATTTAATCGTGTTGACTAAATTCCCATTGAAATGGATTTTAACCCTACAATTGTTTCCACAATATCTGTGGCCAAACGCACAATGCAGTAATTCATCAATATTAAAAAGGAAAATAGGACTAAAAAACGAAAAATGGTTTATAGGTAAATCACATCTAAGTAATACATAGACTAAATTATGCATCACTGTGAATTACAAGCAGCTTATGTTCCCAAAGAGTTCTGACGACGTCATACACATTTGTGAGCAGTTTGTGCGTCTCACCAGAACCCTAATTTGGGAGAAAAGACTCGCAGAGTATAATTACAGCTCTAGTTTATAAAATGCAAAAGAGAACTAGCTTTTCCACCTTCTGATTTATTTTTCTAAAATGAACAGTGATCATCAGAAAGGAGATATTTGTTCAGTATATATTTAAGCTATTGAAGATTCACCGAAAAGATAAAATCTTTCTGCATGTCTCTACACATTCTGCATTTTAAGTTTAACCTTACCTACATTAACTGACTCCAATATCTTTTTACGACACATTACTAACTGCTTTTTGGTGTGCTTCATTTTTCACCACGGATTTCACTTTTATTCTTCGTGTCTACTATCACAACTACACATAGTAGTAAGAAACCAAAGACTAAAGACACCCATAATTAGAAGGATGATGGTGTGACCATGCATTATAATAAATTAAATACTTTTTGCCAAATGTGGAAAGAATGTCACAGTGATTCTTTCTCATGACCTTATAAAGAAGCTCAGCCTTGTTCCCGTCTATTCTCAGGAAGCTCCTTGGTGGTGGCTCACATTAGCCTTATAATGTATGGTGGGGGACGGGGTACTTTGTCCCATATATTGTACATGTTTGGCTGTTATCACACAAACTGCAATCAGGGGCGGCCTTAGGCATGTGCAAGCTGTGCACCTGCACAGGGCCGCCACACCCCAGGGGCCACCACGCCAATATATATCCTTAATATAATAATCCTCTGAGGATGGATACATATTTGCGTGGTGGCCCCTGGCAGGGAATTGGTGGCCTCCGGCTCTGTTCCACTTCCAAACACCCTGATCCCCCCCTCCCCCCTCTCCACTGGCCTCCGCACCTGCGATCCTCCTGGTTCCTGATTGGCTTCTTTTTTTCCCTAACCACTGCTGGACCGGGGGGGGGGGGGCTCCACCCCCTGCCCGGACCCCCTCTTCCGGGGCCCCCTACCCACGCTCTCTGCCCAGGGCCGCCCCTGCTGCAATGGTGCGAAATGCAAATGTTCACAGTGATTGTGTTACACCTGTGGATTTATCTCCATAATTTTGGGAAATTATATAATCTCTGTAAAGTTAATGTCAACTGATGGAAGCCTAGAAATGAGTATAGTGTGGATAATAGCGCCTTGAAGTGTGACCCAGTGCTGCCTGCACTTACAGTGCCTGTGGTGTCACAGCCGTTGAAGGAACCTTGTCCGGACCCGTCCAATCTTTCAAGCATCGGCCGGTGTCTCCCTCTCTGTATTATCTAAAGCATTGCATAGTGATGCGGCTAAGCACGTACTGAAGCTTCAAGGTGCTAGCACCCTCCTGCGTCATTTTCAGGCAGGTTCTAGCCCCCCTGCAGTGGCAGAGTCTGTCCTGCTGGTGGTATGGGGTGATTTAAGGGTGGTCGAGGGTGGACGGACCTTGCTTGAGCTACAGGCTTCATTCAACATCAGCAAGTCAGCCATCTTATCCCCATCCCCCCTCGCATCTGCTCAAGGTGGGATCGCTCCACCGCTACCGTGCCAAGGATGTGTTTCTATCCCTCAAAATATCAACAGATCCCTCTAGGTTCTTTTCAACCCTATGTAACTCCCCTGTAGGGTACCCCAGGGCTCCGCACTACTGGCCTGTCCTTCTCAATGTGTGCTCACTTATATGATCATATATGTTTTTGTTTTATGTGTACATGGATGACACTAAAACCTCCTAAGGCAGCAGGGTAGGCCAGATGGGAAAGCCTCTCTATTTACAAAGTGCTTGCTGGATGTCGACCTGTAGAAGAATCGAAACCGACTCAAGCTAAGTCCTAACAGGACTCCGTGTCCTCTGCTAAGGGGCAAGTGTCCCCTGCCCTCTGACCTTTTGAGATGTGACATTCATTGCTAAGGAGGTCTCTTCACAACCCGCAATCTGGAGGGCTTTCACCTGCCCCCCTCTTCAGTGGTTCTGCTCAGGGTTAGGCCACGCTGCAGCCCCGGAAGGATAAAGGTGTCAAAGTCCTCGTGTCAGCCTCGTCTGAACCCCTCAGAGCCGCCACAAGGAGCCTCCAGGGAGGTAAACTGACTCCGCAAAGGAATACCTGGTTGACCCTGACAGCAGCAAATGTGCTCAGAGACACGTGTGTCTATATACATGTGTGACCGCGGACCGCGCTAGCAATGATGGTAAACAAGTAAATCAAATAAAAGTTCAAACTCTGTGAAAAGGTGAGAATAAAAGGTGATCCGATGCAGACATCACAATTTATAGCAAAAATGAATGTTAATGCTTATTGGGGAAAAGCAATTATGGGGAAGGGGGACGGCAGAATTGAATGGGGCTTGCACTGGGTGTGATTCCCTGAAAGAGCCACTGGGGGCAGTGGTGCCTTTACGCTGCGCACTAAAGGAAAGTTTAGGACAGCGTCACACTACTCCAGAAAATGTTCTTGTTAGTAAGTACTTTGATGAAAAATATTCAGGACTTAACAGTCAATGGTTTCCAGATCAAGGGAGTGCCGACAACCTTGGGTCATGTCCCGCAGCTGAAGGTCAAGCTGCAAATAGTTCCTTGAAATCATCTTCAGCTGCCCCCCCCCACCCGCCCCCCCTGTCCCCCCACCCCAGTGCACTGGGCCTTCTTCCAGGGCGTGAAAATGTTGTGCAATTTCCTTTTGTGCAACCATGTGAAATTTCGGAAAATGTGCGAAATGACACATAATTATATGGAATGCGAATCGATCAGTTAGCGCTATAATTTAGCATGAAATGCACCCTCGGGTCAATTTTGATGTGAGGGCACATTTCGTGCTTAAAAAGGACAAACACATTTGTGTTTCTAGAAACAGTTGCTTGCGCCAACTGTTCACGTTATTGTTTCACGCTCGCGTAAAATGTAGCCAAGATTGGGGTGTAATTAATCGCAGGGCGTGGCGTAATTATGGAATTTGGGAGTTTTGCGTAACTAACACAACCCGAACAGTGACAGATTACGCGTGCGTCATTTCAATTTCTCCCACGCCGACCTTCTTCGCTACCCACCTGTGGGGAGACGTTGTTCATGAAAGAACTACCCACTTGTAACGGGTTACTGGTTGACTTTCTAACTAACAGTGTTCCTGCGTATCTAGAGCCCTCGCTCCACCTTTAGGACAGAATTTCCGCACGGAAGGAAGTCGTCGCCGGACAGGCCGAGGCCACGTGCCTTACGCCGAGGGCAGCCTCGGATAGTCACGGGAGGGCAGGAGGAACCCCACTGCCCGCTGTTCTGTCAGGCGGTGGCACATCAACCCACAGTAACCGCTATGTCCCAGCCCACAGTGCTCCTGGAAGCCCCGTGCATAGGTGTGTGTGGGCGCTAGCAGCAGCGACAGCTGGATGCAAAACCCTCCATAAACAATGAAACATTAGGGAAGCTCGCCGGGCCCGCCAGGGTTTAGCTAACCAGCAGCAGTACTTTTAAGATTAATAAAAGATCGCGTGCGTGCACGCGGAGGCCGGCTGGCTCGCGGCGGCGCGCCGGGTTCCGCTAAAGGTTACATCCATACGTTATTTGCCTGGAACAGCGCGCGCCGAGGCCTGGTCCAGCCTTGAATAATGCATGGCGCTGGTGGCAGGTTTGATCGGAATTAGACCAAACACGGATATTTCTACAATAACGAAGAAGCCTATCTGTTACCTCAGCGGCTCATTAGCATATCATTTCCATCAGGTAATTGCCTTTGGAAAGCGCGGGATCGCCACCAGTAGTTCTCTTGCGAAGCTTTTTTTTTCTCTTGCTTTGGAGAATTCACTCATTTGCTTTTGAAACGCGTTATTGCGCAGCCAAATAAATAGGGCTATTTTTCTGACTCCGTGAGCCGTGATAAATGCATCTGATGGTTACCGGGCCCTGTCTCCCACTCGGAAAGGAGGGGGGGGGGGGGCTGTGCCCGGTGCAGAGCGGGCCCCGTGAAGGGACTGAGAAGAGACAGGGGACGGGGGAAGTGTAGAGGTGTGCACCCTCCCTGGTGAGAAGAGACAGGGGCAGGGGAGGTGTAGAGGTGTGCACCCTTCCTGCTGAGAAGAGACAGGTAAAGTGTCGAGGTGTGCACCCTCCCTGGTGAGAAGAGACAGGTAAAGTGTCGAGGTGTGCATCCTTCCTGCTGAGAAGAGATAGGGGCAGGAGAAGTGTAGAGTGTGCACCCTTCCTGCTGAGAAGAGACAGGTAAAGTGTAGAGGTGTGCACTCTTCCTGGTGAGAAAAGACAGGGGCAGGGGAAGTGTAGAGGTGTGCACCCTTCCTGCTAAGAGGAGATAGGGGAAGTGTAGAGGTGTGCACCCACCCTGGTGAGAAGAGACAGGTAAAGTGTCGAGGTGTGCACCCTCCCTGGTGAGAGTAGATAGGGGAAGTGTAGAGGTGTGCACCCACCCTGGTGAGAAGAGACAGGTCAAGTGTCGAGGTGTGCACCCTCCCTGGTGAGAGTAGATAGAAACATGTCCGCTAAACCAAGAAATACTCTTATCTGGCGATTTTAATATGTGGCTAATGTCAGATCTACAAAAAAACAAGGTCACTGAATCACACAACAGTATCTGGGAGATACCACCGCAGGTACGGCCAGGATGGCATAAGGACGACTCGAAGGGTCATTCCTTGCAAGGCAACCTAGAAAATCTGGGACTAAGAGCCCTCAATGGGCGCTATTCCTTAGACAAGCCTCCTTGCTTCTCTTTCTTATCGAAAAATGGTGCTTCACTAATTGATTACACCTTCGCTAGCCTTCCACTCTTTCATCTAATAACAGGCTATCATCTTGGGAGCAGAACAGAAAGCGACCATTGCCCCCAAGAAATAACACTGAGGACCAGTCTAATTCAACATGAAGAAGAAAGGGGATTGCCATATTAGAGCTATACAATCAGCCTAAAACGAATCAAATACTCTCTGAGCAATTTTCACCAAGTAGCAATAGAGGCCAAACAAATCATTGAGCGTTACAGTAAGTGCGCGAATGATAAAATAGTCAACTGGGCATCATTTGCAATCGAACTCATCGACAGATATGCAAAACCGGTAAAGTATGCAATCTTGACTGGGCAAAAGCCGAAGCCCCACTCAAATCTAGCGATACAATCTGCAACAAGATCTATGAATCGTGCATGGCGGGCATTAAAAATAGATCCAATGGACTCTACAAAACTAACAAAATTGAGAGAGGCCCGCAGCTACCTTAGAAAAGCTAAAAGAGAGCAACGTAGAACACAATGGAATTTGTTCTGGGCTAGACTTCAGCACGATATTAAATCAAATAATTCTGCCAGGTTTTGGCGAACAATCAACAGCACATCAGGGCAAGTACCAAAAGTAGCTTCTTCTTGCATATTGGAGTCGGAGTGGGTCGACTTCCTCAATCTTCACTTTAATGATTATAAAACAAAAATCTTTCATCAGAATTTCACCCTTGAAGACTATGAAGACCGGAACATAATCAATCCCTCTATGAAGATATCCCTCAACGATGGTCAAAAAATAGTATCACCAAATGAGTGCACTTCGATCGGGAGTAGCAAAGATCTTGTAAAAGTGCAGGAGCAAGATATTGGAAAATTGATTAAAAAGGGTCGGACGGACGGGGCTCCAGGTCCAGGTGGAGTCCCTCAAGCTTTGTTTAAGGAGGATGTACCCTTCTGGGCTGGGAAACTATGCACTTTATTCAATTCCATTCTGCAGAAAAACATCATACCG
This sequence comes from Lissotriton vulgaris, assembly GCF_964263255.1. Lineage (NCBI taxonomy): Eukaryota > Metazoa > Chordata > Amphibia > Caudata > Salamandridae > Lissotriton > Lissotriton vulgaris. The sequence goes on from NC_141697.1 coordinate 25,323,992, forward strand.
CCCTCCTGGCGTGGATCAGTCCTCGCACCAATCTTTAAAGGTGGGGCCAAAAATCCCCTGGGAACTACCGTCTCATTGCCCTAATCGACAATGAAGCAAAGTACTTTGCAGGAGCTTTGCTGAACTCACTTAGGGCATGGGCGGAGGACAACGCTATCATCCCTCCAAATCAAACTGGCTTTACAAGCAACACCGGAACCTCGGTCAACCTCATGACCCTCTCCTGCCTGATTGATCAGGCTGAATTCAGCTCCTGTCCACTCTATATGGGATTCATTGACTTCCAAGCGGCCTTCGACAACGTGAATAGAGCTGAGCTCTGGCAGAAGCTGTCTAGTCTTAACATTCCAATTGACCTCCTAAGAGCCATACAACTTCTACATCAGGACACATGGGTCAGGATCAAGATCGGGGACGGCTCACGTTTGTCACGCCCAATTCCAACGACAAAAGGCCTAAAACAGGGCTGCGTCATGGCCCCAACACTCTTTAACTTATTTCTATCCGACCTTCCTGATGCTCCTAACAAGGTCAATTCACATGCTCCCAAGGTAACTGGTCTCTTGCTGTCAAACATACTATACGCAGACAATGTTGTTCTTCTTAGTAAAACTAAGATTGGCATGCAAAGGCTTCTGGACGCCACCTCCGACTATTCTAATAAGAATAACCTACAGATCAATAATAAGAAGACAAAAATATTGGCGGTCCGTTCAGGTAAAGCTAAGAATCTGTCTTGGACCCTTAATAAGGAAAGCATTGTCGAATCTAAATGCCATAAGTACCTTGGAGTCATCTTTAACAACAACAACAGATATAAATCTCAGTTGGAAGAACAAAAAAGGAAGGGTGCAGCACTTGCCTTCGCCATTGGATTCGTCCACAAGAAACTACAAGGCCCAACTTTTGCACCTACTTTACAGGCCGCTCAGGCAAAAATCATTCCCACACTAACCTACGGTAGCGAAGTCCTAAAAGGACTGGACAGTGGCCAATTGGACAAAATAATTACAAAGATCTATAGAACAGTGTTCAAACTACCAATTCAAACATCTCCGGCACAAATCAGGTTGGAACTGGGAATCTGCCATCAACCATACGCCAGAGCCATGACCTTTCTTGTGTGCTGTCACAAACTGAGATCATCTAAGGAAGGCAGTCTAGCACACCACCTTTGGGCTAGTCTTGATACAAGCTCATGGCGTGTATGGAACGACTATTGGAAAAAAGGCCTAACAACCTTATGCTTAAATGAACTTTGGAGCATGCACGTAAGCCAAATGGAATTGAAACGGCTAGCAAAACTAAGCACAAAAAAATTGTCAATTGTGGAAGATAAGGCACGGCTGGCAAAAAGAAGTCATGGGTGTCTGACTCTGCATTCCTATGCCCTGTTGATTCCACAGCAGTATTTAACCGTATCTTTTACTGCACGAACTAAATCTAAATTCCTAAAATTGAGACTGGGAGTTATCAACCTGTTGGCCCATTTCCCAAAATGGAAAAGAGATCATAGACGAGAACTTTGTCGACTTTGTGGGAATCACAAAGAAGACATCACGCACATTTTATGTCTTTGTCCAAAACTGCTGAATGAAAGACGGTTCCTCTTGAAGCACCTTTGGAACACAAACAAGATTAGATCGTGCAGAGCAGCAGTTCTGGCCTGCTTTGACCCCAGGAACATCAAATTAAACTGTGCCTTGGTAAGGTTCATGGACCTCGAAGAAAAAAAACTCTGCGAGGGGCCAAATGCCAGTGATTCATCGATGGCTTAAAGTTCTGGCAGGCTCCATCGGCTGTCCCTATCCACCTTGGATCCCAATCAGTCGCCATTTTTTATATGTATTTTAAATGTATCTTTTACATATTTTAAAGATTCTGTATTTGCAATGATTTTTCTTTTAATCACGCAATAAAGCTCTTATATAGTAGAGTAGATAGGGGAAGTGTAGAGGTGTTTACCCACCCTGGTGAGAAGAGACAGGTAAAGTGTCGAGGTGTGCACCCTCCCTAGTGAAAAGAGACAGGTAAAGTGTCGAGGTGTGCACCCTCCCTGGTGAGAAGAGACAGGTAAAGTGTCGAGGTGTGCATCCTTCCTGCTGAGAAGAGACAGGGGCAGGAGAAGTGTAGAGGTGTGCACCCTTCCTGCTGAGAAGAGACAGGTAAAGTGTAGAGGTGTGCACTCTTCCTGGTGAGAAGAGACAGGGGCAGGGGAAGTGTAGAGGTGTGCACCCTTCCTGCTGAGAGGAGATAGGGGAAGTGTAGAGGTGTGCACCCTCCCTGGTGAGAAGAGACAGGTAAAGTGTAGAGGCGTGCACCCTTCCTGGTGAGAAGAGACAGGGGGCAGGGGAAGTGCAGAGGTGAGCACCCTCCCTGGTGAGAAGAGACAGGGGCAGGGGAAGTGTCGAGGTGTGCACCCTTCCTGGTGAGAAGAGACAGGGGCAGGAGAAGTGTAGCGGTGTACACCCTTCCCGGTGAGAAGAGACAGGTAAAGTGTAGAGGTGTGCACCCTCCCTGGTGAGAAGAGACAGGTAAAGTGTAGAGGTGTGCACCCTCCCTGGTGAGAAGAGACAGGCAACGTGTAGAGGTGTGCACCCTCCCTGGTGAGAAGAGACAGGGGCAGGAGAAGTGTAGAGGTGTGCACCCTCCCTGGTGAGAAGAGACAGGTAAAGTGTAGAGGTGTGCACTCTTCCTGGTGAGAAGAGACAGGTAAAGTGTACAAGTGTGCACCCTTCCTGCTGAGAGGAGACAGGGGAAGTGTAGAGGTGTGCACCCTCCCTGGTGAGAAGAGACAGGGACAGGTAAAGTGTAGAGGTGTGCACCCTTCCTGCTGAGAAGAGACAGGTAAAGTGTACAAGTGTGCACCCTTCCTGCTGAGAGGAGACAGGGGAAGTGTAGAGGTGTGCACCCTCCCTGGTGAGAAGAGACAGGTAAAGTGTACAAGTGTGCACCCTTCCTGCTGAGAGGAGACAGGGGAAGTGTAGAGGTGTGCACCCTCCCTGGTGAGAAGAGACAGGGACAGGTAAAGTGTAGAGGTGTGCACCCTTCCTGCTGAGAAGAGACAGGTAAAGTGTACAAGTGTGCACCCTTCCTGCAGAGAGGAGACAGGGGAAGTGTAGAGGTGTGCACCCTCCCTGGTGAGAAGAGACAGGTAAAGTGTACAAGTGTGCACCCTTCCTGCTGAGAGGAGACAGGGGAAGTGTAGAGGTGTGCACCCTTCCTACTGAGAAGAGATAGGGGCAGTAGAAGTGTCGAGGTGTGCACCCTTCCTACTGAGAAGAGACAGGTGCAGGAGAAGTGTAGAGGTGTGCACACTTCCTGCTGAGAAGAGACAGGGGCAGGAGAAGTAGGGAGGTGTGCATCCTCCCTGGTGAGAAGAGACAGGGGCAGGAGAAGTGTAGAGGTGTGCACCCTTCCTGCTGAGAAGAGACAGGAGCAGGAGAAGTGTAGAGGTGTGCACCCTTCCTGCTGAGAAGAGACAGGGGGCAAGAGAAGTGTAGAGGTGTGCACCCTTCCTGCTGAGAAGAGACAGGTAAAGTGTAGAGGTGTGCACCCTTCCTGCTGAGAGGAGATAGGGGAAGTGTAGAGGTGTGCACCCTCCCTGGTGAGAAGAGAGGGGGCAGGGGAAGTGTAGAGGTGTGCACCCTCCCTGGTGAGAAGAGACAGGGGCAGGAGACGTGTAGAGGTGAGCACTCTCATGGTGAGAAAAGACAGGGGCAGGGGAAGTGTAGAGGTGCACCCTTCCTGCTGAGAAGAGACAGGGGCAGGGGAAGTGTAGGGTTGCACCCATTACTGCTGATGGATGTTATCGCAGGTGGACATTATCGCTGACTGGCGTTATCGCTGATGGATGTTATTGCTGATGGATGTTATTGCTGATGGATGTTATTGCTGATGAATGTTATCGCTGATGGGCGTTATCTCTGATGGAGGTTATAGGTGGTAGGCGTTATCGCTGATGGAAGTTATCGCTGATGGATGTTATTGCTGATAAATGTTATTGCTGATGAATGTTATCGCTGATGGGCGTTATCTCTGATGGAGGTTATAGGTGGTAGGCGTTATCGCTGATGGAAGCTATCGCTGATGGATGTTATCGCTGATGGATGTTATCGCTGATGGATCTTATTGCTGATGGATGTTATTGCTGATGGATGTTATTGCTGATGGATCTTATTGCGGATGGATGTTATTGCTGATGGATCTTATCGCTGATGGGTGTTATTGCTGATGGATGTTATTGCTGATGGATGTTATTGCTGATGGATGTTATTGCTGATGGATCTTATAGCTGATGGATTTTATTGCTGATGGATCTTATTGCTGATGGATGTTATTGCTGATGGATGGTATTGCTGATGGGCGTTATCTTTGATGGAGGTTATAGGGGTGGACGTAATCGCTGATGGATGTTATCACTGATGATGTTATTGCTGATGGATGTTATCTCTGATGGATGTTATCGCAGGTGGACATTATCGCTGACGGGCGTTATCGCAGATGGATGTTATTGCTGATGGATGTTATCGCTGATGGCGTTTTTTCTGATGGATGTTACTGCTGCTGGGCATTATCTTTAATGGATGTTATCACTGATGGGCATTATCTCTGCTGGCCATTATCGCTGCTGAATATTATTATCGCTGATTGACGTTATCGCTGAGAGTGTTAATGATGATGGATATTATCTATCACTGATGAATGCTATGGCTGATTAATGAGATCACTGATGATGTTATGGGACACAGATATTATTTCTGATGATGTTATCGCTAATGGAAATTATTGCTGATGGACATTATCGCTGATGGATGTTATCGTTGATGGGTATTATCGCTGATGGATGTTATCATTGATGGATGTTATCGTTGATGGATATTTTCGCTGATAATTATTATCGCTGATGGATATTATCGCTGATGGATATTATCGCTGATGGATGTTATCGCTGATGGATAGTATCGCTGATGGATGTTATCGCTGATGGATAGTATCGCTGATGGATGTTATCGCTGATGGATATTATTGCTACTGGACTTTATCGCTGTTGGATATTATTGCTGCTGGATGTTATCGCTGATGGATGTTATCGCTGATGGATATGATTGCCGATGGATGTTATCGTTGATGGATATTATTGCTAATGGACTTTATCGCTGATGGATGTTATCGCTGATGGATATGATTGCTGATGGATGTTGTAGCTGATGGATATTATTGCTGATGGATGTTATCGCTGATGGATGTTATCGCTGATGGACGTTATCGCTAATGATGTTATCACTCATGGATATTATCGCTGATGGATATTATCGCTGATGGATGTTATAGCTGATGGATATTAATGCTGATGGATGTTATCGCTGATGGATATTATCGCTGATGGATGTTAAAGCTGATGGATATTATTGTAGATGGATATTATCGCTGATGAATGTTATCACTGATGGATATTATCGCTGATGGATGTTATCGCTGAGGGATAATATTGCTGATGGATGCTATTGCTGATGGACATTATCACAGTTGAATGTTATTGCTGCTGGCCTTTATCGCAGATGGACTTTATCGCTGATGGATGTTATGACGGATGGATATTATCTCTGATGGATGTTATTACTGATGGATATTACCGCTGATGGACATTATTGCTGATGGATGCTATTGCTGATGGAAGTTATAACAGTTGGATGGTATTGCTGCTGGGCTTTATCACTGATGGACTTTATCGGTGATGGACATTTATAATAACGGACATTATCGCTAATGATGTTATCACTCATGGATATTATCACTGATGGATCTTATTGCTGATGGATATTATCGCTGACTGACGTTATAGCTGAGAGTGTTATTGATGATGGATATTATCTGTCACTGATGAACGCTACGGCTGATGAATGAGATCACTATTGATGTTCTGGGACACAGATATTATTGCTGATGATGTTATCGCTGATAGAAATTATTGCTGATGGACAATATCGCTCATGGATGTTATCGTTGATGGATATTATCGCTGATGGATGTTATCATTGATGGATGTTATCATTGATGGATGTTATCGTTGATGGATATTATCGCTGATGGATGTTATTGTTGATGGATATTATCGCTGATGGATATTATCGCTGATGGATGTTATCGCTGATGGCTATTATTCCTGGTGGATGTTATTGCTGATGGATATTACTGCTGATGGATGTTACCGTTGATGGATATTATCGCTGATGGATATTATCGCTGATGGATGTTATCGCTGATGGGTGTTATCGCTGATGGATGTTATCGCTGATGGATATTATCGCTGATGGATGTTATCGCTGATGAAAATTATCTCTGATGAATATTATCGCTGATGGATGTTATCATTGATGGATATTTTCCCTGATGGATATTATCGCTGATGAATTTTATTACTGAAGATGTTGACATTGATGATGTTATCGCTGAAGGATGTTATCGCTAATGGACGTTATTGATGATGCTGTTATCGCTTATGGATGTTATTGCTGATGATGTTATCCTTGATGGATATTATCACTAACAGACGTTATCGCTGATGATGTTATCGCTAAAGGACTTCATCTCTGATGATGTTATCGATGATGAAATTTATCAATGATGAATTTAATCACTGATAATGTTAACATTAATGATGGTATTGCTGATGAATGTTATCGCTGATGGACGTTATCGCTGATGGATTTTATCGCTGATGGATGTTATCACTGATGGATGTTATTGCTGATGGATGTTATCGCCGATGATGTTATCGATGAGGAAATTTATCACTGACGAATTTATCATTGATGGATATTATCGCTGAAGGATATTATTGCTGATGGATATTATCGCTGATGGACGTTATCGCTGATGGATGTTATCACTGATGGATGTTATCGCTGATGGATATTATCGCTGATGGATGTTATCGCTGATGGATGTTATCGTTGATGGATGGTATCACTGATGGATGCTATCACTGATGGATGTTATCGCTGATGTATATTATCGCTGGTGGACATTGTCGCTCATGGAATTATATCGCTGATGGATATTATTACTGATGGATGTTATCGCTGATGTTATCGCTGATGGTGGTATCGCTGATGGACGTTATCACTGATAGATATTATCACTGATGATGTTAACATTGAGGATGTCATCACTGCTGGATGTTATCGCTGATGGATGTTATCGTTGATGTATGTTATCGCTGATGGATAATATCGCTGATGGATGTTAACATTATGATGTTATTGCTGATGGATGTAATTGCAAATGAATGTTATCACTGATGATGTTATCGCTGATGGAATTATCACTGATGGACCTTATCGCTGATGAATTTTATCACTGATGATGTTAACATTGGTGATGTTATTGCTGATGGATGTTATCGCTGATGGACGTTATCGCTGATGGATTTTATCGCTGATGGATGTTATCACTGATGGATGTTATTGTTGATGGATATTATCGCTGAAGGATATTATTGCTGATGGATATTATCGCTGATGGACGTTATCGCTGATGGATGTTATCGCTGATGGATGTTATCGCTGATGGATATTATTGCTGATGGATGTTATCGCTGATGGATGTTATCGTTGATGTATGTTATCACTGATGGATGCTATCACTGATGGATGTTATCGCTGATGTATATTATCGCTGGTGGACATTGTCGCTCATGGATGTTATCTCTGATGGATATTATTACTGATGGATGTTATCGCTGATGTTATCGCTGATGGTGGTATCGCTGATGGACGTTATCACTGATAGATATTATCACTGATGATGTTAACATTGAGGATGTCATCACTGTTGGATGTTATCGCTGATGGATGTTATCGTTGATGTATGTTATCGCTGATGGATAATATCACTGATGGATGTTAACATTATGATGTTATTGCTGATGGATGTAATTGCAAATGAACGTTATCACTGATGATGTTATCGCTGATGGAATTATCACTGATGGACCTTATCGCTGATGAATTTTATCACTGATGATGTTAACATTGGTGATGTTATTGCTGATGGATGTTATCGCTGATGGACGTTATCGCTGATGGATTTTATCGCTGATGGATGTTATCACTGATGGATGTTATTGTTGATGGATGTTATCGCCGATGATGTTATCGATGAGGAAATTTATCACTGATGAATTTATCATTGATGGATATTATCGCTGAAGGATATTATCGCTGACGGATATTATTGCTGATGGATATTATCGCTGATGGACGTTATCGCTGATGGATGTTATCGCTGATGGATATTATCGCTGATGGATGTTATCGCTGATGGATGTTATCGTTGATGGATGTTATCACTGATGGATGCTATCACTGATGGATGTTATCGCTGATGTATATTATCGCTGGTGGACATTGTCGCTCATGGATGTTATCGCTGATGGATATTATTACTGATGGATGTTATCGCTGATGTTATCGCTGATGGTGGTATCGCTGATGGACGTTATCACTGATAGATATTATCACTGATGATGTTAACATTGAGGATGTCATCACTGCTGGATGTTATCGCTGATGGATGTTATCGTTGATGTATGTTATCGCTGATGGATAATATCGCTGATGGATGTTATCACTGATGGATATTATCGCTGATGGATATTTTTGCTGATGGATGTTATCGCTAATGGATATTATCGCTGATGTATGTTATCACTGATGGACGTTATCGCTGATGGATGTTATCACTGATGATATTATCGCTAATGGACGTTATCGTTGATGGATATTATCGCTGATGGATGTTATCATTGATGGATGTTATAGTTGATGGATATTATCGCTGATGGATGTTAACATTGATGGATATTATCGCTGATGGATATTATCGCTGCTGGATGTTATCGCTGATGGATATTATTCCTGATGGATGTTATTGCTGATGGATGTTATTGCTGATGGATGTTACCGTTGAAGGATATTATCTCTGATGGATATTATCTCTGATGGAAGTTATCGCTATTGGTCGTTATCGCTGATGGATGTTATCGCTGACGGATATTATCACTGATGGATGTTATCGCTGATGGATATTATCGCTGATGGATGTTATTGCTGATGGATGTTATCGCTGATGGAGTTATCGTTGATGGATATTTTCCCTGATGGATATTATCGCTGATGAATTTTATTACTGATGATGTTGACAATGATGATGTTATCGCTTAAGGATGTTATCGCTGATGGATTTTATCGCTGATGGATATTATCGCTGATGGATGTTATCGTTGATGGATATTTTCCCTGATGGATATTATCGCTGATGAATTTTATTACTGATGATGCTGACATTGATGATGTTATCGCTGAAGGATGTTATTGCTAATGGACGTTATTGATGATGGTGTTATCGCTTATGGATGTTATTGCTGATGATGTTATCCTTGATGGATATTATCACTAACAGACGTTATCGCTGATGATGTTATCGCTAAAGGACTTCATCTCTGATGATGTTATCGATGATGAAATTTATCAATGATGAATTTAATCACTGATAATGTTAACATTAATGATGGTATTGCTGATGAATGTTATCGCAAATGTACGTTATCACTGAAGATGTTATCGCTGATGGAATTATCGCTGATGGACCTTATCGCTGATGAATTTTATCACCTTTGACGTTAACATTGATGATGTTATTGCTGATGGATGTTATTGCTGATGGATGTTATCGCTATTGGACGTTATCGCTGATGGATGTTATCGCTGATGGATGTTATCGCTGATGGATGTTATCGCTGATGGATGTTATTGCTGATGAATGTTATCGCTGATGGATGTTATCGCTGATGGATGTTATTGCTGATGGACATTATCGCTGATGGATGCTATTGCTGCTGGACGTTATCACAGTTGGATGTTATTACTGCTGGGCGTTATCCATGATGGACTTTATCGCTGATGGAGGTTATCGCTGATGGATATTATCACTGATGGATGTTATCGCTGATGGGTGTTATCGCTGATGGATGTTATCGCTGATGGATATTATCACTGATGGATATCATCGCTGATGGATATCATCGCTGATGGAAGTTATCGTTGATGGATATTATTGCTGATGGATGTTATTGCTGATGGATATTATCCCTGATGGATATTATCGCTGACAAATTTTATCACTGATCATGTTAACATTGATGATGGTTTTGCTGACGGATGTTATCGCTGATGGATGTTATCGCTAATGGACGTTATTGATGATGGTGTTATCGCTTATGGATGGTATTGCTGATGATGTTATCCTTGATGGATATTATCGCTAATGGACGTTATCGCTGATGATGTTACTGCTGATGGACTTAAATCACTGATGATGTTATCGATGATGAAATTTATCACTGATGAATTTAGTCACTGATGATGTTAACATTAATGATGTTATTGCTGATGGATGTAATTGCAAATGAACGTTATCACTGATGATGTTATCGCTGATGGAATTATCACTGATGGACCTTATCACTGATGAATTTTATCACTGATGATGTTAACATTGGTGATGTTATTGCTGATGGATGTTATCGCTGATGGACGTTATCGCTGATGGATTTTATCGCTGATGGATGTTATCACTGATGGATGTTATCGCTGATGGATATTATCGCTGATGGATGTTATCGCTGATGGATGCTATCCCTGATGGATGTTATCGCTGATGTATATTATCGCTGGTGGACATTGTCGCTCATGGATGTTATCGCTGATGGATATTATTACTGATGGACGTTATCGCTGATGTTATCGCTGATGGTGGTATCGCTGATGGACGTTATCACTGATAGATATTATCACTGATGATGTTAACATTGAGGATGTCATCACTGCTGGATGTTATCGCTGATGGATGTTATCGTTGATGTATGTTATCGCTGATGGATATTATCGCTGATGGATGTTATCACTGATGGATATTATCGCTGATGGATATTTTTGCTGATGGATGTTATCGCTAATGGATATTATCGCTGATGTATGTTATCACTGATGGACGTTATCGCTGATGGATGTTATCACTGATGATATTATCGCTAATGGACGTTATTGTTGATGGTATCGCTGATGGATGTTATCATTGATGGATGTTATAGTTGATGGATATTATCGCTGATGGATGTTATCATTGATGGATATTATCGCTGATGGATATCATCGCTGCTGGATGTTATCGCTGATGGATGTTATCGCTGATGGATATTATTCCTGATGGATGTTATTGCTGATGGATGTTATTGCTGATGGATGTTATTGCTGATGGATGTTACCGTTGAAGGATATTATCGCTGATGTATATTATCGATGATGGATGTTATCGCTATTGGTCGTTATCGCTGATGGATGTTATCGCTGACGGATATTATCACTGATGAATGTTATCGCTGATGGATATTATCGCTGATGGATGTTATTGCTGATGGATGTTATCGCTGATGGAGTTATCGTTGATGGATATTTTCCCTGATGGATATTATCGCTGATGAATTTTATTACTGATGATGTTGACAATGATGATGTTATCGCTTAAGGATGTTATCGCTGATGGATTTTATCGCTGATGGATATTATCGCTGATGGATGTTATCGTTGATGGATATTTTCCCTGATGGATATTATCGCTGATAAATTTTATTACTGATGATGCTGACATTGATGATGTTATCGCTGAAGGATGTTATTGCTAATGGACGTTATTGATCATGGTGTTATCGCTTATGGATGTTATTGCTGATGATGTTATCCTTGATGGATATTATCGCTAACGGACGTTGTCGCTGATGATGTTATCGCTAAAGGACTTCATCACTGATGATGTTATCGATGATGAAATTTATCAATGATGATTTTTATTACTGATAATGTTAACATTAATGATGTTATTGCTGATGGATGTTATTGCAAATGTACGTTATCACTGAAGATGTTTTCGCTGATGGAATTATCGCTGATGGACCTTATCGCTGATGAATTTTATCACCTTTGACGTAAACATTGATGATGTTATTGCTGATGGATGTTATTGCTGATGGATATTATCCCTGATGGATATTATCGCTGACAAATTTTATCACTGATCATGTTAACATTGATGATGGTATTGCTGATGATGTTATCCTTGATGGATGTTATCGCTAATGGACGTTATCGCTGATGATGTTATCGCTGATGGACTTTATCACTGATGATGTTATCGATGACGAAATTTATCACTGATGGACCTTATCGCTGATGAATTTTATCACTGATGATGTTAATATTGGTGATGTTATTGCTGATGGATGTTATCGCTGATGGACGTTATCGCTGATGGATTTTATCGCTGATGGATGTTATCACTGATGGATGTTATTGCTGATGGATGTTATCGCCGATGATGTTATCGATGAGGAAATTTATCACTGACGAATTTATCATTGATGGATATTATCGCTGAAGGATATTATTGCTGATGGATATTATCGCTGATGGACGTTATCGCTGATGGATGTTATCACTGATGGATGTTATCGCTGATGGATATTATCGCTGATGGATGTTATCGCTGATGGATGTTATCGTTGATGGATGGTATCACTGATGGATGCTATCACTGATGGATGTTATCGCTGATGTATATTATCGCTGGTGGACATTGTCGCTCATGGAATTATATCGCTGATGGATATTATTACTGATGGATGTTATCGCTGATGTTATCGCTGATGGTGGTATCGCTGATGGACGTTATCACTGATAGATATTATCACTGATGATGTTAACATTGAGGATGTCATCACTGCTGGATGTTATCGCTGATGGATGTTATCGTTGATGTATGTTATCGCTGATGGATAATATCGCTGATGGATGTTAACATTATGATGTTATTGCTGATGGATGTAATTGCAAATGAATGTTATCACTGATGATGTTATCGCTGATGGAATTATCACTGATGGACCTTATCGCTGATGAATTTTATCACTGATGATGTTAACATTGGTGATGTTATTGCTGATGGATGTTATCGCTGATGGACGTTATCGCTGATGGATTTTATCGCTGATGGATGTTATCACTGATGGATGTTATTGTTGATGGATATTATCGCTGAAGGATATTATTGCTGATGGATATTATCGCTGATGGACGTTATCGCTGATGGATGTTATCGCTGATGGATGTTATCGCTGATGGATATTATTGCTGATGGATGTTATCGCTGATGGATGTTATCGTTGATGTATGTTATCACTGATGGATGCTATCACTGATGGATGTTATCGCTGATGTATATTATCGCTGGTGGACATTGTCGCTCATGGATGTTATCTCTGATGGATATTATTACTGATGGATGTTATCGCTGATGTTATCGCTGATGGTGGTATCGCTGATGGACGTTATCACTGATAGATATTATCACTGATGATGTTAACATTGAGGATGTCATCACTGTTGGATGTTATCGCTGATGGATGTTATCGTTGATGTATGTTATCGCTGATGGATAATATCACTGATGGATGTTAACATTATGATGTTATTGCTGATGGATGTAATTGCAAATGAACGTTATCACTGATGATGTTATCGCTGATGGAATTATCACTGATGGACCTTATCGCTGATGAATTTTATCACTGATGATGTTAACATTGGTGATGTTATTGCTGATGGATGTTATCGCTGATGGACGTTATCGCTGATGGATTTTTTATCGCTGATGGATGTTATCACTGATGGATGTTATTGTTGATGGATGTTATCGCCGATGATGTTATCGATGAGGAAATTTATCACTGATGAATTTATCATTGATGGATATTATCGCTGAAGGATATTATCGCTGACGGATATTATTGCTGATGGATATTATCGCTGATGGACGTTATCGCTGATGGATGTTATCGCTGATGGATATTATCGCTGATGGATGTTATCGCTGATGGATGTTATCGTTGATGGATGTTATCACTGATGGATGCTATCACTGATGGATGTTATCGCTGATGTATATTATCGCTGGTGGACATTGTCGCTCATGGATGTTATCGCTGATGGATATTATTACTGATGGATGTTATCGCTGATGTTATCGCTGATGGTGGTATCGCTGATGGACGTTATCACTGATAGATATTATCACTGATGATGTTAACATTGAGGATGTCATCACTGCTGGATGTTATCGCTGATGGATGTTATCGTTGATGTATGTTATCGCTGATGGATAATATCGCTGATGGATGTTATCACTGATGGATATTATCGCTGATGGATATTTTTGCTGATGGATGTTATCGCTAATGGATATTATCGCTGATGTATGTTATCACTGATGGACGTTATCGCTGATGGATGTTATCACTGATGATATTATCGCTAATGGACGTTATCGTTGATGGATATTATCGCTGATGGATGTTATCATTGATGGATGTTATAGTTGATGGATATTATCGCTGATGGATGTTAACATTGATGGATATTATCGCTGATGGATATTATCGCTGCTGGATGTTATCGCTGATGGATATTATTCCTGATGGATGTTATTGCTGATGGATGTTATTGCTGATGGATGTTACCGTTGAAGGATATTATCTCTGATGGATATTATCTCTGATGGAAGTTATCGCTATTGGTCGTTATCGCTGATGGATGTTATCGCTGACGGATATTATCACTGATGGATGTTATCGCTGATGGATATTATCGCTGATGGATGTTATTGCTGATGGATGTTATCGCTGATGGAGTTATCGTTGATGGATATTTTCCCTGATGGATATTATCGCTGATGAATTTTATTACTGATGATGTTGACAATGATGATGTTATCGCTTAAGGATGTTATCGCTGATGGATTTTATCGCTGATGGATATTATCGCTGATGGATGTTATCGTTGATGGATATTTTCCCTGATGGATATTATCGCTGATGAATTTTATTACTGATGATGCTGACATTGATGATGTTATCGCTGAAGGATGTTATTGCTAATGGACGTTATTGATGATGGTGTTATCGCTTATGGATGTTATTGCTGATGATGTTATCCTTGATGGATATTATCGCTAACGGACGTTGTCGCTGATGATGTTATCGCTAAAGGACTTCATCACTGATGATGTTATCGATGATGAAATTTATCAATGATGATTTTTATCACTGATAATGTTAACATTAATGATGTTATTGCTGATGGATGTTATTGCAAATGTACGTTATCACTGAAGATGTTTTTGCTGATGGAATTATCGCTGATGGACCTTATCGCTGATGAATTTTATCACCTTTGACGTAAACATTGAAGATGTTATTGCTGATGGATGTTATTGCTGATGGATATTATCGCTCATGGATGTTATCGCTGATGTATATTATCGCTGATAGACGTTATCGCTGATGGATGTTATCGCTGATGAATATTATCACTGATGGATATTATCGCTGATGGATGCTATTGCTGCTGGACGTTATCACAGTTGGATGTTATTACTGCTGGGCGTTATCGATGATGGATATTATCGCTGATGAATTTTATTACTGATGATGTTGACAATGATGATGTTATCGCTTAAGGATGTTATCGCTGATGGATTTTATCGCTGATGGATATTATCGCTGATGGATGTTATCGTTGATGGATATTTTCCCTGATGGATATTATCGCTGATGAATTTTATTACTGATGATGCTGACATTGATGATGTTATCGCTGAAGGATGTTATCGCTATTGGACGTTATTGATGATGGTGTTATCGCTTATGGATGGTATTGCTGATGATGTTATCCTTAATGGATATTATCGCTAATGGACGTCATCGCTGATGATGTTATCGCTGATGGACTTTATCACTGATGATGTTATCGATGATGAAATTTATCACCGATGATTTTTTTCACTGATGATGTTAACATTAATGATGTTATTGCTGATGGATGTAATTGCAAATGAACGTTATCACTGATGATGTTATCGCTGATGGAATTATCACTGATGGACCTTATCGCTGATGAATTTTATCACTGATGATGTTAACATTGGTGATGTTATTGCTGATGGATGTTATCGCTGATGGACGTTATCGCTGATGGATTTTATCGCTGATGGATGTTATCATTGATGGATGTTATTGCTGATGGATGTTATCGCCGATGATATTATCGATGAGGAAATTTATCACTGATGAATTTATCGTTGATGGATATTATCGCTGAAGGATATTGTTGCTGATTGATATTATCGCTGATGGACGTTATCGCTGATGGATGTTATCGCTGATGGATGTTATCGCTGATGGATATTATCGCTTATGGATGTTATCGCTGATGGATGTTATCGTTGATGGATGTTATCACTGATGGATGCTATCACTGATGGATGTTATCACTGATGAATTTATCATTGATGGATATTATCGCTGAAGGATGTTATCGCTGATGGATATTATTCCTGATGGATGTTATTGCTGATGGATGTTATTGCTGATGGATGTTACCGTTGAAGGATATTATCGCTGGTGGATATTATCGATGATGGAAGTTATCGCTATTGGTCGTTATCGCTGATGGATGTTATCGCTGACGGATATTATCACTGATGGATGTTATCGCTGATGGATATTATCGCTGATGGATGTTATTGCTGATGGATGTTATCGCTGATGGAGTTATCGTTGATGGATATTTTCCCTGATGGATATTATCGCTGATGAATTTTATTACTGATGATGTTGACAATGATGATGTTATCGCTTAAGGATGTTATCGCTGATGGATTTTATCGCTGATGGATATTATCGCTGATGGATGTTATCGTTGATGGATATTTTCCCTGATGGATATTATCGCTGATGAATTTTATTACTGATGATGCTGACATTGATGATGTTATCGCTGAAGGATGTTATTGCTAATGGACGTTATTGATGATGGTGTTATCGCTTATGGATGTTATTGCTGATGATGTTATCCTTGATGGATATTATCGCTAACGGACGTTGTCGCTGATGATGTTATCGCTAAAGGACTTCATCACTGATGATGTTATCGATGATGAAATTTATCAATGATGATTTTTATCACTGATAATGTTAACATTAATGATGTTATTGCTGATGGATGTTATTGCAAATGTACGTTATCACTGAAGATGTTTTCGCTGATGGAATTATCGCTGATGGACCTTATCGCTGATGAATTTTATCACCTTTGACGTAAACATTGATGATGTTATTGCTGATGGATGTTATTGCTGATGGATATTATCGCTCATGGATGTTATCGCTGATGTATATTATCGCTGATAGACGTTATCGCTGATGGATGTTATCGCTGATGAATATTATCACTGATGGATATTATCGCTGATGGATGCTATTGCTGCTGGACGTTATCACAGTTGGATGTTATTACTGCTGGGCGTTATCGATGATGGATATTATCGCTGATGAATTTTATTACTGATGATGTTGACAATGATGATGTTATCGCTTAAGGATGTTATCGCTGATGGATTTTATCGCTGATGGATATTATCGCTGATGGATGTTATCGTTGATGGATATTTTCCCTGATGGATATTATCGCTGATGAATTTTATTACTGATGATGCTGACATTCATGATGTTATCGCTGAAGGATGTTATCGCTAATGGACGTTATTGATGATGGTGTTATCGCTTATGGATGGTATTGCTGATGATGTTATCCTTAATGGATATTATCGCTAATGGACGTTATCGCTGATGATGTTATCGCTGATGGACTTTATCACTGATGATGTTATCGATGATGAAATTTATCACCGATGATTTTTTTCACTGATGATGTTAACATTAATGATGTTATTGCTGATGGATGTAATTGCAAATGAACGTTATCACTGATGATGTTATCGCTGATGGAATTATCACTGATGGACCTTATCGCTGATGAATTTTATCACTGATGATGTTAACATTGGTGATGTTATTGCTGATGGATGTAATCGCTGATGGACGTTATCGCTGATGGATTTTATCGCTGATGGATGTTATCACTGATGGATGTTATTGCTGATGGATGTTATCGCCGATGATATTATCGATGAGGAAATTTATCACTGATGAATTTATCGTTGATGGATATTATCGCTGAAGGATATTGTTGCTGATGGATATTATCGCTGATGGACGTTATCGCTGATGGATGTTATCGCTGATGGATGTTATCGCTGATGGATATTATCGCTTATGGATGTTATCGCTGATGGATGTTATCATTGATGGATGTTATCACTGATGGATGCTATCACTGATGGATGTTATCACTGATGAATTTATCATTGATGGATATTATCGCTGAAGGATGTTATCGCTGATGGATATTATTCCTGATGGATGTTATTGCTGATGGATGTTATTGCTGATGGATGTTACCATTGAAGGATATTATCGCTGATGGATATTATCGATGATGGAAGTTATCGCTATTGGTCGTTATCGCTGATGGATGTTATCGCTGACGGATATTATCACTGATGGATGTTATCGCTGATGGATATTATCGCTGATGGATGTTATTGCTGATGGATGTTATCGCTGATGGAGTTATCGTTGATGGATATTTTCCCTGATGGATATTATCGCTGATGAATTTTATTACTGATGATGTTGACAATGATGATGTTATCGCTTAAGGATGTTATCGCTGATGGATTTTATCGCTGATGGATATTATCGCTGATGGATGTTATCGTTGATGGATATTTTCCCTGATGGATATTATCGCTGATGAATTTTATTACTGATGATGCTGACATTGATGATGTTATCGCTGAAGGATGTTATTGCTAATGGACGTTATTGATGATGGTGTTATCGCTTATGGATGTTATTGCTGATTATGTTATCCTTGATGGATATTATCGCTAACGGACGTTGTCGCTGATGATGTTATCGCTAAAGGACTTCATCACTGATGATGTTATCGATGATGAAATTTATCAATGATGATTTTTATCACTGATAATGTTAACATTAATGATGTTATTGCTGATGGATGTTATTGCAAATGTACGTTATCACTGAAGATGTTTTCGCTGATGGAATTATCGCTGATGGACCTTATCGCTGATGAATTTTATCACCTTTGACGTAAACATTGATGATGTTATTGCTGATGGATGTTATTGCTGATGGATATTATCGCTCATGGATGTTATCGCTGATGTATATTATCGCTGATAGACGTTATCGCTGATGGATGTTATCGCTGATGAATATTATCACTGATGGATATTATCGCTGATGGATGCTATTGCTGCTGGACGTTATCACAGTTGGATGTTATTACTGCTGGGCGTTATCGATGATGGATATTATCGCTGATGAATTTTATTACTGATGATGTTGACAATGATGATGTTATCGCTTAAGGATGTTATCGCTGATGGATTTTATCGCTGATGGATATTATCGCTGATGGATGTTATCGTTGATGGATATTTTCCCTGATGGATATTATCGCTGATGAATTTTATTACTGATGATGCTGACATTGATGATGTTATCGCTGAAGGATGTTATCGCTAATGGACGTTATTGATGATCGTGTTATCGCTCATGGATGGTATTGCTGATGATGTTATCCTTAATGGATATTATCGCTAATGGACGTTATCGCTGATGATGTTATCGCTGATGGACTTTATCACTGATGATGTTATCGATGATGAAATTTATCACCGATGATTTTTTTCACTGATGATGTTAACTTTAATGATGTTATTGCTGATGGATGTAATTGCAAATGAACGTTATCACTGATGATGTTATCGCTGATGGAATTATCACTGATGGACCTTATCGCTGATGAATTTTATCACTGATGATGTTAACATTGGTGATGTTATTGCTGATGGATGTTATCGCTGATGGACGTTATCGCTGATGGATTTTATCGCTGATGGATGTTATCACTGATGGATGTTCTTGCTGATGGATGTTATCGCCGATGATATTATCGATGAGGAAATTTATCACTGATGAATTTATCGTTGATGGATATTATCGCTGAAGGATATTGTTGCTGATGGATATTATCGCTGATGGACGTTATCGCTGATGGATGTTATCGCTGATGGATGTTATCGCTGATGGATATTATCGCTTATGGATGTTATCGCTGATGGATGTTATCGTTGATGGATGTTATCACTGATGGATGCTATCACTGATGGATGTTATCGCTGATGTATATTATCGCTGGTGGACATTGTCGCTCATGGATGTTATCGCTGATGGATATTATTACTGATGGACGTTATCGCTGATGTTATCGCTGATGGTGGTATCGCTGATGGACGTTATCACTGATAGATATTATCACTGATGATGTTAACATTGAGGATGTCATCACTTCTGGATGTTATCGCTGATGGATGTTATCGTTGATGTATGTTATCGCTGATGGATATTATCGCTGATGGATGTTATCACTGATGGATATTATCGCTGATGGATGTTATCGCTGATGAATATTATCACTGATGGATATTATCGCTGATGGATGTTATCGTTGATGGATATTTTCCCTGATGGATATTATCGCTGATGAATTTTATTACTGATGATGTTGACATTGATGATGTTCTCGCTGAAGGATGTTCTCGCTAATGGACGTTATTGATGATGGTGTTATCGCTTGTGGATGTTATTTCTGATGATGTTATCCTTGATGGATATTATCGCTAGCGGACATTATCGCTGATGATGTTATCGCTAAAGGACTTTATCACTGATGATGTTATCGATGATGAAATTTATCAATGATGATTTTTATCACAGATAATGTTAACATTAATGATGTTATTGCTGATGGATGTTATCGCAAATGTACGTTATCACTGAAGATGTTATCCCTGATGGAATTATCGCTGATGGACCTTATCGCTGATACATTTTATCACTGATGATGTTAACATTGGTGATGTTATTGCTGATGGATGTTATCGCTGATGGACGTTATCGCTGATGGATTTTATCGCTGATGGATGTTATCGCCGATGATATTATCGATGAGGAAATTTATCACTGATGAATTTATCGTTGATGGATATTATCGCTGAAGGATATTGTTGCTGATGGATATTATCGCTGATGGACGTTATCGCTGATGGATGTTATCGCTGATGGATGTTATCGCTGATGGATGTTATCGCTGATGGATATTATCGCTTATGGATGTTATCGCTGATGGATGTTATCGTTGATGGATGTTATCACTGATGGATGCTATCACTGATGGATGTTATCACTGATGAATTTATCATTGATGGATATTATCGCTGAAGGATGTTATCGCTGATGGATATTATTCCTGATGGATGTTATTGCTGATGGATGTTATTGCTGATGGATGTTACCGTTGAAGGATATTATCGCTGATGGATATTATCGATTATGGAAGTTATCG
Organism: Lissotriton vulgaris; assembly: GCF_964263255.1. Classification (NCBI taxonomy): domain Eukaryota; kingdom Metazoa; phylum Chordata; class Amphibia; order Caudata; family Salamandridae; genus Lissotriton; species Lissotriton vulgaris. The sequence goes on from NC_141697.1 coordinate 25,345,501, forward strand.
CTATTGGTCGTTATCGCTGATGGATGTTATCGCTGACGGATATTATCACTGATGGATGTTATCGCTGATGGATATTATCGCTGATGGATGTTATTGCTGATGGATGTTATCGCTGATGGAGTTATCGTTGATGGATATTTTCCCTGATGGATATTATCGCTGATGAATTTTATTACTGATGATGTTGACAATGATGATGTTATCGCTTAAGGATGTTATCGCTGATGGATTTTATCGCTGATGGATATTATCGCTGATGGATGTTATCGTTGATGGATATTTTCCCTGATGGATATTATCGCTGATGAATTTTATTACTGATGATGCTGACATTGATGATGTTATCGCTGAACGATGTTATTGCTAATGGACGTTATTGATGATGGTGTTATCGCTTATGGATGTTATTGCTGATTATGTTATCCTTGATGGATATTATCGCTAACGGACGTTGTCGCTGATGATGTTATCGCTAAAGGACTTCATCACTGATGATGTTATCGATGATGAAATTTATCAATGATGATTTTTATCACTGATAATGTTAACATTAATGATGTTATTGCTGATGGATGTTATTGCAAATGTACGTTATCACTGAAGATGTTTTCGCTGATGGAATTATCGCTGATGGACCTTATCGCTGATGAATTTTATCACCTTTGACGTAAACATTGATGATGTTATTGCTGATGGATGTTATTGCTGATGGATATTATCGCTCATGGATGTTATCGCTGATGTATATTATCGCTGATAGACGTTATCGCTGATGGATGTTATCGCTGATGAATATTATCACTGATGGATATTATCGCTGATGGATGCTATTGCTGCTGGACGTTATCACAGTTGGATGTTATTACTGCTGGGCGTTATCGATGATGGATATTATCGCTGATGAATTTTATTACTGATGATGTTGACAATGATGATGTTATCGCTTAAGGATGTTATCGCTGATGGATTTTATCGCTGATGGATATTATCGCTGATGGATGTTATCGTTGATGGATATTTTCCCTGATGGATATTATCGCTGATGAATTTTATTACTGATGATGCTGACATTCATGATGTTATCGCTGAAGGATGTTATCGCTAATGGACGTTATTGATGATCGTGTTATCGCTTATGGATGGTATTGCTGATGATGTTATCCTTAATGGATATTATCGCTAATGGACGTTATCGCTGATGATGTTATCGCTGATGGACTTCATCACTGATGATGTTATCGATGATGAAATTTATCACCGTTGATTTTTTTCACTGATGATGTTAACTTTAATGATGTTATTGCTGATGGATGTAATTGCAAATGAACGTTATCACTGATGATGTTATCGCTGATGGAATTATCACTGATGGACCTTATCGCTGATGAATTTTATCACTGATGATGTTAACATTGGTGATGTTATTGCTGATGGATGTTATCGCTGATGGACGTTATCGCTGATGGATTTTATCGCTGATGGATGTTATCACTGATGGATGTTCTTGCTGATGGATGTTATCGCCGATGATATTATCGATGAGGAAATTTATCACTGATGAATTTATCGTTGATGGATATTATCGCTGAAGGATATTGTTGCTGATGGATATTATCGCTGATGGACGTTATCGCTGATGGATGTTATCGCTGATGGATGTTATCGCTGATGGATATTATCGCTTATGGATGTTATCGCTGATGGATGTTATCGTTGATGGATGTTATCACTGATGGATGCTATCACTGATGGATGTTATCGCTGATGTATATTATCGCTGGTGGACATTGTCGCTCATGGATGTTATCGCTGATGGATATTATTACTGATGGACGTTATCGCTGATGTTATCGCTGATGGTGGTATCGCTGATGGACGTTATCACTGATAGATATTATCACTGATGATGTTAACATTGAGGATGTCATCACTTCTGGATGTTATCGCTGATGGATGTTATCGTTGATGTATGTTATCGCTGATGGATATTATCGCTGATGGATGTTATCACTGATGGATATTATCGCTGATGGATGTTATCGCTGATGAATATTATCACTGATGGATATTATCGCTGATGGATGTTATCGTTGATGGATATTTTCCCTGATGGATATTATCGCTGATGAATTTTATTACTGATGATGTTGACATTGATGATGTTCTCGCTGAAGGATGTTCTCGCTAATGGACGTTATTGATGATGGTGTTATCGCTTGTGGATGTTATTTCTGATGATGTTATCCTTGATGGATATTATCGCTAGCGGACATTATCGCTGATGATGTTATCGCTAAAGGACTTTATCACTGATGATGTTATCGATGATGAAATTTATCAATGATGATTTTTATCACAGATAATGTTAACATTAATGATGTTATTGCTGATGGATGTTATCGCAAATGTACGTTATCACTGAAGATGTTATCCCTGATGGAATTATCGCTGATGGACCTTATCGCTGATACATTTTATCACTGATGATGTTAACATTGGTGATGTTATTGCTGATGGATGTTATCGCTGATGGACGTTATCGCTGATGGATTTTATCGCTGATGGATGTTATCACTGATGGATATTATCGCTGATGAATTTTATTACTGATGATGTTGACATTGATGATGTTATCGCTGAAGGATGTTATCGCTAATGGACGTTATTGATGATGGTGTTATCGCTTATGGATGTTATTGCTGATGATGTTATCCTTAATGGATATTATCGCTAACGGACGTTGTCGCTGATGATGTTATCGCCAAAGGACTTCATCACTGATGATGTTATCGATGATGAAATTTATCAATGATGATTTTTATCACTGATAATGTTAACATTGATGGGTGTTATCGCTGATGGACATTATCGCTGATGGATTCTTTTGCTGCTGGACGTTATCACAGTTGGATGTTATTACTGCAGGGCGTTATCGATGATGGACTTTATCGCTGATGGAGGTTATCGCTGATGGATATTATTACTGATGGATGTTATCGCTGATGGATATTATCGCTGATGGATATCATCGCTGATGGATGTTATCGTTGATGGATATTATTGCTGATGGATGTTATTGCTGATGGATATTATCCCTAATGGATATTATCGCTGACAAATGTTATCACTGATCATGTTAACATTGATGATGGTTTTGCTGTTGGATGTTATCGCTGATGGATGTTATCGCTAATGGACGTTATTGATGATGGTGTTATCGCTTATGGATGGTATTGCTGATGATGTTATCCTTGATAGATATTATCCCTAATGGGCGTTATCGCTTATGATGTTATCGCTGATGGACTTTATCACTGATGATGTTATCGATGATGAAATTCATCACTGATGAACTTTTTTCACTGATGATGTTGACATTAATGATGTTATTGCTGATGGATGTAATTGCAAATGAACGTTATCGCTGATAATGTTATCGCTAATGGACTTTATCACTGATGATGTTATCGATGATGAAATTTATCACTGATGAATTTTTTCACTGATGATGTTAACATTAATGATTTTATTGCTGATGGATGTAATTGCAAATGAGCGTTATCACTGATGATGTTATCGCTGATGGAATTATCACTGATGGATCTTATCGCTGATGAATTTTATCACTGATGATGTTAACATTGGTGATGTTATTGCTGATGGACGTTATCGCTGATGGATTTTATCGCTGATGGATGTTATCACTGATGGTTGTTATTGATGATGGATGTTATCGCTGATGGATGTTATCGCTGATGGATTTTATCGCTGATGGATGTTATCACTGATGGTTGTTATTGATGATGGATGTTATCGCTGATGGATGTTATCGATGATGACATTTATCACTGATGAATTTATTGTTGATGGATATTATCGCTGAAGGATATTATCGCTGATGGATATTATCGCTGATGGACGTTATCGCTGAAGGATGTTATCGCTGATGGATATTTTCGCTGATGGATGTTATCGCTGATGGATGTTATCCCTGATGGATATTATCGCTGATGGATGTTATCGCTGATGGATGTTATCGTTGATGGATGTTATCACTGATGGATGTTATCGCTGATGTATATTATCGCTGGTGGACATTGTCGCTCATGGATGTTATTGCAGATGGATATTATTACTGATGGATGTTATCGCTGATGGACGTTATCACTGATAGATATTATCACTGATGATGTTAACATTGAGGATGTCATCACTGCTGGATGTTATCGCTGATGGATGTTATCGTTGATGGATGTTATAGCTGACGGATATTATCGCTGATGGATGTTATCGCTGATGAATGTTATCGCTGATGGACGTTATCACTGATGGACGTTATCACTGATGAATGTTATCACTGATGATATTATCGCTAATCGACGTTATCACTGATGATGTTATCGCTGATGGACCTTATCGCTGATGAATTTCATCACTGATGATGTTAACATTGATGATGTTATTGCTGATGATGTTATCCCTAATGGACGTTATCGCTGATGATGTTATCCCTGATGGATAACATTGCTGATGATCCTTATCGGTGATGAATTTTATCACTGATGATGTTATCCCTAATGGACGTTATTGCTGATGATTTTATCACTGATGAATCTTATCGCTGATGATGTTAACATTAATGATGTTATTGCTGATGGATGTAATTGCAAATGAACGTTATCACTGATGATGTTATCGCTGATGGAATTATCACTGATGGACCTTATCGCTGATGAATTTTATCACTGATGATGTTAACATTGGTGATGTTATTGCTGATGGATGTAATCGCTGATGGACGTTATCGCTGATGGATTTTATCGCTGATGGATGTTATCACTGATGGATGTTATTGCTGATGGATGTTATCGCCGATGATATTATCGATGAGGAAATTTATCACTGATGAATTTATCGTTGATGGATATTATCGCTGAAGGATATTGTTGCTGATGGATATTATCGCTGATGGACGTTATCGCTGATGGATGTTATCGCTGATGGATGTTATCGCTGATGGATATTATCGCTTATGGATGTTATCGCTGATGGATGTTATCGTTGATGGATGTTATCACTGATGGATGCTATCACTGATGGATGTTATCACTGATGAATTTATCATTGATGGATATTATCGCTGAAGGATGTTATCGCTGATGGATATTATTCCTGATGGATGTTATTGCTGATGGATGTTATTGCTGATGGATGTTACCATTGAAGGATATTATCGCTGATGGATATTATCGATGATGGAAGTTATGGCTATTGGTCGTTATCGCTGATGGATGTTATCGCTGACGGATATTATCACTGATGGATGTTATCGCTGATGGATATTATCGCTGATGGATGTTATTGCTGATGGATGTTATCGCTGATGGAGTTATCGTTGATGGATATTTTCCCTGATGGATATTATCGCTGATGAATTTTATTACTGATGATGTTGACAATGATGATGTTATCGCTTAAGGATGTTATCGCTGATGGATTTTATCGCTGATGGATATTATCGCTGATGGATGTTATCGTTGATGGATATTTTCCCTGATGGATATTATCGCTGATGAATTTTATTACTGATGATGCTGACATTGATGATGTTATCGCTGAAGGATGTTATTGCTAATGGACGTTATTGATGATGGTGTTATCGCTTATGGATGTTATTGCTGATTATGTTATCCTTGATGGATATTATCGCTAACGGACGTTGTCGCTGATGATGTTATCGCTAAAGGACTTCATCACTGATGATGTTATCGATGATGAAATTTATCAATGATGATTTTTATCACTGATAATGTTAACATTAATGATGTTATTGCTGATGGATGTTATTGCAAATGTAAGTTATCACTAATGATGTTTTCGCTGATGGAATTATCGCTGATGGACCTTATCGCTGATGAATTTTATCACCTTTGACGTAAACATTGATGATGTTATTGCTGATGGATGTTATTGCTGATGGATATTATCGCTCATGGATGTTATCGCTGATGTATATTATCGCTGATAGACGTTATCGCTGATGGATGTTATCGCTGATGAATATTATCACTGATGGATATTATCGCTGATGGATGCTATTGCTGCTGGACGTTATCACAGTTGGATGTTATTACTGCTGGGCGTTATCGATGATGGATATTATCGCTGATGAATTTTATTACTGATGATGTTGACAATGATGATGTTATCGCTTAAGGATGTTATCGCTGATGGATTTTATCACTGATGGATATTATCGCTGATGGATGTTATCGTTGATGGATATTTTCCCTGATGGATATTATCGCTGATGAATTTTATTACTGATGATGCTGACATTGATGATGTTATCGCTGAAGGATGTTATCGCTAATGGAAGTTATTGATGATCGTGTTATCGCTTATGGATGGTATTGCTGATGATGTTATCCTTAATGGATATTATCGCTAATGGACGTTATCGCTGATGATGTTATCGCTGATGGACTTTATCACTGATGATGTTATCGATGATGAAATTTATCACCGTTGATTTTTTTCACTGATGATGTTAACTTTAATGATGTTATTGCTGATGGATGTAATTGCAAATGAACGTTATCACTGATGATGTTATCGCTGATGGAATTATCACTGATGGACCTTATCGCTGATGAATTTTATCACTGATGATGTTAACATTGGTGATGTTATTGCTGATGGATGTTATCGCTGATGGACGTTATCGCTGATGGATTTTATCGCTGATGGATGTTATCACTGATGGATGTTCTTGCTGATGGATGTTATCGCCGATGATATTATCGATGAGGAAATTTATCACTGATGAATTTATCGTTGATGGATATTATCGCTGAAGGATATTGTTGCTGATGGATATTATCGCTGATGGACGTTATCGCTGATGGATGTTATCGCTGATGGATGTTATCGCTGATGGATATTATCGCTTATGGATGTTATCGCTGATGGATGTTATCGTTGATGGATGTTATCACTGATGGATGCTATCACTGATGGATGTTATCGCTGATGTATATTATCGCTGGTGGACATTGTCGCTCATGGATGTTATCGCTGATGGATATTATTACTGATGGACGTTATCGCTGATGTTATCGCTGATGGTGGTATCGCTGATGGACGTTATCACTGATAGATATTATCACTGATGATGTTAACATTGAGGATGTCATCACTTCTGGATGTTATCGCTGATGGATGTTATCGTTGATGTATGTTATCGCTGATGGATATTATCGCTGATGGATGTTATCACTGATGGATATTATCGCTGATGGATGTTATCGCTGATGAATATTATCACTGATGGATATTATCGCTGATGGATGTTATCGTTGATGGATATTTTCCCTGATGGATATTATCGCTGATGAATTTTATTACTGATGATGTTGACATTGATGATGTTCTCGCTGAAGGATGTTCTCGTTAATGGACGTTATTGATGATGGTGTTATCGCTTGTGGATGTTATTTCTGATGATGTTATCCTTGATGGATATTATCGCTAGCGGACATTATCGCTGATGATGTTATCGCTAAAGGACTTTATCACTGATGATGTTATCGATGATGAAATTTATCAATGATGATTTTTATCACAGATAATGTTAACATTAATGATGTTATTGCTGATGGATGTTATCGCAAATGTACGTTATCACTGAAGATGTTATCCCTGATGGAATTATCGCTGATGGACCTTATCGCTGATACATTTTATCACTGATGATGTTAACATTGGTGATGTTATTGCTGATGGATGTTATCGCTGATGGACGTTATCGCTGATGGATTTTATCGCTGATGGATGTTATCACTGATGGATATTATCGCTGATGAATTTTATTACTGATGATGTTGACATTGATGATGTTATCGCTGAAGGATGTTATCGCTAATGGACGTTATTGATGATGGTGTTATCGCTTATGGATGTTATTGCTGATGATGTTATCCTTGATGGATATTATCGCTAACGGACGTTGTCGCTGATGATGTTATCGCCAAAGGACTTCATCACTGATGATGTTATCGATGATGAAATTTATCAATGATGATTTTTATCACTGATAATGTTAACATTGATGGGTGTTATCGCTGATGGACATTATCGCTGATGGATTCTTTTGCTGCTGGACGTTATCACAGTTGGATGTTATTACTGCAGGGCGTTATCGATGATGGACTTTATCGCTGATGGAGGTTATCGCTGATGGATATTATTACTGATGGATGTTATCGCTGATGGATATTATCGCTGATGGATATCATCGCTGATGGATGTTATCGTTGATGGATATTATTGCTGATGGATGTTATTGCTGATGGATATTATCCCTAATGGATATTATCGCTGACAAATGTTATCACTGATCATGTTAACATTGATGATGGTTTTGCTGTTGGATGTTATCGCTGATGGATGTTATCGCTAATGGACGTTATTGATGATGGTGTTATCGCTTATGGATGGTATTGCTGATGATGTTATCCTTGATAGATATTATCCCTAATGGGCGTTATCGCTTATGATGTTATCGCTGATGGACTTTATCACTGATGATGTTATCGATGATGAAATTCATCACTGATGAACTTTTTTCACTGATGATGTTGACATTAATGATGTTATTGCTGATGGATGTAATTGCAAATGAACGTTATCGCTGATAATGTTATCGCTAATGGACTTTATCACTGATGATGTTATCGATGATGAAATTTATCACTGATGAATTTTTTCACTGATGATGTTAACATTAATGATTTTATTGCTGATGGATGTAATTGCAAATGAGCGTTATCACTGATGATGTTATCGCTGATGGAATTATCACTGATGGATCTTATCGCTGATGAATTTTATCACTGATGATGTTAACATTGGTGATGTTATTGCTGATGGACGTTATCGCTGATGGATTTTATCGCTGATGGATGTTATCACTGATGGTTGTTATTGATGATGGATGTTATGGCTGATGGATGTTATCGCTGATGGATTTTATCGCTGATGGATGTTATCACTGATGGTTGTTATTGATGATGGATGTTATCGCTGATGGATGTTATCGATGATGACATTTATCACTGATGAATTTATTGTTGATGGATATTATCGCTGAAGGATATTATCGCTGATGGATATTATCGCTGATGGACGTTATCGCTGAAGGATGTTATCGCTGATGGATATTTTCGCTGATGGATGTTATCGCTGATGGATGTTATCCCTGATGGATATTATCGCTGATGGATGTTATCGCTGATGGATGTTATCGTTGATGGATGTTATCACTGATGGATGTTATCGCTGATGTATATTATCGCTGGTGGACATTGTCGCTCATGGATGTTATTGCAGATGGATATTATTACTGATGGATGTTATCGCTGATGGACGTTATCACTGATAGATATTATCACTGATGATGTTAACATTGAGGATGTCATCACTGCTGGATGTTATCGCTGATGGATGTTATCGTTGATGGATGTTATAGCTGACGGATATTATCGCTGATGGATGTTATCGCTGATGAATGTTATCGCTGATGGACGTTATCACTGATGGACGTTATCACTGATGAATGTTATCACTGATGATATTATCGCTAATCGACGTTATCACTGATGATGTTATCGCTGATGGACCTTATCGCTGATGAATTTCATCACTGATGATGTTAACATTGATGATGTTATTGCTGATGATGTTATCCCTAATGGACGTTATCGCTGATGATGTTATCCCTGATGGATAACATTGCTGATGATCCTTATCGGTGATGAATTTTATCACTGATGATGTTATCCCTAATGGACGTTATTGCTGATGATTTTATCACTGATGAATCTTATCGCTGATGATGTTAACATTGATGATGTTATTGCTGATGTTATTGCTGATGGATATTACTGCTGGTGGATGTTATAGCTGATGGATATTGTTGCTGATGGACCTTATCGCTGATGGATATTGTTGCTGATGGACCTTGTCACTGATATTATCTCTGATGCATCTGATCCTTAATTGCCTTTCTTGTGATGGCTGTTGTCACTTATGGACAGCTTCCAGGAGACAACCAAGTGTACAAACTGGTCCAAGAGCCTAACTGCCAGATGGAACTCAGAGAAACATTTCACCAGATCTCAACACAGCACAAAACTAGTAACCAGGGACCTGTCCCCACCTCTTATTGGCTACTGTAGCTCACTCTCTCCAGCTTCTGTGGAGCACTACACCAGGTCCAGGTCCTGCAGGGTGAAGCATCTCGAGCGGGTGGTTCTTACCTCCTCGGTGCTGACGAGGCTCCACTGGCTCCTTATCTACAGCATAAGAGAGCTTCATATGCCTCCTCGGCACATGGCGGACTCTCGTGCACGTTCCTGGCCTATCATTAAAAGACTGGGTCCAGTCCAAGGACGCTACTATAGTTTATACTCTCCTGCATGGTTTGCACTACATAATCGCACAGATTTGGAAGACATGGCTTCTCTGTACAGGAACGAGCCCTTTGACAGTCATTGGACACCCATTCTCTTCACAGAGGGTTTTACAGGTGGTTTGTACCAGCAGTGCAAGCTTCACCCCCACCACTGCTGAATTCCTTCACACCAACTAAGCATTGTGGAACCTGGTGCACTGCTGGCCTGCTCACTCCACCTTGAAGAAACAGATATGAGCCTGCCTGGCCCACTCAGCCTTGAGACAGCTCGGTGCATGAGAGGTAAGTGCACAGTCACTCTGGAAGGATATTGGTGCACATGGGCCTCCCCCTCCCAGCCATGAAGCAACTTGGTTCATACGAGTAACCACCACTCAGCCCTGAAGCAATCTCGGTCACACAATATACGACTACTCAGCCCTGGTGCGCGTCTGTCCGTTACACTCAGGCATGAAGTGGCCGGGTGCCCTACGAGCCTAAACACAAGCATTACACTCGATAACATTCATTGCTATATGTGGGCTCATTCATCTGGTTGTAGGTGCCTACTGGCATGACTGACAGAACAGTTGTGCACAGACATAATAGAAAACAAGCATTAGGAAAGCCAATAGTTTTCGTCTTGTTGACTTATTGGCTCTGCCAATGTTTTGGGTTGATGCTGTGCAGCAGTGACAAAAAAGGTGCAATGAAACACCCATTCCCACCAGTTGAGTAATTCTGAGATGTGCATGGAGGTTGACATAGGAGCATGATAACAGAACGACTCTGTGGCATATTCTTTAAAAAAATTAATTTTCTATCAAAGATGGCGGAAACTAAGCATAGGCGGAAAATCCGTTTCGCTCGCGGATTTTGCGGATTTTCGAATCTCCCGCAAAATCCGCAAATCCGCGAGCAGCGGATTTTATGGCTTGCTCACACTGTTCGCGTGAGTTCGCGGCTTCCCAGTACAACTTCGCGCCCCGCGAATAAGCGCAAAATTGCAGAAATACGATCTTAGCAAAACTGAAACTACTTACCAGGTTCAAAAGTTCAGGCTCATCATTAGTAGCCATTTCCTGTAGTGCTTCCTGAGGGGCCCCTCCAGAGTTCAGTTGCCAGTTGCAACTATTATGTGACCCTGCTCTGAACCTCAGAATAGTTACACATATGCCACAAAGTTCCTGAATTACAGCTAAGGGAGACAAGCAGGAACCAGGCTGGAAGTTCAAATCCATTAATCAGCCCCTAATTCATTATTGTCAGTTGGGGCAGGGCAGGTGTTGTAACTAATTTTGCAACAATGAAAGCACTTAGCAAGTGCAAAAGATCACTAATCAGGAAGCACTAAGGAAGCAGGTGCCAGCTAAAAAATTATTCTGTGACACATTAATCAGCCCCAAATTAATTCAGGTAACTTGAGGCAGGGAAGGTGTGCTTGCTTTGCCACAATAATGTACACTGACTGGACAACCAGAGGGTGCTGTGATGAAACAGAGGGTGGCATGGGTGGGCCAGAGGGTGGCATGAGTAGTCAGAGAGTGGCAGTGGTGACAGAGAGTGGCAGTGATGAAGAAGAGTGTCCCAAACAGGCTGGACACGTAGAAACAACAAGTTCGCGAAACTTGCGACCCGACAGGTAAGTTCGCATTTGCGAAATTGTACAAAACCCTCGCGAACTGGCAGAAACCCGCGCGAACACACAAAAAAAAATCCGCAAATTTGCGAGAATTCGCGGATTTTGCAAATTGCGAGTTCGCAAATCCGCAAAATTCGCGAACGCGAGATTCGCAAAATTTGCCCATGCTTAGCGGAAACTATTTAGATTGAAAAGTTAAAAAAATATATCATTTTTTTGTGAAAAATCTATTTTCTGATAGTTTAGTGGCCCCACAGCGAATGGCGGGTATCAGGCTCTCCAAGCAACTAAAATAAAAAAAAAATTTTAAAAATGACTGTGAGGATAGAGCAACAAGTATTGGGCAGGTGTGAATGAGCAACAGGTGTACCAGAAACTGCAGTTTAGGAATTGGAGCGGCCCAGCAGAAAATGGCAGCTGCCGGGCCTATAAAAAAATGCAAAATAAACAAAAAATAGCACATCGATTTCAAGGACCGCAAAGGGTAGAGCAGCATTAGAGCAGCACGTGAAGGGGAAGCAATAGAAGGTGAGAATTTGAGGGAGTGAGCAGTACATTAAAGAGAGCAAAAAAAACATGTGCTCTCAGGGAGTGCTTAATCAAATTGGAAAAAGTAGTACCCTAAATGTGAGCAGTAGAAGGATACAAGTCAGCCAATCAACACAATGGTAAAGAGGTTCCTCTCTTGGGGAAAAGAAGCAATTCATTAGATAAGAAGCAAACAAGAGCGACGTTAAAACTAACCAATGTCTTTTTTTACAAACAGACAGCTACTGGCTGCCTTGTAGATTATACCTGCATACTGACAAATCAACAGTCATTTACCAGACCAAGCATTGGCTGAGGCAGAAACATTGTGAAACACCAACTGAAGGTTTAACCTTAAAGTACAAACTTTGTCTGCTCAGCGGTTGTGTGTGTTTTTCAGTTACTTTTACGAGTAAAGTAATATTATCCAATCCAATCCAAACTTCTTTACTTCGGTCCATGGACCATGAAAGAACATTGTAAAACAACATACAATGTATAAAAACAGATTTAAGAACTAAAATTAAATAAAACTCAATAAAATTGATACACCCTCGGATTAAAAAGAGTCGATCTACATTAAGATCATTACTGGTTTCTTAAAGAGCCTTGCACGCCCACCACATAGAAAATAAACAACGAGATACAGCATAAACAGTTGGCATTTGGGTATTATGTTTCAGCAGCCTAAAAGCTTCTTCATGGCGCCTTGTGCCTAAGTTGCTACACAACTGTTCCAACCATCTTTGTGTATTTATTTTGTATCCAGGAAAAATGAAAAATACGTGGAGTTAGGTCTCCTCTTCTCAACCGCATGCGGGGCACCCCAGAGCAAAGCTACCAGACCATTTGTTGCAAAATGCACGCAGAGGGAGGGAGCCGTGCCTGAACTGTAGGTAAAGCTTCCTAGCTGCGGCCGGTTGTATATCGTCTAAGCAAGACTCCAGATTGTAGGTGTTCTTTGTTTTTAGGAAATTGACTGTCAGAGTGCTGCAATACTCCTTAGGACATGTAAATTACAATGTTGCTTATATATGACAGTGTTTCCACCAATTGTCACAATATAGTAAAGATGAGTCCTTGTTCTTGTAATTCAGTTTCAAATTTATTCCTGTTCACTGGAAACTCTCACACAGCCGACACGTGTTTCGTCGTAAATTGGAATGTAACCCATGACTTTTTCAAGGCTATTTCCAGATCTGTTCTCTCTTTAGTGTAATGCGGTGATAATTCCGACCCGCATATGGGCTCTACAGGGGTCATCCGTTGTGTTTTCTCCAGGTGAATTATTTGCCTAAATATGGCTCAAATATGGTCAAGGTGGCTTACGTCAGTCCAAGTAGTTTCTTGGAGTTCCCCGTGCAATCGCAGCTTGTCCGCTCGAGTACGTACTCGAGCGGACACGCGTCAGATGTGTGAGAGTGTCCAGTGAACGGGAATAAATTTGAAACTGAATTACAAGGACTCATCTTTACTATATTGTGACAATTGGTGGAAACACTGGCATATATAAGCAACATTGTAATTTACGTGTGCTAAGGAGTATTGCAGTTTTGAGGCAGTAGCCGAATTTTGGAGGGAAAAAAGTGGTTCCTTCCACCTTGTAGCACCGTCGAATAGTTCAGTACTCAATATACTGTGATACTTTCTAAGTGGCGCCAAGCAACCTATATTAAACCACTATCAGTCCATTTGACTGTCAGAGTGCTGACACCAGAATTCTCATGGAGTTGGGCAAATGTACTCCCCTGTAGCTATTAACTACTTGAATATGCGAGATTGCATTACATGCTACCCCAGGTTGCTCCATAGACTGTCTCGACCTATAGCATGGAAACCTTCCTTGATGTATGCAAACCATGACAGCTTACTTATACCCGGAAACCCCAAGATTTTTTGCAATTCTATCCTATATTCGGCCAATTCAGGGGTCACCAATAGAGGCCGCCAGAATGTTAGGGGTCTGCAGTAATGTTATTATTACTTTTTTACCCTAATTATAATAAATGATACTTTGAAATGACAAATTGTATTAATTAAGTATCTAACAACATTATTAAACCCCTTGCGCACTGCGCAAATGCCCCTGCGGTGCGGGCGAATTAATGAGTGGGCGGCGTTCGGACGGCCCCCGGCCGTCCTCCACACACGCCCACTGGCCGTTCGAAGCACTCAAGGGGTTAAAGATAAAAAATACACACTGTGCACCCTAAACTAGAAAGAAGAGAAGATACAGCAACTAGAATCAATAGCCTGGAGGCAGTCCACGGAACCTTTAGTGCGCTTGCTCCTTTCAAACCGGCAGCTCCTTCTGGGAGCTGCTGCTGTCCTTCGAGACCCTCTCCCACTCATCTCTGGTGGTCCAGGGAGAAAGCATCACTGCTCTGCTGCTTGACTGCCCTTCTGTCTCTCTTTCTGCTTATTTGCTTTTCCCTCTCTCTCCTTTACTGCCATTTTAGGCTTTGCTTCCTCTGTTCTTTTTTCATTTTCCTCCTGCTTTCTCCTTTGTTGCCCCTGCTATCCTCCGCAGCCCTGCCCCCTCCAGTGTCCCTTCCCGCTCTCTTGTTTTCCCACCTCCCAGCTTCCCAGCTCTCCCAAAAGCAGCTTTATTCAATGGCTGCCGATGTGAAGCCATGGGTAGTGGGCGTGCTGCTTGCGCGCCACTGGAGTGACAAATGCAAGACTGTCTGCGCCTGGACCACACCCAGCGCCAAGGACCCTGGTTATCGGACCTTCCACCATCCTCCTCACCCTCAACCCTGGAAGCCATGCCGCCTGCCACCTAGCATCATCAAAGAAGACCCACGGACCCATAGCCCACCGGAACTGTAACCACGTCTTCACCCACACCAACAGGCCAGCTCCTCTGGTCACCCTGCCGGCCAACTGCGCACCCGACCGCATCAAGTGCATACTCCTCAACGTGCGATCCCTCATCAAACACGCCATGGAAATCTGGGACCTCCTCAATGCCACCTCTCTTAACATCCCTTTCTTCACGGAAACCTGGACCAACCCCAACACCAGACCAGACATTGCCATCGCCATCCCGACAACTACATAATCACAGGGAAAGTCTGCCACAACCGCCCAGTAGGATGCATCGCCATTGCCCACAAGAACAACCTCCGACTAACCACACAGTCTAACAACCCAACAACAACCATGGAACACCTCCACTTCCAGATCCAGAACAACCCTAACACGACCCTCCACAGCACCCTCGTCTACCAGCCCCCTGGCCCCGACCACCCTTCACCGACGCCATTGTAGACATCATTGCACACCGAGCTCTCACCTCCACCAACTACATCCTACTCGGCGAACTCAACATTCACATAGACAACCCCAGTGGCCAGAACACTGCCTCCCTACTGGAGAACCTTACCAACATTGGACTCAAGCAGCTAGTCACTGCACTGACCCACACAGTCGGACACATGATCAACCCCGTTTTCTCTACAAGCAGAGACTATCAGCTACAGCCACACCACCGAACTCCCCTGGACCGACCACCACTGCTTGCATCCCGCCTTCGCCACACCCACAATACACCACTACTCTCATCGCCCCCCCCATCGCAGCTGGGGCAAGGCCACCAAAGAACTTCTCACCAATTCCTTCAGCACAACCATTCCACCAACGCCAGCTGATACCAACACCACAGCACGCTACCTCCAACGATGGATATTCGACTGGGCCACCTCTACGGCACCCCTCAAGAAGATACCAGGCAAGTAAAACTCTAAGAAAGTCAGCTGATTCACTCCCACCCTCCATGAGCCTGGACGCACCTGCAGACGACTCGACAAGAAATGGAGGAACAACAAAATTCCAGAAAACCACGCTACCTTCAAATCCACCGTCAACCCACACCACCTCCTCCTCAAAACCAGAAAGAAAATGGCCTTCCAAGACAAGACAATGCCAATGCACACAACAGCGAAGAACTCTTTGCCAGTGTCAAGGAGTTTGCCAGGCCCAACAGCGAGATTACATATGTTCCACCCTCACAAGACCTCTGTAACAAACTCTGCACTTTCTTCCACCACAGATCTATGACAGCTTCAACGCCCTAGACCCAGCCACAATGCCAGCCACCACCACACTCAATCATGCTGCACCCCAACAGATCGTGCTCAGCTGGACCTCACTCACAACAGAGGACACACTCAAGACCATTAAGAGCGTCCACTCAGGAGCCCCGTCAGATCCTTGCCAGTATTACATCTTCTACAGGGCAGCCACCGCCATCATCCCCCATGTGTGCCGCACCATCAACTGCTCCATCAAAACCGGCACCTTCCCCATTGACTGGAAAGACACTGAGATAAACCCCCTGCTGAAGAAGCCATCATCAGACCTGACAGACCTCAAGAACTTCAGACCCAATTCCCTCCTCTCCTCTCCGGCCAAGCTCATCGAGAAGGCCATCAGCGCCCAACTCTCTGAGTTTATCGAATTAACCATGTCCTGGTTAGCTCCCAATCCAGCTTCTAAAGCAACCACAGCACGGAGACCATACTCCTCGCCGCCACTGACGACATCTGCTTCCGCCTCGAATGGGTCGACACCGACATGTTTCAGCCATGGGGTTGCTCTTGCGACTCTGGTGGCCTTCTTCAGGGCTGTGGTGCATTCAGGATCCGGAGAAACCTCAGCAACGCCAGACAAGACTGTCTTTAATTTAGGACTGCTAGTTCTCCTACCGACTATCAAGCAAATTACAGCAAGACATAACCCCTGTAGAGAACCCCGCCTAGAGTGCACAAGAACATTAAATGAGCAGAAGAGACAGCTATCTAGAGAACAGCATTTCAAAATGGGACTGGAGTGAGCTGTATGTTACTACATTGAGGACTACTGCCTTAACCTCAGACCACATAAGTGCCACTAAGCGCGTCTCTACAACCACATTGGTAAAGTATAGAAATTAGCTACTGCATGCACCCTAGATATCAACTTTACTCCTGCATTGACCTTGATCCTACACCTAACCCTATTCCTTACACTAATCATGGCCCTGGGCTTAAAGCTTACATTTTCATAACCCTAGTTCTAGCAACATCTCCATTCTTTTCCCTTAACCTTACCCCAACAGTCAGACTTCCAAAAAGCTTATCCTATTCCCTGAATATAACTTACCCCCAACTCTAAGCATTAAACCAGTGTGTAGCCTAATGGTAGTCTAATCCTGATATTAATGCAAAGGCTTACTTTTATTCCAAACTTTAGACTGACATTAACCTAAACCTAAACTTCCTCTTCGTTTAACCTGAGACTTAGATACGCATAAACCTTACTCTTATTCCAACCTTACGAATGATATTAGCCGAAATCTAAACTCTTATTCCAACCTTAACACTGATATTAACCTAAACCTTACTCTTAGTCCAACGTTAAGACTGAGATAAACAGGAGCATAAGCCTTACTCTTATTTCAACTTTAAGACTGAGATAAAACTAAACCCTACTATTGTTCCAGCCTCAAGACTAATATTAACCTAAACCTAAACGTGACTCTTATTCCAACCTTAAAACTGAGATAAACATAAACCTAAATCTTTAGATAAACCTACACCTTTCTCTTATTTCAGCCTTAAAACTGATATTAACCTAATCCTAAACGAGACTCTTATTAAAGCCTTAAGACTGATATTCACCTAAACCTAAACCTTACTCTTATTTCAACCTTAAAACTGAGATATACCTAAACCTTATTCTCATTCCAGCCCTAATCATAATACTTACCTAAACCTAACCTTGATTTTTATTCCAACCTTAAGACTGATATTAATCTAAACCTTGCTCTTTTTCCAACCTTAAGACTGATATTAGTCTAAACCTTACTCTTATTCCAACCTTAAGACTGATAATAGTCTAAACCTTACTCTTTTTACAACCTTAAGACAGATATCAGTCTAAACCTTGCTCTTATTCCAACCCTAAAACTAAGATAAACCTAAACATTATTCTTTTTCCAACCTTAAAACTGACATACACCTAAACCTTTCTCGTATTCCAGCCTTAAGACTGATATATACCTAAACCCTACTCTTATTCCAACCTTAAGACTGATATTAATCTAAACCTCACTCTAATTCCAACCTAAGACTGAGTTACACATAAACCTTACTCTTATTCCAACCTTAAGACTGATTTAAACTCAAACATTATTGTAACCCTAAACCTTATATCCTGTTCCTAAATGTAATCTAAGCAGTAACCCTACCCTCCAACGCTTGTTTATCAAAATCTTAAATGTAACCCTATACCCAACCCTAATTGCTCGCTTTACCATAAATTTAACCAATACCTAAACCTATCTAACTCAACGCTACCCTGAACAAAACCCCAACCAACCCCTATCTCTAAACTCTATCTGTTATCCCTCACTGATGCAGTGACATTATCAAGAGCAGGAATGTTGATGTAGTGCCTCCCATGTAGTGGAAGGCTGATGTAGTGGATTCTAGGTAGTGAGTGTGCACCCTGGAGAGAAGCACAACTGAGCTGTGAGAAACCAAAGGAGTGCCGCGATGCGTAACCAGAGTGGAGTGCCCACCGGAGTGCAACGACACAGAATGGGCTGTAGAAAACCCCTAGAGTGAAGAATCAACTAGAATCGAAAGACTCTTTCTTCCAGACAGTGAGATTTAACTGGACTGGAGAGACCCCATTGATCACAGAGACTCATAAATTGACAAGAGAGACACCGTATAGATCAGAGACACCTGACCAGACATGACAGGCACCCTATAGAGTAGAAACACAAGACTGGACTGGCGAGACAGCCAAGAGCAGTGGCAGCAAACTAGCCCGCAAAAACATTGAGTTTGAAGAGTGAGTGAGACACACACAGCCATACACTCACTTTCTCTCAGCCTCCCTCTCCATCCTTCTCTTTGACGGACCTCTCTATGAGGCCCTAGCCAGATACGTGCTGGCCTACATGAAACTCACTCTGAGCCCTTACCTTTGACTGAGGTATTTGGAGGAGGACCTTCCATGCGCAGGTTCCATGGAGGGTCTCCCTGGTTGGCGAAGTCCCTCATCTTCAGATAGCTGATGGTCAGTCGGATGATGGAGGCCTTGTCAAGCTGGCTGGTGATAGCAGCCGGGAGCGGCAGCAGCTTGGCCAGCTCATAGAACTCAAAGTTCTCCTTGCCTCGGCGGGAGCGGGCAGCATCCCTCGACTTCTCCTTCCGCAGCGCCTGCAAACTGCAACCAGAGAGAGGAGCCATTGTTAGCAGCCGCCATCTTGGATCTGCTTCAACCATCTCACATGCACCGATACGGCTGTGATTCGACGGACAGGCAGATACCCAGAGTTATCACATACATTACAGGGATAGAGTGAGACACCTATACATAGAAGAGGTATGCAGACACCCTGGGCGAAATCTAAATTAAACCAGCGTAATTTGAATAATTACAGGAATTTTGTGTTACCTTTGTTATGCAAATTTATGTCATTACGCAACTTTTTGTAATTACACATTATTTGCTGTAAAAAATTTACCACAAATGGAGCCTTTTACTGTAAAGATTTATTGCAAATGCACAGGAACAAGAGAATGAGAGAGTATGTTGTTTGTCATGCTTTGATCAAATGTGTCCTTGGTCCAAAAATGTATGCGAAGACGCATTTAGCACTAAAATATAGCACAAAATGACAGATTTGCCTTTTGCGTGTTATGTATAACTAGGCAAGGTTTTGATGAATTTGATGTAATTACATGCAAGCAAACTATGTCAATTTCACACTTGCCTCGTGCGCAGCTACTGTAGGAAAATCCACTTTTTTGCATGATTCCTCTCATGTGCCTCGGCTGGATCTTGCTTCTTCCGCTCACACCCCTCTCTCCAACACATGCTTCTTCCTGTCACACACCTCTCTCTGGCTCACACCCCTCTCTCCCACACCTGCTTCTTTCTCTCACACACCTTTCTCTCTGACTCTCACCCCTCTCTCCCACACCTGCTTCTTTCTCTCACACACCTTTCTCTCTGACTCTCACCCCTCTCTCCCACACATGCTTCTTCCTGTCACACACCTCTCTCTGGCTCACACCCCTCTCTCCCACACCAACTTCTTCCTCTCACACATGTTTCTCTCTGGCTCAAACATCTCTCTCCCACACCTGTTTCTTCCTCTCACACATGTTCTTGCCCCTGTCTCTCCCACACCTGTTTCTTCCGCTCACACCCCTCTCTCCAACACTTCTTCCTCTCACACACCTCTCTCTGGCTCACACCTGTCTCTCCCACACTTGCTTTGTCTCCTCACACAGCTATCTCTGGCTCACCGCCTCCTCTCCTCCACTTGCTTCTTCCTTTCACACACCTCTTTCTGGCTCGCACCCCTTTCTCACCATTTGCTTTGTCACCTCACACAGCTATCTCAGACTCACACCCCTCTCTCACACACCTTCCACTTTTTCCCATGTCTGCCTGTCTCTGGCACATCCCTTCTCTTACACACTTGCTTCTTCTTCTTCTCACACACATCTGACTCTCATCCCTCTCTCCCACACTTGCTCCTTCTTCTCACACACCTCTCTCTGGCTCACACCTCTCTCTCCCACATCTATTTCTTCCTCTCATACACCTTTCTCTCTGGCTCATGCACCTCTATTCCACATGTGTTTCTTCCTCATACATGCCCCTGTCTCTCCCACACCTGTTTCATCCTCTCACACACCTCTCTCCCACACCTGCTTCTTACTCTCACACACCTCTCTCTGGCTCACACCCCTCTCTCCCACACCTACTTCTTTCTCTCACACACCTTTCTCTCTGACTCTCACCCCTCTCTCACACACCTGCTTCGTACTCTCACACACCTCTCCCTGGCTCACACCTCTCTCTCCGACACTTACTTCTTCCTCTCACACACCTTTCTCTCTGATTCTCACACTTCTCTCCCACACATGCTTCTTCCTCTCACGCACCTCTCTCTGGCTCACAATCCTCTCTCCCACACCTACTTCTTCCTTCCACACACCTCCTTTCTCTCTGACTCACACCCCTCTCTTCCACACTTGTTTCATCCTCTCACACACCTCTCTCTCACACTTGCTTATTCGTCTAACACACCTTTCTGGCTCACACCTGTTTCTCCCGTACTTGCTTCTTCCCCTCACACACCTCTCTGTGGCTTACACCCCTAACTCTCCCACACTTTCTTCCTTTTGCCTCATCTGCTTCTTTCTTGCTTATCCTGTCTCTCCTACACCTGCTTCTTCCTCTCACACACCTCTCTCCGGCTCACATCCTTCTATTCCATAATTGTTTCTTCCTCTCACGCATCTCTTTCACATCTGTCCCTTCCACGCCTGCGTCTTCCTCTCACACACTTCTCTCCAGCTCACTCCCTCTCTCCAATACTTGGTTCTTCCCCTCAAACACCTCTCTCTGGCTCACGCCTTCCTCTGACACCCGTCTATTTCATACTTGTGTTTTCCTCTCACACACCTCTTTCACACCTGTCCCTCCCATACCTGTTTCTTTCTCTCATATTCCTCTCTCTGGATCACACCCCTCTCCCACACACATGCTACTTCCTCTCATATCTGCATCTCTCTGGTTCACACCCCTCTCTCACACTCTGCCTTCCACTCACTTCCTTCTTCCTGCCACTTCTGCCCTCTCTAAGACCTACCTCTCTACACCAGCTGCTTCTTTCTCTGGCTAAGCTCAACCCCATAACCGCACCTGCACTTCACCCCCTCACCTGTCCCCACACCTGCACTTCACCCCCTCACCTGTCCCCACACTTGCTTTCATTCTCTCCCACATCTGCTAGAATCTTTGGCCGACTTCTGCCTCTAATCTTCCTCACTTGCCTCCCTCATAACCCCCACCTCCACCCATGTCTCTACCACGGTCGCTGTCCACGTGTGTCTTTCCTCTCATGTGTGCTTCTCTGTAAGACCCATGTTTCCTTCATTCCTAACTCTCTCTCCCATATCAGCTCATCTCTCCCTGCTTCATTTCTGAGCCATCTTGGCGGATGTGATACTCCATCACAAATCTGGTGGATATCCTGTCCACCGTTTTACAAGTTCTAAAGGATATAATGTCCACCGTTTTACAAGTTCTAAAGGATATAATGTCCACTAAAGGATATAATGTCCACCGTTTTACAAGTTCTATAGGATATAATGTCCACCGTTTTACAAGTTCTATAGGATATAATGGAATTGTAATTTGGCGGATGGGATTCCCATTACGTTTGTGACGGAGTAACCCTGCCCGCCAAACTCACATACAGACCCTTAGTCTCTCGTTTGCCCTCCCTCGCTTCTACTTTGTAGAGATGGGCAAGACAACTAATTAATAGGGAGGGAGAGCCAGGGGCCTGGCTCGGCTCTGAGAGGCTGCGTACGAGCCGAGCCTTGAAAAGATTCGGCATGCAAATCAAGCAATAGATATCACATAAACATATAATAAACTCTCTCCCAAAGACACAAGTGCTTCCGTAACCTGCTGTAGGCTTTCACCTCTAGCACATCAGATGCTATCTCTGCCCTGGGAAGCATTTACAAAGTAAAGTGATCTTTCTTAAACGTGCGCCCCCAGGCGGCAATGTCACTCGTGACCTAACAGCAAGTCAGTTGACACACGAGCCCTGGACATGGCTTACATTCTTATTAGGTATGAAGCCACATTGCAACCTGGTGAATCAAACGCAGGAGGTTTTTGTACAGCCACATCCGGAACTCACAAAGGTTTGTCTTACTTACTTTATTTATATAGCGCAAACTTGACCCGGTATTGGGTATCAGAGCGCTTTACATAGCACCAATTGCGTTACATGGGGACACATTCATATTTGTTAGGCGCTGGAAAATTAAGTGATTTGCCCAGAATCACAGGATGTTCAGCGTCATTGCCGAGACTCGAACCCAGTTCCCCAGATTCAAGGTTTACTGCCCGAGCCGTTAGGCCAACTCCACACGTCCAAATGAACACAAAAAAAGGAGTATCAGTGAAATAAAATATTTGCTGAGAATCATCCAGTTTCATCATGAGGGTCATCTGGGGTTAATCCCGGGATTGTTGGTTTCACAGCGTGCAACTCAGGCATTAGAGGGCGCTCTCTCACTCACCAGTGCACATCTAGGTCTGGGCAAAAATGTAATTACACCAGAGTCATCAGAGTCATTTGGGGAATTTCAAATTACTCTTTTGCTGCAAACTTGCTGAAAATTATGAAATTCAGTCTGTTTATAATTATGAGTAATGGGGCACAAACGTCCTACAGCAGGCGCACAGGAACCATGAATTTAGTGTGCGCGAGCTCCTCGCTGCCGCAGTTAATGTTCTGTTGCATTCAGTACTATCTCTGTGGTGCAAAATGCATCCTCGGTCACTTCTGGATGTTGGGGGGCATTGTGCAATGGTGCAAAATGCATCCTGGGGTCACTTCTGGATGTGGGAGGCATTGTGCAATGGTGCAAAATGCATCCTCAGTCACTTCTGGATGTGGGGGGCATTGTGTAATAGTGCAAAATGCATCCTGGGGTCACTTCTGGATGCGAGGGGGCATTGTGTAATGGTGCAAAATGCATCCTCGGTCACTTCTGGATTGGGGGGGCATTGTGCAATGGTGCAAAATGCATCCTGGGGTCACTTCTGGATGTGGGAGGCATTGTGCAATGGTGCAAAATGCATCCTCAGTCACTTCTGGATGTGGGGGGCATTGTGTAATGGTGCAAAATGCATCCTGGGGTCACTTCTGGATGTGGAGGGGCATTGTGCAATGGTGCAAAATGCATCCTCGGTCACTTCTGGATTGGGGGGGGCATTGTGCAATGGTGCAAAATGCATCCTGGGGTCACTTCTGGGTGTGGGGGGGGTATTGTGCAATGGTGCAAAATGCATCCTGGGGTCACTTCTGGGTGTGGGGGGGTATTGTGCAATGGTGCAAAATGCATCCTCGGGTCACTTCTGGATGTGGAGGTGCATTGTGCAATGGTGCAAAATGCATCCTGGGGTCACTTCTGGGTGTGGGGGGGGGGTATTGTGCAATGGTGCAAAATGCATCCTGGGGTCACTTCTGGGTGTGGGGGGGTATTGTGCAATGGTGCAAAATGCATCCTGGGGTCACTTCTGGATGTGAGGGGGCATTGTGCAATGGTGCAAAATGTATCCTGGGGTCACTTCTGGGTGTGGGGGGGTATTGTGCAATGGTGCAAAAGGCATCCTCGGGTCACTTCTGGATGTGGGGGGGCATTGTGCAATGGTGCAAAATGCATCCTCGGGTCACTTCTGGATGTGGGGGGGCATTGTGCAATGGTGCAAAATGCATCCTCGGGTCACTTCTGGATGTGGAGGTGCATTGTGCAATGGTGCAAAATGCATCCTGGGGTCACTTCTGGGTGTGGGGGGGGGGGGGTATTGTGCAATGGTGCAAAATGCATCCTGGGGTCACTTCTGGGTGTGGGGGGGGGGGGGTATTGTGCAATGATGCAAAATGCATCCTCGGGTCACTTCTGGATGTGGAGGTGCATTGTGCAATGGTGCAAAATGCATCCTGGGGTCACTTCTGGGTGTGGGGGGGGGTATTGTGCAATGGTGCAAAATGCATCCTGTGGTCACTTCTGGGTGTGGGGGGGGGGTATTGTGCAATCGTGCAAAATGCATCCTGGGGTCACTTCTGGATGTGAGGGGGCATTGTGCAATGGTGCAAAATGCATCCTCGGGTCACTTCTGGATGTGGGGGGGGGTATTGTGCAATGGTGCAAAATGCATCCTGGGGTCACTTCTGGGTGTGGGGGGGGTATTGTGCAATGGTGCAAAAGGCATCCTCGGGTCACTTCTGGATGTGGGGGGGCATTGTGCAATGGTGCAAAATGCATCCTCGGGTCACTTCTGGATGTGGGGGGGCATTGTGCAATGGTGCAAAATGCATCCTCGGGTCACTTCTGGATGTGGGGGGGGGGTATTGTGCAATGGTGCAAAAGGCATCCTCTGTCACTTCTGGATGTGGGGGGGCATTGTGCACTGGTGCAAAATGCATCCTGTGGTCAATTCTGGATGCGAGGGGGCATTGTGCAATGGTGCAAAATGCATCCTGTGGTCAATTCTGGATGCGAGGGGGCATTGTGCAATGGTGCAAAATGCATCCTCGGGTCACTTCTGAATGTGGGGGGGGGTATTGTGCAATGGTGCTAAATGCATCCTGGGGTCACTTCTGGGTGTGGGGGGGGGGTATTGTGCAATGGTGCAAAAGGCATCCTCGGGTCACTTCTGGATGTGAGGGGGCATTGTGCAATGGTGCAAAATGCATCCTCGGGTCACTTCTGGATGTGGGGGGGGGTATTGTGCAATGGTGCAAAAGGCATCCTCTGTCACTTGTGGATGTGGGGGGGGCATTGTGCACTGGTGCAAAATGCATCCTCTGGTCAATTCTGGATGCGAGGGGGCATTGTGCAATGGTGCAAAATGCATCCTCGGGTCACTTCTGGATGTGGGGGGGGGGTATTGTGCAATGGTGCAAAATGCATCCTGGGGTCACTTCTGGGTGTGGGGGGGGTATTGTGCAATGGTGCAAAAGGCATCCTCGGGTCACTTCTGGATGTGAGGGGGCATTGTGCAATGGTGCAAAATGCATCCTCGGGTCACTTCTGGATGTTGGGGGGGTATTGTGCAATGGTGCAAAAGGCATCCTCTGTCACTTCTGGATGTGGGGGGGCATTGTGCACTGGTGGAAAATGCATCCTCGGGTCAATTCTGGATGCGAGGGGGCATTGTGCAATGGTGCAAAATGCATCCTTGGGTCACTTCTGGATGTGGGGGGGTATTGTGCAATGGTGCAAAAGGCATCCTCGGGTCACTTCTGGATGTGAGGGGGCATTGTGCAATGGTGCAAAATGCATCCTCGGGTCACTTCTGGATGTGGGGGGGGTATTGTGCAATGGTGCAAAAGGCATCCTCTGTCACTTCTGGATGTGGGGGGGCATTGTGCACTGGTGCAAAATGCATCCTCGGGTCAATTCTGGATGCGAGGGGGCATTGTGCAATGGTGCAAAATGCATCCTCGGGTCACTTCTGGATGTGGGGGGGGTATTGTGCAATGGTGCAAAATGCATCCTGGGGTCACTTCTGGGTGTGGGGGGGGTATTGTGCAATGGTGCAAAAGGCATCCTCGGGTCACTTCTGGATGTGAGGGGGCATTGTGCAATGGTGCAAAATGCATCCTCGGGTCACTTCTGGATGTGGGGGGTATTGTGCAATGGTGCAAAAGGCATCCTCTGTCACTTCTGGATATGGGGGGGCATTGTGCACTGGTGCAAAATGCATCCTCGGGTCAATTCTGGATGCGAGGGGGCATTGTGCAATGGTGCAAAATGCATCCTCGGGTCACTTCTGGATGTGGGGGGGTATTGTGCAATGGTGCAAAATGCATCCTGGGGTCACTTCTGGGTGTGGGGGGGGGCATTGTGCAATGGTGCAAAATGCATCCTCGGGTCACTTCTGGATGTGGGGGGGGTATTGTGCAATGGTGCAAAATGCATCCTCGGGTCACTTCTGGATGTGGGGGGGGTATTGTGCAATGGTGCAAAAGGCATTCTCTGTCACTTCTGGATGTGGGGGGGCATTGTGCACTGGTGCAAAATGCATCCTTGGGTCAATTCTGGATGCGAGGGGGCATTGTGCAATGGTGCAAAATGCATCCTCGGGTCACTTCTGGATGTGGGGGGGGGTATTGTGCAATGATGCAAAATGCATCCTGGGGTCACTTCTGGGTGTGGGGGGGGCATTGTGCAATGGTGCAAAATGCATCCTCGGGTCACTTCTGGATGTGGGGGGGGGTTATTGTGCAATGGTGCAAAATGCATCCTCGGGTCACTTCTGGATGTGGGGGGGGGGTATTGTGCAATGGTGCAAAAGGCATCCTCTGTCACTTCTGGATGTGGGGGGGCATTGTGCACTGGTGCAAAATGCATCCTCGGGTCAATTCTGGATGCGAGGGGGCATTGTGCAATGGTGCAAAATGCATCCTCGGGTCACTTCTGGATGTGGGGGGGTATTGTGCAATGGTGCAAAAGGCATCCTCTGTCACTTCTGGATGTGGGGGGTATTGTGCAATGGTGCAAAATGCATCCTGGGGCCACTTCTGGATGTGGGGGGGGGGCATTTTTCAATGGTGCAAAATGCATCCTGGGGTCACTTCTGGATGTGGAGGTGCATTGTGCAATGGTGCAAAATGCATCCTGGGGCCACTTCTGGATGTGGGGTGGGGGGCATCGTGCAATGGTGCAAAATGCATCCTGGGGTCACTTCTGGATGCGAGGGTTCATTGTGTAATGGTGCAAAATGCATCCTGGGGTCACTTCTGGATGTGGAGGGACATTGTGCAATGGTGCAAAATGCATCCTCAGGTCACTTGTGGATGTGGGGGGGCATTGTGCAATGGTGCAAAATGCATCCTCAGGTCACTTGTGGATGTTGGGGCCATTGTGCAATGGGGCAAAATGCATCCTCTGTCACTTCTGGATGTGGAGGGGCATTGTGCAATGGTGCAACATGCATCCTCAGGTCACTTGTGGATGTGGGGGGGGGCATTGTGCAATGGTGCAAAATGCATCCTGTGGTCAATTCTGGATGCGAGGGGGCATTGTGCAATGGTGCAAAATGCATCCTGTGGTCAATTCTGGATGCGAGGGGGCATTGTGCAATGGTGCAAAATGCATCCTCGGGTCACTTCTGAATGTGGGGGGGGGTATTGTGCAATGGTGCTAAATGCATCCTGGGGTCACTTCTGGGTGTGGGGGGGGGGTATTGTGCAATGGTGCAAAAGGCATCCTCGGGTCACTTCTGGATGTGAGGGGGCATTGTGCAATGGTGCAAAATGCATCCTCGGGTCACTTCTGGATGTGGGGGGGGGTATTGTGCAATGGTGCAAAAGGCATCCTCTGTCACTTGTGGATGTGGGGGGGGCATTGTGCACTGGTGCAAAATGCATCCTCTGGTCAATTCTGGATGCGAGGGGGCATTGTGCAATGGTGCAAAATGCATCCTCGGGTCACTTCTGGATGTGGGGGGGGTATTGTGCAATGGTGCAAAATGCATCCTGGGGTCACTTCTGGGTGTGGGGGGGGTATTGTGCAATGGTGCAAAAGGCATCCTCGGGTCACTTCTGGATGTGAGGGGGCATTGTGCAATGGTGCAAAATGCATCCTCGGGTCACTTCTGGATGTGGGGGGTATTGTGCAATGGTGCAAAAGGCATCCTCTGTCACTTCTGGATATGGGGGGGCATTGTGCACTGGTGCAAAATGCATCCTCGGGTCAATTCTGGATGCGAGGGGGCATTGTGCAATGGTGCAAAATGCATCCTCGGGTCACTTCTGGATGTGGGGGGGTATTGTGCAATGGTGCAAAATGCATCCTGGGGTCACTTCTGGGTGTGGGGGGGGGCATTGTGCAATGGTGCAAAATGCATCCTCGGGTCACTTCTGGATGTGGGGGGGGTATTGTGCAATGGTGCAAAATGCATCCTCGGGTCACTTCTGGATGTGGGGGGGGTATTGTGCAATGGTGCAAAAGGCATTCTCTGTCACTTCTGGATGTGGGGGGGCATTGTGCACTGGTGCAAAATGCATCCTTGGGTCAATTCTGGATGCGAGGGGGCATTGTGCAATGGTGCAAAATGCATCCTCGGGTCACTTCTGGATGTGGGGGGGGGTATTGTGCAATGATGCAAAATGCATCCTGGGGTCACTTCTGGGTGTGGGGGGGGCATTGTGCAATGGTGCAAAATGCATCCTCGGGTCACTTCTGGATGTGGGGGGGGGTTATTGTGCAATGGTGCAAAATGCATCCTCGGGTCACTTCTGGATGTGGGGGGGGGTATTGTGCAATGGTGCAAAAGGCATCCTCTGTCACTTCTGGATGTGGGGGGGCATTGTGCACTGGTGCAAAATGCATCCTCGGGTCAATTCTGGATGCGAGGGGGCATTGTGCAATGGTGCAAAATGCATCCTCGGGTCACTTCTGGATGTGGGGGGGTATTGTGCAATGGTGCAAAAGGCATCCTCTGTCACTTCTGGATGTGGGGGGTATTGTGCAATGGTGCAAAATGCATCCTGGGGCCACTTCTGGATGTGGGGGGGGGGCATTTTTCAATGGTGCAAAATGCATCCTGGGGTCACTTCTGGATGTGGAGGTGCATTGTGCAATGGTGCAAAATGCATCCTGGGGCCACTTCTGGATGTGGGGTGGGGGGCATCGTGCAATGGTGCAAAATGCATCCTGGGGTCACTTCTGGATGCGAGGGTTCATTGTGTAATGGTGCAAAATGCATCCTGGGGTCACTTCTGGATGTGGAGGGACATTGTGCAATGGTGCAAAATGCATCCTCAGGTCACTTGTGGATGTGGGGGGGCATTGTGCAATGGTGCAAAATGCATCCTCAGGTCACTTGTGGATGTTGGGGCCATTGTGCAATGGGGCAAAATGCATCCTCTGTCACTTCTGGATGTGGAGGGGCATTGTGCAATGGTGCAACATGCATCCTCAGGTCACTTGTGGATGTGGGGGGGGGCATTGTGCAATGGTGCAAAATGCATCCTCAGGTCACTTGTGGATGTTGGGGGGCATTGTGCAATGGTGCAAAATGCATCCTCTGTCACTTCTACATGTGGAGGGGCATTGTGCAATGGTGCAAAATGCATCCTGGGGTCACTTCTGGATGGGGGGGGGGCATTGTGCAATGGTGCAAAATGCATCCTGGGGTCACTTCTGGATGTGAGGGGGCATTGTGTAATGGTGCAAAATGCATCCTGGGGTCACTTCTGGATGTGGAGGGACATTGTGCAATGGTGCAAAATGCATCCTCAGGTCACTTGTGGATGTAGGGGGGCATTGTGCAATGGTACAAAATGCATCCTCAGGTCACTTGTGGATGTTGGGGGCATTGTGCAATGGTGCAAAATGCATCCTCTGTCACTTCTGGATGTGGAGGGGCATTGTGCAATGGTGCAACATGCATCCTCAGGTCACTTGTGGATGTGGGGGGGGCATTGTGCAATGGTGCAAAATGCATCCTCAGGTCACTTGTGGATGTTGGGGGGCATTGTGCAATGGTGCAAAATGCATCCTCTGTCACTTCTGGATGTGGAGGGGCATTGTGCAATGGTGCAAAATGCATCCTGGGGTCACTTCTGGATGTGGGGGGGCATTGTGCAATGGTGCAAAATGCATCCTCGGTCACTTCTGGATGTGGGGGCATTGTGCAATGGTGCAAAATGCATACTCTGTCACTTCTGGATGTGGGGGGACATTGTGCAATGGTGCAAAATGCATCCTCGTTCACTTCTGGATGTGGGGGGCATTGTGCAATGGTGCAAAATGCATCCTCTGTCACTTGTGGATGTGGGGGGCAATGTGCAATGGTGCAAAATGCATCCTCTGTCACTTCTGGATGCGAGGGGGCATTGTGTAATGGTGCAAAATGCATCCTGGGGGTCACTTCTGGATGTGGGGGGACATTGTGCAATTGTGCAAAATGCATCCTCAGGTCACTTGTGGATGTTGGGGGGCATTGTGCAATGGTGCAAAATGCATCCTCGGGTCACTTCTGGATGTGGGGGGCATTGTGCAATGGTGCAAAATGCATCCTCGGGTCACTTCTGGATGCGAGGGGGCATTGTGCAATGGTGCAAAATGCATCATAGGGTCACTTCTGGATGTGGGGGGGGGGGCATTGTGCAATGGTGCAAAATGCATCCTCGGGTCACTTCTGGATGTTGGGGGGCATTGTGCAATGGTGCAAAATGCATCCTCGGGTCACTTCTGGATGTGAGGGGGCATAGTGCAATGGTGCAAAATGGATCCTCGGGTCATTTCTGGATGTTGTGGGGCATTGTGCAAAGGTGCAAAATGCATCCTCGGGTCACTTCTGAATGTGAAGGGGCATTGTGCAATGGTGCAAAATGCATTCTCGGGTCACTTCTGGATGTGAGGGGGCATTGTGCAATGGTGCAAAATGCATCCTGGGGTCACTTGTGGATGTGGGGGGACATTGTGCAGTGGTGCAAAATGCATCCTCAGGTCACTTGTGGATGTTGGGGGGCATTGTGCAATGGTGCAAAATGCATCCTCTGGTCACTTTTGGATGTGAGGGGGCATAGTGCAATGGTGCAAAATGCATCCTCGGGTCACTTCTGGATGTTGGGGGGCATTGTGCAATGGTGCAAAATGCATCCTCGGGTCACTTCTGGATGTGAAGGGGCATTGTACAATGGTGCAAAATGCATTCTCGGGTCACTTCTGGATGTGAGGGGGCATTGTGCAATGGTGCAAAATGCATCCTGGGGTCACTTCTGGATGTGGGGGGACATTGTGCAGTGGTGCAAAATGCATCCTCGGGTCACTTGTGGATGTGGGGGGGGAATTGTGCAATGGTGCAAAATGCATCCTCGGGTCACTTGTGGATGTTGGGGGGCATTGTGCAATGGTGCAAAATGCATCCTCGGGTCACTTCTGGATGTGAGGGGGCATTGTGCAATGGTGCAAAATGCATCCTCGGGTCACTTGTGGATGTTGGGGGGCATTGTGCAATGGTGCAAAATGCATCCTCGGGTCACTTCTGGATGTGGGGGGGCATTGTGCAATGGTGCAAAATGAATCCTCACGTCACTTGTGGATGTTGGGGGGCATTGTGCAATGGTGCAAAATGCATCCTCAGGTCACTAGTGGATGTGGGGGGGCATTGTGCAATGGTGCAAAATGCATCCTCGGGTCACTTGTGGATGTTGGGGGGCATTGTGCAATGGTGCAAAATGCATCCTCGGGTCACTTCTGGATGTGGGGGGCATTGTGCAATGGTGCAAAATGCATCCTCGGTCACTTGTGGATGTTGGGGGGCATTGTGCAATGGTGCAAAATGCATCCTCGGGTCACTTCTGGATGTGAGGGGGGCATTGTGCAATGGTGCAAAATGCATCCTCGGGTCACTTCTGGATGTGGGGGGCATTGTGCAATGGTGCAAAATGCATCCTCGGGTCACTTCTGGATGCGAGGGGGCATTGTGCAATGGTGCAAAATGCATCATAGGGTCACTTCTGGATGTGGGGGGGGGCATTGTGCAATGGTGCAAAATGCATCCTCGGGTCACTTCTGGATGTTGGGGGGCATTGTGCAATGGTGCAAAATGCATCCTCGGGTCACTTCTGGATGTGAGGGGGCATAGTGCAATGGTGCAAAATGGATCCTCGGGTCATTTCTGGATGTTGTGGGGCATTGTGCAATGGTGCAAAATGCATCCTCGGGTCACTTCTGAATGTGAAGGGGCATTGTGCAATGGTGCAAAATGCATTCTCGGGTCACTTCTGGATGTGAGGGGGCATTGTGCAATGGTGCAAAATGCATCCTGGGGTCACTTGTGGATGTGGGGGGACATTGTGCAGTGGTGCAAAATGCATCCTCAGGTCACTTGTGGATGTTGGGGGGCATTGTGCAATGGTGCAAAATGCATCCTCGGGTCACTTTTGGATGTGAGGGGGCATAGTGCAATGGTGCAAAATGCATCCTCGGGTCACTTCTGGATGTTGGGGGGCATTGTGCAATGGTGCAAAATGCATCCTCGGGTCACTTCTGGATGTGAAGGGGCATTGTACAATGGTGCAAAATGCATTCTCGGGTCACTTCTGGATGTGAGGGGGCATTGTGCAATGGTGCAAAATGCATCCTGGGGTCACTTCTGGATGTGGGGGGACATTGTGCAGTGGTGCAAAATGCATCCTCGGGTCACTTGTGGATGTGGGGGGGGAATTGTGCAATGGTGCAAAATGCATCCTCGGGTCACTTGTGGATGTTGGGGGGCATTGTGCAATGGTGCAAAATGCATCCTCGGGTCACTTCTGGATGTGAGGGGGCATTGTGCAATGGTGCAAAATGCATCCTCGGGTCACTTGTGGATGTTGGGGGGCATTGTGCAATGGTGCAAAATGCATCCTCGGGTCACTTCTGGATGTGGGGGGGCATTGTGCAATGGTGCAAAATGAATCCTCACGTCACTTGTGGATGTTGGGGGGCATTGTGCAATGGTGCAAAATGCATCCTCAGGTCACTAGTGGATGTGGGGGGGCATTGTGCAATGGTGCAAAATGCATCCTCGGGTCACTTGTGGATGTTGGGGGGCATTGTGCAATGGTGCAAAATGCATCCTCGGGTCACTTCTGGATGTGGGGGGCATTGTGCAATGGTGCAAAATGCATCCTCGGTCACTTGTGGATGTTGGGGGGCATTGTGCAATGGTGCAAAATGCATCCTCGGGTCACTTCTGGATGTGAGGGGGGCATTGTGCAATGGTGCAAAATGCATCCTCGGTCGCTTGTGGATGTTGGGGGGCATTGTGCAATGGTGCAAAATGCATCCTCGGGTCACTTCTGGATGTGGGGGGGGGCATTGTGCAATGGAGAAAAATGCATCCTCACGTCACTTGTGGATGTTGGGGGGCATTGTGCAATGGTGCAAAATGCATCCTCGGGTCACTTCTGGATGTGGGGGGGCATTGTGCAATGGTGCAAAATGCATCCTCGGGTCACTTCTGGATGTGGGGGGGCATTGTGCAATGGTGCAAAATGCATCCTCGGGTCACTTGTGGATGTTGGGGGGCATTGTGCAATGGTGCAAAATGCATCCTCGGGTCACTTCTGGATGTGGGGGGCATTGTGCAATGGTGCAAAATGCATCCTCGGTCACTTGTGGATGTTGGGGGCATTGTGCAATGGTGCAAAATGCATCCTCGGGTCACTTCTGGATGCGGGGGGGCATTGTGCAATGGTGCAAAATGCATCCTCGGTCGCTTGTGGATGTTGGGGTGCATTGTGCAATGGTGCAAAATGCATCCTCGGGTCACTTCTGGATGTGGGGGGGCATTGTGCAATGGTGCAAAATGCATCCTCACGTCACTTGTGGATGTTGGGGGGCATTGTGCAATGGTGCAAAATGCATCCTCGGGTCACTTCTGGATGTGGGGGGCATTGTGCAATGGTGCAAAATGCATCCTCAGGTCACTTGTGGATGTGGGGGGGCATTGTGCAATGGTGCAAAATGCATCCTCGGGTCACTTGTGGATGTTGGGGGGCATTGTGCAATGGTGCAAAATGCATCCTCTGGTCACTTCTGGATGTGGGGGGCATTGTGCAATGGTGCAAAATGCATCCTCGGTCACTTGTGGATGTTGGGGGGCATTGTGCAATGGTGCAAAATGCATCCTCAGGTCACTTCTGGATGTGGGGGGGCATTGTGCAATGGTGCAAAATGCATCCTCGGTCGCTTGTGGATGTTGGGGGGCATTGTGCAATGGTGCAAAATGCATCCTCGGGTCACTTCTGGATGTGGGGGGGCATTGTGCAATGGTGCAAAATGCATCCTCGGTCGCTTGTGGATGTTGGGGTGCATTGTGCAATGGTGCAAAATGCATCCTCGGGTCACTTCTGGATGTGGGGGGGCATTGTGCAATGGTGCAAAATGCATCCTCACGTCACTTGTGGATGTTGGGGGGCATTGTGCAATGGTGCAAAATGCATCCTCGGGTCACTTCTGGATGTGGGGGGCATTGTGCAATGGTGCAAAATGCATCCTCAGGTCACTTGTGGATGTGGGGGGGCATTGTGCAATGGTGCAAAATGCATCCTCGGGTCACTTGTGGATGTTGGGGGGCATTGTGCAATGGTGCAAAATGCATCCTCGGGTCACTTCTGGATGTGGGGGGCATTGTGCAATGGTGCAAAATGCATCCTCGGTCACTTGTGGATGTTGGGGGGCATTGTGCAATGGTGCAAAATGCATCCTCGGGTCACTTCTGGATGTGGGGGGGGCATTGTGCAATGGTGCAAAATGCATCCTCGGTCGCTTGTGGATGTTGGGGGGCATTGTGCAATGGTGCAAAATGCATCCTCGGGTCACTTCTGGATGTGGGGGGGCATTGTGCAATGGTGCAAAATGCATCCTCACGTCACTTGTTGATGTTAGGGGGCATTGTGCAATGGTGCAAAATGCATCCTCGGGTCACCTCTGGATGTGGGGGGGGCATTGTGCAATAAAGAAAATAGTGATAATGCTAGGTTACGCTCCTTGCGTAATTCTGTGTACTTTTGTATAACTTTGTCATTTTGTGTAATTCTGCTACAGCAAATTACATGAGCGACGCCTTCTCCTAGCTATATCAAAGGGTAATGCTGGTCTTCCATTTGTAGTGGCTGGTGTTAAGTGTGGTGGCCGCAGATGACACGTGATGGGCTCGGTTTGCTTTG
Organism: Lissotriton vulgaris; assembly: GCF_964263255.1. NCBI lineage: Eukaryota > Metazoa > Chordata > Amphibia > Caudata > Salamandridae > Lissotriton > Lissotriton vulgaris. The sequence continues at coordinate 25,381,399 of NC_141697.1, forward strand.
GCTTGAGGGTTCAAATGGACCTTGAGCTGAGCCAGAGCCCTGTATCCGGCTCGAGTCTGGCTCGAGTCTGGCTCGAGCTTCCAGTTGCCCGTCCACCTCCAGAATTGTGCATGCCTCCTTCTCACTCTGTGACACGCCTGCTTTCTTTCTTCCACTCTGTCATTCTCGATTACAGCTGCTCTCTTTTTCACATTTGACCCTCTCTCTCTCTGATCCAGCTCTTCTCTCCCACACATGATGGTCACTCCCCTCACCTGCCCCTCCCTCCCACACATGGTCACTCCCACACCATTCCTATGTGACTCTTAGAGTATATCCAGTTTTACCCCTTCCCTATGTATATAGAGATAACTCTAATCACTAGAATATGCAGTAGTCCGCTGTGCTCTCTACCATTCCTATGTGACTCTTAAGATGTCCATGTGTATCCCCTCCCTATGTAGATAGAGATATTACTAGTATATGCCTAGAGTATATCCATTTGTATCTCCTCCTTGAGTGACTTTATCTCTTGTACATTTGCATTTTTTTCTGCTGGTACCTTTTTTGTAACACGTGTACTCCTAAATCCGTATATTTTCAACTAGTTCTTATGTAAAGCAAAAATTTGCAATTTTTTCATGTAACCGTTAGTCCTTATGTTTTCAACTGGTTCTTATGTAAAGCGCTCTGACACCTTCGGGTAAAGTTTGCGCTATAGAAAATTGCACAAATAAAATAAATAAAATAAATAAAACTCCAGACCTGACAACTCACAATCCTTGTTCAACATGTCAGGAGGGGCGGGGCTTTCAAGGAGACGTGGCTAAGTGCAGAGCACAGGCCAGGCACCTTTCGATTCACTGCCTCGAAGGCCCACCCCAGAGCCCCGCCCCCTCAGCATGTGAGGAGGGGCCCAGAGCCCCGCCCCCTCACCGAGTGAGAAGGGGCAGGGCTTTGAAGGGGGCAGGGGTTAGTGCAGAGCACAGTCCAGGCACCTTTCAATTCACTGCCTCGAAGCCTCCAACCCCCCTGTCCCGCACCCTCAGCCCCCCTAAAATCAAAAACAAAGCTTTTGTCCTTCGGAGGTTTCACATCTGTGAGTTGAAAGATCTGTCGCTCTTCCAGACCTGCCGTTCCCCTCACATGCTCCGTCACCTACACCTGCCCTCAGTGGGGTAACACTGGCCCCCGTAGCCCCCACGGAGAGGGGGCCCTAAGCTCCAGGGGCCCCCTCAGCCAGGGCACAAGTCCTAAATAAAGAAGTGGGGGGACGCTCACAGACATGAAGTGACGTCACGACCGGAAGTGACGTCACAAAAGGGGAAAACCTAGAGGTGGGGGGACGCTCAGAAAAGTGGAGTGACGGCACGACCGGAAGTGACGTCATGAGAAAGAAAAAAAAACGAAGTGGGGGGACGCTCAAATACGTGATCGCGCCCACAGGACGGGCGCACTTGTCTGTGGCGAGCCATAACTGTGCATCTGGCACTTGTTGGGGACAAGACAGGCAGCGCTAGAGCAGCAGCATACTGTACAGACTAATTAATGCATGCTCTCCTACAGCATACCAGCTTTTGCGCAGGGGGGACGGCGTCCACCCGGTAAGACCCCTTAAAATGAGTGGGTGGACGCCGTCCACCCGCGTGGTACCCCGACTCGAGCCCTGCCCTCAGCACAGGTCTCTGGCCAGAGAGTGTCTGATGAGTATGGATGGGGCCCCCCCGTACCTTGCAGGGGTCCTCCTCAAGTTTTGTTACACCAGTGCCTGTCCCCTCTCTCACTCGCCTTCTCTCACACATCTCCTTGTATCTCTCCCCAGCCCACCCCCTCTCACCCCTCCTCTCACCCACACATCTGCCTTTCCCTCCCATGCAGGCTTCTAGCTCTCAGATGCCTTTCCTCTCTGTCTCCCACACACCTGCTCCCCCTCCCCCATCACCCCTCTGCTACACTGGTCCCCTCTGCCCTGCTCTTGCTCCAGCCCCCATGCCCCCCACCCCACGAAGAAGACACCTTGTGCACAAGAGCCCTGGCGAGTGCGCCGAGGGCGGAGCCGGGGCCTGCGGCTCGGTCTGGATTCAAAGCTCCCAGCGCTGACTCACCTGAAGACTTTGATGAATATTTGATGGGCAGAGCTCGATGCCCGCACCCAGGATTAATCAGGAGTGGAGAGATGGGCAGCGCTGGTAGGCATTCATACATCAAAATCCATATGGTGTGCACCGCCCACTATGGATCCGGGCAGAAGACAGACAAGTTAAAAGAGGCTGTTCCTACATCCCCTCGCTCATGAGTAGCATGCTCCCCCCTTCTCCATCAGAGCATGACTGAGTATTGATTGGGTAGAAAACTTTCCAAAAGTCTCACATGGCACAAGTTGGTTCCACTCAAGGCTGAGGGCGCAGCCCAGCATGGGGCCAATTTCGACCCCATGGTAGTGCCGGCACCAGTAGGCCGGGACGCTGAACACAACTTAAAGGATGTCTGCCCTTGAGAAGGTATCCGCTCCCAGAGAGGCCCGCCCCTTCCGGCCACCAACTCCAACTCAGTGGGGCTGCTTCTCTCCTCCTCGGTCTCACGGCTGGTGGGTGTGGCTGGAGGGGGGAGTGCTTTAGGCATGGCAGCAGGTACCTACCTTCAGTGTTTGAGCTTGTTCTTCGGGTGGCATTTGATAATGTGCTGCATTTCTAAAAGCTCTGGAACAAGTTGACTCGCACCCAGTTAAGCACCCCTGTCAAGAGGCCTGGGGTGTAGATTCGGTGGGGTGGGGGGTTATACCTCCTCAGAATATGTCTATTCTGATAAATAGTTTGGTACAGGCGCTTTCAGTCAGGTATTGTGAAATATCAGTCACATTTCACCAGGGTTATTTACACACACAGACAAAAACAGACACACACTCTTTCCCTCTTTGTTTTGAAAATCCTCAAAATATTGGCTATTTTCCAAAATATTGTATTTTCTCTCTTCCTCCCAATCAGCATTCCTCTTCCTTTCTTTCGCCCCCTAGGCCTCTCTCATGTACCCTGCTTGTGTATATCTATCAGCCTGATTGTCGGAAATCTTAAGCACACCCTCCCTCCACCCACCACCCCAATCTTACTGACCAAGCTATGCCCCTCGTGACACCTTGCACAGACTTTGCTTTTTAGACGAGAGCACTTTGCCCGCTGTGATTTTTTAGCTCAAACTTTCCATGTTAAAGGTGAAACTACAGGTTCCAGCATGCAATTCTGTAGAATAGGACAATTCTGCCAGAGCGACCTGTGGTACGACATCAGGAGAGTGGGCAATACAGATTCCTGAGTGGGGAGACTATTTTGGAATTTGAAAATATCAAATGTGCCATGGGCATAAGTTGTCCGTCTTCAGTTTCTTATCCGAAGGTGTTCAGTATGTGCCGTTCTGTAGCACCGCGCGGTACCCTTCTGATGCTTCTAAGGCGGACCTAGTGGGTGTATGAACAGGGTCACTTGTATTCAATACTACACGTGTCCCGCCCCTAACACCCAAGAACCAATGGTAGTGTTGATGAAAAGTGTGGGCACGATGAGTTCTGAGCAGTGAATACTCACGGTTGAAAACATGACGCACAACGTAGGTTGCGAACCACCAATCAAGAATGCACAGAGCACCTTACAGGATTCCCACAGGCAGGGCAGGGCCTCCTGAAAAAACTAATAATAGACCAACTATTTGTATAGGAGTCTTTTGAAAATGCAACTCTTAGTTGTGCAATAAGATTCTTTCCCTCATAACCGACCTGGAGCAGCAAAGATACTCAAAACATGGCAATATTGAAGAAAAATTCAATTTCCAATGAAGTGCTCAGAGCAACAAGCAAAGTATAACGTACCGGTGCCTTGCACTGGCTGTCCCCTATGATTGTTGTGAAAAAACGTGCCAGGCTGCAGGACACTGGGCTTTGTGCAGTGCTATCATGGCAGCCAGGTACAACAAATGAACATGCAAGGCCGCTGAACGAATAACAGGGCGCCTTTATGACAGGCTAAGGCATCTACACTGCAGTGACCACGTAAAAAAATAATAATACATAAATCAGCATTTAGACTGAGGCACGTCAGCAGAGTCAATACATCCCAGCACAGCTTCCCATTATAGCCTCCATTCTTCGACGTGTTAGCCAAAGTCTAACAAAAGGACAACTTGTTGCCTCATCACCAAGACCTAATGGGACAATGTAACTATCCACGGGATACCATGGCCTCGAAGGACACCCACGTGAGCAACCACAACCCGTGATAAACACATGGAAGCCAAAGGCTAACAGGGGCAGAATTAAAGCTCCCTCTTTCTGGCACGTGCCTTCTGGGAGCTGAAGCTGTCAGCATCGAGGAGGAACTTGCAGGACCCCCCCCCCCCTTCTCTCAGCAGCTGCCCTCTTTGGTGGAGACACACTTCCTAGCGCCTAGACATCCTCAGGTGAACTTGTGCTTGAAAACAGCCTTTTCATTCCTTCTTGTCCCTAATAGCTTTGTAAACATGGTCGCTTTGCATGCTGGGATCTGTAACAGCAGTCTTACAATGCAAAGAACTCTGATGCGTCTGGCCTTTCGGGCCCGATAGATGGGTCGCTTCTTCCCGGAGCATGACCTTAAAACCCTGGTCCAATCGCTGGTCCTCTCCAGACTGGGCTACTGCAATTCTCTTCTGACTGGCCTCCCCAAATCCCACCTGTCCCCCCTTAAGTCTGTTCTCCATTCAGCAGCTTGTTTCATTTTTGGGGCCAAAAGAAGCGACCACATCACTCCCATGCTATCCACCCTCCGCTCGCTTCCCATCGAGGCTAGAGCTATCTACAAGACTGCCTGCATCACCCACAAAGCCTTGCACTCCTCCTCCTCCTCCTCTCCGCGCTACCTGGCGAATAAACTGAAACTCTCTGGAGGCTCTAGACCATCATGAAATGTGGAAAATCTACTGCTTGAACCTCCCACTTTCAAGAAGGAAAGATCGATGACCCAATCCTTTTCAGGCAACGCAGTGAGAATCTGGAACTCCCTTCCGCCTCAGCTCCGGACCACCTACTCCTCCCAGGCCTTCAAAAGGGACCTCAAAGTTCTCCTCCTCCAGAGACACTTCCAAATGTAATTCACGCCGATTCTATTATCTGAAGGAAGACCCTCCATTATAGAAAATCTACTAACTTGACTATGGAAGTGTCTTCCCAGTGTGTTCTTGTGGTTTGAGAGTCTGCCATTTTTTGCAGTATTATCCTTTTACCTGTGTTTTGTACTCGTGTGTAACCTGCACCCGTCACTTTCTCTTGTAACACACTGGTTTCTACCTCTTACATTTGGTTGTTTCCCATACCTGCACAAGTGCCACCAGTGCCTTCGTAATGTTTGTTCTTGTGCTTGAGTGTCTGCCATATATTTCAGTATTATACCTCTATGTTTATTTTGTACGCCTTTTTAACCTGCACACGTCACTTTTTCCTCCTGTAATGCACCGTTTGCTACCTCTTGTATTTTGTTGGCTCACGATTGTCATTTTTGCTTCATTTAATGTAACGTTTGCTTTTGTATTTTGCTCACTTGTACTGTTCTCGTGTATCAGTTCTGTTCCTACTGTGAAGCGCTCTGAAACCTTCGGGTAAAGTCCGCGCTATATAAAAACGCATAAATAAATAAATAAACCCAAAAGTCCCAGAGTGCAAAGCGCAGTCAGCTATAAGGGCAGGAGTGGCTGAAGATGACGCACATGGCAGGGGACCCCACGGGGCGATGAAGGCCCGAGGGCCGGGGGTCTCCATCATGGCGGGCTGCGCGGAGTCTGTGGCACACAAAGGTGGCCCTTCTTAACCACCCGCCGCCTCTAGCTGTCACAATCACTTTACAATAACTCCTGTACACATCAGCGGCGTAATAGACCCATTTCACAACTAAATGCCGCGTGCGCCCTGCGCGGGGCGCACCCCGGCCGAGGCGCTGCGCGGGGCGCACCCCGGCCGAGGCGCAGCGCGGGGCGCACCTCGGTCGAGGCGCTGCGCTGGACGCTCGGGTGACCGCACCAGCCCGACAAGCGCTTGTAATGCGTGTTTGGAGGCGGCCGTGACGCGCGGCTCAATGTCATTTGTTCCACGAAGCCGTCTGGCTGCAGCGACAGGTTGATGCGCGGCAGCTGCGCGACCTTCACTCTTCCGGCGGATCCGAGAATAAATGAAGCCCACCTTCAAGCCGCTGTGATAAAAAAGAAGAGAAGCCTGGGCGGCTGCCAGGGAGATCCGAGCCGTGCAGGCGGCGGGAAATGACCCACTCGAACCGCCGGTCTCCAGGACCATTCCCCCCTGCCGTGTGCGCCTGGGCAAAGATGGCGCCTCACTGCAGTGGCATCCCGCAGAGGGGGGCAGCCAGGAGCCAGGGCTGGCATGCACCTCTCCATCTGTACCCTGGCATCACCCCGGGCACGGGAGTATCTCTCTGACTGTACCCTGACACCACACCTGCTGCCTGTACCTCACTCTGTGCAGGTACCCTGACAGTACCCCTCTGAGCTGTCTCCATGGGGGGAAGAGATCCCTCGGTTCTCCACCCCCTCCTCCGATTGGGAGTCTGACCGCTCAGATCCCCGGATGTCCCCCTGCCTGGGCCGCAGGGTGACGCACTCCATTGCTTCAGCCCACTTCCGGTGGGCTGCCCCAGTGGGGACCTGGCGGTGACCCACCCCAGGCACGTGTGTGTCCGCTCCATGGATCCACTGGGCTGACACGTGCGTGATCGGCTGCATTCGATCCAGCTCGGTTCTCTTCAGGCTGCAGTGAGCTGGTGACTGCCCGCTGCCCACGCCTGGCCCTCATACTGCCCGACCTTGACTCCTGCCACACTCCTGTCCAGCTCGGGCCCTGCCCCTGTGTGAGTGTGCTCCGCATCTTCTCCTGGTGCGTTCAGTTTTGGGGGTGTATGAATGGAGTGGTAAAAGTGTGCTCTGCATCCTCTCCTGGTGCGCTGAGTTTTGGGGGTGAATGAATGGGGTGGTAAAAGTGTGCTCCGCATCTTCTCCTGGTGCGCTCAGTTTTGGGGGTGTATGGGGTGGTAAAAGTGTGCTCCGCATATTCTCCTGGTGCGCTCAGTTTTGGGGGCGTATGGGGTGGTAAAAGTGTGCTCCGCATCTTTTCCTGGCGCGCTCAGTGTTGGGGGTGTATGGGGTGGTAAAAGTGTGCTCCGCATCTTATCCTGGTGCGCTCAGTTTTGGGGGTGAATCAATGGGGTGGTAAAAGTGTGCTCCGACTCTTCTCCTGGCGCGCTCAGTTTTGGGGATGAATGAATGGGGTGGTAAAAGTGTGCTCCGCATCTTCTCCTGGCGCGCTCAGTTTTGGGGGTGTATGGGGTGGTAAAAGTGTGCTCCGACTCTTCTCCTGGCGCGCTCAGTTTTGGGGGCGTATGGGGTGGTAAAAGTGTGCTCCGCATCTTCTCCTGGCGCGCTCAGTTTTGGGGGTGTATGGGGTGGTAAAAGTGTAATCCGCATCTTATCCTGGCGCGCTCAGTTTTGTTTTGGGGGTGTATGGGGTGGTAAAAGTGTGCTCCGCATCTTATCCTGGTGCGCTCAGTTTTTGGGGTGAATGGATGGGGTGGTAAAAGTGTGCTCCGCATCTTCTCCTGGCGCGCTCAGTTTTGGGGGTGTATGGGGTGGTAAAAGTGTGCTCCGCATCTTATCCTGGCGCGCTCAGTTTTGTTTTGGGGGTGTATGGGGTGGTAAAAGTGTGCTCCGCATCTTATCCTGGTGCGCTCAGTTTTTGGGG